>NC_081203.1:2544908-3201162 GCF_902713425.1 Acipenser ruthenus | reverse complement strand
ATCTATGCATTCTCTAAAACAAACCACGTATCCAGGGGTACAGGGATGGCACCCGACAGTCCTGCAGATTACATGTCTGTCTGTCTGTCTGTCTATCTGTCTGTCTAGAAGGAGGTGTAGAACCAGCACACTGCAGTTTACTTCAAGTCCCCCATGGGATAGCATTAGAATTATTAACAAGGTGAATGAGAATTCTGAAGGCTTGGTCTTTGATACTCACTTTGTCCACCTCCTCACTCCAGAGCTGCAAAGCCACACAGCAACAAGAAAGTTGATGAGTGTTGGAATCTTGTAGTGACTCAGCAGTTGAATGTGACAGTTAGACTGGGCGGCTAGGAGTCAATGTTAAGAGTCTCTCTCAGTAGGGCTGCCAGCTCCTTGCACGATGGGTGTGATGGAGTTACTAGCAGGGCAGGACTGAAAAGCCCCCTCCATTTGCACCCTCTCAGGGTGCAGGGAGCAGTCTCTTTGGAGGCCGATTTGAACCCAGGCCCCCAGAAGAAAGGATAGTTATTTGTTTTTATCACCCACTATTCCCTTGAATGACTGTTTAAATGTTTTCTGTGGTTTTTTTTTTTTTTTTTCCTATTATACATAGGTCACAGGAATTACACATTACAAAAAAATGCACCCTTTGTATCGGCTGAAGGGTAAAAATAAAATTTAGAACAATTGAGAGAATAATAATAATAATAATAATAGAGATCTCATTATGTTCAAGCATTACTCCCCATTTGGTCAAATCAAACTCATAAAGTTATCTTGCCATTTGAATTTTACATTTGAAAGGGTGGCTTAACTGCTATGCGAGAAAAATAAATAAAAATAAAAAATTGTTTGCTCGACAGCTACGCTATCCTGGTGGGAAGATTTGTAATTGACCGACTGCTAGTTTAGAGTCGTACCCCCCACCCCAACAGCTTTATAACTGGAGGCAGCTTGCTCAGCATTACAACACAACAGTGATTCTGGTACCGTTCTCAATCTTATAGGAGCAGCAGCAGTCTGTGCACAGGCTGGTCTGGCAGCACAGGAAGCTGTAGCCTGGGTGAGAGAGACTCCAAGCAGCAGTGTGGAGTGGGCAGACACTCATGCTTAGTGTAGCGGAGAGAGGAAGAAGAGAAAACATATTGCTGCTCTTGTGATGAAATAATGCTGTTCCATTCGCATCCTTAACGGCAGGTGGTGTTCGCACAAACCCGGGGGAACACCAAGGGGTTTGCATTTCAATACAACCACCGTGTCAATAAGTTTAGATTTGCCAAAGATGCCCCGTCACCTACTCATCCCCCCTATCCACACTGAAGCTTCCACGTTCATCCACAACTTTCTATGTGAAATAAGTATGCCTTTTAACTGAGGGACCAAGGTTGTGATTTATGGCTGCCTTCGTCGCTCATGTAGAACACATGCTCAGGATGCCTTCTTTCAGATTTACAACGGCAAGTGTTTTTTTGTATTAAACTGTTGCCAAGAGTGCAACAGTTTGCTAACTACCTTGCTTAGTAACATGCAGCAGTTCTCATAATGCATTACATGTACAGCAGTTTGATTAAACCTTGTTTCTTCACATATAGGATCAATGATGCTTTAGATGAATTTTACACCAATAATATTATTTTTTTTACAATTTATAGGCTTCATCTAGAACTTAAAAGGAGTGCATACCAAAATTATGCCTTTCACTTGCCTGATCACTGGCCCCTCTTCTCGTGTGTTGATCTTTATTTGCTTGTTTATTTAGAATTTAATTTGGACAGACTAATTGAAATCACTCCCAGTGTGGCAGGTCACATAACAGGACTGTAAAACTACAGCGATGGAAATCAGACTCCTATTGCACAGCAGTTTCATCCATCCCAGGTTTTAACACAAGCTCGATCAGCCACAGCGTATAGCTAAAAAGGACCAGGAATGGATCAAACCGCTATACAATCAGAGTTATGTTTCCATCCCTGCACGGATCTACAGCACAGGGAGGGATCTTTTACCAGGCAAAAAACTGAACTACGATATTCCTGTCCTTGTAATATCTAAATACTCCAAACCATAGTATAAAATACAAGCACAGAACCCAAAACAAGAGAGCCATAAGCAATGAGGGGGCCTATCATACCATTGCACTAATATCATTTATAACACAGAGCTAATATAATTCACAACATAAAGCCATTATGATTTATAGCATAGAGCTCATATAACTCATAGTCTTGGCCAGCACTCCTTCATAAAGTTCTCAGTACCTTGGTCTACCAGACTAAGATGTCTAGATATATTCATATATGTGCCTCTATACTTTTCAAACAGTGTGTAGTTTAGCAATGATAGTCCTGAACAAGGCTCTCTCACACACACACACACACACCACATTCAATTACCCCCGGCTGCTATTGAACAGTTCAATATGTCTTCCGTTCTTTCAGCTCAACATTTTTAACAGTGAAAAGAAACACAGCGAGCACAATCACGAAACAAGTCTTTGAGTGTGTTGTTCGAACAGCACGTTTTTATTTTTGCGTCTCTTTTTACCAACATTTAAAAGCCCTGCGAGGTCGGTGTGTAAAAGCAGAGGCCTGACTGCGATTGACCTCGGCTTTGCCTACCTTGATGGCTTCCAGGTGTTGCAGGTTATATAACCCCCACCTGACCCCACAGGTTCCTATTAGCAGTGGGGTCAGGTGGGGTCCTTTTACCCGTAACACAGGAAGGAATTGTTTTACTAATAAAAGGCTAATTCTTTTATAAAAATGTAACCTTGGTTACTACTCCTTTAGACCCCTCCATTGATGTGCTGCACACCCCTTTCCTCGCTTAATAGTATCTTCCACTTGAGGCCTTTCTGCGTTTAAAGGCGTCTGTTTCCTGTGGCTGAATTCATATTCAAGACACGAGTTCATACAGATTGCAGAGAAGTACTGTAAACAGGCCAGCTGCCTCCACTTCACAGAATATACGAGAACCAGTGAGGACATTAGAAACACATTTTAAATGTTGGCATGGACGTGGCATTTCAAATTGAGGCAATGTAACTGGTGTTTTAAACACACTCAAAGGAAATGGAATAATTACTAAGTATAAATTCTAAAATCTAGAGATTCAAAGCTGCTGGTAAAGGTTAATAGTATTTTAAAATGTTGTTTGTTTAACGATTTAAAAACAGACAAAATCAAAAAGACGGCATTACATACCCTTTTAACAGAAACACACCCAGCGCTACGGCACACAAGAGGTGCAATCTGTTTAAAACAATCACATTCAGAAGACAGAACGTATCGGAATGAAGAGGCGGAACTGCTGGATCACACAGAACGCTCTCCCCGAAGGGAAAACCACGCCTCTCTGGAGCTCCCTTTTAAAATTTGAAGGAGGGCAGTAAAGGATATGTAACCGCTATGGTGTCGTACCGGGGCTGCTTTTTATCAGCCTGGCGTTTCAACCTCTTCCGAACAATAAAAAGACTCCCCAGTGACATGCCATAAGCAAAGCAGCAAGAGATCGTTCAACCTTTTCAACAAATTGAGTCACGCCATCAGCCATAGTTCACTGGTGTACTGCATCCCCTCACTGTCTGCTGCTTCATCTGAATGGGACAGGCTGGTCAATCAATGTGATCAGTAATAAGTGAGGAACTTCTCATCAACGGAGAATTAACAGCAAATAATTGTATGCATGTATATTTCTTTGTGTGTGGAGTGACAGGCTGGCTCCAAAGGGTGCACACCAGGGATTGTAATAAGACTCCTATTGCATAGCGGTTTCACCCATTCCAGGTTTTACCACAAGCTTGATCAGCCTGTGTATAGGGAATAAGCTCAGGTTGTGTTTTATTTAACTCATAGCAAAAACCAGGAACAGATCAAAGTGCTATGCAATGGGAGTCTTACTTCCATCACATAATTGAGGTACTGAAGTTTGTTTTCTACAGCTGCTATAGCGGCATGGTTTGGATTATACGCTAGTTTAGAAGCAGGGTTCGGATTCTAGAGTCTAATGTAACGGATGAGCAAGGCAGACAGGCTCAGAGGGCCGGGTGCTGTATGGAATTACAGAACAGCAAATGCAGAAGTGTCACATTCTCTCTTTTCTTCCATTCTCCCCCTCCACTGCAACAAGGAGAAACAGCAATCGTATTAAACTGCTTTGCTGTGAACAGCGGGGTCACACCCCCTCCGACGTGAACAAACCTGCCAAATCGAAAGCACTGGTCTGCATCAGATCACACATCAGGATCAGGGACGATGCATCGAACTCATCCTGGTGTCACAGACAATTGAACAGGCTCCTGCTGCTGAAGTCAGGGGTTTTGTCAAAAATGCTGAAAAGGTTTTGTGATCGTAGCCTCAGATGAGGGATTGTGGCAGTGTGTGCGTGTGCGTGTGCGTGTGCGTGGGTGCATGTGGTTGTCTGGGCGCCTTACCGCAGATGCACTGGCAGACAGCACATAATTACGGGACCTAGTCTCCTGAAAATCGGGTATGGCCTACAAGCGGGGAACAGAGTTTACATACAAATCATGCATCAACACAAACATATGTAAAAGGAGAAATCAATCAATACATAAATAAAGAGTTAATAGTGATACAAGCTCTACTAATCTCTCCATACATCTCTCTACAGCATCGTGAGCGTGGCCCCTCCCATACCCTTTAACCTTTGCTCTCTTGACCCTCCCCCTGAGAGGACACCCCTCTATTGGGTGAGAGGGTATGTCCGCTACCCACATTTTCAATCTTTGACCCCAGGGGCAAAGGTGGACATTGTGCTGAGACCCCATTACAACGCTCAGACAGGAATGACTTTCAGTCACCGCTGGTCTGGGTCTAATTCAAGAAGCTCCTTCTTAGGACACAGTCCTGATCTACAACAAATCACAGTAACTACAGTAGTAAGGTCAGCATGAAGCTAGGAGTAAGTGTGCTACCTCAGCACAGAGTCAAACCTCTTCAATAAAGCGCTGCCAAGCAGGGGTGGCATTCTGATAGCAAAATGGGACAGCAATTTCCAATCGGGACAGGAAATGGGTGCAAAGCTTTCTGTTAAAAACACGCTGCAGATTCTCCAGATGAAATATTCCGATTCAGGGCAGGCAGCCTGCGAATCTCAGAGAAGGCCACTTGCTTTCTCTGTCACAAATGTATCTGCATGACAATGGGGTTGACCATGTGACTTTATTTACAGTCTGCTGCTCAGAATCCCTCCAGGAGGCTGCTAACCAGACTGGATATAGACAGCGCTTATTAATGAGGCTTCACTGGAACACAAGTCTTTACAAAAGATGTATTCTCTGTGGCACTAGCCATGCATGTTTTTAAAGGTCAGGTTTCATCAGAACCAGGCTAGGAGCTTGATCAGAATGTATTCATATTCCAATTTTTTTTTAAAAGGAACACATTCGAATGACAGGTGTGTGTCACATGGTCTGGGCACTGATATTTTAAGTAACGTGTGGTTTTAAACAAAGGACTGTCTGTCTGCTGCACCACACTCTATGGGTTAGATCAAACATGACCTTTAAACAGACAAGAAAATCATATTTGTTTTCTGCCTCAAACCAAACAGCATGTCACGTTTGTTATTCTGGTTTATGATTTCATATGACAAATAGAAGGTATAGTGGAGAGAACAGCACTTTTTTTTCTGTGCTTTAGGGCCAATACGTAGCCAATTTAACAAATCGCCAGGCAAAAATAATGCATGGTGCAAAAAAGATTTAAAAAATAAAACATTAAATATCATATCCGTTTGGCTCCACTATATCTTTCCAAACGACACATCGAAATTAAAAAACACAAAACAATTAAATCACTTTATTTTGCTGCAAACATTCTAGTTCTAAAACCAAAAACTAATAAATAAAATCATACATATTCATTTTTTTGTAATAAACTTTTCATCAATTTTCTTACAGCTACTTTTTTAGTATTACATCTAGAAGGAAAAGGATTAGTATTCTAGGTGAATATGATCACAGCAACACAATGCACAAAGCGATACTCACATCTCCCTCACACTGCGCAGATTACAACAGAAAAAGGTGTTAGTACAATCAGTATGTTGTTTTTTGTTGTTGGTCAGTTTGTTTTTTCTAAAAATCGACTGAAGATTGACTAAAGAATGGTGAAGGAGACAACCCTCTGAGTGCAGGAGTTTTACCAGACACTGATGGAGGTGTGAATGCTGGCTGCCTGAATTATCTACTACAGCCGAGGACTCAAACACACAGCTTCATAACTGCCCACAGTAGAAGAACCATGTGATATGGACCTGTGGTCTTTAATAGCACCCCCTATGGCCACTTATTATTGCATCTAAGCGTTCCCCTTGGGTTTCTACTTTGCTAGTGCCAGTCTCGGTTTACATCGGACACATACTCCCAAAGTCAAGCGACTTTGCCAACCCTGTACATTGAGTTATGTATGCTTAGATGTTACCTTGAATTTTAAATTAAAATCTCTCCCACTACTTACAGCTTACTGAAAGCATTTCAATGGTATCGGCAGTGTATGTGAATTTATCATACAGTACTACAGCAAACCGCAGACCACGGGGAAGGGGGGTGCTCCGAGTGTTTACCACCCAAGACATTATGTGTCACGCAAACTGTGTTCTGCACTACAGTTTGACGAGGAAGGCTGGGATGAGATTTTAATTATGCTGCTATCATCATTGATAAAGTACTATCAAAAGCTGTCAAAGATTATTGATGTTTTTGGGCCTTTTAACAGTGCCAAATAATACACTGTATAAAAATGGTATAGAGTTGACCTACAGCTCTCTGGTGTTTAACCAGCTAAAACGTGCATTTGGGTTTTGGATGTCGGTGTAATTTCGGATTTCACAGTCTTGTTTCCTGTACTCAGAGAGCGCATACACACAGTGCAATGCTGAAGCAGACAGGGAGACAGACAGAGAGAGACAGAGCAAGACACTTACAGCTGCTTTGGCCTCTGCGGTCTTCGCTTTCTTTAACCGGGCTTTGCAGGCATCCAGGTCCAGTCTCCGGTTCTCGAGAAGTCGCCGTTCTTTCTGCATAAAAACAACGAGCGAGAGAGAGAGAGCGAGAGAGAGAGAGAGAGAGAGAGAGAGAAGCGTGGGACATGGCATCACTAAATCAGGCGCGGTGAAGCCACCCTCGAAACAATGAGGACCCCGCCGAAGCTGCTCCCAGACTCACAGATATGGTTCTCCAGTCTCCCTCCAGGAAGTTCCTCAGCGGGGTCAGGAAGTTGATGGCCGTGGACTGCATGAACTCCCGCTCCGCCCCCCCGAGCCGACGCTGGCTCTCTCCGACCTTTACCAAGGTGCTCCCTGAAAACAGACACACAGGACAGCAGGGTCAAAACAGGATCTCTACCGGCAAGGGGGAACAGCCTCGGGTGGACGGGCCACCTCTGAGGTACAAGAATGAGGGATCTCTGAATGGAGAGGGGGGGGGGGGAGGGGGGGGAAGAGAATCGATACAGACTTAAACCAGAGAGTTTAAGAAAGGATCAGGCATTGAAAATAGTCTGGGTGCTACTGTGAGCCATGGCTATTCCACTGAGACTCGGTACATCTCTGACATGAAAGAGGCTGGTTAATGCAGCTTTGCACTGGAGAAATCCATTAGACCTTTCTTTTGCTTCATGCCTAATACTTTGAGGGGGAAAAAAAAATTCAATGCAATACAAGACATTTCAATTCATCATGCTATAAACCACAAATAAAATCATAGTCGGAAAGCAGGATTCATTTTTCCAGGACTGCAAAACCATTTTATTAAATCTAGCCTGTTTCTAACCCAAACAGGTAAATGATTTACGAGGTTCCTACAGCAGCTTGCATTAACATAGCTCTCTTCAAAAATCAAAAACTAAAACATGAAAACGCCCTCCCTGCTCCTACGAGGATTTCATTTTGTATTTTCACAAGTTTAAAAAAAAAAAACTGTTGAAATATTTTCAAAAAGACGCATCCGTTCCTGCGCTAGCGATAGGACGCAGCACAAAGCTGCACGCTGAAAGCAGCCTTGCTCTGACATTAACAGCAGACTCTGGGCACAGCTTGCTGCAATCAATAATTTACAGCCTGCAGCAAAACTCACAATTTAAAAGAAAGAGAGAAACCGAACAGCAGTGCCTATCGAACTGTCCATCCATCAGCTCGAACACAAGAGAATAAAAGGCAGGCTGAGCCGGGCACTCCCCTCACATTGCACAGGTTATCATCCACAGCTATTAAACACAGTGCTCAGAAATACTACAAGAAGTCTTTCAATGGAAGACACTTTCTTCTAGGATTTCTAAACTAGGATATATAAAATTCAGCCTTTTGGCATTTCCACCCTCACGTCCCTTTCGATCCTGACACTGGTGTGTGGAACTCGTCCTGTTGCAGTACATTTCAATATATAACAGTTCTATAAGTTACTGCAAGATTAAATTGCGTTTAATAATTTATCAAACAATCTTTTTTCATTTCTTCAGTGTGATGGTTGTTAATTAAAACACTGGAGATAAAAACAATACTTGTTCAATTATAATAAGCAGTTCATCTTGCATCAATATAAAACTTTATAGCAGAAATTAAAACTTACTGGGGTCTATTCAATTGACTTAACACTGGCAGATCTAAATACCACCGTCCTTTAAATGACTAAATAAGACCATAACTTTGGCTGCAGAAGAAGCAAAAATGAGTTGTGTATTTTTCATAATGTAGTGTTAAACCTCAAATCCAGATTTTAGGTTTAACTTCAAAGCCCAGCATTAGTTTTTTTTTTTTTTTTTCTGTACAGATAGAAAAAAATATACAGCTGTAAAAACACCACCCTTAAAATCAATTTGAAAGCCTTCCAAATAAAATTAGTTGTAATCAGTTTATCCTCTAACTAGATTAACGTTTAAAACAGCCATAAAGGAGAATTGCATTAGCTTAACGAGGCACTCCAAGCCTTTCGTTTGAATACGGTTTTAATGAGACAGCTCTACGCGGTCTCTCTCACGCTGCTGGATCACGACTAAGAGCACCTTCATTAACTCAAGTGCTCCCTACAACAAATAAGAAACCACTTCAAAAGACTGCAGTCAGTATCTGGGTTGTTGATTCCTGGTTTCATAAGACACTTGGTTGAGTTTTTCCTTTATGAAAACAATTTGGGGGGTAAAGAGGAGACAGAATCCAGCCTATTGTCTTTCTCTCCTTCTGCTTGGAGCATACCGAGTCATCTGAGAGCGTGTTCATCAATGTCTAGTCGTTTTGTTACCACCACTATGCTTCACTCTTTATAAATCGGATTTGACTAGTTCAGTGAAATATACCACAGTAATAGGGCTCCCGAGTGGTGCATCCAGTAAAGGCGCTCCACGTGGAGTGCAGGATGTGCCCTATAGCCTGTAGATCGCAGGTTCGAATCCAGGCTATGTCATTGCTGACTGTGACAGGGGCATTCATAGGAGTCCAGTAGCAGCGATTTCGTCGTTGGGTTTTGGAGCAATCTGGTAACATCCAGCAGTGAATTCAGCAACGCAGTTAACAGCACCTGCACCAGGCAGAAGCGTGATCAGAGAGCCTGGGAGCCTGTCCCTCATTGTTCTCCACTGGCAAGAGCACTGCTGTTGAGAGGGACTGAGAGTGCATTGATTTGTGAGGGGGGAGCTACCCTGCACTGCGAATGGAAACACAACACAAGATGCATTCAGTGCTGTCAGGGTTCATGAAAGCTGTATTTTTAAATAGCACTCACACATGAAGAGGCAAGAACATCACAGAATGGTTTGCCTCAGGTCCAGCATTTACCATCCTTTTCTCCAAGGGCTCACGAGTACAGATGTATGTGGGTCTCTGTAGTTTTTGTACAGGGTTTAGCCCGAGCAATTTTATGAAATGCTCAAGGTCCGTTTGTCTAGTGCTGTACAGGCAGCTGCATTTTAGGCTCCCATACTGGGCTAATGGTCTTGCATTTGTATCCATTACCCTGACAGAACTTCAAAGTAAAAAATACTATTATTCATGATCAGAATCTAACTGAGAGTCAATTGCTGCGAGTAATTATTATTTATTTTTTTTCCAGCTTTTGTGTCACCAGAAGATCCAAATCTTCCTCCCACGCAGTTCAAGCGCACGGTAGTTTCTAGATTCAGACTTGAAAACACGCAGGCGTTTACTACTGCTGTGATGAGAAGTTTCCATTTGGATTAGATGATCTGCAGGGAACTTAATGTGACAGCGTTTTATTAGCACAATAATAGATCACATCGGTAGTCTTTGGAAGTACGGGCAAAATGCAAATAAAGCGTTTAAGCAAGACACGCGTTTAATGAACATGCTGAAACTGTGTCTCCATGCAGTCTGGTTAAATCTCATCTATTTTTTAAAAATGTTTTTGCTAATATTCAGCCAGCTATTCAGTTTTACTGAACTAAACATATTGTATGCTGCTGTCTTTCTTTATATACACACTATATATAGCTCTTTATAGACCTCCTAGTTATTGGCATGGGTATAAACCAAAAGGTTGGAAAGATCTGTACCAGATGTTTCCTCTTTAAATAACTGGGCTAATGGGGGCTGTTCACCCGTCACACTGAAACACATGCATTAGTGAAGCATCGATAACACCAATAATTGATGTGAACTTTGGAAACCAATGCTATCTGTAGAAAAGTGCAAATTGCTTTTAAACGGTTATAAAGACGACATGCCATTAACCCCAGAACACTCCCCCGGTCTCATCAAGACAATTTAGCATCTCGTCGGCAGCAATTATTCCACACGAAAAAGCATGGCACATGTAGGGATCCTCAAGTCATTACTATAGCTCCCAACTCACTTCCTGGTGGCCATAAACTGTCTATTAAATCAGGAAATACGATTGCGATTGACATCCTTCAAGCGTTTTTATATTTCCCCACTGGGAGCATCGTGAAGGTTATTAAATAAAATGTTGGTGGCGAACGCTTTTGAAATCTCAATAAAAAGCGGTTCCTTGCTCCTATTCTGCGATATACTGTACAAGCTTTACATGTTACTACCGTTGCTGTAACTTCCTGCAAGACCACCTGCTGTAGCCAGACACTGTGCTACTCATGCAACACTGGGGTAAGAATCTTTATTTTTGAATTCCAGTTCTGGTGCCAGTAGCAAATTCTTTCACACATCGCAGGGATGGAAATAAGACTCCTTGCATAGCAGTTTCAACCCTTCCAGGAGCCTGATTAGCCACAGGGTGTAGGTAACAGGCTCAGGCGTGTATTAAAAACTCACAGTAAAATCAGGAGTGGATCAAACTGCTATGCAACAGGAGTCTTACTTCCATCCCTGCATCGCTACATTTCTTTCCACTCCACATACAAGTAAAAACTCAGGAGCGGCACAAGCAGAGAAGCTCAAGTACTGTAAAGAAATGAAGCCTACACTTCACAGGATGGAGATATATATATATAAAAATAAAACATGGAAATAGGAGAAGGTTCAGAGAGCAGGAGAGCCCAGATGGCAACAGCAATGAAACAGGAGGTAGTTTGTATGTGTGTGGGCGACAACGTCACAGTCGAAGATATAGCGCTGCCGAGTTCCAATTATCACCCTAATTTACTACACTCTGAAATCTGATCCCAATTTTCCATGAAGTCAGAGAAAAAAAAAATCTGTGTGCAGTCTTTCTCCTGCAATTGCTCATCATTAAAGGGGAGGCTTCAAGAGACTGTAATTCAGTGCTTCTCCTCGCCAGCCTCTGAAAGTTGTAAACTAGCTCTGATGTGGCTGGCACTGCACTGTTGAGGACTTTGCTGTGGTTTCATGCCAGGCAAAGAGATTTTAATACACACTTGATTAGCCACAGTGTAGCGGTAAGAAGCTCAGGTGTTATTAAACTCATAGTGAAACCAGGAATGGATCAAAATCCTATGCAATGGGAGTCTTATTTCCATCCCTGCAAAAAATGAATGAATGAATGAACTGATTTAATGTAGTGATGTGTCCAACACTGTACATAGGGGAGGACACTGTAACATGCACTTACCGTAAGGAGTCCCGGGTCCAAACTCGTTAGCAGCCTCCAGCATGTACTGACCCAGGAGCTCTCCGTTGGTGGTGCGGGAGGGGAGCTTCCGGTCCAGCTTCTCATACAGGAACTCCTCGATGCGAGCACCTGGGCGAGGGGAGGAGACAGGCGGGGTTTGGAGGGGAGTGGCAAGAGACTAGCCAGGGCTCCCTATTGGCTGTGCCGTTTAGAGTTAAACAGCACAGCCCAGGGGGTGACAGTCTCACACAGGTTCTGCTCCAGAAAGTGTAAGTCATGCAAGCACTCCTTAGCCAAATCAAAAATGCTGCAGACATTTTGAGTTATAATCTTGCAGTCTCGTTTTCTTATACAGTAATATTAATTCACATAAATTATTTCAACACTGTAAGGAACAGTGCTCTGCAATGTTGACAAATTGTAATTTTGGTATTTTTTTCACTGTTCATTTCTTAACAACAAATCAATTGAAAATAGTAAAAATCTGGATCCTTAATATAAAGCACGGTCAGAGATTTAACACTTTTTGCCATTTCTCTCTTACAGAAAGATAGTGGTGCGCATTTTCACTGGAGCACAAGCTTTGTAAATGTGGCCTCACGTGTATTCTAGTGACCCTTTCAGATGATTCCTTAGTCGTAATGTAAAACTCAGCACACAAAAAACAACAAACAAAGCAAACTCATGCACGTGAGGAACAATACTTTAATACACAGAACTACCGTAGCCCTATTACACCAGCCACTGGCTTAAAACCACTGCATACTGGCACAGCACATTGCGATTTCAACTTGAAATCACAACCCGGCTGCAGTGCACACTACACTGCTCTGTGATGCACCAATCTGCTGTAGTTTAAATGCGTTTGGTTTGTAATGCGGCTCTTCTCTTGTCTTGAATGCAGAGAGGATCCGATCAATGTAGCATTGTAACTTTTAAAATGTCATTGGGTGTTTTCTGATTCCCAAGTTCGTTTTAAAAGGGCAGTGCGTGTGCGTGTGCATGTCTTCTAATCACAAGAAACCTTTCTGTAGGATGCGAGAGGGTGAGGTCAAACACCACTCCGGGAACATCTTACACAGAACTGTTTAATAGGGGGACTGGTCGGCATGAGCTTTTCAATAGCGATCATGTGGAATGCATTTGAAGAAAATCACCCAATGGTCATTTTAAGACATGGTTCGACTACAAAACCCAAACACATGCCGTTATTCACGATAGAATGGAGCACGACCCTAAACGGAGAACTACATTCCAAGACCAGAGATGACTTTTTTTTGTGAGGAAATGAATACCATCCAGATGCGTTGGCTCTGCTTGCCCACCCCCAGGGTGGTTCCAGTGGACTTCTTACTGCACTGAGGTGTCGGCAGCAACTCGCTGGAACGCGGTTCTGATTGATCCACCTTCACGACAGGTGTCACTGCTTTGCACGCGTGCTTTGTGGGTCATAGGGCTTGAAACTAGCACTAGCCCTGCACCTGTTATTTAAACTATTGGGAGAGGGGGGGTCTGATGTTTAAAAGATGTCCTTCCTCTACTGGTAAACTTACAGACTCAGGCATGACTTGATCATGCTGTGAAGTGCGAGGACCTAGCAGGGGCCGGATTGTTCAAACTCCTGGCCCCCGGTCATTTCAAGAATATACCGAAAACAAGGTCTGAAGCCCAGGACTGGATGCATGGCTAGCCCTGAAATCACTACCTGTCAACGGCAGACAAATGAACCAATTAAAACCAGGACCAGCTGGGTCTATAAACTCCAGCAAGGGGTAGCTTCGAACCAACCAAGTACAGTTGCTGCTGCTTTATCTAGGAAATGAAGACCCAACAGCATGGAGTACCGTTAAGAAATGTAGACTTACCCGTGTTATCTACTGTAGCATGTGAGATGAACACAGAAAAGGACAGGTTAGAATGCCCTGCTCAAGACTACAGGCATTACAGTACAGAGGCTTGGGAAGGAGGAGATGGTGCAGGCTGACGGATTGCCCCGTCCCACTTTATACTTTAAATTAGCTGATCACAATACAAGGGGGTTTGACACTTTCTACATACTCTGAACAGCGTCAAGCCTTGAACCCTCGCTCCACTTTCCTCACGCAGTCCCCAAGCCCTTAAAATGGTAAATCAATACATTAACAGTGCAAGAAAAAAAAATAGGTTTCTACTACACACCAACTGCCGATACCTGAGGCTGCAATTTGCCATCAAATGTCAGATATAAGTGTTTTAATGTGCTGCGGATTCCTTCTCCGGTTTCTCAAAGTGTACCGCTACATCACTGTATTTATTCAGTCTCAAAAGGTCAAGCCGTTGCCAGTTAACTGTGCTTTTTGACAAGGTGCTGCAGGAGATGCAGGAGCAGCAGAGACGTGAAGGCGTGCCGTGATCTACGCATGCTATCGATAACCACCCACGGGGAGCACAGACGAGCGCTGAAATTAACCTTGATCAGTATCTACAAAAAAATACATCTGGGGCAGCTTTATCACCTGAAATTCACAACACAATTCTGACATACATCCCAGACACCCTGCTGGAAAAAAAAAAAATATGTGCTACATAAAGTTAGTATTGGACGAATAGGAAATTACAGCTATTTGTTACAGTATGTGGTTTATTCAATTAGCCCTGGGATTCTAGAAAGCAGTTTTCCCTGTATGCCCTACAACACAGCTATCCCCTTTATCTAATCGGTCAGGAGCATTTCGTTTAGCTGGAGGGAACTGGCAGTAGCTAGCACTGCTGGGTTATACAGCAGCTCTGAGCATGGGAGTTCTTCAGTAATCAAAGCTGCATCATCATGTGGAAGACTGGGGTAACTGAATCCCACCTGACCTTCTTGAATATCTATTAAAATCTCCCTCTCCTGTTGCCAATTTTACAGGCTGGGAATCAACAAGCATCTCAACTAGGAAGAGGAAATAAAAACAAAAAAAGACAATCTCATTTATTCAGGCCCTTTGGGGACTTTGCAAAGCCACCAGGATGTGAACCTGCGCTCCGCTGACCGTGTGACCCTCCCCACCGCCCTGGATTTCCTGAATTTCTCCCAGTCTGTGCGGCTCCACTGTGCAGCAGAGGCGGAGGCAACGCTGGGGTTTCAGGCAGGTCTTACTTGGGTTGGGCTGCAGCAGAACCTCGGTCTGCCGGAAGATCTTCTCGGTCCAGTTCTTGGTGCTGTCGGCCCGGGCCAGCAGGTTCTCAAAGTGAGCGTCTAGTTCAGTCTTCTCTGCCTGGCCTAACTTCTCCTCTGTGAACTGGGAGGAGACAGGGAGAGAGAAAAAGAAAGAGACTTTTAAATCAAGCATGACGGTAACTATTTCAGAATTTCATTACGTTGCTCGTTTAATTTTGAAACCAATGAAGAACAAACCGATAGTGTTGAGCAGTGTTTTTATTTTATTAACTTATTTATTTATTTAAATCAGAACATTTTAAACCACTTTTAAAGCACCAGTACGTTGCATAACTCTCCCTCCGATAACATCTATAATTTTCTGCAATTTTCTTGAGACAATTGTCCCGTTGGTCGTGGAAAACTCCAGCAATGCCCTTTTAAACAGACAGTCTTAAATGACAGGAATACATCAAATCAGAATGACAATCTAATAGTTTTTTCTGAGAGGGGCATTTGGTGTCTAAAGGGCAGAGACAGTTTACAGCAGCCAGGAAGAGCCAAAAGCAGAAACTAAAAATCACAGGAACTTGTTTAGAGCAAATTAAAAAAGGGAAACACTGTAAATCTGATGCATTTAACTTTGAATTATATTAGAACATTTATGCCATCTTATTACTGATAATTATGGACTAACTATTATTAATAAATATTTATTTTGAGAAAATACAATCTAGAGTAGTGTCTATTATTGCTTATAAAGCCCCTGAGAATAAACGTGTATGATGTCATTGCAATCAGGTGAAACAATGTCTTGTAATTTGCCCAAACATCAATATTTTTCAACAAAACTTTCAGGAAGTATTGTAAGGTCCCTCAGGTCATAGAATAACACGTTTCTATACATGTATCTCTAGCAGAATATATAAAAAAATACTTAACTGCTTGGTCCTGAAAGGGTTAAGCAGTAAACAGCTCTTTACACAATAGGTTTTAAAGTAGACTGGGACTCTTGTTTAAGAACACATTTTAAAAGAATTAAAAAAAATAATAATTAAATACATTTAGACAAACAAAACAGTACTAGAGCAGGATTAGACACAACCAAGGACAGGAGAAAAGTGTGAACGATCTCTGCAAAACACTGCAGTCTCCACATCGCTTTACATACACCACTGCACAGGAATACCCACAGCTTGGAAAATTAAACAGAAATATCAACGTGAAGGGTCTTATTAATAGAGGAAGCCTCTCTAAAACTGGAGCCGTGATACATTGCACAGCGGTTAGAAACAGTGGAGGATGCAGTGGTCACAAGCCTTCCCGATAAGGACCTTCAGTGCAGCAGCGAGGAGTTACTTTCCTCCTCGCATCACCTGCATAATAAATCAAACTACACAGCAATTTAACAAGCTGCAGATGCAGTCTACCGCAGGAAAACAACTACTGCAATACATCTGTACTGTGCAATCTGTTATTATATAGGGCTGCTGCAGATCTCCGACTAGACAGATTCTACCTGCCTGGGACACGGATGTTACTGTGCGGCCCTGGCATTTACAGAGCGCTGTCACTTTAAGAGATAAGCCAGAGGGAGGAGGGTGTGGACACCTAAAACCAAGCACTCCACGGGAACTGAATAATTAAACAACTGGTGGCCAAGCGATCCTGTCCTTCGCCAGCACTGCGAATGCTCTTACTAGGTGAGCCAGGGGGGGCGCTCTTACCCATGCCACACCTGGGATTATTTATATAGCACACCAATCTTTTTATTTTATATAGGGCATACCTAAGACATATTTAAGAGTGGAGTTACCAACAAAGTAAGCGTTCTAATGGACTCGGAGTAAACCCTGCGATCCAACCCAGTGCCCTGCTGGGAGTCCAGGGCCAGCCTCCCTGCCCACTGCTCTTGTGATCAATTCCAGCGGGTTACACAGACCTTCCCCTAGGGTCTTCATTGAGGCTTGAATCGCAGTGACGTATCAGAGATCCGCATCAACAAAGGCAGTTTGGTGGCCCTATCTATTATTGACACACCACAGCTCTACAGCAGGGGTCTCGAACCCTGGTCCTGGAGAAATGATCATTTAAACAACTTGTTAGAAGGAAAAAATTAAATGTGTTCTACACATATCCTCACTACTGACAGGCAACAATGGTCTACATTCAAAGAAGCAATAGTCTAGATTCAAAGCTAATAGATGTTGCAGGAGAGCTCTGACTTACAGTACAACTCCAGCTCCGTCTCAAAGAATGAATGGCTATGAAATCAAATAAAGAAATGACAAATGTCTATTTTCAAGAAAGTATAAAGAAATACAACTCATTTACTTTGGTTAAAACGTCATGACTCTTATTTATTTACTGCACAATTATTTTGAAAGGCAAAACCTGGCAGTGCTGGGCAGTTAATAAACTTTAGCAGCATGACAAAGTGGCGAGACCCTCACTCTTACAGAGAGATAGCCTCCGAGGGACTTGAGCACATTTCCAGAACCTACTTCACAAACAACTTGAAACCCCGAGCGCATCATAAATAACAGCCCTGCGCTTTCCTTTCCAAGGTTTTAATTTGTAAACTTGGAAGAAGTCTTTCATTTGACATTAAAGCAATCAATACAAATAAAATTAACGCTTTTTTTAAATATCACCGTATTAAAAAAAAACACAACTCAGGTCCATTTCCTTTGCATTTGCAGAAAGGAAACTGTAACGATTCACTGGGGAGCGATGAATCGGGAGACTTTCTGTTCAAGCGGCTCTTGAATGAAGAAGTGTGTTTTATAGCTGCTACAGTGTGAATACACACTCTCCCTATCTCGTTTGATTTGTCTTTTAAGATACAGTCAGAAACAAAGTCTGTCCATGGACTAGCCATGATGACCAGTGACTAGCCATGTTTTCTGGCATGGTCACATTTGTAGTGATGTGTACTGGCCTATAAAAATAGTCAAAAGCTTACTGGCATCTGCTTCCGGGAGGAGTCAAGCAGCTACGAATCCTACACGCTCTGTCACTCCCTGTCAACACCACCTCCTGCTTCAGCAGAGTTCTCATACCATCGCTATCCCCATGGTTGAGCAAGACTGCCCCTCACACACACAACCACACAGTGGATCAATATACAGAAATTCAATGAAACCTTGCCACATAAACTGCTCCGAAACTGAAGCAGTGAACTGGTGACTATGCAATGCATTTTGTAACATATTGTATAGAGCGGACGGAGGGGCTTCAGAAGAGGAGAATTTTCACAGATCATGAAGGGGGGGTGGGCAGCACAAGAGAAAACGCTAACAGCAAGTGCTACACCAAAGGAAATTAATGACAAAGACGCCCTGTGTCCAATATCCATCCCATTATCTGCATGTTGCATCAGAGGCTGCTCCATGTCCTGCTTTCTCTTTATCCTCTCCATGATGAATTCTATAAGGCACAGCTCAGATAATAAAACACAGCTGCCTTCTCTCTCTGGATTATTGAGAAACTCGTGTGCCAGACAGTTAAGATGTGACCCGCGAGAAAAGAACAACAGCCCTGTTTTATTTAGCCTCGCTCCTGGATCGAAACTAAACCAATTGCATTAGTTCAGCATTCACCCATAATGCCCAAAGGCTAACAGAAAAAAAAAACGATCATTTGAAACCTGATTGAAAAAAACCAAACAAACAGACACCCACATTCACTAGCAGGGTCGGGGTCACTTCCAATTCCTTTTTAAAATCAATTCCCATTCCCAGTCCCTTTCATTCAGTTTCAACACACCGCTCATTAAAATTGCAATTAGCAGTGTTCTGTTAAAATGAGCTTCTCACAGCGGCAACCCACTTAAATTGACTTCAAATAAAAGCAGTTGAACAATCACAATTATCACAATGTCTCTAAAATATCAATTCGCATTCCTCCGAAGCAATTGTATGAGTTTGCAATGTACTATATTACAGTACCAGGCTATGAAACCTGCAATCTCCCACAGTGACCAGAGCGCCCCAAACAGATGGCAGCTTTCTCTACAGAGCACAGCTATCGCATTCATCTCTCGTTAGGTACCCATTATGGAGGGTATATTTTTTGTGTGTCGCCATGGCAACCCAGTCAGGTGATAAAGGATACGTTGACTCACAGTATATCATCCTCTCTGGAACAGTAAATCCATTGTTCTGTAGGAATTAGCAGAATACATCCTTTTGAGCTGCATTAAGCAGACAGCCGACCGGCTACATGAACCAACACAATGAATTACTGGTGGCGATTATATTTCAAAGTGACTGTGGGGCCTTCAGGTCAAAGGCAGTGTTAAATATTAATGCCCTGAATAGACAACTTTATTTTCAGGATTTATATTAGAAGCATAAAGGCAAAAAAATTAGAAACACCTATTGGATCTTTTAGACTGATTCAGTCTTGTGTAAAAGCCGAGGGAACACGAAGCCACTTTTTCAGGAACAGCGGCTCGAATCCTGGTTCCGGGAGACCTAGTTTGAGACAACTTTGCTGATCAAACCCCAAGTCTCCCTCGGTGTGCCGTGCAGTCTCCTGGAACCATTCCCCAATGATTCAGCATCAATACCACGGCTAAGTAACCCATCCCAAACCCTCACCACTCTCTGCATGATGAAGTGTTTCCTCTAGCCTGTGTCTGTCTGCACTTCACTTACCTGTGTTCTCCGAGTCATCTGGGCCGGGCTATTGGCTAGGGTTAACTTTATCAACACCTTTTAAATGTGTGCTGGAGGATCTCAAATTGTTGCCTTCATTAACCAATCAAAAGTCAGAACAGTGAAAAGCATATATCTAGTAAAGGAATGTCCCAACCAAGGCCCATCTCAATTACCAGCGTGAGACAGAACCAGACACCTCGACTATATCTCAGCTACTGCAGACATGCATCCCCCAGGAGGCATGGAAGACGAAGACTGAACTAGCAAGAAAGAAAGTCAAGTTTAAGACAAACGCTTTGGCGAGTGCCTGCACCAGTTTAATCACCTTTTCAGACAGATTTTTTAAGCTGTGTCACGAGGGCAGAGTACTAAAGTACTACGCTTAAATTTGCCAGTTTTATAAATAGAATTGGTTTAACTAAGTGCAACACGCATTGAAGACAGCAAGCAATCTATACGGTTTTATAGATCTATACGATAATGTGTACAAAGCTGTGCATTCTTTCCCTGGAGAGCTCCAAGGCAAGTGATCACGAGTGCTGCTGATGATCAGCGATACCGGGGAAAGAAAACTTTTGCGTTTCAATCTAAGGCAGGCTCCTACATCACTTTTAACATAAAAGAAAGCCAAGGGCAAATCTATATGTGCACTCAGTTTCACTCCAGCCCCTCTCCAAAAACCTCTTGTGCACCAGTCCTTGGTTAAAATGACATTACTGGAGTCTTAATCATTTAAAATGAAAACCAGGGGCTGTAATGTAGCGTGTAGTTCTGTACAGAGACTGTCAAAATGCAGACAGACAGACAGAGAGGCTCAGGTTGGTCGGTTGATGCTCTCTACTATAATGTTATTTAACAGGGACTCTGCTGTGCGTGCAACAGGGATGATACCTGCAATGCACACAGAGTCGCCAGCCATCTGTACCTGCTCTCATGCTTGAAGTATTGAAACTGAAGGTCACCAATGAAACTAAAATAAACATCCTTGTTGTGTTGTAAAGCCAGGTTCTAGAATCCATTGCCTTTCCATTTGATTGTTCTTTATCTTGAACTATACAAACACTGCGTGGTGTGATATGCACTACTAAAAGAAATGGAACTCCTCTAACTAGGCAATAAGACCACCTTTTGAAAAAAAACAACAACAGTGGTTTGCTGTAACAGTCCGTTTCAGTCATGAGGGGCAAGACAGTTGATTCTGCCTGACTTTGCTAGAGTTGCTAGAGTGTCAACAGCAGGGGGTCGGTAGAAAGGTGCTTCCCTATAGAAGACTGCACTTGACTGTTGTAGACATCGTGCAGATTAGCCAGGCCAACCCATTGACGGCGTTATGGCAGGTCGGGTGACGCTTATTTTCTGTCTTGAACAGTGTGAGATTCAATATTGAACACATATTTCATTTGCGACTACCTACCTACTGTACAGTACACATCAGCGGCTTCGTCAGTATCCCTCGTATACTCATATTTCCTTTGTCAGAGAAGTGTGGCTGGAGATGTCAGTGGAGGTTTAGTTGAGTAAGTAGCTCATAATTAACGGTATTGTTTTTTCTTCTTAAAACGGCTTGTTATTTGCAGGTTAAATGCTTGCGATTGCAATTATTTTGATCAGGAAACTAAATGAACCAAACAAACAAAAAAAAACGATGATGACACTAATTAAAACGTTGCCATGTCTGACACCGAAAGGCACTGTGCAGATCCGAGTCACGAGTATTGCAGCCGGCTGTACTCTATTTGTTGTGATCTTGTGACTAAATGCTAAATAACATTTTAAAAAGACGCTAGCTGTCTACACGCATGTAATAATTAGACTAAAGATTCAAGAATGTGTTTTGCATTGTACTGAAAGTAACTACGCTAATATAATGTGGAAGGGCGATTTAAATGACTGCGCCAAAGTGGTTCACACGTACACGCTAGCAACAACACAGCAGATATTATTAATATGTGTAGCCACTACTAGTACAGCTTCTCCGAGTCCTATCGCTCTGCAAACCCGGCCGGATCAGAACAGGCAATCTCTCGCACAACACGGGGCGCATACACGACTTTCAAAACTAGCGTTGGAAAACAGTTTCTCGGGAATATAAGCTAAACACTCCCAACTCATTGCGGTTTTAAAAGGATGCAAGTCCAGCTGCTGTAGAAACGTCTCTCTTAGTACAGGATCATAACAGCACTGCCTAGTGTCATACTTTTCATGAAATACAACCGGACAACGCAATGCATTATTATTGTATTAGGCTTCCCGGCTTATATAATTACGACATTTGGTGAAATGCAAGCCACAAAATACCGCTACCTAATACAATATTAAAAATGCATATGAAAAAAAAAAACCTGACTGGCTGACATCCATTGTGTGGAATTAAGAAGGAACGAAGGCCTCTAAAAAATACATCCATTATTTATTATTTTATAATAATTGGTTATGAAAATATACGGTGTGACAAAACGTACTAACCTGAACAGCTCTCGTGAAGAAAAGTCCAGCATCTGAAGCGAGTTTCTTTACATTGAAATCCATAGTGTCCGTGCATGAGATAATGTATACGCGCTATAGCTCTGCAAACCGTGCGCGATCAGAACAGGCAATCGGCTTCCCTCGCGCAATACCAGCAGCAACACTCACTTAACCCACCGTCATCAGCACGTCACCTAGATTTAAAGGGGAAGCGTCGCTTTAACGTGCAATTCATCTAGGAAAGGGGGGTGAGGAGATTATATAGGTCAAATTGACGACAGTTCACAAAGGGAGCTAATACCAATGTTTATAGCGTGGAAAGATAAAATAATAACGTGTATATCTGTGAGGTTCCTGCATTCTTGTGCATATTTCAAGGTGGAATTCGAATGCATATTAACAAAGGTCAAAAACTGATGCGAAATGAAAACTCCCCATCAGTTTAATTATAGAGGGAAGCAAATAGGCAGGATGGATTAATGGGGCACCAAGTATTAATACCAGCCCCCATCAGTTTAATTGTAGGAGAATGCGAATGTTGAAGAGAAATGCAAATACAGGTTGCAAATGGGCACTGTGCACAGAATCCAACAGAAATAATAATAATATAATATATAATAATAATCTTTATTTTATAAAGCGCCTAAATGCACGCATCTCAAAGCGCTGTACAAACAAAACAAACAAACACCAGAGAACCAGATATACATACAGCATATTAATAAGTATAAATAAGTATTCAGAGAACCTAGTTTGCCAAGAATCGGTTGTACAATATGACTGTATGAGAAATAAAGCTTCAGGGGCCAGCCAGCCCTCCTGCAATAATAGCTAAAAATAAATCTATGAGGCTGCGTGGGATTTGAAGAGTAGGACCCATAGGCAAGCAGACAGCCTGGCTGGAATAGGAGAATACTCTATTATCATTCCTGAGCAAACACTACTACAATAATTTAGTGCTGAGAGAGGGATAAGTTACCTGGGTTACAGGGAGTCTCAGTTAAAGAAGTGATAAGCTCACCTCGTTAGCATTAGCAGCAGCATTGCCGGTCCCCTTATTGCCGTGCTGAAGAGCTGTTTGTTCTCTGGTTGCTTTGGGTTTACTGTAATTGGGGGATAGGAAGCTTTTTCAAGCGGCACACAGAGGCAGCAGACAGTCAGTATTCCCTTTCCACTTGCACCAATCAGTTCCCATGGTAACGCTCAAGTTCCATGGTCTGGCCCAAGGGCTAAACCAGTTTTATTTGGGAACTTCAAGTCAACTTTCAAGAGAAGGTCAGTGTAATGCATTGGCCATCGTGCATATCTGATGTCCTGTAGCGAAGCCACAGCTGAACTGAAAAGAACAATATGCAGACAACAGCTGTTTTTGTGGTCAGATTTTATTTAACAAAACATAGGCCATTTAAAAGAAAGTGGGCCGGGACCAGAAAACAGCAGAACATATATAAAAAACTTAAATTGGGGACTTCCCTCCACTGCAAAAGCAGACTCCCCTTCTGAGTGGATGTGCAGCAGAGCTCTGCAGCATTAAAATAGCTAGTTAACCAGCATCCCAGCTTAATGAGCCTGCTCTATAATGTATGTGTATTGTATGGTAGCAAGCAGATACAATAAACTTCAACACCATCAGTGGCATTACTAGTGTTAAAAAGGAGTTGGGTTTAGATCCAGGCAGACAATGCAGCTGTAATGTCCTTCTTCATCAAGCTGTATAACTAGAAAAAAAAAACTACATGAACTGTTTCAGGTACTTTTATTTGCAATAACATTTGGCACTGCACATGCATTTGTTTGCACTTTTAAAAACTGCAAAACTGCAAAGGCACAGCCCACGTATTTTTTACATCCTTTAAATACCTGCGTGTACGAGCCCAAAGCTCTTTTCATCATCAGACTGGTTCATATGAAGGCGTGTCAGACTGACAAAGCACATCCCAGATTGAAAAATAAAAGCTGCAACACACTGGGATTCACAGATCATTCATGCCGTATCAGCGAGGCGCTTGTGCCATAACGTCGCATTCACTGCCCTCAAAGATAGGGGCGTTGGTAGGGTTTGCATTAACCTGGGTAAATAAAATAATTATACAGTTGAAAACGTGGTTCGCTGTCAAAAGAACTTTTTGTTTAGTTCAAAATGTGACCCAATAGACGGGGGACATTAGAGCTGAGCTTCCACCAGATTTCAATCACAGGATCAGACCGTGTTGGTTACTGCGTGGCTGACACATCAACAGGTACGTCTGGATGCTTGTGTACAGCTGGTTCAAAGATGAAATCACACAAACTCAGCGAAGATCACAAGATTTGGCAGGCAGCGGTACTGAACAAGTCTGGACTCTTTCAGCACGAAGCAACTTTACAGAAAAACTGTATTCGGATCATGAATTCCGCAGTTTCAGTGTATTCTACCAAATGGATTCGTTTATTAGATAGGTGGTGTGCTGTTCTGAGTGGAGTTAACTTTCCTATATTACTTGAGCAGTCCGCATTGTTTCCTAAACAGGTCTGTGCTGTGTTGAATGAGTTAAGGAATTAAAAGCAAAACAGTCAAAATAAGTACTTTTTTTAAATATATATAAAATAAGTATCATTTAATGTTACAAGCTTTCATGAAAAAAATATCTTAAAAAAAAAAAAAAAAAAATTGTGAAAACAGCCAGTGCTTTCAATCAAATCACTCTGGAACCCCAACTGGGAGCAGCACTGCAGGTCCACAGCATGGCAGCTGCACCTCCTCCAGCTCTACAGGCAGCGAGCTCATTCATTCATTCATTCACAATGTTATTTACACAGCAACCACTCTGCTGCTGGGCAGGCTTGCCATTCCTAATTACCTAGCTCTCACGAAGCAGCAAAAAAACAATGATGAGCTCTCACTTCAAATACAGACGTGTGTGTGTGTGTGTGTATGTGTGTGTGTGTATATATATATATTGCCAGTATAGATGAAACCTGGATTGGAAAGGGGATTGGTTTGGATACAGGATAAGGCTTCAGGTTTGGGGAATTGTTTCTGCCTTTGTTGTAGTTTTATCAAAGACAATAATAAAAAAAAAACACACTTAATTATAGTGTCTTGAAAAGGGTGAAGAGATATACTGTGTCACTATATATATAAATGAAAGTCATTCGGGGGTGCTATGCCATGTACAGGTTCCAAGGCTGTGCTGCAGTTCAGTTCTCCTCCATTCCTACACAGAGTGAGACTCCACCCAGTGGCACAGCCGCCTGGCGTACACGTCCGGACTGACGGTGGAGAAGGCCTGTCCTCTGTACCGGAGGCACTTCCACAGGTACTCCAGTTTCTTCCTGAAGCCGTAGACGGTAAAGATGTCGACGATCCCCACAAAGTAGCGTGCCTCGGGCCCGTCGATGACGTGCAGGGGGTTCTTGAAGCTGGGCAGCAGCCTGCGGTTCTGGGCCTGCAGTGTGGACTCGACGCTGGACTGGGCCCCCAGAGTCTGCAGGGGGATGGGTCTGCCCGGGTGCACCTCCCTCACCTGGCACTGCTCCGTGCCGCACACCATCTCCGACACCAGCACCGCCGACTCCTCCTCCACGATCCCCGGCACTGAGAAACTGAGGCTGCTGCTTCCATTCACCGACCTGCGGGGGAATCAGACCGAGACCAGCCATGGATCAGAAACCTAAAAAAGGCAGCTCCCTCCCTGGAGAGCAGGAGAGGCTAATCCTCTTCATCTCAAATCTGGGGTCAGATCTGGCAAGCAGCTAACCTGACATCCCTTAATATTGTAGGCGAGCGAAATTCTGCACAAACAAGCACTATGTATTCAAATCAGTCGTGGAACCCAAGTCTGTTACTTCAATTCATATTCCAAATCAAGGTACACCCTTAGACAAGTTTACCATAGTAAACACAATGTGCAATAAAGCATAGAGAATGCATTGCAAATCCCGTAGATGTATAGTAAACCATATTTAAAACATGGCAAACTGGGTCTTAAAGGACCCAATGATTCAGCATCAACAACATGGTTACATAATGTATTCCATACCCACTCTGTGTGCAAACAAATGCCTCCTACCCTCTGTCCCAAGTCCTTCTGCATTGAATTTCCAACTGGTTTTTCTGAAAATCAAAAAAAATGGGCAACCCCCAGGTGTCTCCTAACCTCTCCCTAACCCTCTGATGAGCTGGAAAAGCCACAGGACCAGAAGACGTACTGCTTTGTGCGAATGATGAGGCTGGCGAAGGACTGGCTCTTCATCCTCTCGTCCACGTGCAGCGGCTGGACGGCCACCAGGAGGCTGTAGTCCAGCACGTTGAGCCTCTGCAGGAACTGGCTGTCGATCTCCATCTGCCGGACGAGCCAGGCGCGCTGCTGGTCTGGGGGCAGAGAGGACAGCCAGGCTCGGGATTAGCCTGCAGTCTGCGTTTCCTCTTCTTCCACGGCGGAATGCAATCACTCAGCAGAGAAGCCCAGTTAACTAGTCCCAGTCATGGGGAAGCACGTGTATAACTGTTTAATAACCACATTTCCATACAAGAGATTGCAGCTATTTAAATGAATCAGGGTTGCAGAAGAGATAAAGAAGAGCTGATTGCATTTTGGTAACTTGTTCAAAGAGTGTCCTCTGACTGTACGTTGGCATCAAAAGTGCCAGTTTGGATTGCTTGTAGTAAAAATATGTGCTTTTTTTTGCACCATGTTAATTATGGTCCCTGAAGGTTTTGCTAGATGAATGACAAAAAAGCATAAAAATACCCATTTAAATCATCATGATGCCAGTATGTAAATGGAGTAATATATCATTAACATAGGGGCTGTGTGCCCGTGCCAATCTGAACTGGATGCAGTGTCGAACAGCATTCAAGACGTACCAATCGTCTGTCTTTCTGGAAGGGAAAACGTCTGCTGGCAGAACGTACTGTTTTTATAATGGGACCCTCTCTTACCCACACAGATGAGCAATGGGACCCTCTCTTACCCAAACAGATGAGCAATGGGACCCTCTCTTACCCACACAGATGTATTTTCCTTCGAAGTTCAGATCTTTGAGCACCACGATCTCCTGGCTGCTCTCTGGGGCCGGATCTGTCCAGCGGCTAACTTGACATCCCTTAATATCGTACCTGAGAGAAATTCAGCAGAAACAAGCACAGTGTGCAATGCATTCAGTCAGCGCTGGAACCCTGTTAGTTCAATTCATAGTCCAAGTCAACTCCACACATGTACTATTCTCATCTACATGTGGCTTAAATCACCTCCCCTTTAAGGTGTTAAAGGCTTTCCTTCCTTCTATATAAAACTTTGGAAATAACTTTTTTTTCTGTTAAAGGGAAAGTCACATCTGGATTCCCTGCATTTAAATGCATCTTCACGCGTTTCTGGTGCTGTATTGTACTGGCTGCTGAAAACAACACGGAAATAAATCCTGGCCATGCGTGGGTTACTGTGCTAGTCTGACCTTCAATGACAGACAGACATGTGGAAGCTCTCCTAGTGAGCTGGCTGCGTTCTACTCTGTGGCACAGAAAGCAAATCAGTAAGGTCAGCTTTCTCCTTTGTTCTTCTGACAGAGGCACCACGGGACATCTCTTTTCAGTACTTTTCCCCCCCAACAAAAACAAACAAACCATAATACATGTTTGAAACTGAACTCTAAGGTGTGATTCACTTTATTACAGGCGGATTTGGTTCCCAAGGTTGGGAGAGATAAAACAAACAAACATTAAAACAATCACACTCATAGTCACACTCCTGTGACTTTGAGATACCAAAACAGCTTCATATTTTTATGTTCTAAGATAATGACTATAAATTACACACTGTTTCTTTAAAAACAACATTTGCATGAATCTTTTAAAATCTCTGTAATAGTGCAATTAAAAGAGCAATGTTCCTATCTCTTGCTAATTATCTGCTATGCCTCAGAAGTGTTGCTGGGTAATGAACAGACTAATTGCTAAATGCTCACAATGTAATTGCAGCTACCAGACTCAAAGTAATGATTTCACAGCAATTGTTATTTCTCTAGTTTGCTATCCTCCGTAACGCACCAGTTAAACTAGATAACATGAAATGTTTGTAATAAAACGAGCTGGAAACAAGGAGCAGTTAAACTATTGTTCTGGGCGGGTTCTACACAGACTCGGATTTTACATGCTCTTAGATCAAATAAAAAATACATAGCCCAACTGGATCAGCCTTCATTCGGATCTTTCATACGACAAGAAAGACAAGCCACTGTGTTCTAGACTGGCCTCTTACCGTTCACTGATTCTTTCATCGGGGTAAAACACACTCTGCATCACTATGAAGTACTTCTGAAATATAATAAAGCCAAAACATACATGACATATACACATGCATAAGCAAGGACACTGTTGGATAACCTCTGGGGGTCACTGGGAGGTAATTTGCATGCCTAATGCTCAGATAATCTGTTGTCACAGCTCCCCAACACTCCCAGTCCGATCCCCCATGCAAACAACGGCCTAATCAGAGCCTGTCTACTCAGGAGACAGGCATACAGATTCACAAACAAAAGGAATAATCTGGAAAGAACGACCAGAGCAGCAGAGTAGGCAAGTGGATAAAAATGAATTCAACGTGACAACCGGGCCTACCTTTCCTTGATTTGGGATTTTGATCCTGTGCACCCCTAAATAAAAGGAATAACAGTTATTTATATATTAAATGATTTTTAAAAAAGCACTCCTAATATGATACCATATATTCAATTGCAATTTTCTAGATAATTAGATTACAGTGGTCAGACGGAAATCATCCTAATGCCGCCTCCATAAATTGAAATGTCAAGTTATACACTAAAAAGATAAAGAGGAATTCTAATGCTGATTTCTCAGGGGTGCAGCACGGACTTCTTACCGAGAAACTTGACGATGAGAGAGTGGGGGTACTTCTCCAGGTGCTCCATGTAAACCCTCAGGTTGGAGAGGAGAAATCTGACCTCCTTTTTGTTCTGCGTTTTCAGGAAAAACCTCTTGTCGTTCCTGGGTAAAAAAAAAACCCAAACCATTTAATAAATGAACAAATCTCTGTATTCATTAGATAGTGTATTTATTGAACCCGACACACAACTAAAGCAGGGATGGGTGACCCCTCCAGCACAGTTATGTTATGTTCATTCTTCAACTGAACCAATGAAACGTGTATCCGGTTAACCCTGGTGTAGAACAGCCCTCCGGACCTGCAGGGCTACCCAGTTCAGTCCCGCTCGTTTCTGTCTGACTCACGTCAGGAAGAAGTCTGCCTTGCTCTTGGAGTTGCTGATGAACTGCAGGTACAAGCCTTTGGACGAAAGGGAGAGCTGGTACTCCTTCTCCGTCATTCCCAACCTCTGTCGGAAATTAGAAAAGACCGAGCCGGCAAACGTCCGCATCTTAAACCCCTGTGAAAGGAGGCAGAGAATGAGACGCGAACCGAGCACCACAGCCCTTATATTATATATATATATAACAGTGTATTAAAATGAATACGTCAATCTCATTTGAACAGGCAGTAACAATGCACATTTGTTCAAAAGAAAGTGATCTGGTGCTGACAAAACCCGCAATTAGGACTGCTTGATAATCCTTTTGTACTGAACTCCCTGACAATCGCTAATCGATGCAGCCAGACTGATCAGATTCGATTCTCTCCACTTACATCGTGTCTCTGGTTCACTTCCATTTTGAAGTCTGCTTCAACGAGCTCATTCTGGCAGAGAAAAAGGGGGAAAAAAAAGAGTGAGTTATGTCCCGCACCCTGACATAAACATTATCACCGGCGCCCCTTTTTCTAGGTATTTTGCTTCTTTACTTTACATTATTTCCATATTTGGGATGGGCAGATAAATACAGATTGCCAATCGCTGTTGCTTCCTGGTAACTAATCACTTCCCCTTCCAGGGCGGTTTACTTCAGACCAACAGCACAGGAAGTGACAGGAGGTACAAGAAAGCAAAAGATTTCAGTCAAACGAAAAGGGGAACCAGTAATAATGAAGACAGACTATCGTTTCCCCTGTTTCGAAGGAAACGAGCCAGTGCAACATCCGGAGTCACAAGCCTTTCCTCATCGGAGGGTTACCAGGGCACGCAGACTGCGTGGGTGTGACAGACAGTTACTGAGCCTGTGTGCAGGATTAGCCGAGTCAGGCTCCTGATCACAAAGGAGCTGCAGCCTGTCCCTGCAGGATCACAAAGGAGCTGCAGCATGTCCCTGCAGGATCACAAAGGAGCTGCAGCCTGTCCCTGCAGGATCACAAAGGAGCTGCAGCCTGTCCCTGCAGGATCACAAAGGAGCTGCAGCCTGTCCCTGCAGGATCACAAAGGAGCTGCAGCCTGTCCCTGCAGGATCACAAAGGAGCTGCAGCCTGTCCCTGCAGGATCACAAAGGAGCTGCAGCCTGTCCCTGCAGGATCACAAAGGAGCTGCAGCCTGTCCCTGCAGGATCACATGACACGGGTGCGGCTCTCTGACGCTCTGCTTTTTCTTATTATTTATGTATCTGTCTCAATGCTATAGAGCAGCAATATGCTAGTTTAATACGGGTTTGACTATATCATTGTGTATTAAAAATATATATATATATTCAGTTCTATGCTTTTAAATCTCTGTTTATTTTTTAGTCCCGGTACCAGCTACCCCAGACAAGTTAAAATAAAGTTGTAGAAAAAAAACAAAAAATACTGCGATTCTAAAACCCCTTGCAGGATGAATTTACCAAAATACTCCAATATATAAGCCTATTAAGAAACGAATACAGTGAACAAACTCTGCTTAATAGAACATTTAAAGAGCTGATTCTTGGTGAACCTCATTTCATGGTATGCTTACTGTATATAATATTAATATCTAGAAATCCCCTAAAGAACGGAGCTCTTTAGACTGGCCGCTGTTCAATTCATTCAAACGCATCTCACTGTTTATCAAATCGGAACTTGTAACACGAAGCTGGTTTTGGATCCAGGCATGGGAATAAAGCCCCCATGATGACTAATGGAACAATAGCTAACAACGCTGATGCTTCAGAGATATCATATTGTCATGCATCTGCAATCTCAGAGCCACCTGCAGGCGACACTGCACCATTGCAAGGGAGAGGTTGTTATTTTCCTGCTGGCAATGAGGCTTAATTTCAGTAAACAACCACACCGTTGGACCTCGCACAATCTCTGGGGGTTACTGGGAGGTGATTTGCATGCCTGATGCTCAGGTGATCGGTCTTCATAGCTCCCCAACACTCCCAGTCAGATCCCCACCGTGCAAATAAAACAAAAGGATGAATCCGAATGATCTGGAAAGACATTCCACTAAGGGAGCAATTGTTTTGTTTTTTGTTCCTTACTAAATTGCAATTCAAGTCAAGTTTAATTAAGGGCTAATGGGTGTAGAAGATCAGCTTTGTTTTATGGTTTTATCTAAGAATTTGCAGGGTCATTTGACATGTTGCCTGTCTAAAACCAAGGAACACAATTGCCAATCTGGGGTGTGTGTGTGTGTGTGTGTGTGTCTGTCTGTGTGTCTATCTGTCTGTGTGTGTGTCTGTGCCTGTCTGTCTGTCTGTCTGTCTGTGTGTGTGTCTGTGCCTGTCTGTCTGTCTCTCTGTCTGTCTGTCTGTCTGTGTGTGTCTGTGTGTGTGTGTCTGTTTATCTGTCTGTCTGTGTGTGTGTGTGTCTGTCTGTCTGTGTGTGTGTCTGTGTCTGCGTGTGTGTGTGTCTGTGTATCTGTCTGCGTGTGTGTCTGCGTGTGTGTGTGTCTGTCTGTCTGTGTGTGTGTCTGTGTCTGCGTGTGTGTGTCTGTGTATCTGTCTGTCTGTCTGTGTGTCTGCGTGTGTGTGTCTGTGTCTCTGTCTGTGGGGGGGGGGGGGGTTCTGCTGTATATTACAACATTATGCAACTTCTTCATTTCACGCAACTGTTGGGTCACTTTATCAGCATCACTTCTTTTTTTTCAGAGGTGGGGAATCTCCTGTGAATTCCAGGATGACTTCACCCATCTCCAAACCACAGACAGATGGTAATATTGAACCAGCTTTCACTGATAGTGCAGAAGTACGAACAGACTTTGTAAAATACCTACGGGACACGGACCTTGAAATGCATTACGTGACAATTAACGGTGTGTTGATGAGGGGTTCTGCTTGTCTGCCTTGCGTAGACATATGCTATGTCTTTATACAAGTAAGCATCACGTGTATCGTGATGCACATCGTATCGCAACCTGCATATCGTGACATCAGTGTATCATACCGTGACATCAGTGTATCATTACACCCCTAGTTGCACACATATTTATACAGATATAAAACAGACAGCTAGAACTGAAGAGCAGCGTTGGTGTATTTGCAATAAGAAGCGCTCACAATTGAGCACGCATCGTGGAAAGGTAGCGGGTGCCGCGCGTTCCCTACCGGAGGCGGGTTGTCGATGGAGTTCTGCACGGCGGCTGCCAGCCCCTCCTTCAGCATGCAGGTGAACTCGTAGAACTCGTGCTGCTTCCCGATCTCGAACAGGCCGAGCAGCTTCCACTGCTGCCTCGCATTCCACATCAGCTTCCTCCTCAACGTCCTGGAGCGGCGGCTGGACCAGGGCTCCTGCGCGTCCATCTACGACAAACACAATACTAGCGTGTTTTATATAGCGCCCTTCACGCCATTGCATCCCAAAAGGTACGCCGCTCGCTATGCAATGTTATCAACGACGTACATCTTAATAAAATCATTACTGTTTCAAGCTTCTGCGCCTTTGTGTTTGCCACCACGTCATACCTGCAGGCGCAGAATAACTGCCTTCTTCAACACACCCATCCCCGCGAGATCGTCCTTGCTCTGCTCTCTGATCACCATAAGCTTAAAAAAGGTGCAAATGGACCAGGCGATGAAACGTGAATGAACCACTCGCTCATGGGAGCTTACACCACACGGCTCCTTACTTTATGGACAGGAGAGGTAGTGCTTGTTAACTATAAAACTAACCCACCAATAAACGACGCCTGAATTAGGAGTGTCTAATCCATGAGGTTATTATAGCGAGTTACACCTTTCTCAGTAAGTCTTTATAATATAAATAATACAGGACCCATCCGCTTGCGCTTAGCAGGGTAACTGGTACTGTACACATACCTCGCTTTGACTCATTTTGACGACTACTCATGTAAGTGGTCCGAGTGGTGCTATGCTTTTAAGCCTCGATAAAACACCGCATAATCTTTCAATAGGTGTGGCTTTGCTGGCTGCTGCGTTCATCCTGCTCCGTCCCGGCTCTCCCCGATCCGAGCCGCACTGCTCCCCAGCAGCCGCCAGATCCACTGGAACTCATCCTGAACAAGTTCCAATACGGACTGTACCAAAGGGTCGACGATCGCATAGGGGTGCTGATGTGCACAAACAGGTGGGGGGGGGGGAGGGACAGATCCACAACCTCAGCAAGCTAGAATATTAACGCAAAACACAATGAAGCGTCTAAAGCAAAGACCACTGCTATTAATGCATCTTTTATAACATATTGTATAGCGTGCTGGAGAAGACGCTTTTAATTCAAAATAGCATTGCATTGAGCCCGTCCCATTGTGCAGGCTGCAGCTCTGTAGCTCTGTAGTGAATTCGGGTTTGGCCAGTGTAGCACTATTGACAGCAATGCGGATAAATGCAAGTGGGTGTGTTGCTATCACATTCGGGGTGCTTATAAAAGTCCGTGTGGCACTTGCTGCTGTTGCTGTGGGAGAACACACATTTACACGTGAGCTGGTTCCAGCCTCTATAGCCTGTGTGGTGTTTGTACAGGTGAAAACACTGCTTTGCTAACCAACGTCACTTAAAAACCACGCGTGATTATAACGACCGCTCTAGGGACTATATACAAGTTGTCTTTGCAGGCAGGTAGTCTTTACATCTCCAGGTGATTTAACACAGGAACTAGGAGTATGAACTAGGATGCATCGCGTGGTCATTACAGACAGGCGCTCGTTAATACAGTTTGGACTTCATTGCACTGTTTACTAGGTGTACCTGTACTTAGCATTGTAATATAACAACCATTATATGAGGAACATAGCTTGCTTTCAAAGTAGTTATATAACATGTTGTCTAATCATTGCCTTATGTCAATTTTCAAGTAGTGCCTTATTATTATTATTATTATTATTATTATTACGACCCATTGTAGCTACATTAAAGACTTTACCGATGTGTAACAGTAACGTTGAACTTACCGCTGATTTTCTGAAGGACAGTTTGGTATCTCCTTCAGAGTAGAATCTCCTTCTTCTTCTTGCCCGGGTTAAACACGTTCGCTCCCCGGCTGTTTCACTGCTCGTCTGGTCATCCTCGATTACACTCGTATTTAAAGTGGAAACCATTCAGCTGCTTTAAAGTTCGTTGAAGTTCGTTGAAGTTCGTTGATTATGTACTCAAAGCAAACAAATCAACAATATTTGCGTTCAATGTGGGTCAACAACAATTGAACACCGATTTAATAAACAATGTATAAATGTATTAAAAATTAAAGTTTGCCCCGGATAGAACACCCGAAGAATAAGCTTGCTTCACAATCGTTAAATATTGTTTTTAAAAAAAAAAAAAAAACTGCTTTATTGACACGAGTCACACAACCGGTTCTTATAAAAGCAATGCTCGTTGAACCACAAAGCTGTCAGGTGATGCGCATCAGAGTTTCTTATAAAATATGTAAGACCAAAGCCTGTTGCCTGGTTTAAAAAAAAAATTCCAAGTTCCTCATTTGTCTGACTCAGCGACCTCGTGTGGTGGTTCTCGGGAAGGAAGGGCGAATGGAAGAAATGTGTAAAAGTCCACCAACTGCTGGTAACTGGTGGTGCGTGACCACAGAAGAGTTTACATATTACCAGCCTCTTGCTTGGCATTACGATCCCAGGCGAGGTTTATAGCAAATAGGTTAAATTAGGGGAACAGGCAACAAACATGGCTTTAGAACTTTAGAGTATTTTTTAACAGACCAGCTCTTCAACCAGAACCGTCTCCTGTACCAACAAAACCAGCAAACAACCAGGGGACCCCAGCGCTGGAACCAGCTCTGACCAGGAGACCCCAGCGCTGGAACCAGCTCTGACCAGGAGACTCCAGCGCTAAACCAGCTCTGACCAGGAGACCCCAGCGCTGAACCAGCTCTGACCAGGAGACCCCAGCGCTGAACCAGCTCTGACCAGGAGACCCCAGCGCTGAACCAGCTCTGACCAGGAGACCCCAGCGCTGAACCAGCTCTGACCAGGAGACCCCAGCGCTGAACCAGCTCTGACCAGGAGACCCCAGCGCTGAACCAGCTCTGACCAGGAGACCCCAGCGCTAAACCAGCTCTGACCAGTCGCTTTGGATAAAAGCGTCTGCTAAATAATTAAATGCGTTTGTTCTTCAGGAGAATACATGTCTAAACTAGTATCCTGGTGATATTACTGTGCTAAATCATACAGAAAATGTTGGTAATAAAGGCTTTATATTGAAAATAAAACATTAGACAAACAAGACTAACCAGCTTCATTTTATTTTTACTTGGTCAATTATCGAATATTTTACAACAAAAATATATATATATATATATTTTTTGCAATAAACGCTTTCTATGCTAATAATGAAATCTGCTTCTTACAAGCCTTGCACGATGGGAAGTAATAACAGCACCCTTTCTGGAGAGGACAGAGAGTGAGTTTCACAGACCCGGATTATCACTAATCCAGGGCTATCTACTGTTACTTCAGGTAAGGCCGTCCTCCTGGATTTTTACAGGAGTAACACCAAAGAAAATGTGGTTAAAAATACAGTGAAAACCTCTTAACGTGAGCATGTTTATTTTGATCACTTAAAACAAAGTGGTAGCAAAGAGATTTTTCATTACACCATTAGGGTAGTTTTAACTAGCCAGCGATTCTATTAAGCGGATTTCACTGCATTAGTTATTTTAGCACACGATGCTACATAGCTTACACACAGTAAGTAGCTCAGTTTACACAGTGATAGATTTTTCTGAAATGATCTAAGGTACACTTGATTTACAAATAAAATAAGGAGCCTTTGACTGAAAATCAATCTGCAGTTGTACTTGTCAGGGTTTCAAGGGGAATTGAACAGCCACTGTCCCTCCATTCTCTCTGTGTTAATGAACCGCAGACACAGCACTGCCGCCCTGCAGACTCCAGGAATGTTTCTGTGGCTCTGAATGGGGCTTCTTTCTCTCTTCACTGTGTCTTCTTTGGTTTTCTGTTCTTCCACATTACCACCGCGATAAACGTCCCTGTAAAAACCAGACACGTTATTCATCAATAGACACAACTGCAGTCAGGGATGGAACTCAGCCTTGTATTGCACTGCATTCAAACCAGTCCTTTGAGCTATTACTTACAATCATATCAGGGATGGAAATAAAGACTCCAATCGCATAGCAGTTTGCCCCCATCCCAGGTTTTAAAATGAGCCTGATTTAGCCTCACTGTATATTTTAGCTCAGGTGTTTCTTATTAAACTCATAGCAAAACCAGGAATGGATCAAACTGCTATGCAGTTTGCCATCCTTGCATATTATTAACCTGCATTAAATGCACACACATATACTGAAATACCCCTTTAAATGTGGCACGATCCCAGTAATACCCACAAGCACACCTTTCACAGATGTGATTTCATTACCATCACAAATAGACTGGATTCAAGGCACCCTGAAGAATGCAGCCCCCTGAACCAGCCAATAGAAATAAAGAAGATTTCCCAATAGGAAACAGAGCACACTCACCAACAAATAAAACGAGAAGGAGAGCAGCAATGCCGGGCAGTATGACGGAGTACTCTCGGGGAAGGAAGTAGCCGTGGATCACGTGATCGCTGTCTACAAAGGGCTGTAAAGGAAACGCAGTCAGACAGCTGTAACGTGAGCTGCCGTTTCAGCATCTTCACTCGTACACTGAAAGGGAACACACATTTTGGACCCCTAGCATCTGTTGCAGCAGGACGCCAATTGCAAATATGAACAGTCCCTGTGGTATTCCAGAAGCAGACGGACCTGCAATGGACCTGTCTGCGAAACTCTGCTATGTTGTTTTATGAAACGACTTTCAATCTCATGCTAACCTTTCATCACGTTGTTATAAATGCTGCTGACAGTATAAGGCGATGTGTTAAGATCGCCGCACAGACCTGGCGGAGCACCTGCATGCAGTGTACAGCGATACAATATAAAATACATACCAGAACGATAACCCACAGTGTGTAGTATATGAAGAGCAGCAGGCTGAAGCCCACCAGCCCCATCCCCACTGCCTGGTCCACACCTGACGCCTACAAGTGCAAGGAAATGCGTAGCAGTTAAAACCACAAAACCACAAAACGACAAAAAAACACCTATTCTTGGATAACTGATAACACGATGCTACTATAGAGACCTGGGCTGCGGTCAACACTTCATAATCCCAGAGCGGCAGTGCCAGGTATTTGCATTGTACCGGTCGCTAATGCAAACTGTATTTATTTATTGATGTATTTATTAATTGTCTTTGTTTTATAAATATGTAACATCAATAAAGCGTTTTCTTTTATTTGACAGAAACGATAATAATTAAAAGATAAACCCCATCAACTCTCTTAATCCCTACTCACCATGATTTTGTACGTGTGCAATTTCCTTCGCTTTTACTTCCGGTATACTCTGATTGGACAACCAACCTTCCAATTAGCACAGCTGAAATACAAAAGTCTTCTGGGAGTTGTAGTTCTTAAGCACGTCAAAGACTACTGTGCGTTTAACACGAGTATAGCGTTGCCTTCTGTGTATCCCACTTTGAAGATGTAAATCTATACAATGACATTTCAGATAGAGCTAGAATGTTAATAATTAAGCACACTCCTGGAAGGGATCGAAGTGACGGTGAGGCAACATCACTCAGATCAAATGAATAATGACACTGTTATTGCAAAAAGGGGTTTTGTTCGTGGTTTTTGGTACATCATACCACTTTAAATAACGGGGTAGATTTACATGGTGCAATGCCCGGATCTCACTGGCTGAATTCAGTAATCCAGACTGTAGATGGGACAGCGATGACGTGTATTGACAGGATGCATCTGCAAAGCATGTTTAGGACAATAGGTGGCGCTACTGTTGCACTCACGTCATCATAGCCCATGATGCTGCTCGCAGATTAAGAATCGGACCAGTCAGCTAGTTTTTATTATATAAATATATAAACAACCCCTTACTAAATGAGAAGTCTTTAACGCCTCATGCACATTACTAGAATGCGTCGGGGGTGTATCTGCCAGCGACATATCACTGCTATTGCTTATGTCACACTGTCGGAACCATTCTAGAACCATTCTAGAACCGGTCAGGTTCTAAATCTGCACGTAATCTGCATACAAATGCGTGGCCCTTTCCTAACAGTGTTTCTCATGAGATTTCCAGTAGCGTGGAGCGGTTTGGTCCTTCCTCGCCAGTACATAGTCAGGAGGCTATAATTGCTTTTTCTCATCCACACCTTCATGCTACATTACAATGCACTTGACCAAACTGCATTACAGAACAGAGACACCCGGCCGCATCTCTCTGCTTCTCTGCACGGCTAAAATCGGAATGGGAGTCTCCAGAAGCAACGAGCTCGGTATTGTATTATTTATGTGTTTAATTTCTGTGACGTGTCACATGAAGACGGGCTGTATTCAAGTGAATCCCTGTAAGTATATCGTGAATGACGGCTCGGGTGTGATTGACCTGGCGGCGCTGGGCGACTCGGATGGTTTTCTGGTGCGGTATGGAAGGGTTCCCTCCGCGGACGTGTCTGCGGGGTCCGAGATTCTGGTGTGGCGGAGATCGCTGCTACAGAGTGCCTGGACGTGGCGGTGTGTCTGATAGTCAGGTAAGAGACGGACAGTCAACAAATACCGTGGCTCGTAACGAGTATAAAATACATATTGCACAATTAGCCCACGCGGTGGCGCCAAACGCTGTCAAACGCATTTTTTTTTTCTGGAGTGGGGAAAGCAAATGGTTAAGGAACGGTCCTCTGTTCAGTCGTTTTAAACTGTTCTAGTTTCACTGGCTTTGAAATCCGTGTCACCTTGTGTTTCAGACATCACGCTGGCACAGGACAGGCCAGCCGCTACCTAGACTTCGGAAGACACGAGGGAGGCGAGTTTAATTACAGCAACCAAACGCGAACCCTCTCTGTGACCTACCCCGGTGAGCAGCATCTCAATCTCTGTAGTTTAAAGACTGCACCACAAGCAGATGTGAAAGAAAAAAAAGAATAATGCCTCAAACTGGCCTGCCCTCGAACCCTGCAGACCTGGTCTGCTGTCCGGTTTGTTTACATCCCCTAGCGGGCGTTTCAGCTTTCAGCTGTGGGTTTACTTTCGTGCAACCTATTTAAACAGAGCATCTGCCGCTACCTGCAGCATTATGAGGTTATTAACGTCACCTGCAAACTGCAGTTTTTCAAGAACGACATCGTGTTTTTAATAAGCAATATGCTTAATAGGAATTACTGGTGTTGACACTGCACACATATGCATTTATCAACAATTTATACAATAATAATAATACACTTGCTGATTTTGAAAACCTGTTACATCAAGCGAAACCCTAACAAAGTATTATATGTTTCAAGCCTTGTACAGGAGCTCCACAGAGACCGTGGTTCACTACCGGTGCAGCGACAACCGCTCCGTCTCTTACTCCCAGGTCCTGTCCAGCCCCGACCGGTTCGAGATCTTCGTGCAGAGCCCCTGCGCCTGCCCCAACCGCTGCTACCTGGAGGACGTGGGGCCCGGAACCATCATATTAATCATCCTGTGTCTCGCTGCCGCTGCTTACTTCATACTGGGTAAGGGCAGCCCCGCTGACGTCGCAGAATCTGTTCGTTAAATTAGGAACCATAATCAGGAACTATCTTTCTGTCTCGGTCTCAGGGTCCTGTGCGCTCCGACCCATCAGAACTCCCAACGGACTCCAGCTCGTCCCTGAAGAGAACGTGTGGTGCGTTCTGTGCTACGCCTTCGCGGAGAAGCAGGGGCGCAAGCGGCGGAAGAGCTACTGCTTGAAGGGGATCACTTTCTGAAGCAGCGCTGAGCTTGCACGCTGGCCCAGGCGGCCTAATGCGTTCATAGCCAATATTTTTACTCTTGTACAAACGCTGCGCATTAACGTGCAAAACAGATTTCTATGCAAGCAATCTTAATGGGAATGTTCTTAATAGCAACAGTAATTAATTATGTTGTCTAATGCCTAATGAATAAACAGCTTCTCTCTCAGTCTTTATTTAAAAGGTAGAACAGAGATCTCACTAAAAGTGTTTCAGCTTTAGATGATAACAAAAGCAATACCTTTGATACCATAATGGATGCAATGTCTATCGTCAAGACTTTATTAACACTGCAGGATTAAGGATGGCTGAGTGTGCTGGTGCATTGGAATTAGTGATGAAATAAATAAATAAAATAAAAGACCAAACGTTTTAATTGAGGTACCAAAAAGATATCTTTATTTTCCCCAAAATATTACATGTATACTGTTGCTATTGTACTGTTACAATCTAGAATAGGCAACACTGGAATATGTAAATACAAATATACTTTTCAAATCAGGTACAGTACAGTGCTCCATCTACAAGGGAATTTGATTTGAGCAACAAGATAAACCTGCTTTTTTTTAACAAAATATAAAACAACAATAAAAAAGCGCCTTCGGAGCAATAATATTTTTATTTATTTTGTTCTAAACCTTTATGAACCAAAAAAAAAAAAACTTTGGAGTATCATAAAAAATATAGTCTTCTAAATCTCTTTATATATTCTGGTTCCTTCCATTCATGGGAAGAATTCTAGAATTCTTTGTTGGAGTTTTTTGTTGCTAAATTGAATTCTATATGTATTATTTATTCTAGGAGTTAGACACATTATTAATAATCTATCTTACTTGGGAGTCTCGGACTCCTGTGCATAGCTTAAATCCCTTTCCAGAAAGAAAAAAAACACGGAACAGATTTGAAACTTGTGGAGTGCTGTTGGAGCGGGCATCATGCAGCCCCTGAGCTTTCAGAAAACAGACTTTATAAAACCCCATGTGTGCCAAAGAATGCCCACTGAGTGAACAGGGCGTTATCCCTACACCCTACAACACACTGTACTGTATTCAAGCCACACACACACATACAATAGTCCCATCAGCTACACATTGTGACATTACTGTATTACCTGTGATATTTTAACACCTGGGACCGGATTACAAAACCACTGTGATCTGTAAGGGTGGAACCTACAGCAATTCTAGAATCCTTTTTTGTTTGTTTTAATATTGCACAATATTATTGACCAGCCTTAATTTAAAATAGGTTTTTAAAATAACTATTATATATTAGTGCTGCTGCATAGTTTTGATCACTCAGGAAAGCAGGATATTAAAAATATCTATATCAGTATTAAAGATATATATATATATATATATATATATATATATATATATATATATATATATATATATATATATATATATATGGGTATAACTGCCAAACATTTGGTCCCTTTGTCTTCATAAAAAGTGTCACACATTTAAAAATAGAAAAAGCGATTCAAAATATAAAATCTTGTTTTCTGAAAACTCACGGGCGTCCCCGATATTATTTTTGGCATAAGAAGATCCACACAGATCAATCTACATCGATATTGTTGTGCATGGCGCTTCTGTCCCCGGGGTCTGTGTTAATGATCTAAAAAGCGGCGGATCTGATCATCGCCGCTCTCTTAACTCTCCGTCCCACAGGAGCGAGTTATTAAAACATGGATACAAACAGTAAAACACAGGGGAAAGAGCAGTCTTTAGATCCGGCCGTGTTCAGCACACCTGTGGTCATTTATAATTACAATTCCAGCTGCATCGTTTGCTGAAATTACAATGACATTTGGTTTAATTACAATTCTGCTGCAGTGATTTCAATTATAGATTACAATTACACCACCAAAGTAACAAACAGCCACACAGATGAACATGTTCACTGTATCTCTATAAATAACCAAGCCATAACATCACAGGTTCAAATACAGAAACATGCCAGATCGCTTTTTATTTGTGCCATTCAGAAAGATTATGCCGATGTGCAGTGGATCACTTAATTCTGGAAAACCAACAAAAAAAATAGTCGTGTAGCTGAACTGTGAATCGTATAATTACAATTCTGCAGGTGTGCCAATGTTCAAGCCTAATTACAATTATATTGTAATTGATTACGAATTAGACAATTACAATTGACCCAGGTCGGGTGTTAAAATCATTACAATATCCCCTCTTATCTACATACGGTCAAAGTTTGATTGACAGTAGTGGGACTCCACGGCTACACAGAATATCGAATGGCCAAAACACATTTAAAACACACACGCTCACCTTGCAGTGTTTCATCACAGACGAACCACAACGACTACCTGCGGACAGACTGGCAACCCGTTTATTTCAGTCCACAACAACAGCGCTCGATTATGCTAAAGTATTTTATTTATATATTTAATTTTAAATATAAAAATCACAAGTTACAAACAGTCAAGTATGAAGGAAAAAAAAAACTTGTACATCAACCAAAAAAGACGCTCTCGTTTACAAAACAGTATCATAAAACATGACCCACACATAACTGTCGTTTTTAATAATACGCAGTTGTTTTTTCATCCGGCTATTCGGATCTTGAGCCGAATGGGTGCGTGTGGGGGGATTAACATATCAAAAAAAGGAAAAAAACCAGCCCGCTGGTTTTAAAAAAAAAACCCAAAACGAATTAAAATCAAATAATAAAATCTGTGTAACACAGTGAAATGAAGAACCTGTTATTAATACCTACAGACAGCGGTATAGGGTTAAACAGAACCGCCGTTATTAAACAAGACACGTGTTTCAGCGTTCAACTTCAGAACACGTCACCACGACACAGAAAAGGGCACCATTTATACTTTAATACTCGCTTGCTAAACCTTGCAACACTTCGCTATCAGAACAGTGGAAAGGATGAGTGTGTTCCAAGCTGGCGGGATACGCGGTTAATCAACAGCCTAGAAACCTGTGCAAGAACAGTTGCCTGGCCGGTGCACAGATATGCACAATAACGAAAGGAGCTGCTTGATACAGAAAACGCAACGCAAGCAGGTCTAGTCCCTCTGCTGATGACTGTAGGGTTTTTTTGTCATGAATTAATTTCTGGATTTTTTTTTTTTTTTAGGGTAAAACAATTAGAACAATTAGATTTCCAAATTGTGGAAATTACCCCAGTGTCTTATCCACTAGAGGTCGCTGTTTGATGCACCTGCTCTACATCTTAAAACAGTTTGTACCCTCTTGGTTAAAGACAGGGCTCTTTCCAGGTTATGTGGATGGGGCAGATCATTGTTTTAAAAAAATAAATGCATAATGCAGCACCTGGTTTATTTTCCTATTATGGCACATTTCAATCAATTTCTTTATTAAGAACTCTTGTGTTCGCATTGCAAGCCCTGAACTAAAGTCACATATAATTCAAGCTGCACCTCTTAATTAAAACTGCTGTAGAATAGGAAACTAAGGCAGGCGCTGTATTTAACTGAATCCACCCCACACCGAGTAGAGTGGATGCAGAAGAGCCATGCAATAGAGGCAACACAAACAGTTCTGTTGTGGTCTATATAGCTCCACAGTAGCAGCCAGAGTGACCCTAAGAGACAAAGCTTATTGCTAGGAAATGCTAAGGAAGGACCATACAAAAGTCAAGCAGCTCACAGACTTAATGAAGAACTTCACGTTGTTTCTCTCTCGTACAAGCTAGCCCAGCTGGCATGCACGAGAACAACTGTTTTTGTGGAGAAAAAAGAAACCTAGCCGTCTCGGTTCGTTTAGGAGAAGGCCTCCCTGAACAGAAACACGCTGTGCATCGCTCTTCAGGCAAACGCAGGCTCATGTCAAATCACAACAGTCACTGCCTGCGTGAAGCAATCTCTACTCATACTAATAATAATACAACAACAACAACAAGACAGCTGGTTAAGTCTCCAAGAGCACAGGATCAGGGTTCAATTGGTTTAAAACAGTTACAAACTGGACCACAATCCCTGCCCTCACTTACACCAGTATGGAGGAAAACTGCAAGTGGAGCACTGGAAAGGAGGCTGTGTTGAACAGACCCCCTCCACAAGGGAAGAGGCAGATTTCAATGCGCTCTCAGCACTAGCAGAATCCCCCCCCCCCCCCCCGACACAATCAAGACTGATCTCTCCTCTTACACAGGGTTCAAATAGCATTTCACTTCCAATGGACATCCCTTTTCTCATGGAGCCACACAATACAGAATATATTCTGATGATCCGCTGGTTACAAATGCTTCGCACCCAGTATTCTGTATTGGTTCTCTCTGCTCTCACAATACAGCCTTTTAGGCAAAATACTCCCGCAGTTCACTTGAACACTTCAAAACCGCATTTCCCAGACAACCTGGCTGTCCGGAAAGATGTTAATACAACAGAACTACATTTCCCATCACCCTTTGCATCTCAAGAGATCAACTCTCTGTGCGGTGCAGCAGCAATAGCTCCTGGGAAACGTAGTCTTCAGAACATCCTACAAGTCAATACGTAAAACAGCAATATATAGTTCTAGACATTTAAGAGATCTTCCCTGGTCACCCTTTTTGTTTTCAGTGGCTGTCGTCCAGCAGTAGCAATTCTTATTAATATTAGTAGTATAATCTTTAACATGTCACACTGGCATGTCGGAACCCCATTAGTGGTATACAGTATATATAATCTATACATCTATCATTAACATTATGAAAGGTACTAGGACGACACACAGTGAAGGTGGTACAGGAACAGCAGCTTCACAGGTTTGGTAGCTGTTCCACAATGGTCTCCAGTAGAGGGAGCAACTCCACTTGCTCGCACAGTAACACTATGTATTACAATATTTAATGGCTCTCGATTACCACCGGTTCAAACACACCAGCCGACACCCTGGAAAAGACAGGAAAGGAGAAAAGGTTACTACAGTTCACACAGTGCACAGACAGGGGTCGCTATTGAGCAAACAGACACGTGTCATTAGATTGATGGTGGTGTGTATTTACTTAGTCTCTGTAGAACTACACACATTGACATATTCACTCCGTTTATTCTAAATAACCAAAAGCGATTGAAATGACAAATGTGAAACTGAACTGTAAAATCGATCAATTATAATTACAGATACGCAGTTGTGTCAAGATTCAAAAACACGATTACACTAACATTGTAATTGCATTTGCTTCCGAATTGAACCCGGGTGTGGAACCCGGGGTAACCCGTACCTGTTTCTCAGCTGAATCCCGCTCAGGGCAGTGGTGCCGTCTCTGCTGACAAACAGCCTCAAGTTACTGTCTGCAAGCGAAAAAACAGAACAGCCACATTACAATGAAATCAAGAGACAGAGGGCATCATGGGAAAGAACCAGAAAGAACCACACCACAGCATTCAAAAACACAAGGCAATGCAGTAACGCTGCTACCAGTGCCTTTTAATCTGGCTACAGCTGGTATAGATGGTCTGTTGAACCCCAAACTCTGTGGCAAATGTTTTACATCCTAAATTCTCTTTTTATATCTTTATTACCCTTCTTTTTATTCTTATGTAGCTGTTTTTGTGCACATGTTTTACTCATCAACTACAAGTAAATAAATACTAAATACTAAAAGAAATCCAATAAACTCAACGACAGGAACGTTTCCACTAGAAAGGGTTTCCCAGTGCCTGGACTTCCGGTCGAAACGTTTGAAAAATCGATCACGCTTCTCTCAGTATTTTGAAATCTAGCACTGTTGAGCGATTCACAGTCCTGGCTGGTTCACCTTCGTTGTTGCTGACGTCGCTGAAGTCTTGGCTCTGAACGATCTTCTCCACGATGTCGTCCGCGTCCATCCGCGTGTCGTCCACCCAGGTGGGGTGGCTTTCCACCGAGTCCTTCTTCCTTCTGCGGGGCAGAGGCAAGGGCAAGATCAGCCATTGCAAAAATCAAAACTACACGCCCCAGAGCAAGAGCAGAACGAAGGTCAAAAAACACACAATCCCTACACTGAAGACTGCAGCAGCAGGAGTTCTCTAAACGCTGCTAACAGAACCAAGCAGGTTCGACTCTGAACGGACGATTCCCTCTCTAGGAGGATACAGGGGCTGGTACCTGGCAGGTCTGTCTGGCAGCACGGCAGGCCGGGGGGGGCGTGGGGGTCTCTCGGGGCGGCTGGGCTCCCTCTCCCCCTCGGCGCTCTCCACTGCCATGCTGAGCCCCCCCGAGGCGCTGCTGCTGGTGGAGGTGTTGCGACGGTGTGTCAGGTCTGACATGCTGGAGGAGCGCGAGTGCTCTGTGCTGTAACCTGGAGAGGAGAGGGCAGAGAGGGGAGGGCATGAGAGGGGACTGCGCCACGCTCTAACCTGGGACACAAGGCAAGCCACGAGAAACACTACAACCCACGCCGTGGCTGCAAGTCCACAAATCACAGCTACCAGAAATAACCATTTGAGGAATCTCATTTCAGGGATTAGCCCCAGGGTATAGGTAACAAGCTCAGGTGGGCCTTATTAACCCTTTCATGCACAGCGAAAAACACACTTCTAGTCTTTACATGGGGAAATATGGCAGACGCAAATGCATTAGAAATAATGTCAACGAAAATATATATTTGTGTGTCCAAAACTTCTTTTTTCTTTCAATATTTCATGCATGAAAGGGTTAAACTCATGGTCAAATTAGGAATGGGTCAAGCTGCTATGCAACGGGACGCCCTAGCAAGAAGGAACGAAAGTGCAAGTAAATTTTGTTAAAAAGGCAGACATTATATACTCAAAAAAAAAGAAGATTACACCTCCACCCACACCAAGGAAAAACTCCAAACCATGCAAAGAACGGATCAGATTTCACCCTTGGGTTTAATTTCGAAAGGGTGATTATTATTATTATTATTATGATGATGATGATCTGAAAAGGTCATTCTGACAATTTGGATGGATTAGCTGGCAAACCTCTGTCTCTACACGGGGTGACAGGAGTGGGGCTTCCCTCCGAAGAGAGAATGTTAGGAAGGGAGGTGGGCAAGATACCGAGCTGTTTCCTGCCTTGGACACAAGCAAAACCACAAACAGACGTTACCAGAAATCACTGAACGCTTCCCAGCTGCAAACATAAGCCTTACGTCTGCAAGTTTTACTTTACCAAAATCTAGATCGACACACGCAGCACTTGAACTTAATCTCTGTATACTTTTTCAGTTACAGGGGCCTGAAACCTAGTCTCCTGAAATCAAGTTCCAAGCCACTAAGTGGCTTCGTGTTCCCTCAGCTGTAAAACAGTTATCTTTACAATACAATGTCTATCTATAGATACAGCAGGATGCGTCAATGTGCGTGTGCATTTACTGGAGACATCGATAAAGCCATCTAAAGGGTTTTTGCTGTCAGTTTCTTGTACTCCAGCACATGCAGAATGTGTGTGTGTTTCTACACAGTTTACTGTAAAGCGAGACACCCTGTGCCAGCATGCATTGCGATGCTTGATAAGATCGGTCTGCACTGTCCCGCTACCTGATATCTTGGATTGCTGGCTGGCGTAGCTCGAGTTTCTGGAATGACCCGTGTGGAAAACTTCATCTGGACTCGACAGGTTCTGATCCGGTTCCTCGGACAGACCTGCAGATTAGAAAGAAGAGATTGAGGACAGTCAAGTTAGACGCAACACATAGAAAATGGAGCTTCAGCATCTCTGTGGGGAGGAAAAACCACCAAGAAATGGATCCTTTTTAGGCTTCAGGTTTCTTATTTTATATTGAGGCATTATAAAAGCTTCTGAAGGGCTTTATCTGCAGAATTAACAGAAACATTTAGACTTCACTTCTGCGGTTAAGAAAATTACAGCAAGTTATCCTAACAATATAGTTAAAGAGAAAATGAAAAACAGCAGGCAGCTCCAAAAACACTCCAAAAAATTACAAAGTAGCCGGTCTTCAAATGAGGCCAGCAGCACTTAAAAATGGGTTAAACATAAAAAGAGTATTTCTCTCTTTAGATGTGTGCTCTGTGCAGGGGATGGCGTCTGTAACAGCGGCTGCTTGAGTTCTTAATGGTTTAGAATGCGTCACATGGTGCTGAACAGCCAGCACTGTGCCCTGCCCTGGCTCTCTGTATGTGCAGCAGCATGGAGGCTGTGAGGACTCTCCCCCGGCTTACCGGAGCTGAGCATGGAGGCGCGGGTTTTCAGCTGCCTGACAGTGGTGATGCCGGTAGGGGGGACGCTGCTGATGCTGCCCCCTCCCGTCCCCTCCCCCTCGCCCTTGCAGTCCAGCTGCAGGGAGTGATCCAGTCCGGGGATGGAGATGGATTTGGCAGTGTTGGGAGGCCTGCAAAGAGAATACAGTGAAACCCAACCCCCGAACACAGGGCCTTAATATTGAATACTGAACTACATGGACAGACAGAGGCGTCTTTTAAGGTCTACTCAGGGATGCAATCAAGACTCCCGTTGCACAGCAGTTGGATCCATTTACTATCCGCTTGAAATGATTACAGTAAAGCCATAGAGAGGAATACTCACGTTTTGAAGCAGGGGTCTCCGGACAGCAGGGTCATCCCTATAGTTACCTGGTTTCAAATACAGAGAGGAGTCAGCAGAGCCTGCGCTCTCATGACAGGGAAACACTGCCATCTCTCTAACAGTGAAGGCTTTTTCTACTGTAGCTGTAGTTAAACCTGTGGCAGGCCGATCATAATATTAGGCAGTTTACAACTCGTGGTTTTCAATCCCAGTTCTTTTTAAAATCAGTTCCTTCGAAGGAATTGGAATCGATATTTTAGAGACATTATTCAACTGCTTTCATTTGAAGGCAATTTAATTGACTAACAAAAGCGTGACTTCAATTGAAGTCATTTGTTGCCACGGTTACCGAGAAGCTAATTTGAACAGAACACTGCTAATTGCAACTTTGATCACTGATGTGTTGGAATTGATTAAAAGGGAATGGCAATTGGAAATGGATTTTAAAATGGAATTGAAAAACAGGAATTGACCCGAACCCTGGCAGTAGATATTATTATTATTATTAAGAAGCTATAGCAAATACAGCAGGGGTGCCCAATCCTGGTCCTGGAGGGCCGGTGTCCTCCTGGCTTTTGTTGCAACTGTGCCCTAAATTACTTAATTGGACCAATCAAGCACTTATTAGAAGCTTAATTGGTCCAATTAAGCAATTTAGTGTACAGTTGGCACAAAAACCAGGAGGGACACCGGCCCTCCAGGTCCAGGATTGGGCACCCCTGAAATACAGTGTAATGGAAATAAATAACCATGGCATTTCTAAAAATAATACAATAAATGAAAGTGGTACAGCGTGATACAATAGCAGAGAGACATGAGCTCTATGCTGCGGGACGTCCCGGCGCAGCTCACCTTTAGGATGGAGTTGTCTTGCCGGGTGTTTTTGGTGTCATACCCTTCCAGCAAGCAGCAGCGTGCAGTGGAGCCTGAGCCAGCAAACTCCGCCATGTTGAGATCAGCAAAACCAAGCTGCAAGACAAGGGGGGGAAAAACACCTTACAATAAACTTTACATAAACTTTACACAGACCGCCTGAAACGAAGAGCAGGCGCCATCAATCTGCAACGCACACTTTAGCAATCTGTCCAAAGACAGCACTGTGTACAAAACAGAGCAGGTATTTTTTCTGTTTTGATTACTTGACCATCGCACTGTGTGTGTGTGTTTTAATTTTTTCCTTTATATATCCCAGCCCTGTTTTATTCAGCTACTCACTTTTAAACCCAAGATGTGTGTGGAGGTTTTCCTTGCACGTATGTTGAGGTGCGCCACCTCCGTCAGAGATGAACTGCACCCTGACGGAAACCGACTGGCACAGCAGACTGCTACAGAAACTTGATGCACCAAATTAAAAATCCTGCCGTAGCTCAGGAGATGCAAGCACAGGTTCGACACAGACAGGGAACGCTTAGGTTAGATCTTCTAAAGCTGGCTAGTACCAACCAAGACACGAACGTCTTTGAATTAGAAGTGGATTACGGTAATGTGCTCGGCGCTAATGACGCTTCTCGAATATGTTCAGGGACGCTACGGCAAAATCAAATCACATGTGGTTCAAACTTAATCAGCAGCATAGAGAGATCTAAAAATAGGATAAGTCATATCGATTTGTGTATCGATATGACTGGAGGAGAAGCATTGGCAGGAGGTTCGAAACAATTCCCAAATCCGATCTTTAAAACCAGAGAAGATGATCAGCTTCCATCTTCATACTATGGATTTGAACGTGATGATCTGCACGCCAAGCCCATGCCTCAATGTCAGAAGTCTCCAGTCCGTTTCAGTTTATAGGTGTTATCTGGACTCTCGCAGCAGGCAGGCATGCAGGCAGGCAGGCAGTGTTTTTCTCAGCTGCATCCCAGTGATCGCAGCCAGTAAGTGGTTAATTTTCCTCTGAGATGTTATGTAATCAAGGGCATGCTGGCGGAGGAAGGTTACTGTGAAACGCGCTCAGTCATGAACACACACACACACACTCTCTTTCTGCCTGAAGTCGCGCCTCGGTAAACAGCGCATTGTGAAATTATTTCTGGATGTTGTGTAATCGCTAATAGGAATCTCACTCTTGGGTATTTGTACATGCGGGACAGTGCAGAGCAGCGATGGACCATTTGAAATGAAAAGCATACAAAAAGCTTGTCTGTAAAAAAAAACCCTCAGGCTTTTAGTACACTTTCATTCTTTAAATGTACAACAAAAAATGAAAGAAAAACGCTGTAGACCCTGTAGCACTCTGAACAGTATAGTGCGCTGTACTGAGCAGGGCTATTCAATGTGTTGCATTGGTGTGTGTGGATATCTTATATAAAATGCCAGCTGTTTTGCATTTTATGTAAGCACAGTTTTGTGTTGACCTCCATTAAAACTCATTTATATGCTTTGATATTTTAGGTTTCAGAAGCATAAAAGTGAATTGTTTTCTACTTACAGAGATGGACATAAGACTCCTACTGCTTAGCACTTTCATCCATTCCAGACTTTAATACAAGCTTGATTAGCCACAGTGTACAGGTAACAAGCTCTGGTGTGTCTTATTAAACTCACAGTAAAACCTGGAATGGATCAGACTGCTATGCAATGGGAGCTTTTTTCCCATTCCTGACTTAGCTCTAGGAATCTATATGGTATACATTCCCATGTAATAAGCAGTCCAATCACCACTCCCTTCACAAGTTTATAAGGAAAACAAAAAAGATTGCAAGTGCCCCAATTGTTTCCAGAGCCGGTCACAAAACAATTAAAATTTGGCACAGCAGGTTCTTTCACTAGCCTTGTGTCTATTTGAGTTGGATCTGGTTCTCAGTAGCCCTCAATAGCTATTCCAAAACCCCTAGTGACTTTGATACATTTGGCACTCTCTGTCTGGCAGGGGTGCCCAGGACTGACTGGCAGTAGACAGTGTCAAAGTCCCTGGCATTTCACATGCACTGAATCACAGCGACAGGAGCAGGGTACTCGCGATTAGTTTGCGCAGGGTACTGATGCAGTTAACTGTCAGGTTTTTTTTTGTTTTCCCCCCTATAGGAAACTCACTCACTGCCTGCAAGTCTCCACATGATCTCTGCTTGTGGTTAAGCAGGAATGACGCATCTCTTCGTGTGACAATCCTAAGACGTCAGGCTGCCCTTTGCAAGCTCCCGTGGGAAACCAGTTCCTCTGAGAAAATGCATTGCGAGACTGAAGGATTATAAACAAGACTGCTGGCTTTTCCAAAGCGTTCTGCATGATGAAATGCAGCTGTCACCCCCGATCAGCACAGCAGCAAACCGCTGTACGATGAAATTCATACCATTGACTGAGTCCCACAAACGGGACATCTGTGTCACACTGACGCTCTCTGAATACAGCCCTGAATTGCACTCCACGCGCCCTGTGGCAGAAAGGCAGCTCTGTTCTGTGCCCAGGGTTCTGGCCCCACAGCTAGACAATGTTCTCATTTGTTTCCAAGGTGTCTGAATCTGCTGGCACAATGGAAACTGATCTCTCCGTTTCCTCCTGGATTCTGGCAGCAACAGCAGAGACGGGAGGGCGAACGAAGTTAAAATGTAATAAAGGAAACAGAGGCAAATGTTTAAAAGCACAACATCCTTTTCAAGGAATGCCATTCCCTCCGCTTGCTTCCTCAAAGCACCGGGGTCGTCCCCCGATCAGAGACTTCATTAGGCCCGCTGCCAGCTGGACTCCACCGCGTACAACAATTCATAAACAAGAACGAACACAGCGCTAAAAAAATTAAAGAATCGCCTTTTATCACAGGAAAGCAATCCGCCTCAGCAATCAAGATTTTCTCCTGATATACTTAAACAGGAACGATCACCTTTAGCTTGCATTTCATTAACTTTAAAAATGAAAAAAAAAATCACAACTTTCACAAAATCGCATTCATGGGTTCAAGTCTAAAAAGCTCCGTTTTGAAAACTGGTAAATAAAAAGCATCAGTACTTGCATTGATCACTGGGACCGACAGGGCAGAACTCCGCTGAAAACCAAACAATTTACTTTAGTGAATTCCATAGCTGAATCCTTTGGGAAGGAACAGCTGCTGTACAAGTTACACAACAGCCCTAACCACACCATGACTGCGAGACTTTGTGACGACCGCAGAACACACACGAGTACTGGTTGTTTTGATGGCATTTCTGATGCTCTGTTCTTGTTTTCATCTCGTCTCCTTGAAGAAACACCCTCTCAATTCCAGCGTGACATGTGCTCTTTATCATCCTCGATCGCTGTTCCTGCACTCAGATATTCGTCATGGTTAATTAAGACACCAGCATGTTTTACCATTGTGGTCTCCAAGCAAGCCTGAGCAAGATGTGTAGAGACCAAGGCTCCAGAGATGCGTACCACTGGTATCTTCCCCTCCAAACAGGGAGTTTGTTTTACAACGGCAAAAATATAATGTTGGTAAAAGAAAAGTACAGAGCAGTGCCTAGCAATTAACAGAATTCGTTAAACAAACAAACAAAAAAAACACACCTTAAAGCCACGCCACTAATTATTATTATTTTTTTAACCATCTCTATAACAAACTGTTAAGAAGACAAAAGTATAAGCGTACATTTTGATGAAAAGATCCTGAAATCCAACTTCACCGTTAACAGACCCAAACAACGCTTTTCACTCCAACAAAAACAAACACAGCACAGCCACCAGGGTCACAATCGGACACAAAGCTTTGTCCACTCGTTTCAACTCAGCAAATGCCTGCAGCATGTGTTTGAACTCAAGCAAGCTTTCTCTTCCCATACTCTCATCTCCCCTGGGAGTGGTGCATTCCAGTGAGAGGGGGCTGCAGAACTCAGGTCTTTCAGGAACTACTGTAAAAACATTTTTTTAAAGTTTCATGAACTTTTGAATTGTGCCGTTTGTTCCAGGGCACGGGCTCTTGTCTGTACCAAAAATCTGTGATTTCTTATACGCGATTATAAAATCATAACCCTACAGGACGAATGTAGCCCCTGATTATGAGGACTCCAGCGCATGCATGTGTGTGTGCTTTTTATTCATGCAGCTGGAAAGGTTTGATTCAGGCAGCTTGCTTTGCGTTTAAGATCTGTGAATACAGCACAGTGTGCGAGGGAGCAGGAGACGCTGTGTAAAGCTGTGCTCCACCGGCAGTATTGGACCCTGGGGAGTCCAGCAGACTTCCTGTGCGGTCGGAGTGCCGGTGTGTTCCGTCTCCAAGCCTCTTCTCCATTGCATTGCCTCCTCTGGTTGTGCAACGTGTTTGTTCCTGCCCAGCTCTGCTGCCTGCTGTTCTCTGGGGAAAGCAGGGAAGTTGATAGCGATGTCTCTTAAACGCTTCTTACCTTGGAGTAGGTCTTTCCGCCTTTGAGCTCCTGCAATAAAAACAGGAAAAGGGAATTAATCTTTGACTAACTGGACCTATTATTAGACTGTTTCCAGTCGAAGAAGAGTGGGGCAAGGGTAGTGTTAAAACACAGGGCAGAGAGAGAGAGAGAGAGAGAGAGAGAGAGAGAGAGAGAGAGAGAGAGAGAGAGAGAGTCACAACAACACACACCTTCACAGACTAGCAGGCTCTTCAAGAGTTTATGCTTGCATTACTGTTTGATAATGATGCACAGAATCGTTTTGCTCACATCATAAATTAACACATCAGGATCAAATCACTCATTTCCAGCGTTGCTTTCCAATTAGTTCTGGGGGTTCTCCACATGTCAGGGATGGAAATGAGACTCCCATTGCACAGCAGTGTCACCCATTCCAGGTCTTAACACAACCTGGATTCATCACAGCGTATAGGTAACAAGCTCAGGTGTCTTATTAAACTCGTAGTAAAACCAGGAATGGATCAAACTGCTATGCAATGGGAGTCTTATTTCCATCCCTGCATGTTGCCCCTGTCAATTAAACAGGCTTTCTATCAGTTCATCGTAACAAGAACCACATGCATGTTTGTGTAGGACTGGTGTGCACGTTTCTCTAGGGATAAAAAAAACAATACAAAACAACAACAAAATGCATCAGAGTGGCTCTAGGCAACAGATTTAATACATCTGCAATGGAACAATACCATGCTCACTGCAGCACCCTCCAGCTTACTGGTAATAAAACTGGAGCGAGGACTTTGGTGAGACTGATTCAGCACCTCATTAAATAACCATTGCCAGTTAGGAGGTCCAGAGGGTAGCGGATTGGAGAATTCAGAAGCTGCACTGTCCATTAGGTACGCTTCGTGATCTAAAGAAAGACAGCGTCCTTGTGTTGGGAGCAGAGGGCAGGGCTGCTGTGCAGTACAGGTCACTGCTTCCTTTGACTGGGTCCTGTGTTTCCACTGTGGAGTGCTGGCAGGGTTTGACACAAACACACACACTATGGATTCATGATCACCAGCGACCCCTCCTGCACAGGATAGGTCGGTGGTATTTTGGATGGATAAAAACGTACCTTGCGAACAGACACTCTGCAGATGCAGGGGTCCAGCAACCCCGTGGTGGGATTGGCACTCATCTTGCATATGAAGCTGAACCTCTTCTTCCAGCGAACACTGTTCTCCAGCACCTCCTCCCTGGAACAAGCAGAACAGACACGTCAGAGAGAGGGGCGAGCACCACACCGCGGTCATACACTCGCACACAGTGATCCGCTACAACACCGACAGTTAAAACTAGAAAAAAAATCAAGTAGACAGCGTTTCATGATTGTGTTTGACGTTAAAGGATGAATAATTTGTTTCCTGTATTTCTCCTTTCACAGATAACGGTGCTAGGGGTGTGTACAGAGTGATCCCCCGATACCATCAATGGGAAACAAGAAGTTTAAATGGGAGGTGACTGGTGCATCCTTAATAGCCCCACCAGGGGCAAGTTCTTGGAATGGGGGAGGGGGTCCCCTTGAAGGAAAAGCAATTACACTGTTTATCTACCCCAAATAAATTACTATACCACAGACAAGCCTGCCCAATTAAAACCAGTACTAAAAGACCCAATCTAAACTGTTGGACGAGGCTCAATCTACACGATGGGTCTCACAGGAAGACGGGCTGATCAGATCCAACTGCCGGACAATCGCTCGTGTGACTTGCATCAGCAGACTGCAGGACAGTGCGACGGGCATTAATGGGTTAAATCTCCCTGCCGGTTTGCCTCCACAACACCTTCATTCAATAACACAAGCTCAATAGGGGTGCGTCCACTCCTAGTTTATGTAAAGAGCGATCTGGTTCCTACGAGGAGACCCACCAAAAGCAAACAGCGTGCGATGCGACGCACCCGAGCCCAGGTGAGCCGTACCTGCGGATCATTGCACAGCCACTGTATTCTGGTAGACTGCTGATTTATAGCTGGTCTTTCTGTACTGATTGCATTAGTGCGTTCAGGAGAGCTGCAGTGACTCCACCCCTGTAGATGCTCAATAGCGAGGTCTACACCACAGCTACTGAGGATTTAAAAGCACATCAGTAGCTTTGATGAGAGTATGCGCTCCCTGCCAGTGCTGGGGTTGGACGTGGCTGTGGAAGCCAGACTTTCTTTCCATTTAAAAGCACGCATCTATACGCAGAGCGGCCGGACATTACCTGGGAGTACAATGCAGTACGTATCCTTATTTAGTCTTGAGATCTGTCCGTCAAAGCCAACCTTTCAAATCCTAACCACGCACACATTGAGCATGCTCCGATTACCCCACAGCGAGAGCTAAAGTTTATTTTGCAGTCTGATGTTTATTTTGGTTTATGCTGCAGGCTACTCAGCACTGGAGACACTCTGTGGTACGTAGTTTCTCTCTATATATAAAAAAAAAAGGGAAGGACTGTGACAACTCAAAAGCAGGCACATGCAAACACACGAATCTAAAGTTATTATTACATGGAAACCTGCTGTGGTGAGAATAGGTCAAAGCCTTGACGTGCATAAACATCCTAAGCAACAAACCACAATGTTCAGTTAATGTTCAATATAGCCTGTACATAAAAGCCTGGAAACACGCACTCTTATCAGACCTAGGGGCTATTACAATGCAAGCGTAACTGAACCTGCACCTGCGTGATCGCAATTCTACCACATAACTGATCCATTACAGTTCAATTAGGCATGTATTTGTCATGCCATCATTATTCATGTATTTTCAAATCGCTGTTGGTGATCCCAAAAAAAAAAATTCTATAGCATGTTTCTGTATTTGCAGCTGTGATTAATTGCCTGGGTTCTTTAGAGCAAACATGTTCACGTGTGGAGTTTGTTACTTTTTAGTTTGACAGGAACACAGTGTCTCGCGCTTTGTGGTCATTTTCAGTTCTTCTTGGAGTTCAGGTGCAATCCCCTTCTCTAATCAGGACTGTATGCTTCAGCTTTCTGCAGTCCCGGTTGTACTGCCCTATTCATCTCTGTTGTGAAGCAGAGATGTAGCAGCTCTCCATTCTGCCCTCTTCAGAAGCTTCCTCCACTGTGTAATAACTGGGACTGCACTGCATCAGGCATGCATGCAGCCTCTCCATCGCATGAAGTTACACATGAAACTCCTCTCCTCCAGTGCAATGATAAGGACTGTAAACTGGCTGCTCCCATTGCTTAACACAAGCAAAACTCCCCTTCACAGCCTACTGTAGCAGAACACAAGCTCCCAACTGGCTACCGAGAAATGCTCCAGCATGGATTTCTACATCGCATTCCCAAGGCTGCAGAAGGCTTTTTAGACAAATAAGAGATGGAATTCAGCATATAATTGTGCCTTGTAATAAACATGCATGTCAAGGCACTACCGTGGGAGTTCATTAAAATCCCATTACATTATCTGATTCAACAGCGCAAACCACCCAGCGAGCCTTAATTACAGTACAGGAATGAGTTGCTGCTGGAAGATTCATTAATGCTTGCAAGGTGGGACAGCAGCCAGGTTTAACTCTGTGATTGTGCGGGGGGGGGGTTACTGTGTGTTCACAGGTATCGCTCTGTGATTGTGCAGAGGGAGGTTACTGTGTGTTCACAGGTATTGCTCTGTTCGATTCTTCACCCTGCGACACGCAGCACTGGCCCTGGACTGCTGTGCTCTTTCAACTGCAGTGCCTAGCACAGATACAGCAAGTGCTGCAGTACACGTTCACAGTGACTTTATATCGCAGCGGAGAAGATCGCTCCCACCAGCTGCTTCACACCGTCACTGCCCTCTGTTTAAGAAGTTCATAAAGAGCAGGGTGAACCATTTGAAATCATCTGTGTAAACAAAAAAAAAACAACTGTAAAATAGACTAATTTGTGTTTCCCTTGCATGTTGATTTTCTACGGGTCAGTATCTGGCTGTGTCAAAACGGAACAAAGAAGAAGGGCCAAAGGTTAAAGCAGTTCAGTGGACTTTAGAAAAAACAAAAAAAACAAAAAACATGCTTACAGTCCTGTGTGTCGCTCTGTCTAAAAGGAGCACTTCCACCCTGACCAGCTGACTCAGTCACAACGCTGGCTCCCGACTTCCTCCTGAGCTGGGACCCTCCAGGGCTGTATCCTGGAACCCAGCCCCCCATCCCCCCCACCCCCAAGCAGAGAGCCTGTCCAGAGCCCCGCTTCCAGGATACAGCTGTGGCAGAGCAACACAAACATGACAGCGAACACGCAGAGGAAGGAATGGGTTGATAAAACAGCAAACCCTACAGTGCTGCGTGTGCGTTCACAGTTCAGTGTGAAGCAGGGCTCTCGGGGTTACTGCATTCACATCTGCCTGGATACCTTTCCTAGAGTCAAACACACAGAGTGCGTGTGTGCGTGTGTGTGTGAGATTGTGGATTAAGTGCTACAGTATAGACATTAGGGTTTTTTTTTGTGAGAAATGAAATGACCATAAGAAATGAAAACTTGTGAAATGAAACTACAGCTACTACAAAATGTCACCACCAGGGGCACCAAGTGGGAAGTTCAAAAACCATGTGAAATCAGAAGAGGTAAAACACCACCACCTCTTCAGTCCTGATCGGTATTATAATTTCTAGAATAATACATTAAGAATGATCTGATCCTCCTCCTCCTCCTCCTCCTCCTCTCTTTTCCTAATCAAAGAGGGAAATGTTTGCATCCACTCTGCAATGGGTTCGCTGCAGTGTCCTCTCCTGCGGGAAACACACTGAAACCAGAGCGCGCTACACAAAGAAATGTCTCTCTCCGACAATGCAGGCTGAATAATAGCACTGTTGTGTTTGAGTCGGGCTGTTGGGAACATGAATCCTTGACTGGAATGCTGTGTACAGACTGCCTCGCCTCGCCTCGCCTGCTGAAAGTGGGTCACCATGTCCCTGCCAGCTGGGTCATTGCTATGCTGTTTACTGCAGCATCGAAACGAACCCCCTGAGGAGATGAGGGCGATCACCGCAGAGCCGACACTGCGGGGTCCGTCTGCTCTGCGAACCCGCGGTCCAGGTCACTGTATAACACAGAACCACCACCAAGCTGCTTATTCAAACCCAAGCCTGCTTTCAAAATCTAAAAAGCTGGAACTGCATCATCTTCCAGATGGGCATGAAGGTGGCTGAAGTACACCGGCCCTGCCATAACAATGATCCTATCAAGTATAAACTTGCACTGCATTCCCCAGTGCAGTTACTATGCTGTATAAGAGAGCTATACGTTTTCTTGTACTGCATTAACTCCCATGTGTTACAGCTGCAGTGTGGTTAAACCACAGTATAGCCACTACCTGGCTATTAGTAATGCTGAATGCACTTTGACTGTGCACAGTCAATTTTCACATCGGTTATGTAAATGGACCAGACAGTCGCCTATTGACACACACATGGAAACAGGGCATAGCACCCTGGGTGTTACTTAAGACTCCTAAAACAACGTTGCAGCTCAGTGGTGACCGGTTGGCCCTGGTCACTCCCATTTGTGTTGCCACAGGCCCATTAGGACTCCGGGCTCTGCTTTATCGGATCAGTGCGGTCACTATGTGAAAGCCCTGCTACAGGATCAGAACAATCCTGAAAACCACAACAATACAACTGGACTTAAAAAGACACTGAAGAACATAGAGCTCCAGCTCTAAATGATAGCTTGGACGACTACCGTACGCAACTGGAAACACAAAAGGAGCTTTTAATTAAATGAACAAAAACTAGCGATTTATTTCAGCTCTCCCAGGAAAATGACTGTAGGGCAGTAGATTTTAAATGACGTATGTCTTTGAACAGTAGCTTCGGGGCACGGATGCGGTTTCAGATAAATACTTGATTTAAATACCCTCTAACCACATTACATGCTCCAGATTGCTCTCCCCAAAAATCTTGGTTTTCCCCGGGGCGAATCTATGGCTAGAGCAGTTTTTTTTTTTATTTTAGCATGTGTTACAAAGTAACTTGCCATCAGAAAACGGTAGCTTCTGAAGATTTAATTCCCAAACACCTGACCTCGCTTGCTCAGTGTCCGAAGACAAAGGATTTCTAAATCCTTCCCTTTACAGGGAGACGGACACACTCAGTAAATCACCCAGGGAGAAAAGCACCAGCCTATCTCATAACCCTAAACCTTCGGGGGAAGATTAGACCTAATCAGATTGAGAAGGGCCCACGTGCGGCTTAAAAACGCCTGCAGTCTGAGCTAAGAAGCTGCTTTGACCTGCCAGAATACGCAAGAGCAACACAATGCCAGCCAGTCGGCCAGTGAAACACACCAGGCTTGCCACACAAGGTCGTGACGCGGCTCCAGACACTACAACGATAACACTAGCAATAAATCTGTTTTAAAAATACATCTTGAACTGGCTAAAATCACATACGGGCAGAAATAATGAGTTACACCCCAGTCAAACCTTTACTTTACTCTCCGTTTTAGTAAAGTTGACCTCATCTTTACACAGCTTTGCACCACAATGGCAGTGTGTTATTACTGCATGCAGCTGAATTACAGAGGAGCCAGTGCAAATGACACATCACAGACAGGGTGTGTGTGTTTGGAGTCCACTTTGAAATGCTTTGGGAGATCTCTACAGTATAATCAAACCGGCATTGCTGGGCAAAATGAAGGAGTGGCACGCCTACATCGCAGCAGACTCCATATCTACGCAGTGCACAGGACAGAGGAGGAGACATGCTCTGAAACAGATTTCATTAAAGCCGAGACTATAGCTGCAGGCGAGGCCAAGAGAGCTGAAAAGGTCAAACTCTCAGCTGATTTTTCTAAATCAGAAAAGACAAGGATTCTGAACCACTCGGAATAATGTGAGAATCATAAAAAAACACATCAACGAAACACCAAAAATAAAGAGCGACAAAAGGTTCCCTGAAAGTAATCCTATGATAGATGCTTTATATCCATTACATGCGCATCTTTAAAACTATCAATCAGCGAGGTCTATAACAAGATATGTGGGGGCTGCCCTCCTATCTTCATGAAGCACAATACAGGAACCCGGTCCTCGAGCCTGTGTCTGTGGTGTCGCATGGTACCAGGCCCTTCTGGGAGTGCCATTGTTCAATCTGCTATCTTATCCAGCAGAATAGCCAAGCCTTCGGAGTACAAACACAGTAAAGTCCTGACCACGTCAACGACTCTGCTTCCCCAGCGCCTTGCGAGCAAGCCTGGGAGCTTTGTACTGTAGCCATGGCAACAGCCGGCCACATAACACTGGCCTTGCGAAGGAGCTATTCAAACAGGCTGCCTATTACGAGTGTTACAAAACAAGGCCTGGGCTACATTTGATCTGATAACAGGAAAGCTACTGTTCAAACAATGACTACAGTTTTTAATGGACAGCACTTCTGGCTGCTGGGAAGTTCACCTTTAAGATACATACACAGGGAACTACTGTATGCAAGACTGGCTTTCTGACGGGACTATAGGAAAAGCACAATCTCCTGCTTTAAACAAACAATCAGAGTGACCTTACTGTGAAAGTGTGAAGCATTAAGATGTCAGTATTGAACTGCTGTCCCTACAATGGTAACAACCTTATTTTTCCTACCCTTTTCACTGCTCAATTCATCAGTGTGGGCGGTGAAGCTGAATCAGAAGTAGATTTTGAAATCCTTTGTCACTTCGCCTGGAAGATTTGAGGGCAGTTCAGCAGATTGCCACGGAGGGTAAACCACTCCTTGACTCTCTTTAGAAGTTCAGCAGCCACCAGATCATGTGTCAGGAGCCCACGAGTCTTCCACAAGGTGGTTTATCTGGCCCCAGTGCGTGGGACACATATCGGAAGTGAGACATTTTCTAATATTGTTTCACAGAAGAAGGAGGCTTAAAGTTGTTAGCTGTCTTTGGAAGCAACGTCAAAAAGGATTGTCACTGCACACAACACCTTAGATTTTCTTTCATTCCTTTAAAACAAGTATTACAATCTGGCATACTGTACTGTCATTATACTAAAACAAGCTTCCCTTTAGAAATTCTGTGCTATTAACGAAAGTCACAATCACAAACTGCAAATACAATAGTTGGACACCTGGTGGCACTGCGTGCTATGGGAAGAAATATAAAATTTAGGTAAATAAAAAAATACCACTTAAGTGCATAAAAACAACAGATACTCAAAAAGGAACAGCAGATTACCCAAAATACACACACCATGCTCACAAACCAAGGTTTTCAAGTAGGACAGGTCTCCTAATCTGAAATGTTTATCATGGCAAGACCCCAGAACTGAGGGACTGCACCTTCATAAGCTTGAGCTGGGTATCTGCCAGCTCTGTGTCTGGTGGCAGCACTGTTCTCTGTCTCATTGTCTCCATCTCTGCTCCAGTGAAACCCCCTCAGTCCTTCTACACCCTGAGCGTGCGTAACCCAATAGCAAGCCGTGAATGGAACGATTGTGGGAAGGAATTTGGGGCAATTTCGTTTCGACAAAGGACTCGAAACCTGATAGGGGCTGGAGGGGATGAGAAAATGTAATTAAAATGATTTTGTTCCCCACCACTGCCTTTTTTGAGGATGAATGCAGAAGCCAAAAAACGGTTTTGGGGAACAGGGGGTACCCTTTCCCGGCAAAAAACGAATGAACAAACCCAATCTAACAATGTATAGATACTACGTACATAACCATTCAGTAACCCAGTATAAGACATGGAAACTGTTGGGATTAAATCCCAGCATCAGTGCTGAAATACAAATCAAACAGTTCTCTGAACTAACCGTTCGCACACTTCAGATTTGCCTGTTCAATCATGTGGAAGTGGTTTGCATGCTGTTATTTCCAACGATACAGAGGAGTATGGGAATTGTTTTCAAGCAGCAACTGGTGTGCGTGTCATACAGGAAACGTATGGGCTTCAGCCAACCTCATCACAGCTCAGAGTCTCCCTGCTTTAACTGCTGCTGCTGCTGCTGCAGGTGGTCCAGATCAGGGGCAGGTTCTGCGCTTTGGGAGTTAATTACAGTGTCTAATTTCACCGCAGTGTTTAACTCTCTCCTCCAACCCCCCGAAAAAAGAGAAGCGAGTAGAAACTGTGCGTCCCGCTGCCTGCGTGTTTTGCATGCGTGAGGAATCACACAGAGCCACGCTGCCTGAACCACCATCTGTGTGGTTTCACAACACCTCGTCTTTAACACTGTCAAGCAAAGCCTCCATCCTCCCCACTCCAAAAAAAAAAAAAAAAAAGAAAAAACCCATCTTAAACTACTAAAATTACTTTTCAATTTAGGTTAAATGAGTTTACTTTGAGTTACTAATGTCTGTGTTCTTTTTAAGTAACAAAAACGACTTTAAATAAATGGTCAGATCTTTTAAATCACTACAGTAATGCACACCGCGAAGTTCCAGCATTAGGAGATTGAACACATCTGTGAATAAACCCTGTGAACCTGCACTGGGACCGATTTCAGAACCTGCTCTGCAGTATCACTTGCCAGCTAGCAGACAGTTATCCTGCTTCAAAGCTTAATTACAGTGTCTGGCATTTCAAAAGGCAAGAGAAAGATCTGAAACCAGTGTGTCCATTTCTTTAGTGCAGTAGAACTATGGAGGGACCGTCAGTACTTTACTGTGTGAATGAGTCTCGTGTTTATGACTGGAGTGGTGCAAACATCACATTGCGTGACAGCTGCTATTATAAACACTGTTGCTGCTGAGTCATAACCATGTGACAGCCACCTCTGAGCACCACCTTTGCATGTTACCACACCTACAGTACAACCCAGCTATGCAACACTGGATAACTGTGGTCACAGCTGCACTGAACAGCACCGGACACACAAAGAGAAGCAGAAACTTATTACCAGGAATCTAAAAGGCTGTTCAGAGAAATTCATTTTCATTACAGGAACTGTGAATGAAACCAACAGCCGGTGAAAGCATTAACAGAACTGCATGAACACCATAAAATTAGGGTTGCCACCTGTGAGGCACAAATAAAACGTGACCTCTGAACGGAAGGGGGATTGTTAAAAAGATGAAACTCTCTTTAGAAATCCTCTGATCGGAAACATTGATAATACTACTACTATAGGATTGAAGAAACGGTTTAACCATTTCACCCTCAGCCACCAAGAACCATCAAGAACAGTCAAGACACATCTATAGCTCTTACGCCATTGATCAGTGAGATGCAGAGGCTTCAACATCACGGATGATGACTCTGACCTACAGTACAGCAGGTAATCCTACTTAGAAACCTCAGCCCGACCCCGAGCTCCAAATGCCATCCCTATATTGCACTGCACCAAGAAGCGTCTGAAGGTAACCCCATCACAGCATGACACGGCAATCTGCTGCCTTCCATGGCAATTATCTATACACAAACTTAGAGCCCTAGAGACACACTGCTTAATACCCAGAGTCAGGGAGGAGGACGCAGGGGAGGGAGGGAGCAATGACTACATGATGTAGGGGTTACATTGACCTGGCAGACTGGAAGATGCAGACACAAGACTTCATATCCTCACTGCAGGAAAACAAATGAACTGAAACTTCTGGATCGTAGCGATGTAACGATTCATTGTGAATCTATGAATCGCGATACTTTCTTTACATTACAAGTCAGCATTTATCTAGCGAAACTGAAAGGACAGTTTATAGCATACACAGCAGGCGTGTAGTAGAGGATTATAAAGAGCTGATAAAAGGCCTTTGCTAAACTTTTTTTTTTTTGCTTTTCCCAGTAGAACAGAGTGCTTTAGTTACGATTATAAGAGAGGCAGACCCTAGTTCTGGGATTTAGTCATTACTGTACAGTACTGTGTCTTACCAAATAACAGCATTTTGTGCTGCTAAAGTGGCCTACTGTACTTCCCTGGGCTGCTTCCCCTATCCTGAAGCAGATGCAAAGCTATACCCTGAACAGCACACAGAGAAGCATCCTGCCTGCTGTACTTGTTGATCTGCAAACTAAATATCGTATTAGGCACAGCTTTCACTAAAACAGAACCTCTTGGGGAACCGGAGACAGAACAAAGCCTGTGTCTATCGGTTACTGCGAGTTCTGTATACAGGACAAAAAAACAAAACTGATAACAGATCCTTCTCTTTGGACACGGCTTTTCGGACTCCAGTCTAATGGATTTCTAAAACCGCGTCTCTCTCCCTCCATTCCAGCTTTTGTTCTGGTGTATTTTATTATTGATGTAACCCTAGAGCTTTTTACTGGTGCCAAACTGCACTGAGAAAAAAAAAAAGATATATGGGAGCACAGAGTGCCTTGCTGGCAAAGCTCCTCCCTGAATATTAGACACAGCTGTAGGAGTTTAAAAGCTGGATTCACAACAGCAGATCAGAAGACTCCTCTCCTAACAAGAGCAGCCGGGTTACCAACATGCCTTTGAATCAAGAAGGGGTTTCGGGTCCATTCTGTGTGCTGTTCAAAACACACCTTGCCTGGGGTATTGATTGCAGTGCTGAAACCATCCCTCCCAGATTAAACAATGGGCTGGATTCTTCTCATAACCTGGACACACGCCAGGTTAGCCCACATGACAACGACTTACTCAAAACCTACTTGGAAAAGGGTGCAGCATTAGGGTTAAGGAATTTAGGCTGGGCTGGTGTGCTGTGCTGTACCGAAAGCCTTCCAGCTGGAGATAAAACCAAAGACCTGCTCGTCTATTCAGAGTGAACTATACAGTGAAATCTTCTAGCACTAAAGCTCTATTCTGTTGCCTAAGCCCAGCCCCCAATCTGAAAGGAAAGCGTCACATGATAGACTAAATAAAATCAAGGGTCTGTCATTCTGACTGTAAACGTGTTCCTTCTTTTCTGTTCCTGGTGCTGCCGAGGGGGAGGGAGTCTGTATGTCAGCGAGAGGAGCGAAGAGGCAGAGAACAGGCACAGAATCTAAACCGTGTACTCAGGGTTTCAAAAATCAGGCTTCCCCACTGTTTGCGCTTCCCTAGCAAGAAGCGTAATTGCTGCATCAGCAATAGTATTATGGCGATAAATGGAATAAGCCATTTCTCCTGCACAACTAGCTGCTACAGCATTCCATTCATCCCCAGCACTGGTAATGCAAAGACCAATTAATCCAGTCTGTCGGAGTCTGCATCCCCTCCCCCCACTGTGGAGCAGCTAGCACTGAAGGACTGTTTCTCTGCAGCACACCGAGCATAACACAGACTTGAGGAGCGTTTTTCTATTAAAAATAAATTCTAATAAGTTGTAAAATCACGGATGGGCTGATCTGGCAGACTTCGACAGTGGCCTGACAGTCTATGCTTGGTTGGCAGGAGCTGCTGTGTTAAACTATATAGAAGTTACAGATGTTTCTCAAAAGTAAGATTCTGCAGGCTATGGAACAGATTTCCTCTTCCAAGTTCCCTAAAGGAGCCAGAGGTTAAAAGTTGAGGAATGGCTTCTCCAAAAATCAACTGTAACACCTTGCAGACTGTACAAAGCTCTCGCTGTTTCTGGTGCTTCCACCACCCCCTATTCAGATCCTGAAGTGCACTGCGCTCCGTGGGGAGCTAAAATCAAGCTCAAGCGAGGAATTCCACCAGCTACCCAAGCTGGATCTGAACCCTGGACTCCAGAGGGGAAAGGTCAGAGTCTAAACCCACTGCAACTCCGAGTGCAAAACAAGCAGTGAAACGCTCTGTGAATGATCAGGAGAGAAACAGCGGGTCCTGTTTGACATCTTCCTAGCAATCTCTTAAAAGGGTGAAGCACACATTCAGAAATCAGTGGCTTGTTGTCTCTGTGGAACAAGGTCCAGTCAGATTAAAAAGACCCTACCAAGCTGACAACACTGCATCTTATCTAGAAGACTGCGCTTTCCAGATCAGTGCTTCCTGACTCGATGTTAGAATACAGGTTCCACCACGATAGCAGGTCCAAATGCACAAGAATAGCAATGTAATATTTGCCACTTTGGAGCCGCGGGAAACAGAAGCCCACTGTTTAGAATTCCCACACACATGGCTAGCCAATCACAGAGCGAGCAGACAGGAAGTGAGGTCAGAGTTAGTGTTGGATTTAAAAGCGTGCCTGGGGTGGGCAGCGTGCCAGGATATTTGAACAGGAAAAGACTTTCAATAACAAAGCAATAAAGTACAGTACAGTATCCTCTAAATAAGGACTACAGGTTGGGACCCGTAGAGGTGAATGCTCAGGGTAAAAATAAAAAGACAGTGGATGACCTGGAACCTGAAAGCAGGATCTCCTGTTCCCCAGTCCTCAGCCCCCTCAGACAGGCCACATTCCTGGCTTAACCCTGCCAGGCACCCATTGCTTCACACTTCATTACAAAAGGGACTGCAAGTCTTCATCTCAACACAGACACAGCTCTGCTAAACCTCAATTACACAGCATGTCACTTTACAGCAAGCCTCCTTTTTATTACAGGGATCCTGTGCGCAGGTGTCTACACACTGGTCTTGAGGTATATTTTGTAATAAGCTGTAGTTTGTGAAGGTACACAGCCAAAGCTATTTCTGCAAGCTGATCAATGCAGGGCTGCAATAAACACATTCTGACAAAAAAAAAAGGTGCCACCCACTACCCTGAATCCATTAGGCCTCCAGAGTGCATTCAATTTACTGTAGCGTGTGTCAGTGCTTTTAATAATGAAGCAGCATGATCTTACACACCCCTACCCCCTACAGCAGCAGCTCATAAGATCGTGATGAAACTGGACTTTTTATAGGTACACAGGATTCCTATGCAGTAACAATGGATCATTATTACTGCATAGTGATTTGAGCTTTAAACAAACACACAGAGAGAGAGAGAGAGAGAGAGAGAGAGAGAGACAGACAGACAGAGAGAGAGAGAGAGAGAGAGAGAGAGGAGAGAGGAGATGCCGGGTTAGATCCTTTGACCTAGATTATTTTTATTTAACTCCATCTGCTAGCGCGCTCTCTATAGTAAATCCACATTTTTAATCTCGTGCTGCGACTTCTCAACATTACTCATCTGGAACCAAGCGAAACACAGAGCTAAAAATATCATCATGCTTTTAAAACATGCACTTAGTTTAGTTAGAGGAGACTAAAATATTCCCCACAGCAGCTCACACACCCGTATGCTTCATCATCAGTGAGTAAATTATTCTGTAATGTGAGATTTTATAATACGATACTTTGTATTGTGATATTTTGTAAAACACAGAGTGAATATTGCCACTCTCTAGCATTCCGTTGAATTTACAAGACTTTAGAAAGTTCAATGTTGTATAACATTTGTCTACTCTGGTTTTAAATACTGTACCATATCTCTCTCTCTTTCTCCCTGTGATTAGCTACAGGAAGGAAAACCAGATGCTAAACAGACCCAGGATTATGTAGCTTTCTGACAAAAGGCATTAAAAAGATTTCAAAAGAAAACGAGAGTTCAGCCGCGCCAACCTTTTCAAGAATCTCTGCATGTCTCGTGTGTCAAAAACGCACAATTCAATAGATTAGTCATTACTGCCCGGCTTTCATTTGAACGACTTCCTCGGGAGAAAACATCTGCTCAATGAACTGCATAGAAAAAGGAAGCCGTCCACGCGGACCGCTTTCGTAGGAGTCATTAAAAGTCACGCTCGTGGTTCCATTTAAAAAGGAAGCCCCTCTTATAATCTGGAACTAGGAGACAGAAACCCAAAAGAAACCAGCTACTGTCTGCATGAAGTTTCTTCTTGTCAGCCTCCAATCAGTACCTTCCAAACACACAGGCACACTGTAACCGCTGCAATATATCCAAGGGAACGATCCTATCCACTGTGCTGTCCTGCAACGCTGCTGAAACTCTCTTGTTGCAGCATGTTTGCAGGGACAGCGTCAGCTGATCTCTACTCTGGAGATGCACTCCTCTTTCTCCTCTGCTGTAACCTTGCTATTGCTGAGAGATTGCTATTGCTTTGCAGTCAATTCGGCTAATCACTGAATACATCCCACAGCAGTCAAGGAGAGAGACATGTCCACACTGGGATTAACGGATTTAAGTCACACACAATTGATTCCAATAAGAGGTCACTTTTAGATTAATTCCAGCCCTGTCGCTAGTCTATGAATCGTAGAGTAGCTCTACAATCTGGAAGTTCTGCGTCAGCGTTGATGAGAGGTTCTGTACAGATTCCAGCTCAATACCCTTGTGCTTCTCCACTGTCCTGAAGTTACAAGCTTGAAAAGAGATTCATAGGGGCTAAAAACAGGGATAACCGTACAGAACTAAAAGGATGATTCTTGCAGTCTTGGGGCACTCTTCTGAACCCTGTCTCCTGCTCCTCCTAGTCTTACCCGTTTCTGGAGTTCTCCACTCTCTCTCTCCCTGTCCCGGTGGTGTAGGAGATCCAGCACGGCTCACACAGGGAGCCCGTTGACTTCCGCTGCAGATACCAAGCTTTAACCCTTCAAGAACCAGCTGCTTCAACACTGCCAGCTACATGCATATCCTTTTTCTGTTAATGCTTTAGGAACAGACCTCATATATACACTGTACTGTGTTGGCTCATACCCTTGCTGCAGGAGTCTAGCTGTGCTAACTGTAATTCAGTATTCAGTCATGTACTAAGCTCTCAATAGCTCAGATTGTCCAATAAACCATTGAGATACTGTGCCACACACACTGAATATCAAAAGGCCTCCCAGGAGAACCAATTCAATACTTTGCGATGCTCTAGAGCAGTTTTCATCCATCGATTGCTAAATTGCAGGCTTTTAGCAGCTGCTGTGTATTGCTTGCAGTGGGGCTGCCTAGCTGCTGCAGAACAATCTCTAGAGGCTCGGACAGGAATGATGCAAGGGAGGGACATGCTACGGCAAGCTTAACCCTGGAGCAACACAGAGCCCCATGAACACACTCGCACGGAGCCACAGAGCAGACTCCCAGCGCCATGCCCGCCTCTCTGAGCTTGCACACATGAAGTACCTTCATATTTCTACATTTCAAAGCAAACAGCTCTTTGATCCCCCGCTTTTACGAAAACCGTTGACCCTCTGGCATGGTTTGCCTTGTTGATTATTCATCCTCAAAATCAAATCAGTAAGCCATGGGTAAAAAAAATAAAATAAAAAAAAACCGCAGCTTGCAGTTAGCTCAGCTATCACGGAGCAAGTGGACTAACCAAGTAGCTGCAGACACAGAAAGATTCATGAAAATGTGTTCAGTGATCCCTCGTTATTTCACGGATTTGGATACGTTAACAGTAAACCGTAAATTTAGTGCAATTGACTGTACTGTGAAACCACTACCCTTCATATTTCCTGTTTTTCTATGCGTGAGTCAGAGATCACTGTGCTGTACACTGATAAAAATCACATAAAAACGTTATCAACTGCAAGAGCCTATCCGAGACAGGTTTGCAGTACCAGTCGCCATGGTGAGTAGCGTTCTGTTTATGGGATAGCAGCCTGCGGTTTCGAGTGGAGCGATCTCTCATAGAAATCTACACCAGTGTTGAAAGAACTGTTCTAAACGCTTTTGTTGGAGGAGGGGGTGGGGAGGACACCCTGTGCAGTGAACACACTATAACTGTCCGCATACCTTTTAAATAGTGAATGCATGCACCCCTTACAAGGCGGCTTGGGTGCCTCAACATGCTTTGGACGGTCCTCCCAGATCTCATTCGGTTGTTTGTCGCTCCCTGTATGCTTGCCGCTGTTCTCCGGACGCTCTCGTACTGTAGCCTGTGCTGCTGCAGCACAGAGCCAGATTCCACACATACCCAGGGGATTTGAACAGCATCGCTGACGGGCCAGTCCAGGGCACAGCAATCTTATCAATAGGTCCTAAATCCACCAACCCATGTTATTGCAATATGAACAGTGCTTTCTATTCGCAGGTATTCACCATTCTTGATCAGCCCTTTAGGCCAAACAGATACTTAAATCCACAGGCCCTACTACAGTCACAGAATCATGGGATCCACTTGTTTTTGCAGTGGGGGGGGGGGGGGGGGGGGGAGTCCTGATGGATACGAAGGTTTCCAGCTGCTTTTCGTCCAGTTTGATTCATGCATTGCTAAACCATCAGGAGTCCTGAAAGTAAATGGGTGTCACTCCAGGCTCCAGTTCCCCTTCAGAATTGGAATTATTCATTTGCTTTGCAATTATCCAGGTCAGAGAGCTGCTGCACAGCCCCGTCTGCTCCAGTGCTCGTACTGTAACGCAGTCTCACTTCATGCACACGCACAGTTTATGCAGAGCACAGACACCCCGTTTAAACACCACCTGCAGGCACTGTTCTTTAATCTCGTTCGTGGACAGACTAAAACACAGACAATGAATGGGAGGTTTGCTAAATATAAGATTCAACCAACACACCAGGCTCTCGGCTTCAGACAGCTTATAAATCAGAGGAAACCCTCTTTAATTCCAGAGCCCCTAAACACTGCTGGATTACTATGACCAGAACAAGCAGCTGAACTGAGACGAAGGAAGCAGCTCTATCTACTCTACTGGGTCTGAGGAATGACCAGTACAGCATGTTTTAACAGCCCGGGTTAAACAGTTACTTATAAACCCAGAGCACTTCATGACACCCGGAGAAAAGAGATTGTACTTCGAGAGTCTGGAGTGCGACACGCTGTCCTGCAAACAGTATAAAGGAGATCTACTGTCCTGGTCAGTCAGAACTTAATATAACTCAAATAAATACGAACAGCTATACAAATTTAAACAACCTTTCAGTCCCGAATTCTATCAAGCTGAAAAACGCGAAATGAAGTTATGCAATTCAAAAAGAAACTCCTTTATTGAGCATACATGAGAACAGGACAAAACTTTTTTTTCTTTTAACCTATAAGTGGGACTCGATAAATGTACAATATTAGAATAAAGGGAAATAAATGGTTAATAGACTCAATACCAGGATGCCTGAAGGTTTAAATAGAAAGGAACAGTAGATTGTTACATCATTAGCTGTGTAGTCAATGACATCACAAGCACATTAATAGATGTAAACAGAAGTAAGCGAGTGTGGTTGCCATGGCATCAAAAGCCTACAAGCACCTCCATTGTTTGTTTGAAACACACTTTCCTTTGACAAACGGGTGCTAAACACACCGAAACGTTGGGAAGTGAGTTTTCATTGCATGGGGACTGGAAATAAGACTCCCGTTGCACAGCAGTTTGATCCATTCCTGGTTTTACTAGGAGTTTAATAAGACACACCAAAGCTTGATAACTGGTGTTAAATCAAGAGACTATTAAAACATGGAATGGGCGAATCTGCTGTGGAACAGGAGTCTTATTTCCATCCCTGCAACAGGATGGCTTTTTGATCTAGTCCTGCAACTCCATTCCTGAGTTTAATTTTATACAGCAAAACTCCAGCAAAAAGGCAAAACCCTTCCCCCCCACCTTCTACCTTAAATAACTACTTTTGTACAAAAGGAAACCACAGAAAAGGCTGTTAGTCTACAGCTGATGAGGCAGGAAGCTAGAAGCTTCATTTTATGTGTTTTTATACATTTAACTCAAGGGCATAGCATTGTATAGTTCTCACTGCTGTCAGGGAATACATTTCAACCTCCACACTCCCTGCGAACACAAACTACAGCTGTACGGATTTCCTTAGCGTGACCAACTGAACGCTAGTCTATGAAATTCCCAAGCCGTGGCGCCTTTGTTTTACGTGGCACAGGCGGTACAGCCGTATCAGTAGATGCGTGACGCTAGACCCGCACTGAAGGGATCAGATTGTAGATGGTATCGGAGAATCTATTCTCAACGATCCGAAGCAACGACATGCATGAGGGAGCCAGGGAGAATACTTTTCTGGCTTAGTTTGCGATAAAGGTCTTGCGTCCGCCGGTGAAAGAAATCTGGTGAATTTGATGCTTATGTGATAGTGGTAAGGAATGTGGGAAGCGATTGCGACCACTACTGCTACAAATAGAATAGACGGAGAGTCATGTGTGGAGGATGGCTTGGACTGGTTGGGCCTGTTTGGGCACTTCTGCTGTACTGGGAGGGAGCTCTCAGGCCATGACTCACAGACATGAGCTCTCACTGGGTTGGTCATTTTATTGGGTGTGTTTCCACGCTCTGCGAAAAAAAAGGCTTTGAGAATCTCTCCCTGTCTGTGTTCCAGACCACCATGGAGGTCAACTTGTAAACCTGAAATGAAAAAAAACGATGGGGCTGGATTCTTAACCCTATCTAACATACACAAAACAAAACAAACATTTAGACTTCTAAAAGGAATAAGAAAACAACTTCCGACTGCTTCACAAGCCGTTGAATTTAACGACTTCGGACCCGTTTTTATTCCGGTTTGGGGTCTTTTATCGGGGAGCGTTTTTCAATAGCGCCAATGACGATTTGCCATTAAAATCGCTATAAGAATGATCTTCAATGTCTTATTTCTATTGTGCGCACCATATATGAATACAAAATCAGCCACACACACACAATAGTGTTACGTTTAAAAACACTAAAAAGAATGTCAGAAGTTTCTTTTACAATTTTTAAATGTATATGAATATCCTGTATATCCAGTATCTGTATGCATGTATGTATGTATGTATGTATGTATGTATGTATGTATGTATGTATGTATGTATGTATGTATGTATGTAGAAATACAAGTAGCTTCCCATTTAAGGTGAGAAAAAAGCAGTAGCTATAGACTTGTGTGCAATCAGGGATATGCAAATTTCAGCATTAGAAGACGTCAAAAGGCTTCAAATTTGGCTCTTGAACAGCCAACCTACCTACGACTTTCCCATGTGGATTGCAAGCCCTTACTTGACTCTCAGGGCTCCAGGGTTCTGAGGTTCTCAGGGCACAAATGCTCCCTGAAGCAAGCCCTCACCTCGCACAGACCCGGCCCTGTGCATGCGCAGAGACAGTTAAAGCAAGCCGCTCTGAGCTGTGCTGCCTGGCACCTCTCCGAGCCCTTTAGAAAGGTGTCGACTCACTCCGGTTTGAAGTTTCTCAAGCAAAACCTCTTCAAGTCTAATATCCTTCGGAAAAGAATGCAATAATATTTAAAAACATAAAATCGAGGATTAAAACTGTTCATACGGAACCGGTAATTCGTTTTACAATAAATGATCCGAGGGAAGAAATATGTGAAAAACTAGAAACAATTTAAGGCGTATTTAATGTAATTCGCACAGCTGTTGTTTTTTAGACGTGCACAGATTGGCTTCTGGCCTAAAGAAGGTTTTCGTCTGAAATGCAGCTGAATGCCAAGAGATAAAAACACTGAGCACTAAACCACAGGGCAGGTAAAGGAAAACATCTCCGTGACAGCCTGTCCAATCCTCCCAAAAACAAATCGACAAGACTGGAGCCTGGTACCTGCATCTACTGCGGAGCGTCCTGACGCAAGCAGTGCGATAAAAACAGGACGAGGTTCTGGTAGTTTGAGCTATACTGGTGGAAGGGAAGGCAATGGCATTTCAAATCAGTCTACAGAACATGATCAGACCCCGCCCAGCGAATGCCTCTACTCCTTATTGACAAAACATCTCACCCTGAATGTGGAGGAGGCATGGCTCAACACAAAGGGGAGTCTCCCACTCTGTCAACATGCAGGCTCGGTTTTAATGATCTAGGGGAGAGAAGTATAAGGCATGTCACATTCCACATACTTTTCAAAAGTGGAACACCACGATTATTACAGAGAGCAACGCCGATAAACATCTCATCGCTCCTGCTTTGCATCTCAGAGTCTCAGACAGAGACTGCGCTTTACCCAACATGCAACCGAGTACAAAACACTGCATTTTAAACACAGTGCAAGAAAGTTTCAAATGCGTGGAGGGGAGCAGAGTAGACCCTTGTTTTAATCTGAACGCCCCACAAAGCTGCGGCCTGGATTACACATTGAGAACGTTGCACTCGTTATTTGGGACTTGTTTAAGGCTGCTAGGACGATTGCATGGCAGCATCACATCTAAAACCGCTAGCAGTTTGAGTGCTCAGCAGCCAGATCTCCACTGTCCTGACGGGAGAGTGTATCCTACAGTGTGCTCATGGTCACTACAGCAGTGTACTGTAGCCCCTCCCTCCTGCAGAACACATGGCACTCAGCCATTAAAACTGCCCTAACTCCCCAAGGACGTTAACGCCATTAAAATACATACTAATCCGCAACAGGACCGGAACAGGTTTATGCCAGATGTAAGAGAGCTGGGTTACCACCCGACAGCCAAAATAAACATGATTTGTCAAGCACTGATCAAAAGCACAGTGCGGCCGCCTATACAGCACGTATCTGCTGGTTCTAACAATGTCTCAGAGTGCTGTCTCATTAACTGCCTTCAGCCATTGCAGGTCGGGCTTCTTCCTGTAGGGGTCGCCGTGGGGCAGGCTCCAAGGACAGCTCATCACCGATAGGTTGGTCAACAAACCGCGTTCTGTTATTTCATTAAGAACAGCCCGGCATGTGACAGACGCACGCTTTCAAAAAGACTCAACGTTAAAACCAGCAATTTCAAAACCAAAAACTGGTTTTGCTTTTGAAAGCGTCTCTTCCCCACAGGAACTGAAGAGCGTAGTATCGGGTTCTGAAAACAGTCACGGCAATTACTGCGGCTGAGCTTCAAACAGGAACGAAGGTTTCTGAGTGAACTGGAGAGGGAGACCATGGTGACCAGTGTCAGATCCACACCACACCAGGACTTGTGCAAATCTTTAGCCAAAGCACTTCGGACACCCGTGGTTTAGGTATCCTCTAGGATCAATGGGAAAGCACAACAGCTCTGATTTAGTTCAAAGGATCATTTATAAAACACATTTAGACTTTAGTTTAACGATGCATTACAAGGTGTTACACATATATGAATCATCTAACAATAGGTGTTAATATTCTTAATACAACATCATGGGGACGGGTAAAACAAACAAATCAGGAACTGTGTGATCAAACGCCTACATTTCTACATTCATTACTGTGCATATGCTGTGTTCAGCGCACAAAATAGCTGCCATCACACCAAAGGACAAGAACATATAATTACACCTTAATGAAAACAATATCCTCGTCTTGGTTGCTGTAGATAAGGATGCATTACTGTGTCTATTACATAACTACCTGACAAGCAGCAGTTCATATCCCTCCCCAGAGCTCAGTAAACCAGAAGTGAGCATTGCAAAACTCCAGTTCACGATCCCTGCCCATGAACCTACTGAAACCTGCTCTGTCTTGTCACAGCAACCGCTGCTAAGCCCAACACCCAGAGGGGAGAAATAGATTTGCATGGATACAATAACCAGTTAGTCAATAGAATTTGTTAACAGCTTTTGACTCGCTTCTCCTGTTTTAAATTTACCCTTTTAAAAACGTGCAAGGCTTTCGTTACCGGTTTTATGGAGTGCACTGAAGTCAGTATCATCTTGAAGAACTTTCTGGCTTTTATTAAAGCAAAGGCTCCTCTGCCAACACCACAGGCCCGTCACGCAACACAATTCTTATTAATAAACTCTCGGCAGAAGTTTGGTTGTTTGGGACAAGGCCGTTCCAAGAGAAATGTATTTTAACTTTGTGTGAAATATTTCACAGAGCAGAACTGCTTTCTCCAAAACACAAAACAAAACAGTTACCATGGCAATACAGGGCCCATTCCACCGTCGCGTGTGTCACAGAAACAAAAGCACTCTGCAAATGAGGTTGTGTTTATTTTAAATGTTCCTTTAGGAAGCTTTTGGCTATATAACTTTCTAAATATGTGGTACACCAAGTTTTCAGCCTACATTGCAATGCAGGAGGGTGCTCTCCAAACTGACTCAGCAGACAGTAAATCACAGACACATTCCTTGAGAACTGGTTTGTGTGCCGATAAAGAATGCTGCTGCGCTAGGACAAAAAATAGGTTCATAAATACTGTAGGAATGATTGTGTTGGAAGCAGTGATGTAACCAGCATTCAAACAAACACAGCTGGAAATGTGTTCAGTGGCACAGATAACCATGTTCGTATTCTCATAGCAGAACTGACTGCATCAAATATATATATATCATGCAAAGTAGTGCCGCGATGTTGCTGGAAATGCATTCTGCTGTACAGAAGAGAATTCCTCGGCTTTCTTTTATAAGTGATCCGATGGGGTACCAGGGCTACTTCACTCACAAGCACAAACGAGAACGCAAAAAGAAAAAAATATAAATATCGGGGCTTATTTACTTATCCATGTAAGAGTGGAAGTGATTTTTAACTGTTCAACCTAGAGGTTTGGTTTGTCTAGGATTTAATCCAATGCACTTGTTCTGCGGTCCAGCAACACTGAAGCATGAATCTCAGCAGTGTACAAATCACACAGTGCCAAAGAGAGCAGCTTCCTCCCCGGTCTGGGAATAACCAGAGGGCATGACCAGACCTCCGTGGGACTGGGCTGTATACAGGGTCCAAAACAATTGCAACCTGCTAGCAGAAACTTTTGCGAAAGGAATGGGGGAATATTGGATTTTTTAATGACCATCTGACTGCTGGCACAGCGCTGCTTGTCAAAGCCCCTTGTCTCCCAGTGGCTGACGGATGAAAATCAGAACAATCGAAGGCTACTGTAGAAAGCACAGAAGCGGTTTGTGTCTGGGAGGCGTGATGTGAATGTGAATGAGAAAGAGAGTAGGGTTGAGGTCACTACAACAAACTGAGTGAGGGACTGTTTGCACCAGGGTTTACAGCAACACAGGACACAATGCCTTTATGAAAAGACGCATTGTCAGATTAAAGACAGGCGGATTGGCATTTTAAAAGCAAGACTATTCATGAAACCTCCCATCCAGCAAAGGGAGAAAAACCGGTTCTTTTACCATATAAAAAAGGAAGGAAACACACCCCTTCACTTCATTTACACAGCTTGCTGCTACCTGTGGAAAAAGACAAGGACTGTAACAGCGTGCCTGCAGAACAGCACGGTCTGTCTGTGCAGAAGCAGGTGGACTCAAACAAACAAGCTCAGAGCTTTAACCTTCACTCTCATTCTAGCTGCACAGTAGAGCAAGTCACGCAGCATGGAAACTCCCTCCCATGCTTCCAGGAGTCTGTACAGAATGGGTTTGCTCTGGGACAGTGACTCTTCTGTTCCTTGCATTCCTCTGCTTAGTAATCCATCCCACCAAGCTGAGGTCACTCCGAACCGGACATTCGAGTCAGAGTCCTGCTGATCGTCAGCTCTCGGAGTCCTACCTCCCGATCCCCAGCTCATTCCAGTTCAGCAAAGACCCTCGCAGTATTAAAATCAGCAGACGTGTTTGAATATGCACTGGTGGGCACCTTTACAAGTGAAGTAACAGCAAGTGTTGAATTGGTGTTGCAAGCACCTCTCGAATGGCAGGGTAATTAATGAGCTGGAGACAGGCTGGAGAGTCCTCCTAATTAATTAGAACTTCACCACAGTCTCCTCCCCCTCCTGCTCCTCCTCCTCTCAGCGTCTCGAAGCAGACTCCCTTTAATACAGGCTCTGCTCCAGATGGCACGGAGAGGGGGGGAGGGAGGGAGGGAGCTGCACACTCTACTTCAAATCCACGGCTTGCTGAGTTTAGCAACACAGATACTACAAGTAAAAGATTTATAAAGAGATTTAAGTCGGATTTTCTTTGTCTTCAGTTTGCATTTCTTACTGCTAGTGTATATCCCTTTTGGCCAAGATTTTTTTTTTAGTACATTTTTTGAAATTTGAAAACAGGTTTGCGTGAACTCTATGGAGTTGAAGAAGTCGCCCTGCCAAAACTGTGTATCTATTTCATAATGCAGTTATTTTTCATTGATCGGACACTTAACGGGATACAAACTATACACACAGTTTGCAGTTAACAGAGCAAGTTATCATGACAATATAGTTGAAGAGAAAATTTTAAATAACTGGCAGATGCCAGTCAAACCCGATCAAGGGGGATAGCTTGTCTATAATGGAAGTGTAGGCAAGCACAGTTAAAACACAGCCAGGGGTCTGGTTAACAATGTTAGAGCTGCAGAATGGTAGAACGGCAAACTCTTAACAACAGACCACCCCCTGCTTTCAGAGGTGCTGGAGTTTAATGGCAAAAGGAAAAAGTAACTGGAGACTCTGGTTTCATTACATCACCCGGAATGTAAAAATATAATAAAATAAATTAAAAAAAACATTCCAGTCCAAATCACCCAGCGCTCCAGTATTTAACAGCTAAGTAAGGCTTTGACGTCTTGGATCTACACAAGAATAAAATGAAGCTTGCCAAGGGAACAGGGGACTGCGATTTCGCTTGTGAGACCCGACAGTGCTCTCACACATACTGTACACAGGGTCCTCATAATAAACGCTCATAGTCAAATGCAACCCTAACTGTATACAGGAGGCTAGGACTGAACAATCAGAGTTTGGTGAAGTTTCTTGTTATATAAACACTCCTCACTCTCGGGGATGACCTTCGCTCCTCTGAAATGTTGTCTATTGTTTCTGAAGGTCAGAACTGTAAACTCTGGCCAGCTCACCACTTTAAGCTCTGAAATGCTGCTCGGCAGGCAGGCAGACTCCAGGAGCAGCGGCAGGCACTTGAATGCACCGTTTACAAAAAAAAAAAAATCAATTGGGGGGAAAAAAATGCTCAGCGTTTATTAAGTTGAATCCGACGGCTGCAGATTCGCTGGTTTGTAGAAAAACAAGGTGGGAGCATTGTTTGAATTCCACCAGGGTCATGCTTATATAGCAAGGCATTAACTGAGCTGAAGGAAAACATATGGATCCTTTTCAAGTACAACGCACACAGGACAGCGGAGCAGAGGGGTGTTAAGAATGAGCTAGAACCCAATGCTAAATCAGCACAAGAACACAGCCATTAAAATACCCCTGCTTCCTAACTTCACAACAGTTAGCTTTGCATAAAAAAGAAAGCCAGCCCTGCAGGTGTTTTACAAGTTCTACCGATCTGAATGCAAAGATGCTGACAGGTTACTATTCAAACTGGGCAGGCACTGCTCAGAGAGCTTGGATACCAATCTGAAATTCTGCGTCACGCCTACCATTAATCCCATGCAAAGATTCATCATGCAGTCAACAGCATGGTTACTATACTCCAAGCTGAACAGTAAGGTATCTGGGTTCATTAAGAGGGATCATGGTTTCTGCATAGTTTAACTTCAAAACTAAACCCAAAGGATATCGATATCATCATCATCATCATCATCATCATCATCATCACCCCCTGTCTGGTTTAACCACAGCCTGGATTCCTGCTTGCCACAAGATGAAAACATTTGCACACACACACACACACACACACACACACACACACACACACACACTCAGATGCTGAGCTGGCACAGGATGACACACACTTCCTTTCTGGGAATTTCAGTGTTTAGAAAAAAAGAAAACAGGACAAATTATTGAATTAATGATTTCCCTGGGGAAAAATTTGACGGACGGACGGAAAAGCTGAACTGAATGTTTTTATTTTTTTCTGGTATAAATCTGAATTTTCACACACCTTTGTAAGTGATTTTAAAAAGGTATTGGAATTAGAAAACAGAAATTGACCCGAACCCTGCACTAACGTGGGACTGAACATCACAGAAAGGGAAGCTTTGATTCCAAGTACAGGGAATTGATTTCAACTCGATTCTGAAAAAAAAATACACATTATTATTATTATTATTATTATTTATTTCTTAGCAGACACCCTTATCCAGGGCGACTTACAATTGTTACAAGATATCACATTATTTTTTTTACATACAATTACCCATTTATACAGTTGGGTTTTTACTGGAGCAATCTAGGTAAAGTACCTTGCCCAAGGGTACAACAGCAGGGTCCCCGACCGGGGTTTGAACCCACGACCCTCTGGTCAAGAGTCCAGAGCCCTAACCACTACTCCACACTGCTGCCCTTGACATTCAGCAAGCAAGTCAAAAGAAAACACAACATCCCCCATACTGTACATCCTCTCTGAAAGCAGACTTGCCAATTATCCCTCAACTGTGTTGCTAAAATACATTGATAACATATTCCCAGTAGGAGAGGTTGTCAGGTTTATTCTGCAACAAATGAAATAATTAAAAAATCAATCTTTAATGCACATGCCCTCGTGGGTTTGGATTGCAATAGAAAAAGAAATCTATTTCGATTTTTTTTCCCCCTCTCCATTTGGTCCGAGAAACCAAGACGTGCTGCATGGCTGAAAGCTGAATCATCTACACATTACCAAACGAAACACAAAGAAGCCTGAACAGATATTGAAAACAAATGGGCCCCTTTGTTCGAAACAACAGTGGCTGAAGTCAACGCAAACCACTTTTTTTTTTTCTTAAAACCTTTCAGGAAAAAACTGTATTGTTCCAATCTAATTTGAAAATCTGACAGTGTGTTAGGAATTTTGGCAGAATTATTATTATTATTATTATTATTTAATTAAACATTTGCTCTAGTATAAACTGTCCTTCGGCTGCAGTGCCCTAGGTTTGCAGACAAAGACATGCAGGCAAATGCGGGTCTCCGTCTCGCCCGCTGGCCTTGACAATAACACACTCTGTATATCTCAATCTGCTATTGCAATCGTTTCACTGAACAAAGGAGAGAGAGAGAGAGAGATAGAGAGACAGAGACAGAGAGTGAGAGAGAGACAGAGAAACAGAGACACAGAGAGAGACAGAGACAGACAGAAACACAGAGAGAGAGAGATAGAGACACAGAGAGAGACAGACAGAGAGACCACTGAGAGAGAGAGACAGAGAGAGAAGAGAGAGAGAGACAGACAGAGACAGACAGACAGACCACAGACAGAGAGAGAGAGAGAGAGAGACTGCGCTACGCTTTTAATAAAGGTGTGAGGAGGCGGGGGGGGGGGGGGGGATGGTCTTAACAGGAAGTCTCCAAAAGCTGCCACGTTATACTCAGTCCCTTCAGTGACCCGTCGACACAGATTTCGCTGTGCAAGACAAAATCTAAGTTTCTGTTTTGTCAAAGCCCGGTGTTGCTCTAGTAATGACCTGCAGAACCAAAAACAAGGTAGACAGACGGAAGCTGACCGTGTTTCTGGGAGTTTGAAAAACGGTTCCTGTTAGGACAGTCTTTTAGCCCACAGCTGGGCGTGCACGGTCCTCTTCACAAGTCACTGCAGGGCTGGGGAGGCTCGTGCAAAAAACAAAGGCAGCCTGTTTGTGACATCACGGGGTCTTGTACCCCCTGCCCCCCGGGAAACAACGCCTCGCTCTCAGCGTCACGAACGCAGCGCACATCGCCAAGCTTCTCGTTTGAGAAAACAAACAGTGCTGCAATGTGCTGTGACGTTAAACCCCTCGCTGCTCCAGAGGCTGCATCTCTGTAGAGAGGGCAGCAGCTGCCTGGTGCAGCTGCGGGGGGGGGGGGGGGGGGGGGCATCGCCGTTAGGCACTGACTCACAATATTAGGCAATCCACACGCCCCCTGTTGAGAATGGTTTGGGTTTAATACTCAGGGATCATGTATCCAAGGCTAACAGCTCTGCCCATACCAGTGACTGGGAGTCATCACTAATTCAAGAGGGGCGATTACCACTTGAAAAAACATCCATGTGGTGATGATGATGATGGGGGGGGGTTGTGGTGTATTACCGGATGCTGACAGGCTGCTATATTCATGCATGCAATAAAACCAGCTGTGTGCCACACAGCCGCTCCCAGCTGCAGACAGACAAGTCCTGAAGCACCTGGATGCCTGGACTGCAGGTGGATTATTTCACTGCTCAATCCCCTTGCTATGGCGTTAGACACTCCAGGGAGCTCTTGAAAACTAGAGCATCCACCTCAATGCAAACTGCTCTGGTTAAAGCACTTTTAAAATAAGAACTTCCAGCCTCGTTTTAAAAGCCCTGAGACACATTCACAGCACTGGGAAGAGGTTTTAAAGAAAGGCACTGGATTGGAAAAAAGTTTCAGCACATTTAAAACCTAGAACGTGCTGTGAAGCAGTGCTGTGTTGCATCACTGTTTTAGTTTGTATCTTTTGCAGACAATAAAAACACCAGCGTGCTGTTTAGACAAAACGGCACGGAGATCCGTCTGACAGCTCAGAAAATAAACACGTAGACCTTTCGACTGCCCGGGAAGGGAAAGACGTCGAGTTGAAACAGCCACAGCAAGCCGGACAAGGAGGCCTGCCGTTGGGGGCAATTAAGGATGGACGAGATGTAATTGCTTGACCACATCACACAGGCGAAGACCGGAGGAATTATTTAAATGGAGCTGAGAAATGCTCTTTGATCATGTTGTTTTGGTTAGGAACAGCCAAAGCTGGGAGGCAAATTTCTCAAACAGGCTCTGTCGTAGCACATCAACTGCAGAGCGCCAGACACACACACACACACACACACACACACACACACACACAGTTAAACAAGCGGCCTCATTTTAATGCAGAATCTTTTGTTTCTTTGTGAGCACCAATTCCTTACAGAGTGCACTCTCTCAACAGGGAATACCAGCTATAAAAAAAGGAAATAATCTATCAAATCCATCTGCAATAGCAGAAGACAATAGCATTAAACCCTGGGTATTTGAATGAAATCGATGACGAAGAACATCCCATTTCTATGTGCAGCAGAACACAAATGTGTACAAGTGTGCTGTCCTGTTTCAATGATTGGTGTGCTTTTGTCATTGGTTTTATAAATCTTGCCCCCTTCTCCTTTTCAAAGAACTGCCTGGGAAAAAACATTTAACTCAGGGGTTCAACCCTGGTTAAATAAATAAATTAGAAAGTTTATCGGCTGCCTTTCTTAACTCTGGCAACTCCATACACAGTAACTGTACACGGGCACACACACACACACACACAGAGCATTTACAAGGCAATGAGTGCCATGCTGGCAGTGCCTCTTACTCCAGCTTCCAGTGCACTGCTTGCTAATTACTGTCAGGTTTGTAAGCATGGGCTTCGGCTGAGCATAGCAAGCATTGGGATGAGGCCTGGGGGGGGGGGGGGGGGCTGGTGTGCACATCAAACCGAGCGCCGGGCTACAAACCACACACAGATCAAAGCAACGTCTGCAGTGTGGGTCGCATTTCTGAGATTTGATTTTCTTGCAAAGGAAAAGAAAGAAAGGGAGGGAGGGAGGGGCAGAACTCGCTTCTTCCAGTTCTGAACACACAAGAAAACGCAGCAAGCGCTTTATTTGAGTTTATCAGGCTTTACTTTTAGGAGGTTCGTTTGGTAATAATTATGCAATTACCTCCCTCTCTCCGGTCAGGGTCAGAGGCTACCTTTAATTATAATACTCATGCACAGCTGGAAACGCACAAAGCAGACAGCACACAGATACGGGGCAAACCTTTACCAGGAATGCTTCATGACCCAAAATTATTGGATAAGATAGGAGCAAACAGCTGGGAAGCACTGCTTCACAAATTGTAACAAGATTTACATACAGTCGTTTGTAGACAGTAATGAATCATTAAAACACAGGGATGGGAAGGAGACTCCTGTTGCACAGCAGTTTCACCCATTCCAGGTTTTACTAGTACAAGCTTGATTAGCCCCGGTGTATAGGTAACAAGCTCCATAGCCCAACACTCTGGAAGCTTTGACAGCAAGGCTGCTAGCTGTATACCGCCAACCTGGAAACAGTGCAACGCAGCCGAATCAGGTTTGCCTTTGCTGTAGTAAGGATCAAGAAAGAGCATTGTATGAAAACATGGTTCAACCTGAAGTTGAGACTGAACAAACATGGGTTTCATTTCAATAAACAGTGCCGGCTTTGAACTGGGTTCACTACATAAGGCTTCGTGCGTTTAAGATTCAACCTAGGATTTAGCCAGACCCAAAATCCTTTTTAATGATCAAGAAGTTCCATTACTGACTCTTCCAAGCCTTGTGGATTTCAGATGGGTCTGTAGTGCCCTACAAGCGAAGCCTAAAAAACTCTGCATTCATTCCTGAAGGGGATATTTGAGGAGCTCTTCAAAAGGACGAGGACGTTAATAAAACGTGAAAATTCTCAAAGCGAAATGGTGCGTGCGTTTGTTACAATGATTTCAGCTTCTCTTCACATCACAGGTACAGAGCAGTGCTCCAGTCACTGGACATGTGCCATTTCATGGGTATGTAAATCAGTGATCAGCGGCAGGCAGTCTCTGTCTAACACAGGCCTCTATTTCCATACAGATAACTGTGCAACGTAACTGTGCGCTAAACAAATCTGAACAAATGAGGCAGCTGGGAGCTCCAGCAGGGAGGCAATGCTGGCGATGTGTGCACCTGTCATGTGACAGGGGCTCTAGAACTCCTGCACCCGTCATGTGACAGGGGCTCTAGAACTCCTGCTCCCCGGAGAACGCAGCCCTGGACAGTCTGCACAGCGTTTCCTTATCAGAATTGCAGGATAGCTTTATTATTAGATTATAACTTTAGGTTACAATTGCATCTCAGGCTTCGCTCGCATGGTTTGTGGAGTCACCAGAACCCCTTGATGCAATTACAGCCTTGTAATTCACTATTATTCCACTGTATACAAAACAACACGATCACCAGCACACAGCTCCTCACTCTCACACACAGTGAAATGAACAATCACACGGGGAGATAATACTCTGGCACACCCGTTTCGCATCCAACTGAGAGTCAACGACAAAACCGACAAAACCACCAAAACGGTTCTAAATATAATTTTTTTGGGGGGGGCAGGGCTTTCCATGACGTCACAAACGGAACCCCTGATTAGGAACCCTAAACTGAAGGTTCCAAAGAAAGCCCTAAGGGACTCTGTGGTTCCACACAGAAAGCCCAGGGAACCACTTTTCCTAAGTGTGTAGAAGCCCTTAGCGCCTCTGGACAGCATAGCCCTGAACTAAGCTTCAGACACAACGGCACAGAAGACTTTGTGATGTAAAGCCTGCAGACAGACACACCTGCATCGCCAGCCCTGTCGTTAACTGGAGACTGGGGTGGAGCTCAGACAGGACAGCATTACCTTGATGCCAACAACAAGAACGATTACACAGCATCACATCTACAGATCTGTACTGCAGATAAGTCTTTCAATTGTACACGTACAGTGCACGCAAGCAGTCCATAGCTGCTGTGTTTGCTAGGCTGAGTCCCTTCATAAACATGCTACCACGCACTGTAATGCAGCACCGTCACTCTTGACATAGCAATACCAGCTAAAGGCACCCGGCATCTGCAACATGAATGCATCCATCGCCGTGTTTATTACGGAAGCAATGCACTGCACCTATGGAAGCGCCCAGCAGTAAGCAAAGTGAAGCTATAAAACAGAGCGCCCGAGGACCGTCCATGAACGCGCCGCGCATGTGACTCAGCTGTGTGATGGAAATGCACGGCCGCACCGGCGACTAAGATTCGACAAGCAGGGCTCAATAAAACACAATTTGGCATCACAAGTCTGGCGGAGATCAAAAGATCAAAGTGGTAAATAAATAACAGTGAAAAAAGGGCGATGCATCTGTTGTTGGGTTTAGCAGCTGCTGTAGGAAGAATGGGGGTGACCGCTTAGTACAGGTGACTGCAGACAGGTTTCACTTTACCTGTAGCGGCACAGGAACAGCAATACAGGTAGCTGGCTAAGAGGCGGTCTTTATAGGCGGTCCTTATACAAGAATGGTCGCAATAGCGGTCCTTACATAAATGTGCTCTTCGGTACAAATGTAACTAAATATTATTATTATTATTATTATTATTATTATTATTTTTATTATTATTATTATTATTATTAATGAATAAAATGATCTTACCTTGAAGATAGCGTTGTAAAATCCCCTCCATCCAGCAGCCTTACTTTACAGAAAAGCACACCATTGACAAACGGTACAGCGGTCAGCTCCTCCAAGGTAAAGGTCGTCTGAAACTTAAACCTCTTTTTCTTCATTAGAAACGCCATTGACAATCAGTCCCAATGTCTCGCAATTAGGACGAAAACAAACAAAAAAAAAACGTTCTTTAATATTTCCCACGGAATGAAAGTAATAAGACACGCGTGTATGAAAAAAAATAGAATTTAAAAAAGTACACAACGGACTGTAATAAATTTCAATTTAAAAAATGAAATAATACAAAAACAAAATAAAAATAAACAGTTCTGCTAAACCATGAATACAAATCGGTTTCTGGAACGTCCGGTTTTAATCTGGCGCTTGGAAATTCTTTCTGATGATTCGGTTTTGGTTCGTCATTTCTATAAAGGCTGGTTTCGCAGGACACCAGAAGATCTGTAAGACAAATAAAAAGCACAAGACACAACGTCAATATAAAGAAAGTACAGTATCATGCAACCACCCAGGACGTAACTTTCGTCAAGATTCGTCGCTTGAATGGAATTGTACGTGATATCGCAACATGTTGAACCGGTTTGGAGTTCATACAGAATTGTGTAATAATATAGATTGAGCATTAAAGCATATACGTGCACTCGCATTACTGAGATTTATACACCGTGAAACGGATAATTAAAACTCGAGGCGTGTTTATTTATTTTGTTTTTTACCTGATGCAGTATAATGCTATCCGAGAAAACTGAAATCTTCAGGCTGTGCTGAACCTGTGGATCTCACGGCTGGCTGTCAGCGGGAACATCACTTCGGACAGAACCTGAAGCAGCGAACACAACCACAACGCAGTGTATAGATACCCGGAGCAGCACCGACTTCCCCGGTACCGGTCACGGTATGTGTTCACGTTTCTGTTTCTCCTGCAGAACAAGATTAGCCGAAGCGATGCTCCGTTTTGTTGTTGAGTGAAGCTTACTGTTGCTCGCTCAGATTTCTGCCAACGCGGACTTACTCCAAAATATCCTCCTTTTTAAATTTACATTCAGTTCAGTTGCGGCGGGGTGGCTGCGTTTCTTGTGCTGTTTTCGCTGTGCGTTTGCACAATTCGCTCTCTAGTCTCTCTCTTGTCAGTTTACTGTGCGGTCGCTGATTTCATCCCCACCATTAACAGTGCAACGAAATCCAGATTGAGTTTTCTGCCTTTCACTTCCCACGTCCACGCACACACACAAAAAATATATAGACCTCGATTCTTTCTTTAGGTCAGCCTCCAAAGCGTGGGCTTGCGACTGGGATGAACGATAAACAAATAATCGATCACAACAGAATTTAGGGGGTCTATTTCCGAGCCCATAACCTACACCTCTTTCCGCAAGCCGATCTCTCCATCTGCTCCCCGCAGTTTGAGTGCAGATGGGGATATAAGCCAGCCTCCTAAGCACCGCCTCTAGGAGTCACATGCATCTGGTGCAGGACTGTTTGCAACGCAATGGGCTTGCAATGCAACGCCGCTGTTAAAACGCTGCCTACGCATGAGCAGAAACCGTAGCTGGGTTAAAGAATCGCACCGTCCCAAGATACTTACCGAAACATACTGTGTTGTTATGGAGGTTACGCAAATTCCTTTAAAGTAGGGCTGGTCTATATTATTTTTCCTTGGCTATATAATACACTGTCAGTGGGCGTGGCATGTGTAAAGCCGGTTTCGGCGTCAAAACCCGCAATTATTAAAACGATACTGTGCAAAACTCGAATAATTGGCGTTTTAATTTATCCGACGACTTGTGAATTGGAAATGTTAGTGTAACGTAACAGAAGACCCGCTGCTCAAACCAATGCTTGTGCAGACAGCTGTGCACATCCCATCTATTAGAATATGCTTTTGAAAATATCCCAGCTACAGGAAAGTTCTTTAACCCTTTAAAGTGTCCTTCTCCTAATTTGAGGACAGGCTACTTCGTAATTTTAGATCTTGTTTTAACTGGCATCTACCTGTTATTTCAATTGTACTTTTCACTAGTGCAAATTGAGCGCATTCGTCATAGTTTACTGTTCGTCAAAATGTTTGTGTGGAGCGCCCTCTCCTGGATTCGTTGCAGTATCACAGTATCCAACCCGAGTCCCACGCCTCCTTAAGATGCTTGAGTTTTTCTTTCATTATTTAATATGTCCCGATATTAAGTGCAAGTGGCTGACGGTTAATACACTTTAATGCAATTTAAAAACATTATTTACAAATACAGCAGTTCAAGTAGTACAGCGTTATAGTAAAAAACCCCACAGGAATGGAATTTATATTTGAGACATAAATAACTGTTCAACTGCTTTCGTTTCAAGTCCATTTATTTCACTGACAGTGACTTTGTCAGTGTTTGTCGACCTTGATTTCTAATTTCAGATCAACGGCTTTTGAAGTTATGGATTAACAAATAAAATGAGATCCCTTTTTCCCCCCCCATGTTTATTGAAGCACTGTACAAAACAGAATTTAAGCAGGTTTAAATTAAAATATATATTTAATACGCAGTATATAAAGCGTGGTCTACCTGTAGTTTTGAATGTTGTTGTGGAATAATAAAAGGGAATCAAATAAAACAAACTTCCTAATGCAAAAGTCTCCTGTACACAAAAATGTCTCTTGCAAATAAAAAGGGTTGAAACACTTCAATTGAAGTCATTTGTTTTTCCACAGCGAGAAGCTTGTCTTAACGGAACAGTGCTCACTGAAATTCTGATCAATGACGTGATGGAACAGCTTAAAACAGAACTGGAAACTGAAACGCAGAAACTGAGCCCCAACCCTACAACCATTCCGTACCCCCACGCTTTCACTGTGCAGTGTCTGTCGTTCGCTTCTCAGTGTCTGTTTTGACCTGTTCGGTCACACTTTTTCCCCGTGTTAACCCTCCAGGGTCCTCTAGGGCTGCCCGCTGTCCTGCGGTCCGGTTTCAGCGGGCTGCTCGTTCTGCGCCGGGGGGCTGGCGATCGAGTTGTTGCCGGTGCTGCTCTGCAGGAACTTGCGGAAGTCTTTGAGCGCGGGGCGCAGCATCTGGATGAGGGCGATGAGGGCGGCCTGCGTGCCCTCCAGAGCCTGGGCCTGGCGCTCTTGCGCGCACGCCTGGGCCTCCTGCGAGCGACGGATCATCTGCAGCAGGTCGTTCTGGTTCTCCAGGTGCTGCGCGATCTCGCGCACGTGCAGGTTCGTCACTCTCTGCTCCTGCAGCAGCTTGGCCGAGTTGAGCGCGATGCGGCTCTTGAGTTCCTGAGGCTTCAAGGGGCCCTCGCCCGGGCTGGTCAGCACTTCCATGGGGGGCTCCGTGGCGGGGGGGGGCTCCGTGGTGCAGTATTCCACGACCCCCTCCTCCAGCGTGTGGTACGTGGTCTCGTCTGGAGGGAAACACACAAGTGGGGTTCAGAGTTCACTCTATTTGCTGCTGTCACTCTTGGTGGATTTTAATGGTCATTCCAGACAGAACCAGGTCTACACACTGCCACCATTCATCTTTACTGTAAGGCTGGATCTTTTATTGTTTTTTTTTAAATCTTCATACAGGACGTTCCAGGCTTTTCTTGCTAATACATTTAGAATCCTACTCAGAATAAAGCGTTTATAGATTAAAATAAATCAATCAATCGGTTGGCATGACGATATTCCAAACTTAGCATCAAAGATTCCTAGGGTCTTAAAACTAGTATGTTAAAATGTGTCAGGCAAAATAAATAATCAAAGTGTTGCATTACCTTCTAGTGTTTTCTGCACTTCACAAACTGCAGAGGAGGAAGATGTCTGAATGTCTACGAGTTAAAACAATAAAGAACAAAAATACTAGGCTTATTAGGAAAGGCACTATAGAGCTAAACAAAATCCTTTTAAAAGCACCCACAGACACGGCTTTGAAATCGACTTCCTGGCTCCCGCTATTGTCATCACTTCCTTCATTATTAAATTAGGATAATTAGCTAGCAGACGCTTTTATCCAAAGCAACGTACAGAGACTAGGGGTTGAACTATGCATCAACAGCTGCTGCTGCAGAGTCACTTCCAATAGGACCTCGTTTGTTTTACGTCTCATCTGCAGGACGGAGCACAAGGAGGTTCAGTGACTTGCTCAGGGTCACACACAGTGAGTCAGTGGCTGAGCCGGGATTTGAACCTCCTGGTAGCAAGCCCTTTTCTTTAACCACTGGACCACCAAGCCTACCTCCATGCCGTAGGTCAGATTCACTCCAACGACGCTCTGACCTACAGCACAGGAAGTGTGTTGTTTTTTTCAGTGGCATTGTACTTGAAAAAGCTGCGATACCTAATGAGCAATGAGTCAGTGGCTGAGTTATTTGACAAGAGTCCTGAAAAGGAAATTGATAGAATGGGACGTACTAATCTTACTCGAAATTAGACAACAAGATAAGTTTAATGCTTTTGAAGAAAGAAAATATCATACTAGAGGGCGCTGTCATTCGTTAATTTTGTTTAGTACCTCCCCTGTTTTCTTTCTCGCGTTGGAGGAGATCATGTATTTACTTCAGAGCAGCGCGAGTAGGTTCAAACATTTCTAATAACGATGTTAACTTTGCCGGCTTGTCTGCCCTCGTCGGTGGTTTGCTAAATGCAGCGTCACTTCTTCAAAGACTTACTTTGCGTTATCGTTACGGTTGTTGGCGAACTCAGTGGCATCGCTACCGGGATCTCGGTTCCCCCGTCTCCCGCCGGTAAGCTGATGATCGTCGCCTCGCCCAGCAAATTGCAAATCCGCTGCTGCGTGGATGTTAGGATCACCGGGACCGAAGTGCAATCGCCCGTCCCGTCCATAGCCGCCCTCGCCTGGGCTACTTTGCGCCGGACTTCGGTTTTGAGATCGGACCACTTTTTTTTGACCTCGGCCAGCTCTCGCTGGCAGGTGGTCACGGCGTTCACTCTTTTCAGTATTTCCACCCAGGCGCTGTTTTTGGTAATGTGCGTCACCCCGGCATTGAAGTGGTTAACGAGAATGTGTTTTTGTTTTTCCATCTCCTCCAGTATAATCTCCACCTCCCTTTCAGAAAAATTCATTTTTCTCTTTTTTGCTTGAGATGCCATTATATTGCAAATGTTTTATTTATTTTTTTCTTTAATTAATTTTTTTTAAAAAAAGTGTACGTAGTATACGCAAAAATAGTAGGATTTACTTAATGGAGGTGCGCAGCGTAATGGCTACCAGAATTAGCTTCTTCCTCCTGCTTACGTCCGCAAGGGCTCGAACGCCCCGCCTACTCCGGAGTCCTGCATTCCTATTTGTTCAGGTCCCGAGGACCGCGCCGCACTTCTCTGCAGCTATTTGTTAAGTTCTAGTGTCACTCAAAAAAGACTGCGGACACGCCGTAGTCTTGAAAAAAAGTCAATTCAATGGAGAAATAAAACTGCACAAGGTGTGAGTTTTGCTGAATGCAAATGTGTGCGCATTTTACATGCGAGATGCCCCTTAAATACACAGCCTGGTGCAATTTGAATACAACACAATGTAGGTTAAACAGAAACACTGAGAACCCTGGATTAATATTCGTGTGGAAAACGTCACCGAAATGCGCGTATGACTCGCATCGAATCCTACCTACCCAGTGCATGAAGTTCAGCAAATTGAAAAACGGTTCCTCATAATAATTTACAGCTAAACTTGAGACTAGCGTGTACAGAACAACATCGGTTGTTACGTTGCCGGACAATGTATGCATACAGATTCTTATGGTGTGAATTTTTGGTTATCCCAAGCTGGAAAAGTGTCAATTTAATAAAAAAGTGTAATCACTTCCAATGACCACTAGAGGGCACCACAAGTAACTGAACCCAAGACAGCAATGGCTTCAGCCGACTGGGCTAAAATAAACTATAGAGGTAACCTACGGGTTTTAAGGGCCAGTCAGGAGTATCTCTGGTAAATGTTAACCAGATATACTGTCTGCAAAGTGCTTGCAGAATACATGGAAGAATGTGGGAGACACCCCTAATAGCGGTTGATTTAGTCACTCTGTATGCCTCCAGGATAAACCAGAGCTGTTTTTTGTTCTGGGATAACCCCTAACAATCCTGTGGGTTACCTTGGCAGTGTAACGGTGGAGTAACTGACCTCTAAGTGAGTGGTTTTACACCTGATGCAAACACCTACCCACCCCCAACTGCAACGCAACGCGCTGCGCTATTAAAAACCAAATCGTGGGCACAAGTATATCAAATACGGGTTCATTTTTTGTTTTGGAATTAAAACTACCTCGTGCCATTTGCATAACAGATACCATTGTTATCTTAAACTGTATCACTTTTTTTTAAGGTTATTTATTATTCCGAGTATAGTATTTTATTATGGTATTTTTTTAATCGTTGAGAAGGCGGTTATCGAGAGATCATTGGTTGCGTTCCCTGTCAATCATTGCAACCACGCCCACCCACGAGTGAGTGTGACGAACCGTTTCCTGTTCCAGAAACCGAGAAACTGTCCTTCATTTACCGGCGTCTCTTTTTTTAATCTTGCATCAACTGGAGAGGCGAGCGCCAAGTCAAATATATATACAGGGCTAATTCTTGTGAAATTCACAGCAATCCCGGAGATACGGAGTTTGGAATTGCGAGAAAGGGACACCCGAAAGCAATCTGAATCGGACTTTAGCTTTTCAGAAAGACAGATTGCACAGGGCAAGCGAATCCGGGTGGGCTAGCTGAGCGGGAGAGACCGAACAAGGGCGACGTAGACTCCAGCCAAATGAGTACAGAGGCACGGGATCTGCATAGCAAGAGGAGCTGCAAAACCGTGCACGATTAGATTATCTTGTATTTGTATTTAATATCTTGAATCATCGTCAAAACCATCTTTTAAATAGACACTGCGTTCTTTTCTTAACATTTTTTTTTAAACTCAAAGGAAACTGTTTTAATTTTGGTTTTGTTTTGGTGGATCGTTAAAAACACATATATTACATTTAGCGGATACCGGTTATGCAGAAGGAGAGATCGATCATTTCCCCCTTGCTAAGCGGAGTGTTCTGCCAATGCGGTTCGGACCCGGGCGGCGGAGGCGGCACCGCTGTCTCAGAACCTCACCAACACTGCAGCGACGCACACGCCAGTTCGGCAGAGTTCGGGTCCGGTTCCTGTGGCGGGGCGCTGTGTGGTGCTGGTACCGAACAGGAACACCGTCTCAAGGTTCTGTTTCAAGTGCTGGACGTCAACAAAGACGGGGGTATCTGTGTCAACGACTTGACCATCGGGCTGAAGAAGCTGGGAGTTCACCGGACTGAGAACGAACTGAGGGTAAGCTGCTAGTGAAGTCTGCGTTTTATTATATTCAATATCCATTACAATTCATACCGGCCAACGCTGTACTCGAACACATATAGAGTTAATATAAGCAACATGGCTTATTCCTAAATCGGTGTCGGTAAGATACATTGATGCCTTATTATGTATCCCATATGTTTTTAAAATCCTCAACTTTATTATTGAAAGCGTGACTCCAGTACTTAACTACAAGTGAAACAGACTGGTGTGTATTATATTGATATACAGGGCAGTGTTGGTTATTTCTGCGTCCGATGCGGGTAAGCAACCCCTTTGGAATTTCATCAAGGACCCCCAACAGAAACTGAAGTCCGGTAACAGCAGGAATTCCTATCCGGTAAATCCCCATGAGTGACGTCACTGTGTTCAATGCGTCAGCCTGGGACAGTGAGTCCGCCGTCTCTGTTATCATATTACTCATCTAGTCAGGCGAGGAGCTCAGTTATTCACACTGGTATGTACCTGCCTTTTTCGTTTCCTACCTGGTGATCAAACCGTGCTTTTAACTAGCAGCTGGGAAACAGTCTGTCCAGGGAGGGGGAGGGGGGAGGTCCGCAGGCCCTCTGAATGGAAGTTCACAGGAGGAGCAGAGGTCTGTGGAAAGTTTTCAGATCCCACAGGCTAACAGCGTCTCCTCCTAAACCTGACCCGAGATGAACCTGAGATACAGTCAGATTAGGAATGCAGTTAGGTGGTTTTCCTTGGTGGGGTAAAACCGTGGGGGACATTTTGTGCACATGGCCTTCTCTGAGAGACCCAGCTGCCTGTAGCAGTTTGTGGGGTTTGCATTTTACTTGAGTGAAGCAGCAGCTGAATAAAGGTCTCTTTCCATTGTGTGATTGGAACAGGCCTGTTTGTGCAGACCTCACAGCTGTACAGTCCCTTCTGTCAGCCCCCTGTCATTCACAAAAGGGTAGTGCGATAGAGCAGGCGTTGAGAGCACCAGGCGTCATTATCATTATGGGATGGATGTGTGTGAAAAGCACCAGCATTCAGGGATGGGAACAAGACTCCTATTGCACAGCAAGTTCACCCATGCCAGGTTTTCCTATGAGCTTGATTAGCCACAGTGTATAGGTATTATTATTATTATTATTATTATTATTTATTTCTTAGCAGACGCCCTTATCCAGGGCGACTTACAATTGTTACAAGATATCACATTATTTTTACATACAATTACCCATTTATACAGTTGGGTTTTTACTGGAGCAATATAGGTAAAGTACCCTGCTCAAGGGTACAACAGCAGTGTCCTCGACCGGGGATTGAACCCACGACCCTCCAGTCAAGAGCCCAGAGCCCTAACCACTACTCCACACTGCTGCCCTGTAACAAGCTCAGGTGTGTCTGATTAAAAACGCATAGCGAAACCAGGTGTGATGGGACTTATTCCCATCCCTGTGTGCGGCTCCTATTTCTTCCCTATTTATTGATTTCTTTTTAAATGATCATTGATCTTATTTTCTTAAGATCTCTTGGTAGGTTATCATTGTTTTCAGTCAGTGTAAAATGATTAAATATGGGTCAGTATTAGTTTGGTATTTGGTCACATGCTGTTCTGTTAAACACGCACTCACACACACACACACACACGCACACACACAAATCAAAGCATTTGTATTGCAAATTCCGATCTATCGTCAGTAGACGCTACTGCGGTTCCCACGGAAACGGTTTGCATGTATCTTAACCTGATTGCAAAGCAGGCTGGCGCCACAGGAATGTGCACTCGTTTTTCAAAACCCATTTGCATGGCTTCAGTCGCAGCATTTTGAGAGAGTTTGCGTTTTCCGAGCACGAACGCAGAACGTTTGTGTCGTTTTCTTTTGCATTTAATGATGTTGCATGACGGGGGTGATGCGTTGCTGGAGCTTTGGTTTGGAATGAGAGAATAGCGAGAGGGCAGGAAGGGATCAATCTAATACACCCCTCAGGAAGAAGCTATCAAACAAATGCCAAATTCAACAGCGCTTCCCTACAAATGATTGGATTGCTGCCAAGCTGTTTGTCTCTCGTTCGGCTTGCCCTGTTTCCTTCTCCAATCCCTCTGTCTGCAGTTGACGTGGCAGTAGCACATGTTTGCTGCTGCACAGGATTCCCAGTCTAGACTCAAGACCGGTATGCTCCTGTGATGAGGCAGAGTAAAACGCGACCCCTTTTTACTTTGGGGAAGATCAGTGCTAAACTGGTTAGCCTGATCAGAGCCCTGGGAAAGCTTCAGTAGAGCTGTGATTTAAAAGGTCTGTTTGTTTGTGAGCTGGTGATTTAACATCAGCATGATTCATGCTGTAATCCCCAGGGCTGTCCTGTCTTGATACGGAACACACTGTGCAGTACACAGACACAGGACTCCACCAATCACAGGAGAGCTATTCGATGCATCATTCATGGAACCGAAACCACATTCTACTGTATAATTAGAGCTGTGTTTTTGTCCCCACTGTAATTTCACGGTCTAAAAATAGGTATTTCAATCTATTTTATGATTGAACATATTTTTTAAAACATGTGAATTGATCAAACAAAATAAAAACAGAAATCAATGTAAAAATAAGACACTACATATTACACGGCAGTGGGTAAGTTTCCTGTAAATCGTGAAATCTGTGATAGCGTGACACAAATCCAGCCTTGTGGATCGGACGTCAACGTCGTGTTCCCTGAAGAGAGATGTTTTCAAAAGGGACATGCCTGCGTCCTCTCGTTCAGTGAACTGGTCAGCTATGCTGTGGAATCCAGAGAGATCTGCCTGATGATTCACCTCCAAACCTTTCACAACTGTCTGCCCAGCACAGTTCCACCGCCCCATGAAAACCCTGAAGCAATGCAGAGTTTGAAGCCATTGTTGATCATGGAAACATTCACGGCTGTTTCTGAAGCAAGCTGTCACCTGCTGCTGTAGTTCAGGGCCAGGCAAATCCTGAACGAACCTTTCCTGCTGTTCTCAGAGGTCAAGCTACTCCTGCAACTGTTTAAGAGCTGAAAACAAGTACAAGGTTCTAAGTAAGCGAGTTATTAGTTCAGTTTAGGGTCTAGTTAAGTAAATCAGCTGGAATGAAAACCAGCACACAGGGGGACCCCAGGACCAGGGTTGGGAAGTGCTGGTATAGACTCTGCAAACCCAAGCAGCTGTTTCACTTGCAATGGTAAATGAACCCAATCAACACCTGTGACTGCCCCCTGGTGGAGAGCTTATCCCATTAATGGGTACCCGCAGCACTGCAGTCATTGTAGTAGGGGGGCAGGCATAACTGAAACTGAGGGGGGGTGGAGATTGGACTGGATTGTGAGGGGCTTGCAATTCTAGTAGGGCATTTGAAGTTTAATTGACACGTCTGGATTTCCTTCCATGTCTACCTCCTGATCAAAGTGACTTGAATTGTGTTGCTGTAGTAAAGACTGATGCCTGCGGGTCCCGTCTCTCCCCGCATTGCTGTGGCCTTGTCCAGTTTCGTTTGCTGGGTTTGCTGCTGTGCTGTCGACCGGAAACCCCAAATCCACCCTCATAAAAACCCTGAAAGCACTCTCTGTTCATTCATTCCTTTATTGATGGTCTCTGACTTGCTAATGCAACCTCCCCTTTTTGTGCAGAGCACTCTGGGGGATTGGTAGTAGACAAACGCCCCCATGTGACGGACTCCAGCAGCCATGCGGTCCAGGCAGTACAGCCCTGTTGTCTGGCTAGTCTCGTCTCGGCAGTGCACCTCCTTGTGGCTAAAGAGGCTAAGCCATGCCTGTGTAGAATGTGACCCTTCAATTCGAAATCCTGTTTCATTCTTTGAAAAGTATCTGCCCGGGTTTCCTCTTTCCTACATGCCATGTGATTCTGGGATCGTTCTGCATCATTAAAAAATTAAAAAGATTCCAAATCTATGACTGCAGTACCTGGAGTCCGTGTCCCCCCCCCCCCCCCCACAAGGGGGCGCTCTTTGCTGTCTTTACAGCCTCATTTCTTTTTTCTTTCTTTCTCAGTGATACGGCTTGGAAAGTGACTGTTTTGTATTTCTGGTGTTCTTTATAAATGGGAGGAGACAGCAACCCTAAATGACTGGAGTTGGTTGGAGGAGTGACACAGGCAGCAATGCTGATGCTGTACAGCAGTGACTCTGCAGGGTTTAACTGTTTCTTTCTTTCATGTTCTGCCTAGTTCGCTATGCGGTAACACATTGTGTAAGTGCTGTCATTTATTCAGCTTTTTATCTTGTAAACGTGACGTTTACCCACTCCTGTCTGGACTAGATCAGCCAACGTATGAGGCTGGGAGCACTGCTGGGGAATATTGAAACAGACGGGCAACTGAAAAGCCACTGCTTCACAACGCACAGCATCCATCCCCCTCAGGGGAGACTGATGTGCGTTGCCACGGCGATGCATCCAGCCTAATGGAATAGCTGGGAGTCATCAATAACAGACTGCATAGAGAGAGAGAGAGAGAGAGAGAGCCCGAGAGACCCTTTTGGTGATAAGAAATCACCCAGCCAGCGCTTTCTAATTGGCTGGCCCTTACTAATGGACCTGTTAGTGTGGGCCTTTGCCATTGGCTGGGCCACAGCTGCAGTGAGGATGCAGTTTGATGTGCACTGCTTGCTTCCAGACGCTTTTTTTTGCTGCAATATTTCTTCTCCTGACTGGGCCAGGGCTCGCTGGGAACTCTCAGATCTCAAAGTGAATGCGTCTGAAAGTAACTGCGCAGGGAGAGAGAAAGAGGCAAAACCCGTAGCGAGATTCACACGAGCTGGTTACCTGGTGAGAGAAGGCTGCAGGTTGTATACATGTAATACTTGAAAAGTTTATCTAACTTGGTGCGAGTCTCCTTTACATGCCTAGCTTTCGTAAGATGCATATTGTTTTGGCTGCCTATTAAATAATATTGCAGCAGTATTAAGTTTGCTTTGCTCTGGCGTAGGTAGGTAGGTATTGATATAAGGCTGACGGGCTTTGATCTTGCTTTAAGTAAAGGTCCTGGCTGTGTTCAGTGATGTGGTTTGAAAGCTAGACATCGGATAAGGTACTTTTTTTGTTTCAGGGAGACGATTGCCGGCTCTAAAGCAGAAATTATTCACTTGGAGAAGTTTTTTTTTTTAGCATTGCTGCCCTGCATTGGTAATTAACAGTATTCCCTCCCCTTCCTCGCTCTGCGTTGCGTCCACGTTCCTCAGTGCCTGCCTCGAGGAGGGATGCTGCAGGCTGTGTGGGGGTTCCTCTCCCCGTGGATTTCGAGGGCTCCTCCCGCTGCGTCGTGCCAGGCTTCAGGTGGGGTTGAGCAGGATGCAGAGAAAGCAGCTGCTTCTCCCAGAGCCGGAGCGGCGGAATCGACAGCTAAGCCAGCCGGGGACAGCCCTGCGGGAGAGAAGAAACAAACCATACTGATAATGGTGGTGCCCACGGAGCTTCTGAAACAGGTACGACCGCCACAGACCTGGGCTCGGATCCACTTGAACCTGGGCTCACCCGCCTTAGTGTAATTACACCATATACTGTAACTCATCGATTTACACTTCAATTACGCCTTTGTCATTCGCTCGTTATTCACGTTTGGTGATCACCATACGTCAGTACCTGTGATATTTTATTGCTCGGTTATTTAGAATAAATAATGTTAGTATGCGTAGTGGTTTGCTTTTTAGTGCAATGGTAATTTAGAATTGTAATTAGTGCAGCATACTTGTAACTATCATTGGAATTGGAATTCCGGTAAGTAATGCTTCTGTAATTGTAATTACTTGACCCCCGGGTCTGACCAGCAGTGCAGATCTGCTCACTCGCTCGGTTTAAAGATGCTGTGCCCAATGCCACTTCAAATCCTCACGTGTGGCTGGAGGTGATCAGCCTCTATACCTTGAGAAGCCACAGCTGGATTATTGAGCATTTCGCAGACAGAATCGCCCTGAATTGCATCAGCCACCTATCTGGCCAGCCCAGGATTACCCTTAAAGAGGCGTGCTTGATGTAATCCAGGTGGTTTGCTGTAAAATACTCTACAAATCCCAGCAGGGTCTAGGGTGATGAAATCAAGCTCCAGGTCTGAGCCAAGCATCAACTGTAAATGATCCAGGACAAAGTTTTATAAAGTATTGCATAACCACAGTGAAACCAGTCCTGAAGGACGCCGAACAGTTTTATCCGCTTAAAACCGGTGACTTCAAGTGCGTTCGTCATTCACTTGCATTTTGAAGGGGAGTTACTGGCTGGTAAAACAAGTTATTTTGACTTTACAGTAAACTTTTAGTTTCTGTATGATCTTTTCTGTTGACCAGAAACAAATCCAATCTCCAATGCATTGAGAGGAGTGGAGCTCTTGTGCAGGGCTGCACAAAGCTGGCTGTTCCACTCCTGGTCTTTGTTCCAACCCTGTTCTGAATTGGTTAACTGAACCAGTTAAACCTCTATCCAGACCCTGAATTAGTTCTCTCGTGTTGCCTGTTAAACCTGGAGTGGAATGGCTGTGAAGGACCGTGATTGAACACCACCGCTCAGTACAGTAGATGGTCAATTAATCTGGCTGAGCGGATGGCTATGGTTGCGTGTGTGTGTGTGTGCGTGCGTTGTCTCAGGTGCTCCTGTGATAAGACGGATCGCTGGTTATTCTTGTACACAGACACCAACGCACACGCTCTGTTTTTCCAACGCCTGCTGTTGCACAATTTAGCATCGGCGGTCCATAAAACCTGGTAAACAAATATTTATTCAGTGGAGGATCAAAACAAAGGGCTGTGTCCCAGAATGGAAGTTGACCTTGGACCGGTGCTTTGTCATGAAGTTCAGATGGTACACATGTTGGTGTTTTTCTGCTGTTTAATCTTTACCTTGGTGCAGATGTCTGGAGGAGTGCTATCGGGTCCTGTTTGTTTTGTCCTTCCCTCGATTGGTACGTCTGTGCTATGGGGTCATGAACAACTAGGGGGGAAAAACACACTTTCTGATAAATAACACAGTCCTAGGACAGCAGACTAGAGCGTCATCTATTTGGACTCTATTCAACAGGTTTTGTTCAGGCTTGTTTTTCGAGTTGTTTTTTGATTAATTAAATCAAGATTAAACATTTTCAGCTGTGTTTTATTTTTTGAAGAGGGTTTATTTGTTAGTCAGTTACATTTGGCTTCAAATGAAACAGCGATGTAATTCATGTCTGAAATATCAATTCCAGTTCGGTGCTTAGCTCCAGGATCCCCAGTCACGCTGTTCAGGAATGTGCCTGGTGATCTGAGCCAGGGCATCCGCTGCGGCTCCCACAGCATCCCTCTGGAAGCTGCAGCTTGTGACTCCCTCGAAATAACATCCGAACTGGAGTCTGAGCTGCAAGCGAAGCCCGCGAGGCGTCCTGGCTGCCTGCTTTGACCTGCCCTGAATGCGGATCCCTCCTCAGCATCGGGTTACAAGACTCTCCAGAGCTGCGGGGAGGGGTGGAAATGTCCCTCGAATATTGAGGGAGGGAGAACAGCAAACTCCAAGGGGAAGCGCAGGTCCGCAATCTGGACAGAAAAGGCTGTCGGCTTGTTTAGCTTGAGTTGTCAAGCTCCATGTTTAAAGGGGACTGCCCCTTTCATATTAAATGTATTGCATGGTGTGTTTGAACACAGTGGAAAATCAAGCCCTGTGTCTATAAACAAGTTCAACTTCAGTGCAGGTTCAGTTTCGTGATGGTGATTTTTCAGCTCTCCCACGTATTTTCAGTGATTCAGTGCAACTCCCTGGTTGCATGTTTCATGTATTTAGACAGTGGGTGGAACTTCCCATAAGTTCCCAGGTATTGGAATTTATCAGAGAAATCTATAAGATAAATAAGACTCCCGTTGCATAGCGGTTTGATCCATTCCTGTTTTTAGTAGGAGTTTAATAAGACACACCTGAACTGGTTACCTATACGCTCTGTGGCTAATCAAGCTCGTGTTGAAACGTGGAACGGGTGAATCTGCTATGCAATAGGAGTCTTATTTCCGTCCCTGAATACCATCTAAATAAAGACAACGCCATCTGAATTAAAAAAAACGACTGCTAATACTGGTTTTGTTTGTTGTATCATTTCAAAGATGAGAAACAATATTGGTTCCTCCATTAAACCCGTCTGCAATTCTATTATCGCTGTAATATGAGCTCTTCCCTGGACAGCCACCAATTTCAACCAGAAAGGGTTAAAACGGAGACCACGTGTGCCTTCCACATTACGTAAGAGGAGAGTCTGTAGTGATGTCAAGAAAAAAGGAGTGTATTGGTTTTTAACCAATGAAAAGGCAGCATTAGGGTGACGCATTCGGGGCGGGGCCAATAGAACCAAAGAACACATGTGTCAGAAGGCATTTGCCGGCATTTAAGATCAAGCGGCGCTGAGAAGAGCGAGAGAAGGCATCTGTTATCTCTATTTTTTTTTTTTTTAATATATATATATTATCTATTTATTTATATTTAAGAGCGTCGAATATTATTTTGAAATGCTGTGCCTGTGCCTTTACGTGCCCCTCCCGAACGCGGCTCAAACGGAGTTTGAATACTTTGAATCGGAAGGACTTCCTTCCGAGCTCAAGTCGTTTTTCACCAGGCTGAGTGTGTTCGCTCCTTCCGAGGAACTGACTGCCTATCGAAAGTGGAGACGGGTAAGAAGCTCGATGTTTGGTGTGTGCGTTTTTCTCGTGGAGTGAGTGGGATCTGTCCACTGTGTAGGTGGTGCGCGATCTCTGCTTGTAAATACTGGTATTCTTTCCAAGAAACGGGAAGAGGATGTGAAAATTGAAAAAAACAGATTCCCCCATTGAGAGAGCTGTCCTTTTAATGTATCTACCGATACAGATAACTGGTGTTTAATCATCTCAAACTGTGCTCTTTATGTCTGTTACATTTTAAAACCTGGGCTGGGTGGCAACGTTCGTTACTTATGTAAATCTCTATAGAAAAGCTATTTTAAACGGCTGATCTCTGACATTGATTGGCTCGTTATCTGATATAATAAAACGGAAGGAATGAGCAGTTCTAACCTCTGGCAAGAGCAATATTTATTTAACCAAACAATTTAAATCTATTTAAGGTGTATATTTGAATTGTTCACTCGTATCTGTAATTATCTGTTAAATTCATTCCAGCGTTAAATCCCAAACGGCTGTTTTGTGCAGTGTGTGGCTGGACTTGGGATCAATCTTCACACACTGTGTAACTCTTAATCTTCAAGTTCATTGCCGGCTCATGTAGACACACCTCCCACTGTGTCAATTGATACCCTTTGACAACTGGGATGGGAATATGGGAGGAACAGTGTAACGCACTCTGCTCATGTGATGCAGGTACAGTGTAACGCACTCTGCTCATGTGATGCAGGGACAGTGTAACGCACTCTGCTCATGTGATGCAGGTACAGTGTAACGCACTCTGCTCATGTGATGCAGGGACAGTGTAACGCACTCTGCTCATGTGATGCAGGGACAGTGTAACGCACTCTGCTCATGTGATGCAAGGACAGTGTAACGCACTCTGCTCGTGCTATCGTCTCTGGTTACTGCCTGGACTCTGATATTTATCCTCCTCCTGATTGCCTGCTGTGCTGCTCAAAGTTCAGCCACATGCAAATATTTCTCAGGTAGTGAGTCATACTCCGCTGGTTAAAAAAATAAAATAAAAGTGATCATCTCAAATGAGGTTCAGGGATGGCAATAAGACTCCCATTGCATCGCAGTTTGATCCATTCCTGGTTTTACTATGAGTTGAATCAGACACACCTGAGCTTGTTACCTATACACTGGGGCTAATCAAGCTCATAGTAAAACCTGGAATGGGTGAAACTGCTCTGCAATAGGAGTCTTATTCCCATCCCTGTGACAGAGTTTGCTGTTGCTCTCTGTGCGCCCCGCTGTGTTCATTCGTGCAACGTGGACATAGATCCTAAGGCGGTCACGTGCTGTGGAGCTGTGTTTAATGGTGTGGAAGTCGTATTGTACACATTATCTCCTCGTCTGTGATTTGCACTTTGTCCTGAGGTGAGGTGGATTCACTTGTGAGCCCTCCATGCCTGCACCCGGGCGAGCGTGGAGATGCAGGATTCAGCTTGCTGGTTCTGGTTCACAGGGGTTGCAAAAGCAACTGAAACCTGTACACAAGGAAACTACTTGAGGTTGTGCAGGGTTAGAGATTAACTGAGAGACGATTGATATTATTGATGGAAACTGAATTGTGCGAGCCTGCCTGTTCATGTCAAAGATGTTTTGTTTTAGCAGCACAGCTAACATATTTTATTTTTGTTGTTCCAGAAAATCTTGAAGGCTGGCGACAAGGATCTGGACGGCCAGCTGGACTTCGATGAGTTTGTTCACTACCTCAGAGACCACGAGAAGAAGCTGAGACTGGTCTTCAAGAGTCTGGACAAGAAGAACGACGGTGAGGAGCAAATATATTTATATATGAAATCCTTTTGTGGGGGTCGTTGGGGACCTTTTAATAGCTGTGTGTTTTTTGTCCATAGACAGCTTTATTTCTCATATTCAATACTCGACTTTTTTGTTTTCGTTCCCAGGTCATATCGACTCTCAGGAGATCATGCAGTCCCTGCGAGACCTCGGAGTCAACATCTCCGAGCAGCAGGCAGAAAAAATCCTGAAGAGGTAGGTTAAGAGCTGTGGTGTGCCGGTCTACCGAATGTCACGTTTAGGGGAGTGTCCTTCTGTATTGTCTTCATGGTGTGGTCCCTCTCTGTCTCTCTCTCTTTACTGGCCAGATTGAACTGCAGTAAAACCCCAGAGTAATGTGGGGTTTATTAAATGAGGCTGAACAAGAAATGCACCCCTTTTCAAAAATGAATGTGTAACGGGTCAAATTCTCAGTTCGAATCGTGCAATAAAAAATGAGAGCTCTCTTGCTCGGGCTGCATGAGGATTCAAACGTATGGCAATACCAGCATTCTCTTCATGCACCTGATTAGAGTTTTCCCCCCCAGAATTAACCTTCCTGAGGCACTTCTATAGCTAGGTGTAGAGACGAGACTCCCATTGCAAAGCAGTTGGAGCTGTTCCAGGTTTTGCACTGAGCTTAAGTTGCACCCACGCCTGTGTTCTGTGCAGTATGTGTGATTCACATGCGATTGCTGTGCAGTGGGAGTCTCGCAGGTCAGTAGCAGTGCCTCTGCTTGTGTTGAGTAATGGCTTGTCTCTGTCGGTCTGTGCTTCTCCGACGCCTCTTCCTCTCGTTTCTCTTGCCTGTCTCAGAATAAGGAAGGGTCAAGTCTGGTCCCCTGTTACTTAGTAAGTAATTCTTTGTGCTTGTCCATTTCAAACTCCACTGTCTGTGAAACCCTTGCATCATTTATTATTATTTATGACTTTTAGTTTTTGTTATCCATCTCCCCAGATCGTCCATGCCAAACTGTTTGCTCTTGCATGTGATTTCTCTGTAACAATCCGTCCTGGTTCCTGATTTCTAATTAGTTTTTGTTTCTCTTCCACAGCATGGATAAAAATGGTACAATGACAATAGACTGGAACGAATGGAGAGATTACCATCTTTTGCACCCGGCTGACAACATTCCTGAGATCATCCTGTACTGGAAACACTCCACAGTAAGTACAGGGAGCGAATACCCGAGGCTGTGAACTGCAGGCAATACCTGCACAAAGCTCTGTGCATAGACCTAGTGCTGGAGACAAATATACTCGTACACCATCAGCTAAAATGTAGGTGTCTAGCATGTGATAGGATCCTACTTAATCCAAACAGAGCTGGCATGAGAAAAAAATAAAAAAGGGTTGGGTTTTAAAAATAGATGTCCCAGGAATCTCCCTACAGTACATCGTGAACCTGGACGTGGGTCAGTGTGTGGGGTTGTCTGGGGCACGGGTGGTGCTATGTATAGGATACAGTTATCCGTCGCTGCTGACTGAATCTCTGTACTGTCACCTGACCCAGCGTTTAATGTCAGGGAACATTGAGGCTTAAATCATTCAACCCGATGTGCTGTCGTTTTCAGAGCTGCTGTCTAATTTTAAACCCGGGCGGTCGTAAACATCCCTTTTAATAATCACACGGTTAAGCTATTGCTTGTGATGCATTCCGATCTAAAAGAGAAGCCTGAAGGGTGTCGTGTGCAGACAGATCTCATCTGGAATGATCTGGTTTTTATATACAGTACGGAACGCAGTGACCTGTTTTCATACTTGCATAATCTGCAGTGTGTGTGTGTGCTTGCACTTTATCCTTTCGAAGTTTGTTGCATATGGAAGAAGGGGAGTTTTTTTTTTTAAAAGACAGGGGTCCCTGTTTGTCTTTAACATGTATTCTTCAGTTTGCATTGAAGTCGGGGTGTAATAATTACCTTGTATTAACCAGCCCTGTGTTTGACAAGCAAGCCCCATTGCCAGGCACGTTTCCACATGTAGTTCGTCACGAATCAAGGACACCGTTTGGATTTCTCAAGCCCTGTAAATACCACAGTTGGCACATCCGATAAAAATCGATTTCAGGGGTTAACTCGGCAAGTCAATTAAATGAATCCATCGTTCCCCCAGCTCAACTAAAAAGCTGCAAACACCCAGACTCTAATCATTTGTATTATTTTATTCTACATGTTTAAATCCAGAATGGACAACCTTGGATTTCATTTGGTTGAATAAAAAAATAATAATAATAATCTGCTGCCTCCAGTGCAGAAAGACAATCCCACTGCAGGACTTGTAGTTCTGGAAGCTGGCTCTAGTCCAGACTGCAGAAGGACACACTGTCTCTCTCCAGCACTTCCATAAAGGCACAGTTTTACAACAGCATGAAATGATGATGCAATGTTCAATTAATGTTGCATTGCAAAACAAATGCATACCAGTCATTTTTTTACATATCATGAGGTTGCATTTAGCATTTGTTATATTCTAATCGTATAAGAATTCGACTACATTACATTTTTGGTACCAAGTGCTTAAATTAACAAATTTTACAATCTCGTTCTGGAGATTTTTTTATTTTTTTTGCCCGGAGCTGTAAATGTTAATTTAATGGAGATTAAGAGATTTGTTGCACAATGGTGCGTTAGTCCTTGAACAGTGACCAAACTCATTCTCTGGTACTGTAAATATCTGACCTACTTGCAAAGAAATCGCTGCCAGATACTAGATATAATATTGTGACCTAGTCAGAGATTCATTTGGGACTCCCATTGCATAGCAGTCTGAGCCAATCCAGGTTTTCCCACGAGCCTCAATAGAAAGCTACCTGTATAAAAACGTGTGGGTGGTGTAGCTCAGCTTTTCTGTATTGTATTAACAGACGAAGCATGGAAAGAGTTTCTAATGCGCTCCGTTCTTTCTCCAGATATTTGACGTCGGTGAAAGCCTGACAGTGCCCGATGAGTTCACCGCGGAGGAGAAGCAGACCGGGATGTGGTGGCGACACCTAGTGGCGGGAGGGGGTGCAGGCGCAGTGTCCCGGACCTGCACGGCCCCTCTCGACAGACTCAAAGTGCTAATGCAGGTATGTTCTGCCTCTTGAAAATAGCCGCATTGTGGCACCATGGTAGAAAGGCATGCTTTAACAAGGGGCCTCTGTATTTATATAGTTTTTTTGTATTCCAACAACGTTTTGACTAGTTTCATAGCCAGCACTCAACTATCCCTGGTGTGTAAAGAGTGTTCCATTTAGCTTTGCAGTCACGTAATAGAACATTGCCCTGCTGCTGGACTTGCATATCCCAGTGTTGCAATGCCTGTTTCCCCAACGGCTGTAAACGGTTCCAGTTGATCGAGCCTCTCTGGTCACGGAGTTCAGCACGGCCAGCCTTGGCCAATCACAGCGTGGGGGAAGGGGTACTCCTGTCACCCAGATCCTGTGCATGCGTCCGATTGGCTCGTTGCAGAGTGGGTGTGCGCAGGGTGTTTCAGCAACGAGAGTGTTGTGTGCTCATCGGGAGCGGTGCCAGACTGACGTCCGCACTGTTAGTCAAAATATTCTGGCAGCAGTAGGGTACGCAAAGTGGGCCAACAAAGTTTAAAAACAGTTTAGCCTTTGTCCTACACAGACAGTGGACCGGTTGACCTCATTGATTCATCACCTTTTTGTGCAATTTTACTTCCAAAAAATCAAAATGTTTGAATCATGAAATTGTGCGTGTAATTCAATAGTTGTATTCATTTTTTTTCTTATTATTTTTAGGTGCACGGTTCCAGGAGCAGCAACATGTGCATAGTGGGTGGATTCACGCAGATGATCCACGAGGGAGGAGTCCGGTCTCTGTGGCGAGGGAACGGCATTAACGTCGTGAAAATCGCACCGGAGACGGCGATCAAGTTCATGGCCTACGAGCAGGTACAGAACAGAAGACCGTCCCTGCTATTGTCTTTTTAAGGCAGTTCTGAGTTTCCATTCACAGTTTCGCAAACGCTTCATGGTTTTTAAAAGCATGCAAGTCATCGAACGACCAGGTCTCATTTTTCTTGTTCATCTGCAGATAAAGCGCTTGATTGGCACTGATCAGGAGACCCTGGGAATCCTGGAGCGGTTCGTCGCTGGATCGTTAGCTGGTGCGATTGCTCAAAGCAGCATCTACCCCATGGAGGTAAGAAGACCTTTCTAAGATTACAGCGTCTGCTGTCTAATCCCTGCAAGCAAACGAGGAGGGATCAGTACATTGAAATTAAGCTGTGGTGCAAACTTTGAAAGCTTTCATCTCTGTTCTTGAAGATTTAACTAAAATTGGAAGGAAATGCTTTTTTCAGTCGTGCTAACCCTTGACTGACTTTGTACTTGACTGCGGTGGACTTTCTTCACTGCTGTGCTTTATAAAAACTTAGTATCCATGAATATCCGTGGCTTTTAAAATAGTCTGATCCGCCTTCTTCTAAGCTGTAGCTTTTGAAGTTAACAGACAGCGCAGTTTGACAGTGCTTGGCTTCGTTGTTATTCCGCAGGTGCTGAAGACCAGACTGGCTCTGAGGAAGACCGGGCAGTACTCTGGAATCGCAGACTGTGCAAAGAGGATTTTCCAGAAGGAGGGCTTCCGGGCGTTCTACAAGGGATACGTTCCCAACATACTGGGGATCATTCCATACGCTGGCATCGACCTGGCGGTGTACGAGGTTGGTAGAAAACCCAACGCCCATTTTATTGATCTGCTGTTTTAAATGTGTAATATTAAATTGATTTTTAGTTTTCCGTTCCAGGGCTTGGTAATAACCTCTTTTCCCCCTTGATTTTCTTCAGACATTGAAGAATTCCTGGTTGCAGAATTACGCCACAGACAGCGTGAATCCCGGGATGTTTGTGCTCCTGGCTTGCGGGACAGCTTCCAGCACCTGTGGACAGCTGGCCAGTTACCCCCTTGCGCTGGTGAGGACGAGAATGCAGGCACAAGGTAAACATCCAGAGGGGCTACTCCTGGCTATTCAAACACACGGCATGCAGAGTGAAGTTTCATTTCACTAGTTTCTCAGGGGTAATGCATTTGGAATAGCCTTTAATTAAAGCACCTTGCTGCTTAGCCCAAGCAACATCCTCCATATGGAGGAATTTGTTTAAATACTGCTTTCGTAAATTTGCTAGCGATACTAAAGCAAGTTTTTTTTTGTAGCGACGCTTGAGGGAGCTCCTCAGATGTCCATGTCGGGGCTCTTCAGGCAGATTGTGAGGACGGAGGGGGTTGCAGGACTGTACCGAGGCTTGGCCCCCAACTTCATGAAGGTCATCCCGTCGGTCAGCATCAGTTACGTGGTGTACGAGAATCTGAAGATGACCCTGGGGGTTCAGTCTCGGTGACGAGGAGAGACTGAAATGTGACGACACTGGGACTGAAGAATCTCGGGCAATGGGACTCCGGGCTGCATGGTCATCTCATTCTGTGAATGCCTGAAAACACTAGGAAAATGCTACTGAACTGTAGCAACAATCTTTCAGTGTGAGACGCAAGAACCTGGGGGAAGCTGCTGTGTACACTTTGATTTACTCGGAAGTGGTGCTAAAAGGGGCAAAAGATGCAGCCAAAATGCAGGCGCAGATTCAAAAACTAAAGTTGTGCTAGTCTGAAAACGAACATCAATAGAAAACAAATTAAATAACGAGCAGGGACCAAAAAGATGTCCACTTTTGGCCCACTTCCAGATTGCTGCTGCAGAAACACGGATACATATCCAAAAAGCTAGAGCTTTCATTGAGAACAAAATGTGAAGTGTGTGTGTGATCAGAAACTCCCCTCCCCTTGGCAACTTGTTACACCTCTATCGAGCAGGAGGCATGATGGGATACTGGAGGTTTCTGCCTACCTGCACAGCTTCAAAAGAAAAACTTCCTATACTTGTGTGCTTTTTAATTTATTTTTATTTGAGTTTTTTTATTTTTTTTAATTGTGCACGACTTGCTTTATCTTGTTTTTAGTGTTTTCCTGTTATGATCACAAGGGGCTTGTTATTTTGTGTTCCAGCTCTAACACCGTTCAGTCCAGTCACTGCTCGTGAGGTTTACATGTTTTGCTGTTTTTTTTTTTTTGCTTCTTAAACAAGCTAATCTTTCCTCTAATGGAACCAAAACTGTATACTACTTGAAGAGGAAAAAGCTTAAAACTTGCACACGTTATTATTTTTGTATTTTCTTTTTTACTTTCTTTTAAAGCTGTGCAGGTAGGAAGCGAGTGTCTTACACACTGAGCTGTCTTAATGAAGAACGAATCAGAGTTGTTTTAAAGTGTCATTTATTTTTATATGTCTCATACAGTGCTAACCAGATATATTTATTTCGAGAGAAAACATTGTACGTTCTATAAGTTTTGCATGTTATATATATATATATATTTAAATACATGTTCAGTGCTCCTTTTCGAATCGGGTTGCTTTTGTTTCTGAATCGGGTGACTGGAATGATGAGATCTGCTTCTCTTTTGTGTAATTGTCTGGCAAAGAGATATATTATAGACGCAGCATTCAGAAACTAGAGGCAATCGAGGAAGGGTTTCTCGCTTTCATATTTATTTAAAGAACTGAAATGGTCTTATGTGTACAAATTTCTTTTTTTTTTGTGTTTAACATTGATTGTGAAAGATAGAATGAGGCTTGAGTGTGTTTTTTTTTTTTTTTAAATGTATGTTTTATGTGTGACCAAACTGTGTTTGTGTAATGTGTGTGTGTGTGTGTGTATCTAATTAACCATATGCCCTTGAAAAAAGAAAGGCTTAAGCTGAGAGAACACGCTTCAGGAACAGAGGCTTGAAACCTGGTTCCAGGAGACTCGGAGACCTAGTGTGAGAGAATTTTGCTGTATTATTATTATTATTAGTTTATTTAGCAGACACCTTTATCCAAGGCGACTGTGTGAACTATGCATCAGCTGCAGAGTCACTTACGCCTATGTCTCACCCAAAAGACGGAGCACAAGGAGGTCAAGTGACTTGCTCAGGGTCACACAGTGAGTCAGTGAGTGAGCCGGGATTTGAACCGGGGACCTCCTGGTTACAAGCCCTTTTCTTTAACCATCGGACCACACAGCCTCCCCTGGTGTGTCGTGCACTGGCCTGAATCCTAGTCTCCTGAAATCAAGTTCCAAGCCACAAAGTGGCTTTGTGTTCATGCCGCTTCAGTAAGTATTTCTCATGGAAACAGCCTTACTGTGTGTGCTGTGGAGAGCGTGTTAACGTCGCCTGCCGGCTGGGTTCTGTGTGACAAAGTATTTGGATGTGAAGTGATGTTAAGGAAGGGGTCAGGAGACAGGAATGATGGGGATGCATTTTGAATCTCAGGGATGTATGAATGCAGAAACTGGGACTCCTGTTTAATGGAAAGAAAATTGCACTTATTAAAAAAAGGTCTTGTTTTAGACGCTGCTTTTGAACGGTAGGTAGTTCCTATCTCGTTGTTTTTGTTTTGTGTTCGGTCTGTTAACTTGCAGTATAAAACGTTCAGAATCCAACTGTTACAATACACACTAAAACAAAGACTGTTCTGACTTTGTGCATATTCTTGAAGGATTTTTTTTTTTTTTTTCATGTGGTTTTAGAGATGTCTGTAGCGTTCAGTTCTAAACGCTGGTTCAGTTGCAGGACATTTATTCATCATGTGATATGAACAAGGACTGCCTCGGTTCGGAGCGTGTAACAGCGCTGGGAGTCCTGCCCTGTCCTCTCATCTGTATGTAGCTACACCTATGCAGTGGTAAAATGATGAGCAATAAAAATGATTGAGCATTAGAATGAAGAGTGTTTATTTTTCATTAAGGTTAGAGTTATCTTGTCCATAAATGTTCGTTTCTTCTCTCTCTCTCTCTCTCTCTCTCTGTCAACATAAACTATCACAAATGTCAGCCCGACTTAGAAATTGTAATGCAACTGGAGCCAAGATCAATGCAGCAATGTGTTTTGCGTTTTAACAAAAAGTAAAAAAAAAATAATAATTCTAAATAACTTGTCATGCTATAGAATAAGAATTTAATGAATGTAATACAAACATGTTTGTTGAAATTGGGAACAGCTTTCGAAATAAAGTTTTCTCTGAATCTCAACTGTTTTGTTTTCTTTTTACTACTGTGAATTCATAAATCTGTCATTTACTAAAACAGTATCATTAGTAGAAAAACGTTTTTCAACACCTGATAGTTTGTCGGCTAACGTTTGCACACTATACCTGATGTAGGTGTCTGAGTTTGTTTTGCTAACAGGGTAAAGAGAGTCAGGTTGTTCTCTATACCTGATGTAGGTGTCTGAGTTTGTTTTGCTAACAGGGTAAAGAGAGTCAGGTTGTTCTCTATACCTGATGTAGGTGTCTGAGTTTGTTTTGCTAACAGGGTAAAGAGAGTCAGGTTGTTCTCTATACCTGATGTAGGTGTCTCTGAGTTTGTTTTGCTAACAGGGTAAAGAGAGTCAGGTTGTTCTCTATACCTGATGTAGGTGTCTGAGTTTGTTTTGCTAACAGGGTAAAGAGAGTCAGGTTGTTCTCTATACCTGATGTAGGTGTCTGAGTTTGTTTTGCTAACAGGGTAAAGAGAGTCAGGTTGTTCTCTATACCTGATGTAGGTGTCTGAGTTTGTTTTGCTGACAGGGTAAAGAGAGTCAGATTGTTCTCTGCCTGTTTGCTCACAAGTGGAAAGAAGTCCTGGATAAAAACTGATCTAGAGCCAAGTGAAAATTATTCAATAGGGGGATTCAACTTTAAATGAGAACCAAACTGTATTGTGAGCATCCTGTGGCAAATCTCAGGGGCATTAAGCAGCCCTGAGAGTTGTGTGGCTTGTATAATCCTGTTTTTGTTCTGTAATGCAGGGATGGAAATAAGACTCCTATTGCACTGCAGGTTCACCCATTCCAGGCTTTACTATGAGCTGGATTAGCCACAGCGTATAGGTAACAAGCTCAAAGGTGTCTTATGAAACTCATAGTAAAACCAGGAATGGATCCAACTGCTATGCAATGGGAGTCTTATTTCAATCCCTGGTAATTAGAAGCTACACATCACTTTATTAATGTAACTGTGTTTTTTGGTGCAATGCATAGTTTGCCAGCTTGTTGGAAACTCAAATATTGGAGCATCTATTGGAAATGTTGCGTATGGTTATTTCTCCGTTGTTCGTGTTAGTTTAAGGGTTGTTATTGACAGGCTTTAAGGTACAATTGCACCAACTAGTGTTGATATTCAGTACTGTGTCTATTGATACTGAAGAAAAACAAAATGCAGAATGTGATCATGTATCTATAAAGTGGGTGTGTGTTTTTTTTTTTACATTTGACCACAGAGGTTCTAGATTCAAAAATGGGAATTTGTAAATAATTCTGCAGACGTCAATTCAGCGCACTGAGCAGCACATTGCGATCAGAAAGCATTTTACAAGTTTGTTAATAGCATTACATATCCACGTTTAACTGGGAAACGAAAAATCAAAGTGGTAGAAATATTGCAGAGACTTTGAAAATAAGATGGAGTATTTGATGGCTTCAGCCTGAAGGTTATATTCGTAATGGTAACTGAAGGCAGCTAATGAAATGTCTTAATACTTAATCTCATACTACAAGGAAAGAGGCACAAATGCGGGATGTTTGGACAGGATCAAAGTACTAGCAATGCATTTATTTTGAATTGTATTCCAGTCCGAGGGTCGTGACATTCAAACAAGTTTTTTAAAAATCTATGTGATTAGGTATTTATTATTATTATTATTATTAGGCTGTAGATAATCTTCTTCTTGTCAGTGTTGTCACCCAGGAGGGATGTCGTCGGAGTGCTAATTGGGTGAGGAGGCTGCTTACACCCATCTGATCCTGAAGAGTGTGCGCTTCTAATGGGAAGTATTGATCGATCAGACGCCGCTAATGAACCACTGCGCAAACCCAGTAATGAACACTCAAAATTAACAACTGTCCCAAGGGCCAAAAAACGACATGTTAATAATGGTACCAAGAAACAGCTTAGCTGCAGAGCGGATGGAATTGTTCTGAGCAAATCGTTGCTACTTTTATATTTAAATTGGAATTGAACAGCATTTTGAAGTGAAGTTACCCACCGCTTGGGCCTGGAGTTAGCAATTCCAAAAAATAGTAGATATGACATAATCACTTTCTGAAGTCTTTTCAACTTCGGCTAACGTTTTCCAGACATTATTTTTGACGGAGAAAAATATTAAATATTTAGCATGATGTTTTCACTATGCTTTATGACGGGTTGCTCTGTATTTACTATGGTGACATGTTATAATGGTAGATCCACTTAATGAATGAGCTGAAAATACTTGATGCCTGCTTTATTACTGTCAGAGCTGGGTTCATGTGTTACTGGTTATATATGGTATATATAGAATTTTTTGCAGGGTCCGTGCGTATCAAACAGGATCTTTCTGGAATTGGGTTAATGACACCTCCGAGAACGTGGATTACCGGTGTCTGAGTGTAAGCCCAGAAACCCCAAGTGAGCGGCTTACTGGAGAATTAAAAAAAACCCACACGAGCGAGATAACGAACTGATACCCCTATATATATACAGTTCCAGCACTAGAATGCCATAGTCCCGTGCATGGCTAAGACTGATACAATTAGTGTGAAATAAAATTCTACAATATTCATGTAATATTAAAAGCAATGGAATAAAGACTGTCTTTTAAGAAAAGTCATATATTTCTTAACCCTGAATCAGAGGGCGCCTCCTGCCAAATTATTCCGCCACTCTTCGATACTGAAATACCTTGATCCCGACAGAGAATGCTGCTGAAGAGATCCCCGGCGGAGTGGACTCTCCCGCGGCTCTGCGGAGAGCTTCTCAAGCACACCTCGGCGCACGGGATCCCCAACGTGTTCCGCGCGGCGCACTGGTGCCGCCGGTTGCTCTGGGCCGTTTTCGTGGGCTTTGCTCTGTGCTGCGCGCTCTGGCAGTGCACGGAGATGGTGCTCAACTACTACAGATACCCGTCCCACGAGAAGATAACCTTAGTGTCCAACACCATGCTGGCGTTCCCCGCCGTTACCATCTGTAACCTGAACAGCGTCCGCTACTCCTCAGTGCGCAAGAGCGTCACCATGACAAAGTCACTGCAGGTACAGTTCATCTAACGTTATTTACATACCGGTATGTATGTATGTATGTATGTATTATTATTATTATTATTATTATTATTATTATTATTATTATTAATAAACCAGTTCCTAATACATTCTGACAACCCATCAGAACCCCTTTTTCTGTCCCGGTTTCACAAGCTTCTCTCCAAGCACTGCTGTCTCGTGTTTTCTTGTTTGATCGCACGCTGCTGATGCCGAGCAGGATCTGGGGTTGAAGCAATCTCACCGCAGGAACAAGTCCTCGTGCTGGAACACCACCTGCCCCGACGCACCGGCCGAGAGCGACAGCTACCCACGCGCCCTCAGGAAGTTTGCCTCGCAGTTCAACCAGCTCTCGGACGAGGAGAAGATCGCAATGGGACACCAGCTGGAAGACATGCTGATCTTCTGCAACTTCCACGGGCAGATGTGCGACACCAGGTAACGGGGGTTCATCGCACGCCTCCCCAATAGCATCTTTTAATATCGCATTTCAAAATGCACGCGATTTTTAAATTAATTTGTGTTCTGTACCACAGAACAATGAAAAAAACACATATTCCAACAATGCAACTACAAAAATACAACACAGTCAATTAGATGCAAAATCCAAATGGAACAGTCAAAAACAGTTAGTCTTACATGTATAAAGAATCCTATACAGACAAATACATATGACAGACCACAGTATTGGATTCATTTCGGGCTGTCAGATTCCCGTATTATATTACAGAGCTTTTGCATGGTGGTTTTGCAGTTGTATCCAGCCTTTGCCCATGCTTATATACTAGATGTATTTACCACGCACGCTGTGCCCTGGATTTCACTATGCTGTTGTTTACGAGGCTGCTAATGTGTACTGTCTGGCCCAGGAATGGGTTTGAATAGTGAGGATGCATTTGCTAACTCATAGTTTCCACAGTCGCAATGGGTGCAGAAATTACAGTCATTTCTAAATAATAATAATAATAATAATAATAATAATAATAATAATAATAATAATAAAGTGGTTGAAAAATAATAATTGTGCTGGAATAGTTAATAAGTCTGACAAATTAGAGAACATAATATAAGGATTTTGAATTTTTTTGCAGCTTCTTTTCTGGATTCGTCAACTATAAGTTTGGAAACTGCTACACCTTCAATTCTCAGAAGACGACAGACATCAGAGGAGCCCCGATCAGTGGCGCGGCTCTGAACACCACCAGGGCTGGCTTCGTGTACGGTACGAGCCGGAAAAAACGACATCTTTCCTGTCGGATCACATTGCAACGCCCTGCAGCTGAGAACTGTGGATTGCGAAAACAAACCACCCTCGATTAAACCAAATACTGTAGACTAAGGAAAACGCAATCCACATATTTAAACACCGTGCACTAGAACGCATTTCAAATATACTGCAATATATAGACACGTTATTGCCATTTTAATAAATACATATATTGAACAAAAATATGTTGTAAATATGTATGCTAATGTATGTTAATATATTTAAATATACACTGTATATAATCCCTATTGACCATTTCATGCATGGTGACCTCATATGTGGACGAATAAAAAACATGTGGAAGACGCAAATGCATGATGACCTCAAATGAGGATGCCATTTTTTCCCTGTATAAAGCAATGGAAATTAAATGTATTCTGTGCCCAGAGCTAGGTTTCTCAAATTTCATGCATGCAATGCCTGCACGGGTTCCATAAATCTGTACCCGTTCTCTGCAGGGCTGCACCTGGAGCTGTTTATCCAGCAGATTGAGTATGTGAAGGATGTCACTCACTCTGCAGGGATACGCCTCCTGGTCCACGACCACGCGGCCACGCCCTTCCCCGAGGACGAGGGCGTTAACATCCCGCCAGGCACTGAGACCGACATCGGCATGATGAAGGTGAGCGCGGAAGCGCACAGGTGAAGCCCTGTGAACCTGTGCGACGCTGATAAGCTTCCCCATCTCACTTCAGACCAGTTAGCCTTTAGGAAGGTTTTTTATATTTTCAGGTGCAATTTTTGTTTTTGATAGTGGATAGTGATCAATGAGAATAGGATATTAAATATATATATATATATATATATATATATATATATATATATAAAAAAATGTACATGATGTATAAGGTGACCATATGGCTCCGTGTTCAGCGGGACAGTTCAGGCTTTTCAACTCACACCCCCAATGCATTCTGGGAAGCGTAGTCCTGCTTCTCTTAAAGGTAAGAATGGTACCTGAGACAGGTGAAACGTACCAGAATGCATTGGGGTTGTGAGTTGAAAAGCCTGAACGGTCCCGCTGAACACGGACCCATGTGGTCACCTTCATTGCTCCCAGTGTTTTCCTGCTTTTTTTCAGGTCCTGATTAAACGGCTGAAGTCCCCTTATGGAAGTCACTGCACCGACGGGGATGGCATTAAAAACTTCTACCATGATGTGTATGGCTCCAGATACACACGGGAGGTAACAGCAACAGCGCCCTTTCCATGGGCAGTGTTCTGCCCTTCGACACACGGGGTGGAATGCACGCACGCTCTGATCGGGCTGGCTTGATTTTTAAAAACTAGTTTGCAAGTTTCTGATCCAGCATGAACAAAATCAAACAGCAAAGTGTGATGATGATGATGATGATGATGATTAACATAGTAGTAATAGAGTTATCAATTAAAAGCAGAAGGGGGTATCCTGTACTGAATCTAAGTACAGTAAAAACCTGTTTAATCTGGAAATAGTTCAGACTATTTGAACCCTTTTAAAACCCCCATCACAATGTGTGCAGTAGAAGCTCAGTCCAAGCATATCCTGTAATTGAAGTAGCTGATTTGATTGTGCCCTACTCGCGGGACATGTGCGCATTTACAAAACAGACTTCATTACAAACTTAGATGAACTGTACGTTGGTTTTAGGCAGATAAGACTCACAAATCATGCCGGATTCCAGGATAGACAGGCTCCGGATTGTGGAAGGCATCACGCCATTCTTTTCAATAGGGGTTTGATGGGGACGCACACATTCTACAGCATGACGGTTTATAGAGGGGCTGGATTAGACAGACTATTCTCAAGCATGTGCTAAAGCGGTCAATACTGTAATGAGGCCGGCATGTCATAATTATACAAACCTGACTGTGATCGCTGACAAAAAAAATAGAAACACCTGCCATAGCATTGTCAGCAGCAGCCGGTAAATCTGCAGAGTGGCGTACAGCGTCATCTCAATTCTGTAATGAACTGTACAAGTCAGCAGTGCTATTTGGGTAATGCATTCATACCAGGGACTGTTTGCACAGAAGCTTGTCCTACAAGCTGTTTTTAATTTGTGTTTGTAGAGATTAGAACATTTTTTGTTTCTTGTAAAATTGAAAAACAAATAATGGAACTGCCTCTCGCTCCCTGCAGTCCTGTAAACGGACATGTGCCCAGCTGAGCATCATGGAGAACTGTGGGTGCAGGCACTGGGAATTCGCTGCTCCCCCCGACCTCCAGTACCCCAAGTGTAACCTCAGTGCTGTGGGAGTCAGTGAGTACAACGCCCGGGAACTACAATCTAAATGGGAATGCGCTTGGGTCACACGCAAGCCGCAGTAATGTAGCAGTTCTTCTTTATTTGACTCTACCGTGTGTGTTTCAGTGCAGTGCGATTTTTGGCACGGTGGAGCCACCTGCTGGACGCTTTTTGCAGCGCCACATGGCACAGAGCCTGGGAAAAAATCGGGTGGGGTCAACCGAAATACCAACCCAAAAATAAAGTCAATTAAGCTTTTAGTTTGAACCGTATATATGAGACACAAGGTGCTGTGTTTTCCAAGTGTTTTATTCCAGTCCATAACAAGCTCCTATTTTAAAACAAGAAAAAAAACATAATTAGGACTAAACAGCAAGTAGTTTTTAAAGCACTCTCAGTGCATTGATTCAACAGTCTAACATTAACGTTAAAAGTGTGTGTGCAGATAGGGAATGCAATTAGTTTCTTATGTCTTGCAGGTGAATGTGTGGAGCTTTATGGATACAAGTTCGCTCATGGCATGCTGCCTTGCGACTGTCCTCTGCAGTGCAAGTGAGTGAGAGTAGCTGTTGTTTGATTGTATTGCATATATTTAATAAGGAATAACCACCATCAAGCTTTATAGTCCTTAGCCAGGGAACCGCATCTCTGTCCTTGTTCGCTGGTTTTGTTTTAAAGGTAGAGCCAATAGTTTGGCTGTTTTACAAAGATGGTTTAGTCATGAGAGCTAGCTTTGAGCAGGGTTCACTTACCATCCCTCCTTCTTGTAAACTGCTGAGAGAGGTGAGTCTCTGTTTTCCCTCAGGTTGTTGTATTAGTTCTATTTGCTCTGGAACGTAGAGTTTTCCTTCACAGAGATGCCTTATTTCTTCTGGTATGTTTTCAACCACCAGGCACACAGGAGGGGCTGTTCTTAACCGAACTGGAACTGCAGTTTTGCAATCCAGTCCGAGTGCTGCTTGAGAAAAACAAGGTTTTAAAAACTGTGGAATGATGTACGTTTTAGTGCGCTGATAAAATGCAACTGGGTTCGTTATTACATGACTTTAAAGGTGTTAGAACCAAGGGTTTAAAAAACATTTTCTCACCTCTTATTAACTTCACAGCATCACATTGCTGCAGATCTAATAGTTCTCTGCGATTTCTTTTCGCTTTGCACCCTGGTTAAGAACATATTCCCTGCTGAGCTAGTGTACTGTAGACTGGCTTCCTGTGCCACAGGTATTAGGACCCCACCTGAAACACCCACGTGCAGCAAAGTGAGTGGAGATCTCGGACGGGGTTGTAATAGCTGCTGCACAGGGCAGCATGTTTATCCCCTGATCAATGCTACCCTTGTTTTCTTGTTTTTAGAGAGGAGCTGTACCAGCTGACAGTGTCTGGGTCCCAGTGGCCATCATCTGCTTTCATTGTGAGTCAGCAGCATGTTGAAATGACACAGTTATAGTGCTGAGATTGTATATTGTGGAGATTGTAATGTTGAGATTGTATAGTGTGGAGACTGTAATGTTGAGATTGTATAGTGTGGAGATTGTAGTGTTGAGATTGTATAATGTTGAGAATACCATCATGCATTCTCCTGTCTTCTAGGAAAAGTTTTCCAGTGATCTGAGAGAGATGGGTGGTCAGTTGAGTACGATTGCAGACAGCCCTCAGCTAATACGGTGAGTTGAGTGATTGATTCAGGTTTTCAGTTACTATGTCTAGCTGTGTTTCCACGGTTAAACAAACTGGATCCACTCTTACAATATAAATAGGGGCTCATTCTGTAGATCACACACACACATATATATATATGCCTGCCTGCCTGCCTGTAACATTATTAAAACATACATAAATACATGGCAATTTGTTTCTTTAATTATAAATATTAACACTGTTTAGAAAGTGCAATTCTGTTGCATTTACTCATGAGAAGTAAGCTGTAGGGGTTTTTATGTCTTCGAATGATCTGCCGCGTTGCAGTGCTCGTATGTTTTGTGGTTCAGTATTCGTGTAGCTTATCCTAATCAAGCCCTGTTTTTCCTGCAGGGATAACCTGGTGAAAGTTGTTGTTTACTACCAGCAGCTGAATTCTGAGCAGATTGAGGAGGAGCCATCGGTCTCTGTAAGTGGGGTTTAAATAAATATAGATCAGCTGATCGACTGAAGGTTCAGCGGATGTCCTCCGATCCCACGACCGAGCCAGCTTCCTCTCCTACACCCAGGAACTCGAGAGCGGAGAGCCTCTGGAGGACAGAGGCCTGCCCTGCAGGTGTCCGCTCTGAGCTCACTGTACGCCTGGCCAGCAGGGTCCGCTGTAGCGCGATGTGGAGAGACACAGCAGCACGCTGTGTCCTACTGATACGGGACTCTGCATTAGATTAACCATGTGTATTAGTTAAAAAACAAACACTGTGGTAGTAATATGCCAATGCCAGCCTCTCCCCACTGTAGTCGTCTTTGTGTTTGCACAGCCCCGTTGCATTGCTTATCCAGTGCGCTGGCGATCACAGTGTGAGAGAAGCTCTTCAGGCTTCTTTGATCTTTTTTCTAGGAGATCGATTTGATTTCCAGCATGGGAGGACTGGTCGGTCTCTGGGTCGGATTCTCTGTCTGCACGCTGGCGGAATTCTTTGAGCTTTTCGTGGACATGTTGGTCTTCTTCGTCCGGCGATGTCTCTGGAAGGCTGTGCCCAATACCTACGCAAACCCATGCTCTGAAAGAGGGAGAGCATCCTTCACTGGACAGAAAACCACCAACATGTAGCTGTGCTGTGCTGTGCTTTGTTACATTGTAACAGCATTCTTCGTAGGAAATGGGAAATAATAAAGACCATTTGAATGTATTCCTAGTGCAGTAAAAATAGACGAGATAGATAGATAGAGATTGATAGACAGATTGATTGATTGGATATGATTGGGTAACAGTAGATATAATGATATAGTTATAACCCATTATTCAATTGTTTACTGTTCTCCCTTGTCTGGACTTATTGTGTTAAAACATCCATTCTTGAGGGAACGTTCTTACCAGAGCTCCACTTGATGGAACTAAACAGGTAATAATGGCTGATCAGAATCTCTGTTAGAATTGGTATCATTCCATCGTTCTGAATAAATAAACCAAATAAAACTCTCTGTGCTGTTTTCATCATTGTCCACGTGTTTAGGTTTGTGTGAGACAGTCAGACAAAGAGACGTACAGGACTCCTAGACTAAAGATAACGGTTTGTATCTGCGTGATTTAATAAAAATAACTCCTGCAGTTCTCTGCAAGAGAAGCCAATGAAAGAAACCCGCAGGTGTATCCACGTGTTTACCTGGCGCGGTTCAATGTCATTAGGACAGGGGATCCCAAGCTTTCTTGGCTCAGGCCACCAATGACATCAGCGATCCTGATTGAGAAATCCCACCCAATGAATGGGGTATAGTGGTACATACTGTTAGCAAATGCATGATAGGTCAAGACAGGGTTGTATTGCAAGTGACCCACAGCACCTATCATTCATCATTCAGCAGCATGACAGCGGAGAGATGGAGTGCTGGTTTGTGGGGATGGGAGAGAATATTTCTGTATGCTCTACAGGCCCCCAGGCTTCCTTGCTTTAGTAATCAGACTACAGTACAATAAAAACGATGCACGCAAGCCTAGAATTGAAACAGGGAGATGCAGCTTTTACAGCAAAACAGGAACTATCGGCAGCTTCCTTTTAAGGATGTCTCGCCATGGACATATTAACAGCAACACGTGTTTACGCGTGTAAACTGTACATATACTGTAATTAAACCGAACTGAGTAATTAGGCTAATTTTGCGGCATGCATATTTTAACACAAGCGAAATTTAGGGAATATTTCATTTACCAGCAAACATGTAAACGTGTTACAGTATTTGCATAGCAAATGAGGGACGGACAGTTTATAGTTAAGTGCGTGCTGTATAATCCTGGTGTTTCCGTTATTAAAATTGCTTTATATGTCCAAATATATCAAGAACAAATTAAAAACGCATCCTGCGCGGTAGCTCTCTCTGTGTGAGCCCGGATCTGATTGGAGGACGCCATGGGGAAGGAAGTTTGCGAGCTTGTCCGGCGCATAGTCCTTTAAAAGAGAAATATATCAAAACTGTACACGAACAGCGTTTTCCTTTACAGACTTGTTTTATTGTGGTATTTAGATTTGCTGCGGTAAGAAAGGATGCGGTGTTTTTTTTTAAATCACATTGTTGGCTTTTTTCTTGAATATTATACTGGCTGTCACAAGACGCTGGTTCCGTTTGAAGCTGCTTCCCTTGCAGTGCGAGTCACGAGTTTTCTCAGGTGAATCTTTGTTTGAGTTTCCAGTAAGGAGCGCATGAATTAGTACGGTCCGGGACAGGCTGTTTATTCAAGTCAACTGCTTGCATTCGGCTCAGGAGCCAACCGCTGTTCAAATTTCACCCGCAATTTGCTGTGGTGGTCGATAACGCTTTCTATTGATTTTGTTGCTCCGAATGAATATTTGAACAATGATTTCCTTGGAAGAAGTGAGGTCCCGCTTGGAACTGGCCGGCCAGTCACATTTGTTACGGTTCTGGCCTGAGCTCAGCGCCGATGAACGGGACTCCTTCCTGGGCGAACTGTCTCAGCTAGAGCCCGAGGAGTTGAGGGCGCACTGCCGGGCGGCTGCAGAAGCTGGCAGCCGGGATTCGGGTGCTGTGGGGCTGCTGGACCAGCGCATGGAGCCCATGTCCGCGGAATTCATCGGGAGCGTCAGCAGGAGTGACCAGGAGACTTTAAAACAATGGGAAGACGAAGGTGGGTCAGCTGATCGCTTTAACAATGGACATTTTAATATTGTGAACCGCAATAACACACAATACAATAAAATTAAGCACGGGTTGCGGTATTCCGTGTTGCACAGTAACTGTGTAGCACCATAAACTAAAAAATAAAAGCAAGCGAGCAAAAAAAAAACAAATCTGAGAATTTTTTCTTTTTTTATTGCCCACTCAGTATAAAAATATTGCAGCGTTTTTGTTTACCCAGTACAGATCCTTCTTAGCAGTCTTCACTATTACTAACAGTACGCTTGGTACTTTTTGCAGTGATAGCGCGACACCTGCTGGCAAGAGATGGCGGTGACTGGCCTTTCACGGCTCTGCAGCTACAGCCAGTCACTCTCAACACTGCAGACGTTGTAAAGAACTGTGAATAATACCTGCACGCACACAGCAGCTCAGTCCCTTTGCTATAACCCCTGTATAATTCCACTCTACCTGTTTATTTACTTCTGATAGGGCTGTCCTTCTGCAAAGCTCCTCAGAGCTGGACAGTCAAGGAGACGCCCCCACTAATCTTTGTTGTTCTTATATTCCAGGGTTCCGGCAGATTTCTCAGAACAAGGTGGCTGTTCTTCTCCTGGCGGGGGGTCAGGGCACTCGTTTGGGGGTGCCTTACCCTAAGGGGATGTACAACGTGGGGCTCCCGAGTGGCAAGACTCTGTACCAGGTGCAGGCAGAGCGCATCCGCAGAGCAGAGCAGTTAGCAGCTGAGAAGTGTGGCTCCAGCAAGTGCACTATCCCATGGTAAGATCACAGATAGTCCGGGGTGGAAATTAGACTCCCGTTGCAGAGCAGTGCGATCCATTCCTGGTTTTACTATGAGTTTAAACGCCTGCTACCTGTACACACTGTGGCTAATCAAGCTCATAGTAAAACCTGCAATGCAGACCTACCCCATAATCCACATTAACTTAACAATGCACGATCCACACATGTAAATTCAACATGAAGTTATCAAAACATAATGATTGCACCTTTTTTTTAATGTAATTCAAATACAGGTTACCCAACCAGTGATGGTAAGTCTCCCCGAAGCCTGTGGCTCTTGTTTGTTGTTCTCTTTACATTTCTATTGATCTGTGATTCCAGGTACATCATGACCAGTGAATTTACATTGGAACCAACAGAGAAGTTTTTCAAGGAAAACCAGTACTTTAAGCTAGACCAGTCTAATGTGGTCATGTTTGAGCAGAGGATGATCCCGGCAGTTTCGTTTGATGGGAAAGCCATCCTGGAAAACAAGGCGAAGGTGGCGATGGCACCAGGTGAGGGAATATGCTGTGTTCAAAGTGACCTGTGTTCAGCTGGGCTAGCAGCTAGGAATATTCTTTCAAAATACTGTTTAGTTTTTTCATTACATATAAAATAAGCCTTTTTTTGTATGATCTATACAGTAATGCATGTATTACAATCAATACAAAGACGGTAATACATTTGAAGAAATGTTAGTTTGAACCTCAGTAGGATTGCATCTAAACCTGCTGAAAGAAAACAGCATTTATTCATTTTCTAAGGAATTATTTGACACTTTCTTTGTTTGTTTTTGCAGATGGCAATGGTGGTCTGTACCGGGCGTTGGTGGATGGGAAGATCCTTGAGGATATGGAGCGGCGAGGAGTTCAGTACATACACGTGTACTGTGTGGACAACATCCTGGTCAAAATGGCAGATCCACTTTTTATTGGCTTCTGTGTGTCGAAAGGAGCAGACTGTGGGGCAAAGGTATGTTTGATTCATTCATTTGTTGGGTTTTTTTAAGGTATTGTCTGTGGCACATCAATATTCCCCACGCCTCTGCGTTGCGTTGCGTTCAGAATACAGAGCATCTGTTATTGATTAAATGCAATTGATTGCTATTTTTATCTACCTGAACTATACAATTGATGTCTTAAAAAAAAAAAAAAGAAAATGCAGATGATCTTGTACGAGTAAAGTCCAGAGTCCCGCGCGGATCAGGTACTGCTTACCAGCGTGACCCCCTGCTTTGCTTTGCTGGCAGGTGGTAGAGAAAGCCTACCCCACAGAGCCGGTGGGGGTGGTGTGCCGTGTGGACGGGGCCCATCAGGTCGTGGAGTACAGCGAGATCAGCCTGGAGACGGCGGAGAAGCGAAACGCGGACGGGTCGCTGGTGTTCAACGCTGGGAACATCTGCAACCACTTCTTCACCCTCAGCTTCCTCAAGTCCGTTGCAGAGTAGGTGTCCTGGAGAGATCAGGAAAGTCAATTTCAACTGATGAGACAATTGAGAACTGATTCTTATTTGCAACGATGACCCGGCAAGAGGCTCACGCCACCACAAGCGAACATAATCAATGGTGAAACATCAAACTCGGCAGCACCACGGCAGGCACAGATGTCAGTCTGCAGTGAGTCGACGCTGCGGCTGAAAGCAGCCTCAGATACGAACCGTTTTCATTTGAGCTTTTGCTGAAAGTCATTCCAGTCGTTGGCTGCTGCAAACTGAAATGAGGGACGAAGTTTGTTTTTAATGACTGTCTTTTTTTTTTTTTTTAAGGAAATTCGAACCCAAGTTAAAACAACACGTGGCTTTGAAGAAGGTGCCCTACGTGGATGAGGAAGGAAACCTGGTGAAACCTGATAAGCCCAACGGGATCAAGATGGAGAAGTTTGTGTTCGACGTCTTCCAGTTTTCCAAGTGAGGATCTTTTTACAATTTAAATAACAACATAAATTGGGAAAACTTGCAGATTTGGCTGTACCGATATATATCCTTTTACTTTAAGATAACTGGGGTGCACGTTCAGCAGTGTTTCAAAGAACCAACCCCCTCTAAGCAGTAAAGGATACCTAGACAGAACAAGAAACTGTTGATGAGGATGATGATGATGATTATTATTGCAATAACCAGGACGTTCAGATGCATTTTTCTCTGTTTCAGAAAAGCAGGACTTCTCAAGTACCTGCACTGACGGCATCAGTAATGTCATGCATGCCTTCATAGTCTACAACCAGAACTCAAATGATCCGCTGTCCCGGCACGCTGCCATCGGGCACTTTTTCAGCTGCGTCCTCACTTGATTGCTGCTGGTTTACATTCACAGGAATTTCGTGGCTTTCGAGGTGTCCAGAGCGGACGAGTTTTCCCCTTTAAAGAATGCCGACCCTGCGGCCAAGGACACTCCAGCCACGGCGCGCCGGGCCCTGCTGGCACAGCACTACCGCTGGGCGCTGGGTGCCGGGGCCAGCTTCCTGGACGGGGAGAACAGGAAGCTGCCGGAGAAGCCCAGGTGAGAGGTAGCGGCTCTTGAGCAGCCCGATCCGGGGGCTGGTGGGGAAGCAGAGTGCTCCGCTTGCTGTTTCTCTGCTGATGAAATAGAAAGTGTGCTCACTGGCTAGAGCAAGTGCGCTTAGTGAGTCTGCATCACCTGCTGTGGCCCTGTTAATCCGCAAGTGCATTATTTCTTCAGTAGGGATGGAAACAAGACTCCTATTGCATAGCAGTTTCACCCATGCCAGGTTTTACTACGAGCTTGATTAGCCCCGGTGTATAGGTAACAAGCTCAGGTGTGTCTTATTAAACCAGGAATGGATCAAACCGCTATGACAATGGGAGTCTTCTTTCCATCCCTGCTTCAGTTATTTTTTGACCGGGTAACATGCTGAAGCAGTACGGGATCAGCCCCCAGTGAACCCAAAAATGGAGGACAACACTGCCGACTTGCATAAGGCTCTACGAAAGGGCTGCTCTTGCGTTTGTATTGGGATCACTCAAAACAGAAGACCAGTAAATCTAATATACTAATACATTTACCTGTGTCCATTTTAACAACTTGTTTCAGTACAAGACGCTGAAATTTGTTGTCAGTCATCCAAGGGGAGGCTTTCTATTAGGATGACTTGATAATGGACAGCAGTAAAGATGCCTTGACTCAAAGAAGCGTTGTGATGCTATTGTTATCGCAGGCTGGATCATGCACTGTAGATCTGCTGTATATTCTGATGCTCTTTTGTTTTTTTTCCCCTATGGCAGTCTGTCCGAAAACGAAGAGCCCCCTGCGGTGTGTGAGATTTCTCCGTTAGTGTCCTGCTTCGGGGAGGTGAGGAGCAGTAGGGTTTCTTAAACACAGCATGAGGAGGAATGTGATATTTCAGCTGAGCCGTCTGTACCTCTGTTTTCGTGTTTGTAATGCAGGCTGCAGGCTGGGCTGATGAAAGGTACAGTAGTGATGCTGCCTCTATGCTGTTGGTCAGAATCACCTCTCGACTGCTCATCTTTGTGTTTCCAGGGTCTTGGGGTGCTGATGAGGGGCCGGGAGATTCACTCTCCCTTCGTACTTGATGAAAAGAAAGCAGAAGAGATCCGGAAGAGTCAATAACCGCTGGAACTGTTTACAATAAACCTGGCTGGTCACTTTACTGGAGTAAACATTCCAGATTTTAAAAAAAGTGCCTTTTTTTCTGGGAGAATGATCATGATTTATACTGTATTTGATTTTATTATTTTTTTTTTTTAATTTCCTGGCTTAAAATGTATCCTGTACTAATTAACTCCTGCTTATAAACATTTTGTGAAGTTTCATACGCTATGCCAAATGTTGTTTTGTCAATATAAAAGCTTTTATGTTATTTTTCAAATGTAATTACCAAATCCGTGCTTAAGTACTGTATGGCAAACAAGGTTCATGGTGTGAAAGGGTGTCTGCTCAAAAGGGGCTGAAAATGTATCTGCAAAAATAAGTTTAGCAGCTTCCCTTAACAGGGGGAATACAAGTTTACATCTGTCTCTATCAGGAATGGAAGTACGGCTCCTACTGCATAGCAGTTTCACCCACTCCAGGTTTTACAACAAGCTTGATTAGCCCCAGTGTATAGGTGACATGTCTCATTAAACTCTTAGTAAAACCAGGAATGGATCAAACTGCTATGCAATGGGAGCCTTATTTCCATCCTTGCTTTTAAATGCATAATCCTGGAGTAAAAGAGAATATCGTGCTTGAGCAGACTGCTGTCGATCAGTTAATAGCATTAAATGTAGAATTACAATTACAGCAGCGTGGTTTGCTGGTATTACAATTACAATGCTATTTTGTTGAATTACAGTTTATAATTATGCTGCATCAATTACACTTAGAATTACAATTACACTAAAATGTAACAAACAACTCCACACATTAACACGCCTGCTCTGTTTGTTCTAAATAACGAAGCAAGTCTGTCTCTCTCCTCTGCTTCCCTTTTCATGAGTGGTGCTTGTAACAAAACAAGGGTACATTTTTTTCATGTATAAAGGGAATATTATTAAACTGCTGAAGCTGGAGCTCTTCCAGTCCAGCCTGTATAACTGCTGTCCTGCTCTCTGTTGACAGAGAACTACAGCGACACCTCAGTATGTTCCTTTACACTTTGCATCTCCTGTGCTAGCGCTGCTGTACATGTGTATTCATCAATAAAAACGCAATACGACTTCATATACTGTAATTGATGTTGTTTTTTGTGCGGTCGGTGGGTCGATTGGTGAAGTTTCCAGCAAACGAATTTGTTCTGTGAACGTTTAGTTATGAATTGTGAATCTTTGAAAACATCTCATTTCCAAGATGTAACGCATCCAAACGGTCCCAGAAAAAGGACTGCTACGGTCAGAAATGTCATCGCCAATTACAAAGCATGTACGTCTTACTTAAAGCATTTCTTAATATCGTGGTACGCTGTGATCTACCTAGTAAATACTAATATAGCAGAAAATGTATATATACATGATTCGTTTCTTGACGGCTTCCGTAGATCGAGCAAGGACCAATGAAAATGGACCTGGGGTTTGCATCCGCGTTATGACGTTAAGAGGAACACAATCATAAACAAACTAACGATTTTAAATGATAAACACGGCAATGCAATTACATAAAAGACGGGTCGGGTTTGTAATCGGCAGCGTGGAGTATGCGTGGGAAATGCTACAGACTGTATAATCGGATGTTTGTGACGTTGAAAAATGGTTTGATTAATAAGTTAAGGAATACAGGAAATACCAGCAGAGAAATGCCGACACAAAAGAATAGTTTACATTGCTGTAGCCTCTGGAACAGTCACATTAACAGAGAATCGTTTTAAATGAGACGTTATCGCTGTGCTGTCGAGAGAAATGCTCTTGTGTAATAAGACAAAACGTTATTTATTTTCAACAACTCTGGGAACGCTGTTAGCTTTAACACTATACCAGTTCAGGATATGGTAGGCCTGGGTAATTTGTGACATTAAAAGTATTTTAAAACACATTCCATTTCCAGGTTAGCGTAAACTGACAATTGTTTTTAGTTTTTATTAATCCAAGCCTTGACTAGATATAAAAACTATCGCACGTTACTGTAATGCTAGAATGTTCAAAAACGTGTTCGGTTCTGGGTTCCTCGTCAGAACCGCTCACACTGTCCTAACTTGGGCAGTCACGTTGGTGCTTTTCTTGCACGACACAGGTGAGTTAAAAATATCTATTTAAATACACTGTATGTTGTCGTTTTTACCATCCTCACTGCATAACAACTTTAAACTGCATTATATTACAGTATTGATGTCACTGCCTTATGTAATAAGTACCAGGGTTGGATCCATTCCTGTGTTGCCGCTGTGAGAACACTGCTAGTAATTGCAGATTGAATAATAATGTATTGGAATTGATTAATGATGGGGGGAGGCACCAGTCTCCTCTTTGGAGCAGCTGTCAGTTCTTCCTGAAGAGTGTCTCGGTCCCTGTTTGCAGACCTGCGGAAACAGGAGGCGCGCGGGGAGCTGCTGCAGCCCGTGCTGTTTGTCCTGCTGGTGCTGGTCTCGGTGCTGCTGTATTTCGCAGTCTCCCTGATGGACCCCGGGTTTGTCTTCTCAGACAGCGACGTCAAGGTCAGACAGTTTATCCGTTCCAGGAGCTATGATCTATGACCGGGGTCTCCAATCCTGGACCTGGAGAGCTGCAGGGTCAGATTAACATGTGCTCCAGATCTTTAGTTATCGATGATGTGCAGACACCTATAAAACCTGCAGGATTGGAGACCCCTGATCTATGATCTAATCTTTCCACTTTTTTGTTGATTCATATGAAAATGCAGAAACGTTTGCCTTGTCAATGCATTGTGCCTGCGCTGCCTGCTCACTGTCAGTGTAACTAGGGGTTATGCTTCATCAGTTCACCCTGGGAGTGAGCGACGAGGAACAAGAGATGATCCCTCAGACTCCGAAGGCAATGAGACAGAGACGCTGCGGGTACTGCCTGCTGCAGGTACGGTAACCTCCTAATGGAAAGCATGTAGGGAAGCTGCAACTCCTGTTATTTTGAAAAGCTGTATTTTTGTGTAGGATTTAATTATATGTCCATACGTTGGTACTGTTTAGTTTTCCAGTCTTGTTTGGGGGGTACGTTACGGTCTCTCAACCTGTTTTTCCTCCCTCCCGAGCAGCAGCCGATGCGTGCCAAGCACTGCCCGACCTGCAAGCACTGTGTCCTGCGGTACGACCACCACTGTCCCTGGATAGAGAACTGCGTGGGGGAGAGAAACCATCGCTGGTTCATCATCTACCTGGGGGTCCAGCTCATCGCATTGATCTGGGGATTCCACCTGGCCTGGTGAGAGAGTGTGTGTGTGTGTGAAATTGCACTCTCAAAATTGAATTGTCATGTGAATCTTGTTATGGATGAAAGCACACTGTACACGATACACAGGTTGGGATGCATGTGATTGCCATGTGATTGCATCACGATACATGGGACTCACCTGATTGGCTACTTTGTATGATGCATAGTAAGATCAAATAGTCATTTAAAACCAAAATGAATTGACTGTAGACTCTGTTTGTTTTCTTCTTCTGTGCGGTCGTGTCCCTGGCAGGTCGGGGTTCTCTTACGCCCCTACCTGGAATCTCTGGCTGCAGCAGAACGGCTTCCTGCTGGCTGCCTTCTGTCTGGTGGCCGTGTTCTCCGTGGTGGTCATCCTGCTGCTCGGCTCCCACCTCTACCTGGTGTCCTGCAACACCACCACCTGGGAGTTCATGTCCCGCCACCGCATCTCCTACCTGAAGCACTGCGGGGCCGACGAGAACCCCTTCGACCAGGGCATCGTCCGCAACCTGTGGAGTTTCTTCTGCCTGTGCCGCACCGTCGCCTGGGAGAAGGTCTACTTCCGAGAGGGCAGCGACCCCGTTTAACCAGCTTCCTTTCAGCCACGAACAAAACCTGGGAGGTGGGGATCCCTCCCGCACTGCTCCAGCCTCTTAAACTGTACTGGTTTGGGTGTCACTTGACCCACCTTGTCTAATATTCTGGGACATTATTGTAGAAGCTTGACTGGTTTGAAGAAATGACCACTGGGTGACATTGCTTGAGCTGTTAATTCAGTAGGTGAATGCATTCCTCCCAGTGGGGTTTTAGTTAAGGATACAGGCTTGCAGGGTCTCTGGCAGTTTGGTACTGTGGTGCCTGGTGTAAAACAGGACACAGACATGTTTTAAAATTGTTTGCAGCCTTCCTTCATGTGAACAGCTGGGATGAGGTGTAAGTCCAGCTCCCTAGTTCAGTTCAGGTAATAGCTGTGTATACTGTGTTGTGCAGTTTCAACTACAGGGTAATGAATACAAAAGATGTACTGAACAATAAGAAAAGTATTGACATTTACTCCACAGGACTGTACACCAGGCACATAATCTGACTGAATTGTTAGTTGTTTGTTTTTTTACAAAAATGATATTGCGGACAGGGTTTGTGTAACAAGTGATTTTTTTTAAATCTAAAAAGTAATCTCGTTTTAAAATGAACAAATTAAAGCTTTGCAAGAGATACCTTTTAAACGTCGGACTCATCAGCTTCAGCTTGCTTTTATGTTTGCAATGGGTTTCTTTACTAGAAGTTCTGAAACAGTATTGTACCTTTTTATGCAAGCGTAAAACAGCACTTTCCAAATGAATACATTAAAATGTAATTGATGAGTCTCAGAGGATAAATCATAATATATAAAAAAATGATGTTATTGCTGCTCTTTTGTATATGTAGCTTGCTAGTTTGTCAGGTGGTAAAAGTTTACAGCACAGTAATTGTTTGCAGCTTTGCAGGACGGATTCCTGCAAGTTATTGTAACCCTTAAAAGAGTTTGAATGTTCTGTACTGCAGACCAAGGCAGCTGCCGTTGTAGATGTCTTCTAAATAGCAGAGTGACATTTGTCATGTGAGAAGATGTAGGGAACTACCAGTGTTCAGTAAACAGCAATACTCTTAATGGAAAAATGTGCATCTGTTTTTGGGAAACAAAATTCTTTTTGCAAAAATGAATGCAATTCCTAGGCCATCTATTTTTTTGTGGAAGTCTGTTAATTTGTAATTGTAAAACGCATCGATAATAAAATCTGCTCTGGTCCTAATCATCACCCGGGGGGGTGGGGGTGGTAGTTCTATTGAACACTTTGGTTTTTGTTTGTACAAGAACAGGTTTTGCTTCACCCAGCAGCCTCTCCCCATCTGCACACATGCTTTACGTTTAGTTATAAGCAGTCTTTTTTAATGTGCATTCGGTCAATGTACATTCAGAAATGCAATAACTGGATTCCAAAACACAATTTCAACACCAACTTCAGCGCCAACGATTATTCCCCCCCCCCCCCCCCCGTATAATAAGACACAATAAAATAATCTTACCAAAAAAAATGTTAGGTAGTGCTATGCTTCTTGCTGTTCACAGACTAGATGACTTCAGTAGTAAATCACACACATTCATAATAGATACACATTTCAACATACATACAAGAAACGAGTGTTTCAAGTCATTTCCCAGTGGATTCAATACTTTGCCACAGTGGCTTTGGCAGTTCTCAGAACTTGCTTCATTGTTTAAAAAGATATAGAAGGCTCACAGTAGTTGCATCCCTAGGGGGAGCCTGCATTTTAATGCTGGCATCACCTTAAACATGTTGTGAAAATGCATCTGAGGGTTAACGTTACATCGGCCAGGACCGTTCATCACTATTATCAATTTAGTTTTTAAACACACATCTCAGATTTTAAAATGGCTCAACCCAGGCACTTCATTAAACAGAAAATGGTCTTCCTTGATGTAGAGTATAGACTAAAGCCAACCTTGGATAAAGAGTAAATACAAAATCTAAACTACCAATAAAGAGTAATAATATAGAGCTGTCTTCATAAAACAGGGCAACGCTCAGCAGTTCTTGCTTCAGTCAGGCCCCCTTCATTTGTTTTTTATATTTACGTTTGTTTTAAAGTCCCGTTTAGGTAAACTGGAAACCACAGAGATTGAAAAGGATGATCAGGCCGTGGTTGAAAGAACACCCTGAACTGTACATCAACACTGCAGTTCAATCCCACGTCCTGCCACTGACTCACACCTCCCTGTGTGACGACACAAAGTCAAAGTCCTTGAACTGCGTCTGCTGCTCCGCAGTGAGCGGGTAGGACAGGCGAGGGGGGGTCAGGACGGGGGGCAGGGTTGTGAACTCCTCGTCAAAGTTGCTGACGTCGGTGGGGTCCTTTATCGACGGGACAAAGGGAGGCTTCACTTTCTTAGCTAGGAGAGCCTCCCAGTCAGTCTCCTGAGGGAAAATAAAACCTGGAAATGTGAAAACGCTAGAAATAAACGCAGCTACTGAACTGTATTTACAATTGTGATGATGCTCGAGGAAGACTGCACAGGAGATGTCTTTTGCTCTGTGGGCTGATCCAAACACAAACCGAAGTGCAGGATGAAACTTGGGCGCAAAAAGAAGAGATTACCTGAAAGAATTTCTGCTTTTTCACTTCCTCTGCATCTTGTTCTCCTGCTCCGAGGCGCTTTTCCGGATTCTTACGAAGTAGCTGAGGAACGATCAGCATTACATTTCAGTGTCTGCAATCTAAAGATGGATGTATTCTATAATGAATTCGACATTAGCAAGCTTGTTAAACGCGGACACATCCGAGGCAGGCGCTGCACGTGGAAACAAAGCAAAGTTACCTTCTGTATGACGGAGATGGATTCTGGGGACAGGAATCTTGGGTAACGGACTTCATCGTTCACAATGCTGTCAAACACCTCCTCTTCATCATCCCCTGGGAACGGAGACTGAGAAACAAGCATTTCATTTCATTCCTTCATCTGTACTGTGTCTAGACAAGGACGCTTCTCAGAGCTTTTCCCCTGATGCTAAAATGGTATGAACAAAGCCTCCTGAGACGGTCACTTTGTGACAACATTTCAGACTCGGATCCACTCGTTTGTGGCACCAGACGCCCAATTTTCCTGCCTGTACAAGATTAAAGACTCATCTATGCTGGACTGAAAGTGATCCTTCGGTGGTGTTATTTTATACAGACTACTGCAAGGCTGGGGTGTGCCCCTGTACAAAGCCTCTCACCTCTCCCACCAGCATCTCATAGATGAGGACCCCCAGTCCCCACCAGTCCACGGCGCGGGTGTAGGTGTTGTCTGTCAGAACTTCTGGAGCCAGGAACTCTGGGGTGCCACAGAACGTGCTCGTCCGGTCCCCGTGGCCCATTCCTAGAGGGGCACAAAAAACAGGGCATCCCAGCCTGGGCTCTCCTTGCAGCACCAATACTGAACCTATTTTATTTTACGCCTGGCTTATAACAAAGCCTCTCTAAAATATATACTGCATTGTATAAGAAGTGCATTATTACAAGCTTTACTTTATTTATTTATTAGATGAACCCACCTTCTTTACACAGTCCAAAATCTGCAATTTTCACAAAGCCATCCACATCCATCAGCAGGTTATCCAGTTTCAGATCTCTGGGAGACAAATAAGCAAACGTTTGATATTCTGCTCCCAGATTCAGAGACATTTATATACATCTTTTTTACTAGCTGGGATATGTGGGGTTTCATTCTTACTTTTGTTAGTAGCATTATTTTTTTGTTGTTGTTTGTTATGCCGCTTGCCCAAAACCGAAACGTTTGCGTCCGACTACCAAACCTACCTGTAAACAATCTTGTTTGTGTGCAGAAACTGCAAACCCAACACCACACACGCAGCGTAGAACCTAGAAGAGAAAGAACCCTCCAGCATGAGCGAGTGCTCCACAAAGACAGCGCATTCAGGCAAATACTTTGTCCTTTAGAATGTCAGTTTCCCCGTTGTACATCAATCCCTCCCCGGTACCCCGGCCACGCTTCTTACCGTGCCCGTGTCTCAGAGAAGACGTTGGCGTGGATGTGCATCATCAGGTCCCCCCCGGGCGAGTACTCCATGACGAAGCAGACGTGATCGGGGGTCTGGAAGGAGGCAAACAGGTTCACCAGGAAAGGGTGGCGAGAGGAGTTGGCAGTCTGTAAAATACGCTTCTCACTCATCAAGCTGAGCCGCCACACAGACACGCGCGACGAGTTATTAAGGGATCGGGAAAGCTACATGCCGAACAAACAAACTGTGATTTTTTTTTTTTTTGTACCAACCTGTCTACTTCATCTCTGGTCACGATGTCTCCTTTCTTCAAGGCTTTAATGGCGTACAGCTTCCCTGTTTGTATGTACTCTGCAAGAAACACCTGCAGCACAGCCGGGACAAATTCAGCAATAAAAAATATATTCATTTGCAAGCATACATTTAAAAAAAGGGGGTGGTCTTTTAACATGGAGTTTTAGTATTACTGGCCCCAATTTAAATTTTCTGCAACCTGCGCCAAACTCTAGTCCCGTTCCACAAAAGGTGGGACTACTCCACTTTCTGTAAGGAGTGCTCTCGCGAATGAGCTATGCTGTCAATGCCAGCTTACGCCATTAATACACCACAGTTTCACGGTACTGCAGAGACTTTATAAATCTATGCAACGTTACCTTTTAAAATCGCGCATTTAAAAATCAACTATCGCCTGGGAGGCAGGATTGAGTGGGAAAGAGCCTGGGAGCGGGAGAGACAGTAACGTCAACCCCAAAGATCTGCTTACCTTTCCGAAATGCCCTCTTCCGAGCACGGAGACACAGTGGAAATCTTCTATCTGCATGCCTTCTTTCCTAAGCAGAAAATCACAACACAACCACAGCGGTCATGTTTGAAAGCATGCGAATTACAAAATACATGTGATCAAAATATAATGAATCAGCAACTGAAACGGCTGTTACAATACCAAGGAACTGTATAAATGTGAAATACTGTTCGTCCTTCATTGACGAGTTTCTTAAAAACACGTTAATAAGGGCTGTGGATATGTTGGTTTGCAGTGCAATGCGGTCACTAAAAACAAACCAACCAAAAAATACACACAATTTGAAATTTAAAATGCAGTGAGTGACTTTTACTTCGGAGCGGGAGGGCACGGTCGCTGTGCTTTGATGTCGATGTCATCGCTGGTCATCTCCACCATGTGGCTCCTCTTTGCACTCTGAAAAACAGTCAACATGGGTTCGAAAAACCTTTTCACGTCACTGTTTTAGCGAGATAGTGGAGCAATATTAAATTGGATTAAATTAACACATCACTGTCTTTCTAGCCAAAAAAAAAAGGTGCCTGGAATTCTGGGACTAACAAGACAGCAGGGTGTATTGCTGACGTAAGTTTAGCACGCTGCTAAAAGCCGCGCTAATTTTTGTGTGCTTCAATTCAGTAGATCGTGCGCGCAGTACTGTACCGGGGAGAGGGAAGCTTCTGTGGGGGGCGGCTCAAGGTGAAGGCGTGGGGGTTTGGGGGGGCGATCATCGCTGAATGTCAGTTTGACTGCAGGGGTGTCCCTGGAAGAAGCAGAACAAGAATGACATGATTTAATTTTACTTCCTAAACGTTTCAAATTAAAAGATTGAATGTTTCAAACTGCAGCATATTAACAGGAAGTGGAAGAGGGACGTTGATGGATGGAATGTGGCTGCGCGGTCCTTACCCAGGTAACGGAGTGGAGGTGTTGGGCTGGCTCTGGGATATGAACTCCGGGGGGGAGCAGCCGTGCAGGGGCGGGCTCAGCGTTGTCATGGCGCTGCAGGGGGGCAGCACGCTCCGCATGAGCCGCCCCCAGGTAGCTATGTCAATGTTCATCTGAGCTGCACGCAGGAAGTCCTTCCCTGGGAGGGGGCAAAAAAAAGGGTGGAATACCATTCAAAATGAACCACCGTCGTGCGTTTGTGACACTCTTTGAAAACGGTAGATTTGGTGCATTCGTAAGGCGCTGATTTCAGAATAAGGGAAAGCCCAAGGTTATTTATGGGGGACAGGTCTAACTTAACACACAGAATCCAACACACAATGGTTCTACTGTTTAACAAGACATGTGGCATAGTTGGTGGCTTTTAAATCCTAGTGACAGCAATACGCAAACAACTAGGGTAACTATACCGAAAAACACAACACGCAATGAAATCGAGAAAATGCTCGCCTTTCTCTTTGGGGAAAATGCGTTTCTGCCTCTGCAGTTTCAGGTTCCGCTCGATGACAGGGTTGATAAACGTCACCTGAGTAAGAAATAAACTTTTAAAAAAAACGACGGTGCACATCTGCATTCTGTTTTGAAAGCGGTCCTGCTGTTTTGGGGTATGAAGAGTGTCGATTACCTCTGTGAAGAGCATCCCCTGAGGCTCCAGGTAGAGGCACATGCCGTGCCGCTGGTTGTCCAGGAAATCCTCCAGCCGCAGGAAGCTGACGGCGCACAGCTCCCTCCAGTCCCGCCAGTACACCCCGATCTCCAGCTCCCGAGACTGTGGAGGAGAGATGCTTCAGATCACCACAACCTCCGCCTGTATACCACGCGTCAGGCAGTGTAACAGACTAATACAACTACTGACTAAATAAACAAAAGAAAAAATGCATTTGGATTATATGCATTTTAAGAAGAAACCGTTTGACCCTCTCAATTCCCTGTGTACCTGAAGGGGTTAAGAATAACGTCGCTATTGCAGAATGATCGTGGCCTACCCTATTCAGCTCGATGGAGAAGCTCTGGTCCCACGCCTGGTTACTGACTGACTTCCACTGCGTGTGTCCCACCGTTTTATTATCAAGTTTCAGCACAGCGCTGATCTCCACTGTATTTGGGAACAAAGAGAGTTAGCTTCCTCTCCCTCGGCCTCATCGAGTCAGGTGAAGCACACGTCACTGAAACTGTTCAGAAACAGTCCTGTAAAATGCACTGCATCATCTCAATACGCACCGCTCAGCTCGTCCGTCTTGAGGTGGCGGCCACTGCCGCTGCGCCCGATCCGAGCCTTCAGAGACGACTTGGCATCACCGGGGCTGCCGGACGTCAAGGAAAGGCTGGTTACCCGACAACGGCCTGGCACAGTCTCCAACAGGTCCTGGCAACCCATAAGTCTGACCTCCAACTTGCCTGCAAAAAAAAATTAGCATTAACTTTAGCAAAAAGGCGGTTTCATAGACCATGATGTTAAATCAGGGCTTGAGAAAGCTGAGGCCCCTCAGCTCTGCCAGCGCGTGGGCGGTACCTGTGAGAGAAGCAGGTTTGAGGAAGGAGGAGCAGGGCTGGAGGCGGCTGCCCGGGACGGCAGGGGAGGGGGAGCTGCCCAGGGTGAGCTCTGCCTTGATGAGGTCCCGTTTGGAGTGGTCCTGGGGGAGCTCACTCAGCCTGCGCTCCAGAGACAGCCGCAACAGATCCATCTTCTGAGAGGACTCCTGCAAGCGAGCCTGGGCCTGGGGGAGCGGGGGAAACAGAAAGTTAGAGAGCACACAAATACAACTGGGCTTCTAGACTAGCTGCAGGGCTTGGAACTCACACCCGCTCTGCTCTGCTAAGAAGCTTAGCTGAGGTACATCGCTGAAATGATCAGGTGCCAGGAGTTTGCACAGTTCGGTACAGTTGTGTTTTCCACCGCGTTTTCCACCACCTCACCTCAGCCAGCGCCCGCCGGTCCTGCCCCCTCCTGCCCCCCAGCAGCTTCACCACATTCTTGGCTCCCTCTGCTACGGCCGCCTCGATCTGGAGGTGGTGCCGAAGCTCCTCCACCCGCAGCTCCAACGAGCTGACCGTGGCTGCAAGAGAGAGGGAAGGTTGATCTGAATTAAATAAAAAGGGGTTTTAAATAAAGCAAATGTTTTGCGAATGGCGGGGATCAGGACTTGTTTTAAAGAAGCATGTACTGAAGCAGTCGTTGTGTATAAAATGCACACACACCGCCTCCATTCCCGTCTGGCTCCACGCTCTGCTTGCCCCCCCCTGCAGACTGGCCCAGTTTGATGATCTGCATACGGATCAGCTCCATCTTCGTCCTGCTGTCCTGAAGCATCTGCTGGGCCGTCGACAGCATCTTCCGATCCTGAAGCCCGACGAAACAAAAAAAAAGAAACCGCAGATTGTTAAACCACAACGGATTTGAGCCATCGGGCCCCGGATTTACTAAGATGCAATGTCTCTATTTGGAGATGTCCAGCCACAGCCCTGCACCCTGCTTTTATAGAGGCTCTAGAGACCGTTCGACTTACGTCTGAGCTTTCACTCTCCTTCCTGCAGGCTGGTGTTCTCCTTAGGAGTGAATAATGCATGTGCTGTCTTGCTAAATGCCGAACAAGCACACCTGCATTACATAATGCTGCTGTAAGCTTTCAATTACAAAGTAACAGCTGCCTGGCATGTCATTGACAAAAATCACTTGATAAAATCTACTAAATATGACCAACACACATCAGGGAATATAAATAAGACAGGCATCTATATTGATTTGCCAAGTAGAATGATCAATCTATTCTAATACCTCTGATCAGTTTCACTGCAAAAGCATTTGAAACAGAACGCGAAAAAAAAAAAGCAGATAGAATTATTAACACCACGGAATAAGAAACAGCATTGCTAGCACTGTGCCAGTTTGGCTGCTGCTGTGTCTAAGGCAATCCTGCTCCTTAAAACAATCCTGCAGCGCGGACGCCTCTTCAAAGCATTTGTGCCTGATGCAGGTACTCCTCGTGCAGCCTCTCTTACTCTGCAATGCCATCACACATTGCTGATCGACCAGGATCTTCCTCCCCCGTCTCCTGTTTGCAGCCTATCTGTTCCAGCAGCCTGGTGTGTCTCTGCTTCCCAGACCGAGCTACACACTGGGTACTGCAATGCTCTGCTGTCAAATGCACACAACAAACACTCTGCAAGGCACATATAAAGGTATATAGAGCATCAAGGATTTGCAAACAGTAACAGCTTTGTAAAAACGGATTTCTTCGCTGTTCAACAGCCTGTGTGTGTTCTGTATGTATTTCTGTTTGGATTATATGCCACGCTACCTATCTATTTCAGCAAAACCAAAAAAAAAACAAATCTGAAAAGACCCCTGATCGCAGTGAAGAGTAAAAGATTTACGCGCTCATTAAACATGTTTATATCATTTATTTTTTTTGCATTCTGATTTATACCAAACGATAGTGACTCAAAAGCACCGTACTGCGGAAGACAATGACCCACGCGTGGCTGAAGAGCCCCCTCCTTGGGCCGCCCTGGGTGAAGCGAAGCCCGGTGTAGGAACGGGTTCTCTACCTTGGACGCTCCGTTGGAGTACATCTGAATCATGTTCTCGGCTCCCTGCTTGACCTTCATCTCGATTTTCAGCTGCTTCTTCAGGACGGAGATGCGGCTGCCCAGAGCGCTGGTGCTTTCTTCCCAGTGGCAGGGGTCAGGGGGCACGGCGTCACCTAGCAGATAAAACAAGACACAAGAAACCTGGCTTAGGAATAAAAAAAAATACAACGTGTTAGCGTCACCGACGCAGTGGAAGCGAGAACCACTGCAGATCACAGCCGCCCTGGAATGACAGGCCTGCAGTAGCCACTAATACAAAAACTTAAGTTATTTTGAATTTTTACATCCAATGCTCAAGGTACAAGTGCAGTCTAAAGACTAAAACCGGGAGCCAATTTGTGATTGGACAGCCTCTCCCCCCCAGTACAGACCTGCTGGCCTGCTGTTCTCTTTCTCCCTGGCAACAGCCCGGGCGTTCAGATCCTGCATCTCCCAGTGCAGCTGCTCCAGCTTGTGGTTGGAGGCCCTGAGCACCCCCTCCACGTGGGCCAGGTTCTTCTTGTCGCTCACCGCCTTGCGCAGGTTTTCTGCCCCCTCCTTGATCTTCAGCTCCCTCTGGATCTGCCTCCGGATGTGCTCCCGCGCGTCCTCCAGCCGCTGCTGGAACGCCGGGTCCAGGATGTCGGCCTCCGTCAGGCTCAACGGGAAGCCGCTCTGAAGGGCAGGCAGACAAAAAACACACAGACACACGAAGGGTTAAATAGAAAGGCACAGCAGACCGTTACTTTGACTATGGAGTCAATGACATCACCAGCACAGTCATAGATTTCAATAGAAATAAAACGAGTGCAGTTACCATGGCATCAAAGTACCTCACTGCTTCAACCTCAGCTGCAACCACTTAAGAGTGGATATAACGCGGATACCATCCAGCTGCAGCCCTTGTGTGTTTGTTTTAAAGAGGGTGCAGATAGCAAGCGGGTTCTAGTGGCTGGTATTTATCTGTAGATACATCAGCATCACACTAAATACACTGAAGAATGACCATGCATGTATCCATCTTCAATTACTTCACAGAATCAGATACAGCCTTATTGATTCCAGTATAAGCATTTCTTCAGTCACGGATAGCAGAGTATTTGTGGGATCTTTGGAGGGTTATACTCCAGCAGCTTCATCAGATATTATGCTCAGTCAGGGATGGGAAATAAGACTCCTATTGCATAGCAGTTTCACCCATTCCAGGTTTTAATAAGAGCTTGATTAGCCCCAGTGTATAGGTGACAAGCTCAGGTGTGTCGTCTTAAACTCATAGTGAAACCAGGAGCGGATCAAAGTGCTATGCAATGGGAGTCTTATTTCCATATGGATAAACCTCACAATGGCGCATTGGACAGTAATGTGACACCAAAGAAAGAACCTGAATCTGTCTGTGGAGACACATGTCTGCAGCTGTGTATTACCGCAGCTCAGAAGGGTGCTGTTCCAGTTCCAGCTTCTAGATTATGTGCACAAGCCGGGGAAAATGTGAATACAGTACTTTCATTAAAACGGGAGACATGCATGCGGTCGGCTATGCTGAAAAACACTTGCTAGGTTTCAAAATGGGATATTGTGACACATATTGAGAAACGCTGACTTACAGTTATTGCTCATGCTGAATATATTGTTAGTGTTAAAAAAAAAAAAGACAGAAGAGATAGCAAAACAACAAAAATAAACAATTCTATAAAGTAAATAATAATTTAAAATGAGGGAAGAAATAGCCTTAGCCACAAAATCATACAAGTTTTGGGGGCAGCGGTATTAGTAGTGATGCAGTATTCGCAAAACAAGAATATCAATGTGTATGCTTTTAAATCCTGACAAGATTCAATTCATTTAATGTGATAACGAGTAGGTGACAAATCGTGAGATAGGACATGATCAAAAACAAAACGAATGTCTACTTTCATTTCTCGGTCATGTTCACTGAAAACTGAGTGAGAGGGTCGAATAATTCAACGACTCAAAATCGAGATCTGTCTGTAAATACATTATATCAACGACAGTTTATCTGCGACGTCAGTTACTGGTCAAAATTCGAGATCATTTGAGACAGAACTTTTCACACACTTTTACATAATTACCTGCAGCCTCTCCCCCGCCATGATAGTTTGTTGTTGTATTCCTGTCAGATATACTCAGACTCAAACTACATCTCCCAACTGCTCTCTGTGTTAAATATATAGATATCTATATATAGATTAAAAACTGCTTCTAAAGTGTTTAATAGTTCACGTTAACGCTAAGTTATTTTCTGCCACCACCCCTGGATAAACTCGGAAAAGGGGACGAACTTCTCCTGGAAGTTTGAATCTCTCGCGTCGCCACCCTTCCCGTAATTCGATTGGCTTGAGGTGCGATCAATCAGCACATTTCCAACAGCGTTCCCTGAGGTGGGCGGGGACAATTTGAGATGAAAATAATAATCATATGCTTTTTTTTAAATTATTTTTGTAAGTGCATACATCTAGATTTTGTTTTCTCCCTGCAGGGTGGGTCGCATAAACTTCTTAAAACTTCAACTGTTAAATGTACTGAATAAAACAATGATATATAGCTGCAATACCCTGGGGAGCGCAAAGATGGCGCTCTTTCACAGATACAATACGAAAGCACTCATGCAAGGGTACAGTGTGTGTATATATATATATATATATATATATATATATATATATATATATATATATATATATATATATATATATATGCATATCTGACCGTTTGTCACTGTAGTACATACGCCAATAGCACTATAGATTAAATTAATTAGATAAAATGTATGATATCACACAAAACTACTTTTTGCCGTTTTTTTAAAACATATTTCATACACGATAGTGTTAGAGATGTTCAGCACCCCGTATCTCGTTCTGCATCACTTACTCAAGCCCCACTCACTCGCACTGCTCCCCGGGCAACGTTAACGCACCATTGGCCTGATCTCCATACTCTCAACTTTTAGCTATAAGCGCCAATAGGCTTTTTTTTTGAGTATGCGCATCATCACTGATCAGGGGTTGAAAATTGTATTTCAGACCTGAGTGCAATGCAAGTCAACTCTGAGCATTTCAGAACCAGGCTATGCAGATGTCATCCGTATTTCTGTACCTTACGCTCCTGCAACTATCTCAATGAGATTGCATTGGACCCTTTTAACGTTGGCCGTTGAGACTAGAATTGTATTTATATATATTTTTTCTTTACTGGAATTATTAACTCTCGTTATTTGTTTATTTTTTTCTGAGTTCAAACTGTGCAGACCGTGTTTAGGGTGAACCTGGCAGGAGGTGATGTTATTTATTTTATGTGTTATTATTTTTGGCTTGTTGAAGCAGCAGTGACGAATCGCGTTTTAAATGTGTGCCATTTTCTAAAATTAATTTTAATTTCGGGGGCGGGCGGGGGGGCTGAGTCTTTTTCGAGGCCACTTGTGGGCTGCGCAATTTAAAAAAAAAAGTATTTTAAAGCTGTAATGGTCTTCAAAATAATAATAATAATAAACGCTTAGATTAAAACGTGTTCCTAACTAAAGAAGCCGTTACTGCCGTGACATTTAAACGGGGAGGGAGAACGAAAACAATCCGAGGAAAGGACACGTGACCACCTTCTCTTTGGGACGCCGGCCAATCCGAGCACACGCACAAAAAAAACACAGCGAGCGCGCCGCGGAAAACCAAGGGCAAGAACGCGCGGGTCCCAGATTTGACGTCACCCCCCCCCTCCCCCTCCCTTCCACCCCGCCTCCTCAGCGGCGGTTGTCCAATCGGATGGCAGCCCGGGCGCGAGCAGCGGGGTTTGTACCGCGTCCCTCGTGGAGGCGGAGTTCTTTCTTCGATTTCCATTCGGCGAGCTCGAGCGCGTGCGTGAGTGGGTGAGCTCGAGCGCTGGTGTGTGTGAGTCTCTCTCGCTTTTTACGGTGTGGAAGAGCGCGAGACACGCTTTATTCGCAGATTTCCCACCAAGGCAGAAAAAAAAAAACAACAAGTTTTCTCGGTACTGAGGAGACCCGAAAACCAAAACGAAATACATTCTCGGAAGCCGTACGTTTAAAACCCTGCGAAAACATGTCGGCGTCGGCGGCAAAAGTCAGTAAAAAGGAGCTGAACTCTAACCATGACGGAGCGGACGAAACCTCAGGTAAGGAATGGCGGCGTCCAGCCCACCGCCATTTTTTTTTAAGTGTTGGGTCTTTAGTTTCGTTCAAGGGTGTTTGTTCTGTCGGAGAAAACGGGCGTTTTATTGCGGGAAACCTCTCTTGGTGTATCGCCGGATAGCACACGGGAGTAAGCGTGGCTAATCCTGCTGCGTGCGTTGAAGTATAGGGGGCGAGTGGGAGATAGACCGGCGAGGGAGGCCATGTTTTCCATCGTAGCTTCATTGTGTATTTAACACACGCTTGGAATAGATGTAGAAACTCGGTGTTATTGAACAGCGTGGCCGGTTAAAAACGCAATTTAACTCCCAGCTTTTAAGATAAAAGCGGTAGTTTTCTGCGGCGGCTGCTGCGGACCGTGCCCGGCTGTGTTTTGTTGCTGAATGAGCTACTCTGCGGCCTAAGTGCAGCTTATTGTTGTTTTCTAGCTCCGCCATGATGCAGTTGCGTTACTTTAGTGTTACGGGCTTCTTAAAAAACAAGCCGTTTCGTAGCTATTGGTTTGTGAGGTTTAACACTCGCTGGAGCATGTGTGTGTTTTGTGTTCATCATTTGTTTATGGTGGATACTGGCGCTCCTGTCCCGCAGGTGCTGCTGCAGAGAGGGAATGGGAAGCTTCCGAGTGAGGCCTCTCATTCAAACCACGCGGCCGGCTTCAGCAGCAGGAAACCGCAGTTTCGCTCGCTGTTCATTCAAACGCGAGGTTAACACAAAGGGATTTAAAAAAAAAAGCTTTTACGAAGGAGTGGTGGTAGTTATATTTTTTTTTGTAAATTTAAGTATACTTTACAAATACCTTGCGCACTTTGTATTAAGCCCATGTTTTTTTTTCAAGGCCGCGGGGGGTAGTAAACATGGAACATTAGTTATGATATAGCAATAATGTGGTTCACGTTTTTGACAAATTCCTAAACGCGCAAAACGTTAAGTTAATTAAATGTATTAAATACCGGTACATGCCTGCTTAATATATATATATATATATATATATATATATATATATATATATATATATATATATATATATATATATAAAATATATTTTTTACAGGATTTTAAATATGTGATCAATATTTATAAGCGCCACAAGAAGTTTATGGTTAAGGACTGGTGTTAAGGTATACACACTGACTTACCACAGTGTGTTTTCAAACTCGCAGGGCTCCCGGTGTTTTTTTTTAAAATAATAAAACCACGTGGGTTTGCCAAATTCAATCCCAACACGGTATTGCCAGAACCCTACCCGCAAATTGTTTAAATATACCGTGAATAAGTTTTGGCAGCACTGTGCAATCTGATCAGATCTGTGTTGTGTATTGAAGTTATGCTCGCCTTTTTACACATCTCTGTAGTATTACTGCCCTGCCTCGTATGGTCAAGCTTTGCGTTTGTGTAACTTGCCTCTTGTTCTGACAAGTAGAGTATCGGAGACTGTCGATATAAAAGTTGTATAATATTCGCCAAGGAAGTTGATTACTTGGAACACATTTTAATTGGTGTTTCTGTAAAACTACATCGTTTTTGTTTCCATATTTTAAATTGTTTACTACACTTGGCATTTAAAAGCACTTTCCTCCAGTTGATTTTACATGGCGTGTTGACCCGTAACAAGTGATTCTATGTTTGTTTCTCCTTACAGAAAAAGAGCAACAAGAAGCAATTGAACATATTGATGAAGTACAAAATGAAATTGACAGGTAAAGCAAAGTTCATCAATAAGCATACTGCACTGTTTTTTAATGTATGTTGTGTGATAGGGAATTTCATGAAGTGAAACAGTTTGGTAAACTTTGACAAACCTGAATAAAATCTGCATTTATGTAAATTGTGCAAGTCTACTAGAAAGATGACAATTTTTCTATATAAAACTAGAACCACACATAGTTGCTGCTAAGAACACTTATTAAATGAAAGTACCGTTATATTAATCAATCAAATGCATAATCTGTGTTTTAGATTGAATGAACAGGCCAGTGAGGAAATCTTAAAAGTAGAACAGAAATACAACAAACTACGCCAGCCGTTCTTCCAGAAGAGGTCAGAATTGATCGCCAAAATCCCTAACTTTTGGGTCACGACGTTTGTCAACCATCCACAAGGTGAGCTTCATCTCAATGTTTCCTGCACACCATGCTCCACTTAAACTTTTTTTTTTTAATAATTACAATAAACTGGATCTAACGTGTGAAGGTATACTATGGTACATATTAAATGTTCATTGTATAGTCAATGATTCAAACTGGGGGGGAAAATAACAAACTTAATTGTATGTATCAAGCTCAATGGATGATTGTACAAACAATTATTGTCAATGTGTTTTTATGTACCTCTGCTTCCCCCTGTTGCAAAATGAGCCGAATGATCCTGGAAGTAATATTGGGCTTGTGTTTGTAGTGTCTGCTCTTCTTGGGGAAGAGGATGAGGAAGCGCTTCATTACCTGACCAGAGTCGAAGTGACAGAATTTGAAGACATCAAATCGGGATACAGAATAGATTTTGTAAGTGGGCGTTTTATTTTTGTTCTTAAGTGTTCTGTGGTGAGGATCACTTAAAACCTTATCTGAATCTATTTTTATTTCTCTAGTATTTTGATGAAAACCCCTACTTCGAAAACAAAATTCTTTCCAAAGAGTTTCATCTGAATGAGAGTGGAGACCCGTCTTCAAAATCAACAGAGATCAAATGGAAAGCAGGAAAGGTATGGTATCCTTGATCTATCTGTATGTTTTAAATTGAGTTAAGCAGACTTTGTGTGCTCCATAGGGTGTGTTTTTTTTTTTTTTTTTTGCTCTGGAAATGACACCTGTATCTGCAATAGTGTAAACGTATGCAGTAGTTTATCACAATTAAGGTTAAAAGCAAGGCATATAAAACACTCAAACTGTAAAGCAGTCAAATCTTGCTAAGGTGTGGAATTCATGTTTTTATTAATAGAATAGATTTGCATGTTATGGAAATGGCTTGCTCCATATTTGGAGAGATCTGCGAGGACTTTCTTACATTTGTACTTGGAGACTAGGTCTGTCTAATCTTTTTGTTAGTTACTTGCTGTTTTGTAAGGGAGTTATGACATTTATAAAACCTGCTAGCAAACCATTTTTGGATGTGAAAGTGTCGTCTAGTCTTTGTAAAACAGTTGCACCTTGGGTTATGCTATCTCTTCATGATTCAGTAACTGTTTTGAGTATTTGTGGGATTCCCTTGCCATGCTCAGGGCACATGCTGCTAGCCTAACCACTGTGCGAATGACAGTCTGTCGAGACGCATATAGTGGAGATGGCCAGAGGTACAACAGTAGTTCATTTTGTATGGAGGACAGCACATCTGATTTTACAGTAATATTTGGTGTTCACTTTCTTAGCACACTTTCTTGCGGTACCATAATACAGGACACGGCAGCATACCTTTGCATGGATTCTGCCCTCTTCATATCCGCGGGTCCATATTTGATGAAGCTTTGTCCTTCTGAGTATTTGTATTTCATTTTTTAAACCAGTGTGTGGATGTAAATGGAGACTTTATTTCCGGAATACAGGCACGCATGTTAACGGCATTTTTCTGTCCCTCAGGACCTCACAAAGCGCTCTAGCCAGACACAAAATAAGGCAGGCAGAAAGAGGCAACATGAAGAACCAGAGAGCTTTTTCACCTGGTTCACCGACCACTCTGATGCAGGGGCAGATGAGCTCGGAGAGGTCATAAAGGATGACATCTGGCCTAACCCATTACAGTACTATTTGGTAAGTTTAATCGTCCCTAGTCGGTTTCCTATGGCATGGAAGTTTGGGTTATGTGTCACCCTCACTGGAGCCAGAGATGTGTTCACAACGATTTAGACTTGACAGATTTCAGAATCTGGTTTATTAGTACATTTGGCTTGCTTAGAAGTTTCTACTATCCTAAAATCTGTCCAGTAATTTTGCATTCAGATGTAGCCACAGAGTTGGGAACCTGGGTGCCCCAAATCAATTTAAGAATGTATTCCGTAATCTCTGATCATTCTACTTTTAATCAAAAGCTTAGGGCTTGATGGAACAGTTTTGTTTCATGTTTAACCGTTGTATGCTTAAGAGTAAGGCAGTTTTGATTTGTTAGTGTCTTTCACACACTCCTTGTATTTGTAAAGTCTTATACATAAATGTAGTAATTCAAAGGCAACAGTGCTGTATTCAAGAGCTTGTTCTTATGATGCATTTTCTGATTGGCGACCCAAGGTTTCTAATACGCTTACATTAAGAAGTTAAACTTAATCCAACCCCCCCTAGTAAGGTGTATTCATTTGAGCCATTTTGCCTGCAGGTCCCTGACATGGATGATGAGGAGGGAGATGGTGAGGATGACGATGATGACGACGAAGAGGAAGAGGGTTTGGAAGATATCGACGAGGAAGGAGATGAGGATGATGGGGAGGAAGATGAGGAGGATGACGATGGGGAGGAAGGAGAGGTAAGATAATTGAAAATAACCAAAGTGTCTGCCAGCCAGTGGATATATTAGTAGTCAAATATTATCAATCTGTGATGTCACCAGACAGATTGGCCTCAGTGTGGCACTAATGTCACTCTTAAGACTGGGTTCACTAACGTGTGCTTTGTAAAAGTTGCAGGTCTCTGTTTTATACATGGCTGTGTATTACAACTTGGTAGGTTAAAAACATGTCTGATCTAGTGTGTTTGTTACCCAGTTGTTTTTGCTGGTAACTTCATTGTTGGAGTAAAGTTTTATATAATGTGTCCAAAAGGTGATACTCTCAATTCAGTTTGATAACTTCACTGGTCTAGCAGTAAATATATTCTATGTGCAATATAATCTCAGTGTTTTCTTCTCTTTCTTCAGGATGATGACGGAGAAGATGACTAGACCTGAAGACCTATTCCACTCCCCTCCCCTTCTCCCCTTTTAACGATCCTCCAATCTCTGGGAGCAAGTTGCTGTCTATTTTTTTTTTTTTTTTTTTTTTTATATTTTTTGTGCTCGGTCTCCTTGATCTCTCCTTTTTGTCTGCACCATCCTTTCACATTATTACCAGGAAAGACTTGCCTTGGAAGTCAAGTGGCAATCTCTTTACATGAACTTCCACTTACCATTCCCAGCTCCCTCTTTCTTTGAAAAGAAACCCTTAATAGAATCGGCACGCCATCTTCTGTAGCTTAAAAAAAAAAAAAGCAATTTATATATTTTTTTTTTCTCCTGTTGAGAGCTGAAAAGTTTAAATCCATTGTGCAGTGATTTACCTAGTTCTAGATTGTCCATTTTTATTTTATTCTTTTCCCAATCCTTCCTAGGCCCCTAGAGATGGCACTCTGTTTTCCCCATGTGATTATATGGACAGTTAGGAAGTACCAGCCTGTTCCTGTTTCCTCTTGTAATAAAACGTAATGTTTGGGTCAATAGGCTAGGGTGGGGTTATTGTAGACTGTTGGTTTGGGTGGGTACAAGTGGGCGTTTTGACACAACATCACTGACTAGGGGGTTTGTTGATTTGATGCATTGTAATGTTTTACAGACGTCCACAAAGTTTGAGATGACATTTTTAAATAAAACAAAACAAAAAAAAGAAACCCATTCCTCTCTTGTGATTTTGAGCTCTGACACCTCATGGAGTATTTAAAACAAACAAACAAACAAAAAGCGTTACCTGTAGAAACTTAAATGGAATCTACATTCTAAACTTTTTTTTTTTTTTTTTCTTCCCCCCACTGGAAAGAACTGCTCAGTTTTAAATGTTAAAGTGTGCAAGTTGCTTTGTTACAATAAAACTAAATGTGTACACATACTGGCTTGTGGCTGTCTTACTGTCATTGAAGGTCTGTGCAGCAGCAATGACCAGCAGATACAGCACTCGCAAACTTTATTCTAAAGCTGTCTTAAAAGATTAAGACAAGGGAACAGCAACTGCTGGGGTAAATCGAAATAAAAAATGCAGTGTAGTGGACAGTGTTGAAAAGTGGGGGATGAATATGATGGTGTTGCTGATTAAAGATGAGAGGAGGGAGGATTGTATTTGCATGTTAAACAGCAACAGGCTTGTTTCATATGGGATCTGTTCGTGGCTGTATTCCCATTATAGAAGGTGGTGTCTGGATAAAACGGGCACTGTGGTCTTTGTGTAGATTATACATACTGGCAACAATCTGCTATTTGTGTTCTGTTTTTATATGTAACATCCTGTTGACGTAGAGGTCAAAGACTTTTTTCCTCCCTGACTTGATTTTTTTTTTTTTTTTTTGCAAAATAAATGGTTTCACAAAACTATGCTTTAGTGTTTTACCTGCTCTAAGCCTTAATCTTTTCTACAAACATGGTTTCACAGTGCAAATCCTAGTGACATCCTGAAACTTGTCTGTCAAAGGATATTTCAGTTTTGTGAAGGTATTGGATATATTAAAGGAGGGATGGTGTATACTAACTGATTTCAAAGAATTTAAAAAAAAATAAAAAATAATGCTGCAAATGCTTGCACCCACCTCCTATTTAATAGTGTAATATTTCACCCAAATAAAAGCTCACTTTAAGTACAATTGCATCTGGTTTCACAGACGCTGATCAGCACTATTAGGATAGACCAGTATTAGTGCTAACTAGCCATTGTAGGTCTAAAGGATTTAATGTTCAACACTAGAATTGAAATAAAACGTCTTTTAATTTGTTGGAAGTTAAAACCAGGCTCTGCAGTGAATATAATATGTTTCAACATCAGCATTACAGGCTCTGAACTTCTGTGGTAAAAAAGTGATAATGAATCGTTTCTTACCCAACATGACCATTGTATTCAATCTACAATACCACCAGTCAATGTTGACCATAGTAATCGTTTACTTGCACCTGAAAGATGAGGCAGTGTGGTCCAGTGGTTGAAGTCCAGGTCTTATCACCAGTTCAAATCCCAACTGTGCCACTGACTGACTCACTCTGTGACCCTGAGCATGTCACTGAACCTCCTTGTGCTCCATCCTGTTCAATCAATGTCCTATTGTAAGTAACTCTGCATATAATGCACAGTTCACAGCCTACCTCTGTAAAGCGCTTTGTGATGGTGGTCCGCTATGAAAGGCGCTATATAAAAATAAAGATATTATTAAAGAGATCCTCCAAAATAATAACAATTGTAATGTTAAAAAAGTGTTGTTTTTCTTAGAAATAGTTATGGTTTGGTTTTAAATACACAAGGCCACATTTGAGTGAGAATGAAGGACAGGGCAGTTTGGGAATCATAAAAGACAAGTCTTTTTTTTATTTTATTTTATTAATTTTTTTACATAATCTTTAAAAAGTAAAAAGCTCACACGTTACTAACTCCTAAATGTCCTTGGCACCACAAGGAGAGTGGCAGCAAAGTTCTCTTGCAGAAGTTTATCGATTATTAATGCCACAAATGTCTCCTCGGATTCTTCAAAATGTTTCTCTGTGACCTGACCCGGCCAGTTACTGGGCTGGAAAGACCAACCTAAAGCGGAAAACAGAAAGGGAGGGAGCACGGCATGGATAATTAATTCATTAAATACATGAATGGGAACACACGCCAGCTATGGAGTGAAACGTAACTGAAATAAAAACTAGAATGAACATAATATTGTTTATTTTATTTAACATCGTGTAAATCAGAGAAACTACAAATTCATATCGCAAAACTCTACCGGACGCCATAATAGTAGTACAGTATTTCATGTGAGATTTCGAAATGTCACATTTTTCGTTAAGTATATTAGACTACAAAGAATGTTTTTTTACTTTATCCTCTGAAGTATAATCACACTGTATGCTACACTGGAAATGACACTGTTTATGTTAGTAAATACAATCCACACGTCAGCTCCCTCGCTAAGTAAAGCAACTGTTCAAAGCAGTTTATTGAAGAGGGTTTATTTTTCAAACAATCTTCACTAAAGTTTCTCAAATCAAGATTTCCATATCGACTCTTTTAAGGTATTTGACTATTCGAATTTCATTAAAAAAATGCCACAAGCAAAAAGTTGCGTTATATTGGCTAGTGCAAAGGGCAATGTTAAAAGGTCGGAGGTAGTCTACACCACATCATTGTACAAACCAAACCAAACCAAACAAACCCCGCTTACCTAGATGAGCATGGCACCGAGGACACGTGGACATGGTCCAGGAGAATCCGGGGAACCAGCTGAAATGACCGTCGGCCGGCCAGTGCTTATGCAGCGCCGCTTGCTTCAACGTGATAACCTGGAAGCGTCGGCCGTGGGGGTTTTCAAAGAGCTGCAGCGTGACTTTTTGGTCTCCGATGACGGTGTCGTTTCGCTGTGCCAAAGCCAACTTGCTGGCGATGAATTTCAGGTCCAAACTTGATGCAATTTCATAGCCGCAAGACCTGCAGAGCAGGATATCGCCCCCTCTCTTACTGCTGCTGGCATGCACGCCTTCCTCGCAAGCGTTGCTGTAACAGAGCAGCCAGGAAACCAGCAAAGAGACCTGCACCAGCAGCAGCATGCTGGTAATAAAAAGCACCGAGCAGCGACTCGAATAAGAATCTCTCTCAGTTTCAATAATCACTGTTTTAAAAAAAAAGGTGGTTCCTGTTAAACAGACACAAGACAGAACATTTGTTATAATGTTGCCGTAGTTTCAGTTTTTACAATGTGCCATTTTAGCATTTATTTACACGTCAGGATCCACGCGTACTTTTAATTTTAGAATAGTAAAAAAAGTCAAATAATGCTTAAATAGGAGACACGCGAAATACTACCTATTTCAATCACTCGGCTTTTGCGACTCAAATCAGTCCTGTGAAGTCGTAGACAAAAATGTGAGATGTTAATTTAAGCCACAGCGCCGCTTACTGACTGGAGGTTTAAACCTGGAGTTTTTAAGTAAAAATGTTTCCCCTTCTGCACGTACTTACACCTTGTAAATCGTATTTTATTGTTCTTAACGCGTGTATCACATTGAAATTACTTACGTAGCATGATAAAAAAAAAAATATGTTTAGACCCTTAGCAACCACCACTTGCGTTCCTGTTGCCAGGGAAGCAGACGCTCCGGGCGGAAGTGGTTCCGCTGCTGGTTGGTAAGTGCGGATTATTAGCCATGAATTCGAGGATATTAAAACACAACAGATAGTTTGCAGTGTTAATGCTGCCGTCAAAGACATATACACGATAAATAAATACACGTAGCAGCACTTTTAAAATATAAACGTGACACTGAATCTATTCGTGCGTGGATTTATATGAGTTTCCATTGGAATGCATTGATATATTTGGAGCTATTTTAAAAACATGTAAGGACATTGGCGTTATTAAATTGCATTCATGGTTAAGTTTTAAAACCTAACGTATATATTTTTTCCTGTAACAACTAAAGCTAATAAGATACCAGAAGGACACAACGATTTTCTTGTATGGAAGCATTCGCTATATAATTTTATTGTTTTATTTTTACAATGTTTACTGACGAGACTTTGGAGACGGTGGGAGCGCAATCTCTTTGGAGGAAATCACGGCTGCTGCAGCAGGAGTCGGTATGTACGATTTCATTTAAAATAATATCCACACGCCCTTAAATATTGTTAGTTTGTGGTCGTGCACGATCTGGGATAGGGTTTTCATATTGAAAGCAGGGTTATTTCTCGACTTACTGAAGCAGCACATCTCGATCAGATTATTTAAAAATATAAGCGTTCATCAGAAACAGGATTTTGATAGTCTCGTTTGTTCACATTCCCTGCATTTCGTTTAACTCGCTTTTTATATTTTGCTCTCGGTATTTTACTTCACAGTTTATATATTTAAATGTTTGTCTGATTTGTTTACTCTCAATGTATAGCGATTTCAGCCACGCCAGCTGTTTGTTTAAAACCTGGACTGGCTCAAACTGCAATGCAAATTGAGACATACATAGAAAGTGTTATAATGTGGCCGTAATTTTTACTTTTAAGAAAACCTGTCAAACTGCATTATTAAAAACTGCCGAGGTGGAAGTTCAGGCGGGTGACACTTCAGAGAATGCTACGCAGACCGAAGCAGACGAACACCGAACGCAGCACTTTGCCCTGGAGCGGGAGTCTCCGATACATTACCCTGGCCTGGGGGAGTTTTTACACAGCGTGGAGGGCGTGGTCGTTAAGGAGTTAAAAAGGAATGTGAAAAGCCATGCCTTTGAGGGGTTTGAGGTGAACTGGGAGGACCAGAGTGAAACGGTGAGGATTATTATATTGTACCTTATTGTTTGTGTTAACACTGTGGAATTCTGAAAGATTTGCTCAAACTGCATTGATTAAAGTCAAATGGAGAGTTTTTGTATCATAAATATATATGTTGAAAAGCGCCCTGTGGTGTGAAGCACATGGAAGATCTGGACCTGTAGCTCTTGTCTGTCTAGGTGTCGTGCTTACACGCTCTACAGTACTCAGAAGCTCAGGAGAGTGGACTCCAGGTTACCAGTCTGTCCTGGAACACCACAGGGTCTGTGGTTGCGTGTGCATACGGCAGGTAAGCACCCACACTGCAGGAGTACAGAGCCATGACCACACGGAGCTCAGTGTTATTAATCATTCAAACATTTCAGCAGCAGACGCAGGGTTATCATGACTCCATGTTCACTGGGACAGTTCAGGCTTTTAAAACTCACAGCCCCAATGCATTCTGGGTAGTGTAGTCCTGCTTAAAGAAAATAAGTGAAAAGTACCCGAGACAGGTAAAACGTACCAGAATGCATTGGGGGTACCAGTTGAAAAGCCTGAACTGTCCCAAGCTGGCCCAGTGCATGTGGAGCCATAGGTAACTCTAAGCAGACTCTAAAAAATGTTAGTGATTTCATAGTTTTTTTTTTTAAGGTAGGAATAAAATGGTGTTTTCTTGAAGTTGTTACTGCGAGCAGCCAGAGCGAGCCTCGTACTGTGCAGATGCTGGAAGCTGGGAGAGGAGGTGTTTTTAAATTATTATTTTTTTTAATTCAAAGGCTGGACGATGGTGACTGGAGCACGGAAAAATCCTTCGTGTGCACCTGGAATCTGGACAGGAGGGGGTTAAATCCGAAGCGTCCCGATCTGGTTATAGACGTACCCACTTCTGTGATGTGTCTGTCCTTCCACCCATCCAAGCCTTCTCTTATTGCTGGTAGGCAGTCCCTAAAACTGTATTTTCAGTGGCTAAACCTGCCTGCATTGATGACTCGTGTGTGCTGGTGTTTGTGCAGGAGGCCTTTACAGTGGGGAGGTGCTGGTGTGGGATACCAGTCGAACCCAGGACCCTCTGTGTGCAAGGACAGCGATGTCAGACGAGACTCACAGGGAACCAGTCTACCAGGTAATCTTTTTTACTGCGGGTCCGGAATCCCTGAAGCTGCGTGTCACAGGACACTGTTTGTACGCACAGGTCCACAATTAAAACAATTCACTCCTGATAGAAACGTAGTGTGTGCCCCCAGGCCAGCTTATACTGTGAGTGCAGGAAGCAGTGAGGAGTGTGTCTTGTCCCGCAGGTGCACTGGGTGCCAGGAGCCAGGAGAGGGGGCGGGTTCAGTGTGCTGAGCGCTGGGGCGGACGGGAGGATCCTGGTGTGGCAGCTGGACAGCGAGGGGCAGCTCACACTGAGTGACGGCTTCACACTGGTCACACAACAGGTTCCACGCAACATCAAACTGAGCAAGGTGAGTGAGAGGGGCAGAGCAAGCCTGAAGGTCGCTCCGAGCACGGTCAAGGAGGGAGTTACACAGTTTCACAATTTATATATCAATCTTGAGTCAGTAACAGTGTAAAATGCATATATCCTCTTCAGTGACTGCGTGCACAGCTGTACCATGTTATCTGAGTGTCTGTTTTAATGGCTTGTTTGACCCGGTCCCCCAGGCCCGCGGGGACAGCCTGCTTGGCGTCACTTCCCTGTCTCTATGCCCCTGGGACTCGGACATGTTCCTGGTGGGGGTGGAGGGCGGGCTGGTGCTGAAGTGCTCGTTCTCCACGCGCACCCCTGCAGCGGTGAGCTCACCCAGCAGCGGCCTGGCCCTGAGGGCCCCGGCTCAGTTCTCCTTCTCCAGCCACGCTGGCCCCATCCACGCCATCCACTGCTCTCCGTTCCACAGGTGAGTGTGCGGCTGCGGAAAATTGCTTCAAAATGTTAACTGCAAAAAGCTGCCTGGTGTTTCTTAGGCTTTAGGGTCAGAGATCTAGCCTAGGTAAGGTCAGGGTTCAGGGTTTTATAAAGTAATTGTCATAGTAGTAGTTCCACACTGTTCCACACTGATGTTAACACTGTTTTGGATAATGTTAGGCAACATGCAGTAATCTTTGTAAAGACAAGTCCTTTAAATATGATTGAGGTTTTAATTATCTTTTTCCTGTGATAGGTCCAAGCTCTTGCAAAAGGACTACTGCGGCATGTTTTAGGGTTTTGACTATATTGTGAAACATTCCGACATGTTCTAAGAGAGGTGGTTAACAGCACAAACAGAAAAATACAGTTTCATTCTTGATGCGATTACCTTTCTCTATAAAATATGCAAGTGCAGTGCCCTGCAGCCTGTCCAGAGTGGGGTCTCTCTGGTGGAACCTTTGTGTCACAATGTTCCAATCCCTGCGGTTTCCAGGAACCTGTTTCTATGTGCTGGGATGGATGGCCACACCCACCTCCGCTCGCTGCTCCAGGCCACGCCCCTCCTCTCTCTCCGCCTCTCGGACTCTTACCTCTTCAGCGTGCGCTGGTCTCCCACGCGGCCGCTCGTCTTCGCTGCAGCTACAGGGCAAGGTAACACCCCATTCCTGCCTCTCAAAAATCTGTGGGTTTATTACTTCTGACAAGACTGGTTTAATTACAGAATCCAGTTTATTAAACCTGAACAAAGAATGTATTTAAAAGCCTCTTGCTGTTTTAATGCGGTGAAGGTTTAAGTTCCAGTGTGTGGTAGAGAATAGCCTTTGTTATTGAGAGATATCAGAAAAATAATCTGGTAACATCGCACTCTAAATAAACGAAGCAGCAACAGATGTTTTTCCCCCTCCAAACAGATAAACTATACATGTAAAATGCTTATAAATGGATGTTAGGATCACCTTTCCTTCCAGGTGAATTGATGGGGCTGTACAAATAAAGAATTTGTATTTAAAAGTTCATGATGGCACACCCGTGTCACTCACTTCAAAGCTAACCATGTGGTTCTGGACCTTGTGTGGTTTCTAGTAGCTTCTCTGTTGGCTTGCTGGTCTCTCAGGACAGGCTTTGTTGGCTGTTGGGAGCATGAGATTTGTTCAGAGGAGCTCCCAGCTACCCCTGTAACGAGACTGGGTCATTGTTCTGTAAAGAGGCTTGCTGTGAATTGTGTTGCAGGATCAGTAGTGATTTTTGATCTGGGACGGGGTTCTCTAAGACCTGCTGCCACCATTGAGCAGGACGCGGGAGGGAAGCCCGTTTACTGCCTGGAGTTCAACCCCAAACAGCCCCACCTGCTGGCTGCTGGCAACGCTGACGGAACGGTCAAGATCTGGCAGCTGAGCGCAGAGCTGATAGAGCAGGGGCAGAGAGAGGCTGCACAGCTGGAACAGCTGGCCAACGAGGCGACAGAATGAGCTGAACCAGCTTCAGGGTGTGTGTGTGTATATATACATACATACATACATACACCAACCTCCAGCTCACTGTTTGTACAGTTCATTGTAAATTTATACAGTGAAGAGATTTTAATATACATATTTAATAATTTCTTATTGGTTTCTTATTCATGCCTGTGTGTATTTGTATCATAGAGCCATCCAAGTGTATGTATCCCTTGCGACATCTAAAATGATTATACAATTAAATACTAAGTAAAGATGTGTTCAGTGCAGAAATGTCTTTTTAAATGGATATTGCTATGTAATGGTGACGTTCCAGTTACCGCTTACATGAAACACACTTTTGTATTTAGTAATGTTTGTATGTTGCAGGTACAGCCTTCCTTTGCTAAATGTGAATGCTTTAGAATTTAAACTAACTGGATTATTGCAGTGCCAGGTTACCAACATCAATTCCATTCCACTCTGAAATAACCACACACTGTACCACTGTGCCAGTTAGAACCAGTAGCATTTAATCAAGCACACTGCAGTTACAGGAGTGTTTTTTTAATTTCATTCTATAGATTAAAATCAAGCAAAGCAGTTATCAGCTAAAACCACAATAAAAAGCAGGACGATGCACGACGATATTTCAGGAGAAGCACAGAGGAGACAGAGCGCCTGAATCATGCAGATCTGCTGTAGGCAAACGCATCCCGATTGGTCACTGGCGGGCAGGGGGGCATCAGTTTACGAAGAGCGAGCGTGTGAACTCGACGAAGTCGAAGGCTGAGGTGAGCTCCCTGCCCTTGCTGTCCGTGTAGGGCTTCATGTGGGAGATGCAGTAGTCTGCCTGTTCCTTTGACAGGTTCTGATACAAAAAAAAAAAAAAGGAGAAAAGAGGAGAATTGGGTTTGTTACTCAGAAACAGAAGCAAATGCCCGTGCTGCAAATAAAATGGTTAGCTCTTTATCATCTCGCTGTTTATACGAAATCAGTCCCTTCAGGTACACAAGGAATTGAGCGAATGCTCAAACGGTTTCCTCTTAAAATACATTCGAGAGGGGCTCGGGTATCACGAGGAGGAAAGGACCATTTGAATTTGAAACCCTGTTGCGTGCACCTCGTTGGAAAAAGAAGAAAGGTAGCATCCCTTTAATCTTGATTTCACTGCCTTTGCATTGGATTTAGTACTGTTAAGTTGGGAGCACCAGGAGGGTTAATATAAAGAGTACTGAGGTCGTTACAAACACACTCTCTCACGTGGATTGGGGGATAGAGGGGGACCGGTTGTAATTATCCTGGGGCTGGGTCATGACACACTGTGGGCCAAGCTTGCCAGTCCTCCCTGAAGTAGGCTTTACCTGGTAGAGCTCCTCCTTGGTGACGTAGGGCTTGCTTTCGGCGCTCAGTGCCCGGAAGGCGCTCTCGATCTCCTCGCTGGACTTCACGTTCTCCGTCTCCCTGCTGATCATGAAGGCCATGTACTCCTGCAGCGACACGTGACCATCCCTGAGGGGGGGAAAGGAGAAAAAAAAGGTAGGCTGAAGTTTAAACGCACGAGCAAGCATAGAAATGGGGTTCGCCAACTGCAATGTATGTAAAAGGAACTTCCTGCAGTCAAGCACTGTCAGTCATTACCTGTTGGGGTCCACAGTGTTCAGAATGGTCTCGAACTCTGGGTCGGGCTCCCCCTCCTCCACCATGGGCAGGTCGTAGCCCAGCGAGCGCAGACATGACTTGAACTCCTGGTGGTTCAGACGCCCAGACTTGTCCTTGTCGAAATGCCTGGAAGAAAGACGACACACTTGGGGAAACGTGGTTTTGGTGAAATAAAAAACATGTGTTTTTTTTTATGCATTTCTGCAAACTTCCCTTTCATGGATAAATCTAAATAAATGAATCGACTAAACTTGTTTACTCACTTGAACATCATGCTGAATTCTTTGAGGGCTTCTTCCGTTACACCGGTTGTGTTTCTGAAAGAGGGCAAATTAAAAAAAAAAAGTTTAACAGTCTTGATTTTAATAGATTTTAGGGCACAGCATTTTGTTTTTATATATAAACAGATTAATGCAAGCAGTGCATAGCATTTCCAGCAGCCGACTAGAAGACAAGATCCTCACTGCTGCACACTGACCCCCAAAAAAGGGGACCAGCATCGTCTGTTTTTGTGTTACACCCATCATCACACAGCAGGCCTGGTCCTGTAGCAGCTCTTGTAGAGAAAGGCTCGCTATGAACAGGAATGAATGCTGGGCGTTTGTACGCCCGTCACGGTAGCAGCAGCAGCAGCAGCACTGACCTGGCTTGGATCTGCTGCTCCAGGTTGTGCTGCATTCTCATGCCCAGCTGGTCGAGCTGGTCCCACTGCTGTGCCAGCCCCACGGTGCTGTGCTCCGTGTACTTGTTATCCAGGATCAGGGCCTCCTCCATGGCCGCGCCCAGGTCCTCGATCTTCTTCAGCTGGCTGCGCATGGCGCGGATCTCCTGGTGCTTGCGCTGCAGCGGCAGGAAGGAAACACATGCTCAGGATCGGTCCGGAGCCATTTCCCTAGGCTGTCTTTCTATTGCTTTCTATGCACAGTGCACTAAAGGACTGGTGACACTAGGCAGTTGGATTTGACAGGGCACAGAGATTTCACATGTTAAAGACACACAGTACGACATGAAAGCAGTAGAATTGCCTTCTCACCTTCGTGGCCTCGAGCTGAGACTCCAGGGTTCCAGACTCCTCCACCATGCAGGACCTGCACATTAGGACGGGGCGGGGGTTAGAGAGGGAATGCAGTGCCAAAGAGGGGCACAAAGTTACCATGTGGGGGAGGGGGGCTCCAGTAATACAGAGGGGCCAAATTCAGAGGGCACTGGAACTTTCTGTTGTCTGTACTGGGGCATAGTAATGCAACTGAAGCCAGTCAGGGGTCTTTTCCATTCACTGCACTTGGTATAAGGAGGTCTGGACATCAGATGGTAACTTTGAGCTTTACATTATATATATTAGCTCAAAGAGCTTAATAATAAAAATAAAAAAAAACTACACACACACACACACACACAAATAAAAAAAGCCAAGGATTGGAAGCCAAGTGCATAAAAGATAAACCAAAACGAAGCTAAATTAAAAGATACACACTTTTCCACCCCACTGGAAACTAACCTATTTGTCAAATACAGAATTTGCTAAATAAAAAAAAATAAAAAAGTCAGGTATAATTCTACATAATCCTAGGGCTTGCATCAACTCTTACCTGCAATACATTTCAATCTCAGAAAGTACACAGCACACAGAGAAAGTCTCTCCAGGTTTCAGTGCACACCCATTCCCAGCCAGGGAAGCAGTCTGACATCATGGCACCCACACCATGCTTGCTTAGGATCTCAAGTCAGGGATGGAAACTGCAGTGTGCTTTCCCCTCTGTTACAGCCAGAGGGGCTTCGATATAAGAGACAGTCACGAGTCCTATTGGGATTGCAGGGAGCCGAAACAAAAAAACTGCTGCCTTCATAAAACCAACTGATGCTCCAAGAACAGCTGCATGTTGAAATCAAGCTACAGGAAACGTGTACGGAAACTACCTACGAGCTTAGATTCTCATTTAAAAAGACTTGTTGCAACCAAGGCTGCAACAGAACAGCGTGAAACGCAAGCAGCTACGTATGGGCCACTGGACTTATACTGCACTTCAAACATTATGGGGTGTGTCTTGACCTTAACTGTGTCATACAAAGAACACAGGGCATTCCTTCGCAATGGCTTATTCCTAGTAGTGTTGTAAATAAGGACTCGATCTAAAAATTACTTTCCCGTGGCTAGTTAATCTTCTTTATAGTTGACAGTGCAATGGATAGATTTTGTACACCACTGGCAAAAGGTCAGAATAACTAGCAGTGGTATAACTATAAGAGCAATGAAACTTGGTGCCACACAGGATGTTTCATGAAAGGAGACTGCAGTTTCAACCCGTTTTTTTTTTTTTTTTTTTTTTTGGTGCATTCAAATAAAAATGAAGGTCAGACCCAGCAATACTGTATATAGCCAGCCTCTCATAAAACAGTAAGCGGACAAATCAAGGAAACCAGAAGTGCAGAGTGTGTTAGTAACAGAGCCTGTAAGCTGCAAGGGGTTTAGACTCAAGCTGCTTGAGAAAAAAAAAAAAAAAAAAAAAAAAGTGGGGGTAAGAAAAGAGGAAACTTAAGAGAAAAAAGAAAGAAACCTTCCAGAAAGATCATCCCCAACTTCATACTGATAGACATGGATAACCCGTCGATAGGCTATGCTATTCAGGAGAAGGAGGGGAGAAGAGAGGCTGTGAATACCAACACAAAACCAGAAAATCGAAAGAGAGACAGACAAGACATGGAAAAGAAATGGAAAATAAAAAGCACACACACACAAAAAAATTTAAATTTTTTTTTAAGAAAAAGTAGAAAAAATGTATATTAACCCGTCCAGAAGATATGTCCTGTTGAAAGTGATCCAAGCATCAGGCAGCAACAGATAAGCAGAAGAAAAAATCAAAAAGGGAAAAACAACAGAAAAATCGTTAGAAAAACACAGGAGACGCACAGCATTACTGTCCATATACACACACGACAGTTTAACATTGAAGTAAACGTGCAGACAGAAAAACAAAAAACTCTAAAAGCAGCCCTATCTATCCAAGTCAAAAAACAGTCAATGTGATTATTGCCGAGAACTAGAATCGGATTCCTTCATAGTTTAAAAACAGAACGGTTTTAGGAAGCACTACATAAAACAGTCGATGGAAGCACTCTCATACGTGCACGCACAGTCAGTCATTCAATACAAAACTTTCCTTTAAAGCTAGAAAGTAGTTGTGTTTTCAACACTCATCTCTTGTTTCTGTTGTGTGCGTTTCTTGAATCACGCACAGAATCTCCCCTGTCGGGCAGGAGCAGCTGCAGGCTTCCCTACAGCCACCCACCACAAAGCTGAGCCTCTCGTGTGAGAATCTTCCAGAGCAGGCATCCCCCTTTCTGAAGCCCCCCCCCCCAGTGCAGCGCCAGTGCCCCCCCTCACCTAGTCTCCTGCAGCCACTGGTGGAAGGCGTTGGCGTGCTGAGCGAATTCCTGACGCAGTTTGTCGTTCTCTTCCTGCCGACGCTGTTCCTTCTGCAGCTCCTGTTCACGCTCCTGAAGAAACACAAAACAGAGAGAGAGAGAGACAGAGAGAGACAGACACAGACAGACCGTTAGACACTCGCTGCACGGTCAAGACCATGCTTTTAAACCAAGACTGCATTGCACTCAAGACACATAGGAATAATTCAATTAACTTTCCATCCATCTACCCTCCCTACCTATTAAACAGAAAGCCAATAAAAGGTCTGGCTACCTTGATGATCTTCTGCAGGTTCCTCCAGGTCTCCTCCAGCGCCTCCATGGTGAACCAGGTGTAGGGGTTGGAGGCGACGCGGTAGCTCTTGATCTGGCGGTCCAGTTCAGCCAGCTGGTTGAAGTCGGTCTGCGCGGAGCTGAGGGAGGAGCGGAAGGCGTCGTGCGCGTCCCGCAGCGCGCGGATCTCCTCCAGGGAGTTGCAGCGCACCGGGTCCGTCAGGTCCTCCTCCGCGTTCTCGAACCAGCTGTTGAAGGCGGATGCTTTCTTGGCGAAGGTCAGGAACAGGTCCTCCACCTGGGAACACAACAGGACGCAGTCAAGAGTGTACAGGCCTGCGGAGTGTCTAACTTCCCCACTTTGTACCTGGAGGAGGAACTTTTGCAGACTTGAAAGCCAGTGATCTAAATTTGAGAACCATATCCAATTGATTACAAAACTTTGTAATCTAAAATTGTAACCTTGATGATATTTTTTTATATATATATATAAATGTTACTGCAAATGATCCAAGTCACATTTCAAGCCAGTAAAAGCTAACATGTTTAAAAAAATGAAACTAAATAGGTTCTACACACTCATAATTCGACTTGCCACCAAGATTCTGATTTTGACATGGAATTTAGAATTTTTTGTTGCAAATTTCTTTGTAATCTGGAGCTTTATTTTATTCAAAGGGCTTGGGTCTATCCAGATTGTAAACATGTACACAGGGATTTTTAAAAAAAGCATGTCAAGTAAACATTGTAGCTCAAGCATGGAGCCCTTCCCCAGATCTCCACACAGCACAGCAGCTCCCCTAGCCTTCTCACCTTCCTGAAGTGCTCCTGTGCCTCCAGCAGCTTCTTCTTGCGAGCTTCGGAGTTGGAGAGCAGCTGGTTCCAGCGCTTCATGAGCGCGGCGTGGCGCGCCTCGATGGCCTTCGACTGCACATGCTTGGCAGCCACCAGCTGGTCCTTCAGGGCGGTGATGTTGGTGACGCCCTCCTGCTGGAAAGCCTGCAGCCCTGCATCGAACGTCTCCTGCACGCAGGAAGAGGCAGAGGGAGAGGGGTGAGGAGGGAGCAACCAGGACAAACAAACCAACACAAGTCAGCTTGCTGCTTTACCGTACCTGTTTAGTGAGGAGCGTCTGGACGGAGGAGAGATCCCGACCATAGTCATCCGTCTTCAGAATGTTTTCTTTCTCACCTGGGGAAAAATATAAGCAAATGAATGCGTTTCTCATGTCTAGTCTTGCGGTTTAGTATTAACCCTGTAATGGCCATTTCTCCATCGCATATGATACAATGCTAAGCCACCACCTCTTAAGTTTTCTCATTTCAAAAATGCTTGGGCATTGCAGAGTTAAGTTCTTCATGGATTTCGATCAACAGACCCCCGTCCCAGTGTCTGAATTCTGCCCTGCCGTGTCTCAACCCACCGATCCACGACTCAACCACGTCCGCCTTCCAGTTGAACTGCAGGAACGCAGAGTTCTCATCCAGCTTGGCTTTCCTCTGAGCCGCTGCCTTCTCCAGCTCGGACACCTTCCCTCTCAGCGCCTTCATCTTCGCACTAATGTTGTCCACATGGTGATTATTCTGCAGAACAGATCTTACAGGTCAGCTGTGTGCAAAAGGCAGTGGCTCGCCACTTCCATTATTTACACCGTACTGTAGACCACTAGAGCAAAACTATGCATCTTAGCCACCTTCTTTCTACCGGTTTTAAAAAACAGTATGGACTATGTAAAACGAAAGCTACATACCTTCTTAATCAGATCATCTCCATTTACACACACGTCATTCACTCTGTCCCTGTGCACTGTGAAATCCGTCTCAAACGCCTCGTGCTTCTTCAACAAGCCCTGTGCATGGAAAACAGGAGATATTAAAAGAAAAAAAGAAAAACAGGATAGTCAAAACGCCATCCAATGCAACACCAGTTTTGTTAAGCGTGCTGTAGGCTTGTAGTACACTTGGGTTGGTTGCAACGCTTTCAAAAGAACCATCATATTTCGCACGAAATACTTCGCCTGTGCTCGTCTCTTATCTATTCTTACCTGAACTGCGGCCAGCGTGTCTCCATAGTCCTCGCTCCCCACCAGGTTCAGTTTCTCGTTGATCCAGGCTTCCTCCTCCTCCACATTCGCCACAAACTGCTGGTACTCCAGAGACTCCTCTAGCCGCTTGCCTCTACAGTGAGGAGACGGGCATGAGAGAGAGTGAGGAACATCCAGACCTTTAAAACACTCCCTCATGATTCATAACAGAATTGAAATCTAGCTTTAAGAGCTTTCAAGTAGGCAATTGTTTTAGCCAAGGCCTTTATAACTCCGCTGTTGACAGGACTTGGGTTCCAGGCTCAAGTTCATCACTGCATTCTACACTAGCAGCATGAATGCTATCTTGTAAAAAGTGTGATCGATTCTCTATTTGATCTTTCTTTTTTCCCCAGGACGTACCGGGCGGCTGCAAGGTCCTTCAGCTCCTTCCAGTGCTCCACAAACTGGGCCAGACGCTGCTGGATCTCCTCCTGTCCGATCGTGTTGTCATCAGAGAGTTTCTTGCCAGTATCCAGCACAGACTTAAAACAGAGAGCATGTTACACTGTTACGCAAGAGGAAGGCATTTAGACCAATACCTACAAGCAAGCACCTCTCATGGGAATACTGCCTCCCTCCCCTTCCTCTCAAAGAAACCCAGGTAAAACTGAACCAAAAGCAACACATAGTCCTTTACAACATCAGACACAGCAGAAGGAACACACATGTACTGCAGCAGCCCCTTTATTTGCTGCAAGATTATAGCTAATCACGGTATATGTAACCAGAAGCAAGTGATCTGTAGTCAAGTAAGATCAAGTAGTTTCAGTAACGCTAGGCTGGTCCTCCCCACAGTACCTGAATTGCAGGGTCGTGGGCAGCCAGTTCAGCCTCCAGCCTCTTGTGCTTCTTCCTGAGGTTCTGAACTCCGGTCAGATCCCGGCCGTAATCCTCCGAGCTCACCAGCAGCTTCTTCTCCCTGCAGGGGGCGCCACAGAGCGGTCAGAGGATTCTACAGGTCACCTTCTCACATTCAAACTCAAGGGCAAAGGGCTCCCTAAAATTACTCTTCTGGAACTTTATTGGAGCTTCTTAAAATGTATACCGCAGAGTCAGAATCTGACCAAATGAAATCAATAGGTAGCCCTAGGTTTTGATCACATAGTATGCAGTGTATCATTTTCTGAGGGGGAAAACACACTCCTGCAAAACTATAACACAAACTGCCTCTTTGGCTAACAGTCTAACCAACAGGGGGCTCCAGAAAGCCTAGAAGAAGCAGCCACTGATCCTATCCAGTGCGGGTGCAGTAGGAGAGGCGCCCAGCTCTGCAGCAGCAGCAGCGCAGACCTACTTGATCCAAGACTCCTCATCGTCCAGGTCCCTGAAGAACTGGTGCAGGCGGTGAGACTCGTTCAGCTTGGAGCGTCGGCCGCCGGCCATGCTCTTGATCTTGGCGAATCGGCTGTTGACGGCGTCGCGCTTGTCCTTCACCTGGGTGGTGTCGAAGGCACTGCTGGTCATCAGGCTGTCTGCCTGCCCGTTCAGGTCTTTGAGACGATCCTGGAGAGAGAGGGAGGACACACGTCAGCATGGGCTTCACTGAACCTAGACTATAAAACGCTAAAAAAAAAAAACAACACCCACACCAGACAGCATTTAGTTTAATTGTGACTATCCTGGGCCTTAAAAAGGAGACAAATACACAAATTGTATATGTTACCTCATGGGCAGAGATGTCTGCCTCCAGCAGCTGGTGTTTCTTCAGAAGGTTGTTGACAGAGGCCAGGTCCTTCCCATAATCCTCAGAGGCGAGGAGGGCATCGACCTGCGAGAGAAGAGAAAGGGGTAAAACACAGGCAGCACAGCTGGGCACACGAAAACAAAACAGGCTGGAAAGTGGCAGCGAGGGGCTTGCTGTCCTACCAGCGCACCTCACACCCAGATATATTCCACACAGCGAATCCTGCACCGTCACTGCATCCCCGTCACTATTCAAGATCTGTGCCAGTGCTCGTCAACCTCATGCCTTTCACGTGGATGCACCGTTACAAAAACGCCACCATCAAAACGTGCCTGCCAGGGGGCAGGGTGTGGTTTGAGATGCCAGTCCCAGCCCGCCCTCCCTCTAAACAAACTCTTACTGACGCTGCAGTGGCTCAGAAGGGCAGGGGCTCACCTCGGACAGCCAGAAGTCAAAGTCCTTGATGCCAGTGTTGAAGTTCTGCTGTTTGTTGGCCTCCTTCAGTTTCTGGCTCTTTTCAGCCGATTTCTGAACCAGGAACTGCCACTGGTCATCCAGAGTGCTCAGACGAGACTAACGAGAGCAGAGAAAAAAATAAAATGAAAAACAGGACCGGAAGCATTATTCCTTTGTTTCCTTTTCACCGATTATTGTGCCATCTTCAGGATTCCGATCCCTTTCATCTTCACCCGTACAATATTTGATCTCAGTCTATCAAAATCACAGTATACTTTACATTGTGACAATTCTTTGTATTTTTTTAGAATAATCTGTACCTTGACTGCGTCCTCGCTCCCAGCGCAGGCCCCTCTCTGGATCAGCGAGTTCCCCGTGTCAATGACCCCGCAGATCCGGTCCGCATTGGCATGGAGCTCTGCCTCGAACGCCTGGTGCTTCTGGTGTTTGCTCTGGGGAGCCGGGAAGGGAGGGTTCAGCACATTACCACCCACAGCAACAGCACAGCCTCTCAAACCATTGTCTCAGCACTGGCACACACGAGCCAGGACACAACCCAGGCCATAGGCGCATGCTGGAGACCGAGAACTAACTTCCTATGACAAAGCGGTTACTAGAAAACTTTTAAAATATCTAGTTAAAACTGTATCCTGGGTAATTGCTACAAAACACATTAAAAGGCAGCCTACACAATGGAGATCAGATGTGTATTAAATCTATTGAAGTAAAAAACGCTGGGAGCTATTAAACCTGATAAACCAATGGCTGCTAAACATCCGTGCCACGTGGCTACGACAGCTAAAACCTGTCAGCCCGTTAACGGGACGATTTACATGAGAACCAGGGCTGCCTGGAATTACAATTAAATGAATTCAAACTGTGTCACAATGGTTTGAGAGTCTGAACACAGACACTCTCGCACAACATATAAACCAGCAGACGAAGACACTGATCCGTGCCCTAGCACAGCCACAACTGACAGGACGATTCACATGAAGACTGTCCGAGACAGCCAGGATGAATAAAAAAATAAAAAATAAAACCTTAAAGGTCGTTCCACGCTTGAGGTTTTCTGGAGAAAAAACGGTGGACACAAAGTACAGACATTTTTTCAACATACATTGAAATTTCACAGGATAGGAGCTTGCAAACCTCATCCCAGCCTTAATTCTAAATAGGGCTGGCAAAAAAGAGATTCAAAGCTGCAAAACTATTTGTGAAATTTCAATGATGCTCAAATATAGTATTCTTTGTGAACACCTAAACTAACGAAACTTGTTTTATAAAAATCTATACAACATCCCCCTGGAAAATCTCCCGTGTGGAAAGAGTTTAAAGCAAGATAAAAAAAAATGAAATTCCAGCTGTTAAGACAAAACAAATACATAAAACCATACGAAAGCCACAGCCAGCAACTTTAGTACCATTAAAATGGCAACTACACAAGTAGCTAAAGTTTATATATATAAAAAAAAAAAATTAAAACAAAAGCAAGCACTCTGTGTGAATGTGCAGATCGGCAGATGAAAACGGAAAAGATGGGAGAAAAAAAAAAATTTACAAAAACTAAAATGTGCCAAGACGAAGACAAAACACTGGTCAAGTGCTCCTATTGTTAGTGCAGTGACACTATTCACTTACCAGCAGTTTGGACAGCTAAAAACAGATATAGAAAGAAAAGATATTCAGTATTCATTCGGACAGATCTAGGAATCACAAGAGCTGGTAACAGTGCAGGAGAGTGTTACATCTGTATATAGTGACCGGGCAACACAAGGTGTTACTGTTCATTTAAAAGCTTAGAGCTTGGATACTGTGAATATGATCACTTAATGTAAACTGGTATCATCTGCTGAACGCAGGTTTGACAGTAGTTATAACTGGAAGGAGGATGATAACCTACAAGTTCAGATCGTAAATGTACAGTCTTTGCAAAACTGACAGAAAAAAAAAAAAAAAAAAACAGCAATCCCAAATCAATCATATTCTTGCATGTCAAATATTCACATACAAGTTCTGAGATTTAGAAGGACTTTGCAGTCCAATAAAACTGATTAAATTTTTTTTAAAAAAATGACCAAGTTTTACTGCAACAGCTGCTGGAGAAAGATTACAAAACATTTGAACGCGGCAGTGTCTTTGCAGAACAATCGTGAAGTGTGAATCGCTGTTCAACCAGGAGACGAAGGGCAGCAATCTTATTCAAGTGCTTTATAAAAAAAAAAACTAATGTTTTAATATATCAGCAGCTACACAACCTCCACTAAGTGTGCCTGCTAGACATGTTGAACCGTGCAGACTGTCTGCTTCTGTACAGCAAGGGGTCAAGAACAAGTCATTCTTTTCTGATACTGGTGGCAACACTGCACACAGTAACAGAGCCTCAGCGTTCAACACTGCTGTGTTTCTAGCTGGAGAACGGGACTCTGTTTCCAGTGGTCTGCGCTGCCTCTCTCTACCTGGATGTTGGTGGGGTCTTTGTAGGACTCGTCCGTGGCAGTCTGCAGCTTCTCGCTGATCCACGCCTCGATCTCGTCCACGTCTCTGCTGAACTGCTGCAGGGTCTGCGATTCGCCCAGCTTGGACCTCTTCTCGATCATCTGAGCCTTCAGTCGGCGCCACCTGCAGGGCGCAAAGGGAATTGGGATAAGCTTCCAGTGAGGCACCCTAGTCATGTCAATTACTGGAAATGCTAACTCCCCTACGCACAGCCGTTTGAGTCGTTACAGGTTTCACTGCAAGACTAAATCTCCAGACCTTAATGGCTGGTTTCACAAACCCTAATTAGTAGAAATCATACCTAAAACATTTCCGTGCAAATCAGGATCTTTGAAACCAGCTGTTGGAAGGACACCGGCCTTGGTGTTTACAATGAAGCTTGTGTTAAACTCCCCCCATGCAAACCTGCACCCTGTAGAGGGTTTCAGTTTACTTTTCTATCCGCGGCAGACTCACCTGTCCAGGACCTCATTGCGTCGGTTGGCGATGTCTCCTTGGGCGTAATGATCGGCTGCAATCAGCTGGTCAGCGAAGGACTGCAGGGTTGCAATCTTTTCCTCCTGTTGGGCACGGGAAGAACAGAAACGGTTACTCGCGTTCGGGTGGTTTTGTTTTGGTTTGCAGAAAGCAGCCAGGGCTCTCCGAGACGGACCTGCACGTTGATGGCCTTGTCGAAGTCCTCGTGCTTCTTGATGAGCGCCTCCGTGCTGTCCAGGGAGTCTCCCTTATCATCGCTGGCCAGGAACGCCTCGCGGGCTGCCATCCAGCTCTCCGCCTGCTCGCAGTCCCGGCTGAACAGCTGCAGAGACAGACAATCGCACACAGGGCGGTCAGTGATGCGTGGCTCTGAGAGGGGCCACTATTGAAACACACACACGTTTATAGTGTTTGAGGACTTTGTATCGATTTACTATACTATAATGAAAGTTGGGGGGATTAAATAAATACTGACATTCAACATTTTCACAGCATTTGTTTATGTTCTAAATACATCTTTAAATAATGTTGTCCTCAGAAGGCAGTTTTGCCCTTTATGCGATTTCCAGGTATGGGATATAAGTCTGTAACAGTGTAGATATCCCTTAAACTACATTATAACTTTGCAAAAAAAAATAAAAAATCTTCTTTGCAATTTCCCTTGCAGGTTAAAGCAAGCAGACCTTATTTTTACCTGCAGATGCTCCGAATCTAAAACACTGCTTCAATCTCTTTCGATACTGTCTGTAACAGATGTAAACGTATCTCTGTTTCAGCAGCGAGAGCGCCACCCCTTCTCCTTCCCCTTCAGGTACCTGCAGCTCCAGGCACTGATCCAGCATCATCCTGCGCTGCACCCAGGCCTTCTCCAGGTCTGCGCGCTCCCGGTCCAGGATCTGCAGCTTCTCCTTGATATCGGGGCTGGCGAAGTGACCCCGCGCCAGCAGCTGCTGCCCGAACTGCTCGAACGCCTGGAAGGTGCCGGCCCTGGCATCGATCTCCGTGCGGTGCTCCTAATCAAAGCACAGCAGAGACGATGGGTTAGAGTCTGGGACAACTACTCAGATCTGCACATTGTAAAACAATTGTATAGCTGTATTTAAATGGGCCTGTTCACAGAACTTTAAAACACCTGTTTTAATTAGTTTGTGGTTCGTGAAAATTCGTGAAAAACTGTTTTAAAAAGAGGGTTTATTAGTTTTTAAAGTCCTTAAAGTAACATTCCTTAAAAAGCTCAATATTGCTTTAGACAAAATCCTTTCTGTGTGTTTCCCCCAGTTTCACAAGTACCCCGGTTTACCTGGTGTCTCTCCAGCAGAGCTTCTGCCCCAGTCACGTCCTTCGCTAGCTCATCCGAGGAGACGAGACCTCGTATTCCGTTAATCCAGGACATCAGGTCCCTGGGGGAGAAAGCAGGACAGTCCACATCAGACAACTTCACTGGGTCGGTATTATGAAAAAATCTGCCTGCAATACCCAACAAACACTTGTGCAAGGCTAGAACCGTTACTAGGCTTATGCAGCACTCTCTCTATTTCACAATCTGAAATAGTCCGTTTGCTGTACCTGAAGTCGCTGAGGAAGCGCTGCAGGTCGTGAGAGTCTCCGAGCTTGTCCTTGCGCTGGTCCGCACGGCCCACCAGGCTGTTCCAGGCCTGGTTCAGCTCAGTACACTTCTCCTGGATGTCATCCACTGCCTCGGGGTGAGACTGGATGAGACGGTCCGCAGTCTCACCCAGGGAATTCACCTGCATGCATCACACAGACAGAGGCAGGGTCAGCCACTCACTGTACTGCGGCTATCCACCCTAAAGTCTTGCATATGTATCATCCGGCTCTTACCTTGTCTCCCAAGGCCGCCAGGTCTCTCTCAAAGCCCTCGTGTTTGCGCTGCAGGGCTTGCACGCTGGCCAGGTCGTGGCCGTAGTTATCTGTGTTCAAAGCCTGGTTCTTCTCCTCAATCCATTCCTTGGTCTCATCGGCGTCCCTGAAATGAGAGCAGGTTTAGTACACATATCACCGCTTTCTACAGTACTTTTGAATGTAGCTGTGTTAAATCAAATCAGTGACATGTGGGCACACGCTTCTGCCAACATGCGGATTGGCCTAGCCTCCTCCAACCTAATGTTGCACAACGATACATACAGTTAAAGCAAGCTGTTGGCTCTGCAAGGGGACAGAGTTCCCTCCTGTGCTGCTTCCTTACCTGTGGAATCTCTGCACCTCGTGGGCACTGCCCAGCAGATTGCTCCTCTCCTCTGCCAGCTGCTGCAGGGACCGCCAGCGCTCGTTCAGCTCCTGCACGGTGGGGGCAAGACAAAAAGTCAAACTGTGCAGCCAGCACCATGGGCACTACTCCCCAAAACTCCCTTCTAGAACTCACTGCAATAGCTCAGAACAGTTAATATTCAGATCACACAGCTTTTCTTAAATTAAATCAGCTAATAAGGGACTAGGGTGAGCAGTAGTCGCACTATAGGGTATATGAAAGACGCAATAGTCAAGAGATGCCAATGCTGATACACAGTTTCCCCTTGTTATAAGGGAGCAGATCCTCAAGAGGGTTATGGCCGACTATTTAATGACGTCCTTTATTAATCCAATCTAAAACGTGAGCGGACAGAAGCATATTTACATGCCAATGTCTGCTACATTAGAATTATAAATAAGAAAATACATAAATAAATAGGCAGGACATTTACAAAAAGACGTAGAAAGCAGACACAGAATTTTGTCAGCCGAGGAATTTGCCGACGAGGAGAGGCTACAATGACGATGGAGGTGTGTAACAGGGGAACAGCAGCGAGCGTTTCATATGTTAATCTGAAAAGGAGGGATTTCGTGTGAATGAGGGACTTGCACTGGAGTCAGAAGTGCACACAACTGCTACAGGAGCGGGGCTTTAAAACTAAGGACACACCAATGAACAGAAACAGGTTTACATTATATTTTTTTTTAAATGGGGAAATAATGGAACCATGAGAGGTAAAACACAAAGCACAGCTCTGTTTGGGAGCATGGGTGTGGGTTAGTCTTCATGAGGAAACGAGGCACAAGGGGGCCAGTGAACATAGACAGGGTCTGTGTCAAAGTCTTACCTTGATAGCATTAAAGTTAGCCACCGACTGTACCGCCATGCGTACAGACTATATTGAGAATAATAAAAAGAACAGGAAGAGGAGGGGAAAAAAACAAAACAAAACCAGTCAACAAGAGGATTCACCAGGTTAGTACAAATAAATCCAGGTACCTTTGGGAGAAATAAATAAATAAATAATCCATCCCCGAAGTTAATAACCCGCTCCACCCAAAGAACTCAACAGCATGCAATAAAGAAGATCAATCTGGATAGGATCTAGTTTGTGCGCACACTAGAGTTTGGATACCTTGGAGGGGGAGATTCAACCATAAAGGGGGCTCAAACTAGACAAAATACCCTTTTAAAAAGAAGCTGTTTATTACAAAGGGTTTCCAAGCACCCTGTATTAAACTCCTGGCTCAAATGACAAATGTATACGTTCTTCAGGAGTCTTCTTGGACAGCAAAACATGTGGCACTACCCTGTGTTCTGGCTTATTGTACAACCTGTTTCTCTATGGGAGTCGGAGCCTTGTGTCATAAGGAAAGGCGTTCATTAGGATACAGATACGACATTAAATGCGTTTCCAAGGATCCAAACCTAGTAAGCCACAAAAAACAATCCTGCATGTTTTTCATTGTATTCACTGGAGAATTGTGTAATGGGTTAGATGGAAGGGTGCAGAGAGAGAGAGAGAGAGAGAGAGAGAGGTTTAAAAAGTGCAAGAAAACTATATAAAGCCATAGAAAGAGAGAGGCTCCCAGTTCCATTGCAGCTGCAGCAAGAAGGCAGCCTGGTGATCAGCTGTTCAAAGGACAGATTAAAATAAAAACATTGAAATGTTTATATAGTAATTGAATTTCTTTATAATAATCCAATTGGTTTGTGAATAAGATTAGTTATTGATTTTATATATGATCCAGCATATTATATATTTGACATTTTTATGAACAAAAATAAGAAATAAAAAAGAACAATGTATATTTGTAATTGTACAAGAAATTCAAAAACTGACCCCTGAGGTGTGATAAATTCATTGACACTGATTAAGAGCCTTAATCCCAGGGGCTACTGAAATCACTAACAGACTGAATCTTAGACCAGCAACAGAGCCGGGTTTTTAACCCTGACATCCCAGACTATTACTCCCATGGTCTACATTTCTTGAAATGGGTCTCTAGCAGACCAAGACATTTTAGTTGTGATCAACGTTCTCTACTTCGACCCCTAGGGAAGGCACAGCACTCTCGTCCCTGCGGGACACGCTGCATGTAGAGGGACATGCATGACTTGGATGGGAGCTGGGTTGCAGTGCAGTGGTATGGAGGAATGGGATGCTGAAGTTGGTTTATTATTGGGGTTTCCCAGTGCTGTGAGGTTGAAGGACTGGACCAACTTACCTTCCAGGGAGAAGTGTTTTTAGAGTCGGCTTCATCCTGTAATTAAAATTAGCAGCCATTACTGTATTACATTTAAAATGCTCTGCAAAACACCGTTAGCAAAATATCAATGAACAGTGAATGTTCTAAAATCAGTTTAATATCCTAAAATAAATACAAATAGTACCGTTTACATTAAATACAAAATGTTTTATTTGATCTACAAAAGATCCGTTTTAGATCGGAATACAAAAGTAATATGAAAGCAAGTCCTACCTGCGAGACTCCAGGTGCGGAACCCAACATAACCTGCTGTAGGGAGAAAACAGCACGTTTAAAAAACACACCAGCTTCCCTCGAAGCAGTTCAAAACCCTCCTTGCCTAATACGCAGCCACCCGACAGACTAGCCAGAGCCACTGCCCCCACGTTTGTTACAGTCCAGAGTGCTTTTGCTAGAAAGCCCCATACCTGTGTCTGAGCCAATGCCACCTCTGGAGCTTCCTCTGTCATCAGCCCCTCGGACTCCAGCTCATTGGCCACCTTGTTGATGTCCCTCAGCCGGGATTCATTAGCTTTGAGATCCTGCAGAAAGAAAGAGGGGGGGGGGGGGGGTTGATGCTTAACCTCATGCCTTTCCCACTATGCATCTTTCATTGTTGATATAGAAATACTGATTAAGGAGAATACATTACTAGAAAGAAATGCATTTGTACATTTCCTACAACACGTGTAAACCTGGGGCACACACAGAGCGCTTCTTCATTGCAAGGCTGCCCTTTAGACTGCAGAGCCAGTTATAAGCCGGTGTGGTCGTGTCTTCTGCTTGCCCTGTAATTTCACTAGCACTTGCATTCTTCTTGTATGGCAGAACACAGGTTAGGAAAACTACAAGAAACTTAAGTCAAGTCAAGCAAGTGCCGTCTTCAGCACGCTTTGTACTGGAAGCACTAGCTGACATTGTTGTCACTTAGGCTGCTTGACTCATTTTGAAGTTCCGGACGCTTTACCTTCTGGAAGTCGTCAAATTTCTTCTGCAGGACCTCCACCTGCTCCAGGTCGGACCCCATCTCCTCGTTGGTGAGCGTCCCCTCCTTCTCGTTGATCCACTGCTGCAGCTCACTGGCTTCGCGGAACAGCATGAACTTCTTGCAGCTCTTCTCCAGCATGTCCTTGCGCTTCTCTCCCATCTCCAGCAGGGAGCCGTACCTGGGTTAGGTTAGCGTACACAGGCAATCAGCACTCGCTCCAAGAGACAGAGACCAGACACAAAGACCTTCATAAACATGCATGCTCATTTCCAGAAAGGAGACTCAGACCCTCCTGTCCCCATGCTGGGGAGGAGGGGGGAGGCCTTTGAGCATGCATGTTCTTTCCAAAGAACACGGGGATGTGAGTAAAGCATTGAAAAATAAAAAGGCTCAGAGAATCTGGAGCACACAGGCTCCCAACATCTAGACGGTTAGTTCCGATTGCAAAATGAACACAAAAAGGTGTTGCACCTGGGGTATTTCTAGGGCAGGGTAAATCTTAAAAGAACACCAAATGAAAATATCAAATCCAATATTAAATCTAGACTTTCATCCTTACAAGAAAGGTTAAATTCCCCTACATGTTTAGGTTTGGGAAAGTTAAGACCATTGTATACAAAATATAGATGGATGTATATTTGTATTACCCTCCCACCCCCCCCAAAAAAGTGTCCCCAAAACACAAGACAGTAACATTCAGCACAGGATCAGCTACACGACCACCAATATACAACACAAACTACAAAACAAATCCAGGCAATGGATGAATGAATGACAATGAAGATGGGGGAAAAATATCTTGTTCCATTTCATGGGAGATGTACAGAGTTTAAGGTAAACCACTTGTCATGCAGGCATGACAATTCACACGAACTGCAAACGCATCCATTAAACCCTACCGATTCACAGCCATTCGGTCATAATAGCAGCTTAGCAACATCCCTTTTAAATTTAAACTTTGCTTTCTAGAGTTTAGATTTAGTGAAGCTGGACACATTGCTCAGTACTAGTGTTATGGACTGTTTTTAGTAATAGTAATACAAACATGCATGCACACAAACACCCACATAACAAACACAAGCCCCTCCTTTATTTAACAGGATGCTTGCTAATTAATTCATACCCCCATAAAATGTGTAAAAAGACAGAGACACAAAACACACACACACAGGTGAGCAGTGGATTGCTTCTATCCGGTTCTCAATAGAAGCAGCTGTGAAATGTTCCTAATGGAGAATGCAGGAGAGAAGGGAGGGCATGAGCCGAGAGATCGTGTCAGAGAGACCCTGCACGACGTGAGAAACGATCAGGCCCTACTCACAGTTCCTCCACCTGTTTCATACGGAGGGAAACGCTGCCGGCCTCCTTAGTAACCAGAGCCCTGCACAGACAGACAGTAGAGGGAGGCACACCAAAGGCATGCAGATGTTAGTTGTTAAAAACGAATCATTAGAAGCCGAGGTCAGGAAATCAAGGCAGGTTAGCTGTGCAGTAGAGGCAAGAGACGGCACATTACTGCAGCTGTGCACAGGTTAGGTTAGTTAAAGAGTGAGAAAACACAGTTCCCTGTCAGATGTTTCAACTTGGATTTTCAGGTTGAAGTAAAAGTGCGAAACGATTTAGAAAATGCAGACAAACCAAGAAACTCTGAATGCTACACATATATATGCAGACAAACCAAGGGTTCATTCAAATTAATACTACATTTAAAATACGAATAAGCTGGTACTGCAGCACTACAAGTATACTGATTTTATACCAGCACTGGAGCAACAAAGCAATGCATTCGATGTGCTTCTCTTACTGGCTGTCGATCTGCTCCTGCCGCACGGAGATGCTGCCCTGCTCCTCCAGCAGGTTCTCCCGGGAGGCGGACTGGGTCGGGTCCAGCTTCTTCACATAGGCAGCAGGAACGAAGCCCTGGCGGTCGTTCACCTCCACCTTCCACCAGTCCTGCAGCGGACAGACAAGCAAGACGTCAACCAGCAATAAGGGAGGCAGAGACTGCCAGGATATCTACTCGACAGGGTTGGTGAAATTAATAAGATGGGTATGCCTCTGGTCTGACAGTCAGGGACGGGAGGGGAATAAAAACACAAGCAAACCAGATACACAATAATGTGAAGTGCCACACTACTGGCATCGGGAGTGAATAAATCGGTGCTTGAACATCGCTGGCTGTACCTTGTTGGTGCTGTTGAGCAGAGTCAGGATGTCTCCCTTCTTCATGGTGACTTCGCGAGGGCTCTTCTCCTGGTAATCATACAGAGCCAGGACCAGCTCCTTGCCAGTCTCGTCATCCGTGGGGGCCACTTGTTGCTGTAACCGTGGAGAAAGAGAACGTGCATGGCCTTATTGGTATTGATAAAACAGGTTAGCTCTGGAATACAGATTTCCCTTTTGTTAATGTCCGTCTGCAGTATGGATCAAGCAACACAGACAAGCCTAGAGTGAAAACGATGCAAAAAGAACAGTGCTCAATCCCAACGAGGCGACTCTGCACCCCTTGTATAGGTTTATGCTCAGAGACAAAGGCTGATGTAACAGGTACAATACTGAACCCTTGCGCTTACCCTGCAAGACTGTGCCTGCTCTCTCAGGGCTTGAATGCTGCTTCCATAAGCGCTCAGATCAGACATCAGGGCTTCGTGCTTCTTCAACAGAGCCTAGAAAGCAGAACAAAAAGTTAACCACCAAGACCTTCAAGATGGTCCATCTTACTTCCGAGTTTAATAAGACACACCTGAGCTTGTTACCTATACAATGTGGCTAATCAAGCTCGTAGTAAAACGGCTATGCAATCGGAGTCTTATTTCCATCGCTGTACCAGATGGAAACCTAACATTTAAAATTAGCTTCACCGTTTTATATAACATATAGCTAAATAAAAATACTATAGAAGATACAATCGGATCTGAACCGACTCAGAGATGCCAGCCAGCCAGACAGCCCTCTCATAGTAAAGCTACCCTGCCCTTGCATGGAGTGGCTATACAGTCTCATCTGCCTTCATGTGGTGGACATGCAGCCTATCTCGGCATCATCTCCAGCACTCGCCTCTGCAGAGTCCTCATCCTTGCCGTAGTCCGGGCTGCCCACGATTGGCTCCTTCTCCCTCATCCAGGACTCGGCCTCGTTGGCGTCCGCAAAGTACTGCTGAGCCTGCAGGGAGTCCTCCAGGTCCTGCCGGCGCTGGGACGCCTTCCCCTTCAGGGTCTCCCAGCGGCTGTTCAGCTCGCTCAGCTTCACCTTCACCTCGTCCCCGGCAAAGTGTCCTGGAGACCAGGGCAGAGACGGAGACAGAAGGTCAGGGGACAATAAAGAGCCTGCAGGAGGCCGCGCCAATTAATATATTACACCCTGTCCAGTTCAATGAGTGTATTACAGGGATGAAATAAGACTACTGCATAGCAGATTCACCCATTATAGGTTTTTGAAGTTGAGCTTGATTAGCTGCAGTTTATAGGCAACAAGCTCAGGCGTCTTACTAAACTCATTGTAAAAAAGAAGGAATGGATCAAACTGCTATGCAATGGGAGTCTTATTTCCACCCCCCTTGTATTTTCTCTGGTATACCAAGTAAAGCACATCCTTTACAGTTTTTGACTCATTTTATTTATTAGGAAATGATTAACAGGAGTTGTCCATTTTCACTGGTGATGTTAATGATCTTGCACGATGATCTGTGCGCAGGCTTGTCTGCGTGTGTGCGTGCATTTAAAGGTTATGTGCACTTACCCTCCTCGACCATGGCCTGTCCCTTCTGGGAGACGGCTTTGATCCGAGGCTCGTGTCCGGCGATCTCAGCCTGCAGAGCCTGGTGCTTCTTCAGAAGATTCTGGACACCAATGAGATCTTTGCCTGAAAAAATAAAATAAAAAAAATAGCAATACATTTCAAAAGTAGGTCAGCTGTGCCCTTGCTGTACCGTGGCTCTGACATTTTGCCTACTGCAAAGGGCTGACAGGTCTAACAGTATAGAAACTAGCAGGAACACACAATCACAAGAAGGAAGCGTTACATCCTTGCCAGGAACAGTTTCTTTGCTAGTTTTAATACAGATACTTTGAATTCCACTATAAAAAAAGACTGCCCACATTGTGCTATAGCAAGGCAGTCCTGAGGGAGTCGCGCACAACACTGACCCCTGTTGGTGGAGGCTGCGATGGGCTCCTTCTCTCTGATCCAGGTCTCCTCGTCCTCCACGTCTCTGAAGAGCTGCTGCAGCCGCAGGGAGTCGGACAGCTTCTGCTTGCGGGCCACCATGGGGTCCTTCAGGGCCTCGTAGCGAGTCATCAGCGCCTCCTGCTTCTTACGGATGTTGTCAACGTCAAAGTGTCCGGCCTCCTGGAACTGTCGGGCCTGGATGGTGATGCCGTCAATACGGTCCTAAAAAAAAAAAAAAAAAAAAAACCACACACAAACTGGATTCAGACAGACTCAATAATCTTGATCTAAAAGAATGCCCTTAGCAAGTTTCATCACAAAATCGGCCACACAGTTCTCTACATGTTAATGTAAAACACACATAACTTCCTCTCCGAATGAGGGAATTCATCATGTGGTTGAAGGCAGCAGCTCCTTACCTGGTGAGCGGCGATGTCAGCCTCCAGCAGAGCGTGCTTCTTCTGCAGGTTCTGCACGCTGGTCAGGTCTTTCCCGTAGTCATCGGAGGACAGGTGCCCTTCCACCTCGTACAGCCACAGCTCGATGTCCTCCACGTTGCGGTTGAACTGCTGCTGCTGGTTGGCCTCACGCAGCTTAATACCTGAATGACGGGGGTTAAAAAATACCACCATGGGGGTTACAAAGGAAGTCAAACCGAGATCGTTCGATAACACCCATCCCTTGGTCTTTAAATCGGACCCTTCCCGAAATGCCTTCAGTTTCTTGCGGAGCTAAATTACTGGTCTTAGGATCTGGTGTCAAACCTTCCCCGTCTCCCTTCCAGGACCCCTGGGCTCACCTTTGAACTCCGTAGCCTCCAGCAGTCTCTTCCAGAGGGAGCCGACCTCATCCATGCGCTCGGACACCTCTTCCGCGGCGTAGTGCTTGTCATTCAAGAGCTCCTGGCCCGCCTTCTGGAGGGCGTCGATGCGACTCTGATTGGCTGAGAGCTCAGCCTCGAAGGCCTGGTGTTTCTGCACTTTGCCTTGGAGGTTAGATGGGTCCTAAAGAAAATAAAAATAAAATAAAAGCACTGGCAAGTATAAACTGGCAAGTGTTCAGGATGGACAAACACTCAGTTCAGGTAGGATGTGTGATTAACAATAAACAGGGTCTCTACCCTTTCTATCTTTTGAAATGGAAATGAGAGAGACAACGGGTCCTTGCCTTGTAAGCCTCGTCGGAGGCAGTTTTCATTTTCTCGTTGATCCAGCTCTTGAGCTCGTCCGAGTCCCGGAAGAACTGCTGCAGATGGAAGGAGTCCTCGAGAGCAGCGCGGCGGTGCTGGGCTCGCTCATGCAGGGCATTGCGACGGCTCAGCAGCTGCACAGAGAAGGGAAAAGAACAAAACAAATCCGCTTCATTCACTACTTTGCTGGCTGCAACTATATTACTTACCAAGGACTAAAACATAGACTTATGTGCAATAGAGAAATGCACACAGGGTTACATGCATAACATCAGGAACCTTACAAAGTGTGTTTCTCAGACGCAGAATAAATACCGTCTCTGTTTTAAAACAGTTTGTGTGAACTCTATGGAGTAGCCCTGCCATCACTTTGAAAAAAAAACATATGTGCAATATCAAATAGTTATAGGATAGGAAACTTAATGTGGTATAATTGTGCACATGATGACTGAAGTGGATATAAAAACGCAAAAGCTTTCTAAAAGGCGCACAGCACTTTATTGTAGACATTAAAAGTATTGAATACTTACAGCATCTCTGCGAGTAGCAACATCTTCCTTTGCGTAGTGGTTATTCTGAATTAGTTTGGTGGCAAATTCATCCAGAGCCTAAGAATGGAATAAAAACGTGTTAATTCTTGTACGGGGTCAATGCCACATGGAAATTGAAAACTGTATGCAATTACTGATTTTATAAAACCAAGCACTAACCTCAAAAACTGAGCCCCAAGTAATAAAGTCACCGGGTTAATCAGATACAGATATAAAAAACTACCTCCTGGATGAATTAGGAAAGCAATTCGAAGTTCTCTCACCGTGATCTTCTCCTCCTGGGCGCTGAGAGACTTCTCGAAATCCTCGTGTTTCTTCAGCAGCGCCTCCACGCTGTCCAGAGAGTCACCCAGGTCCTCGTTCAGCAGGAAAGCCTGGGGGGGGTGGGGGGGGTAATATATTAACCAACGACGTACTTAAATACTGTATGTAAAAATGAACAAAAAAGTGTTTTTAAAACAAAGGTACCTCCTGCTTGCTCATCCAGTTGTCCACCTGTTCTGTGTCCCTGTAGAAGAGCTGCAGGTCCATGCACTGCTCGTACTGCTGCCTGCGCAGCTCCCACAGCTCCAGCAGGGAGGACCTCTCCTCCTCCAGCACACGCAGCTGCAGAGAGACAGACACACACAGTGATCCAACACCGGTAAAATCAAGCACGAACCAAAGAATTTACTCGGGTATTGGAAGAGAAAAATATTAAAACGAAACATGACATTTACCAATATAAAATAATTAGACAATTGTTTCTGCAAGTGTGCACCAACTCAGGCACTAGCCAGAATATTGATCTGCTTCACTCAAGAACAAACCAGTTGCTGGAAGGAGGTCGGGCTGTGCATTTGTTTCATGCCACTGATCTGCTGGCTGGCTCACCTTCTCTCGGACCTCGTCAGAGGCATAGTGTCCCGTAGAGAGGAGGGCCTGGCCGGCTTCGTCTGTGGACTTGAAGCTGTCTTCATGGGCATCGATCTCTCCCTGCAGAGAATACAGAGGCTTTATAAAAAACAAACCATCTAAAACCAAGGGACTAGCTGTTATTTAATTAAATCAATAATTAACACCTGATGAAAGCCAACCGATTTAGCAGGTCTAGGAAATAAAAGCTGCTTCTGCTATGTGTGCAGTTTTTAGAACATGTGCTTTGAACGTTTTAGAATGCTGTGTCACTGACATTCCGAGTGTGACACGCAGCTGCTAACGGGCTGCAATGGGGACGTGACTTCGTTACCCCTCCTCCAGTACCTTGTGCTCCTGGTGCCGGTCCAGCAAGGCTTCGGCTCCGGCCACATCGTTGGCCAGCTCGTCAGCGTTGATGAGAGCCTTCATCTCCGTCACCCAGCTGGTGAGGTCGCGGAAGTCAGCCAGGAAACGCTGCAGCCTGAGAACAAACAGCAGAGAGAGAGAGAGTCACACGGGATTCATAAGCTGTGCAGGTCCTTTATGATAAAACACATTTTAACATACTATCCCCCTTCCTGTGCATCATAATTTCTTGTACTGGTCACTATTTAAAAATACGTTACTACAAAAATGAATATAAAAACTGTGCTTTCTCATCTGTGACCATTTGTATCGCACGCAATGTCAAACCTATACAAATTTGCAGGATACTCCCCCAATCCCCACTGACAAGACGTAAGCTGTGCTTGCAAGCTCAATTAGCAGCTCTTGTAAAAGGACCGGCCCCAGCTTAGGGAGGGGCTGCCACAGCTCTGCCTCACCTGTAGGAGTCATTGAGGCGGGCGTGTCTCTCAGCGGCCAGGGTGCGGATTTGCTCCCAGTTGGTGATGAGCTCGTCCCGTTTCAAGTGGATCTGGGTCGCGTTCTGCGGGTGGGTCTGCTGCAGCCGGTCAGCCTCGCCGCCGAGAGTATTCACCTGCAGGGACAAGAGTAAGATCCCAGCTCACCCCAAGGAACCACGGGCATAGCTTTACAAAGTAGTGTGCCGCGTGCAGCGACCATGCACAGTACTGGTTATATACAACAGGTTTGTGAAGTAAATCCCTCACCCATAAAGGCATAGAGATGATCGACGACAAGAGAGGCAGTACCTTTTAATTAGACTAAACAATGCAGAAGAGACCTCAGAGGTCTTGAAAGCTTGCGATTAATTATTGTTTAGGTTAGTCCGATAAAAGCCATTACCTCTCCTTCTCTCTGTCTATTACAAAATGTGAAGTGTGGATCCCAACCACTGCTTTACAAAAACAAGGGATCACTATAACCTGTGCACCACCAGTAGATCTTGAAGTGTTCAAATTGTAATTAATAAATCCTGATAAAAATAATGAAGTCTCTGTAGATCAGTGGGGAGGTTTGCTTTGAGCAGCCTGGCATTTTAAAACTCAATGGTCGCAGACCTTGTCCTCCAGTGCAGCCAGGTCCCTCTCCAGCCCCTCGTGCTTGCGGAGCAGCGCCTGGACGCTTGCCAGGTCGCGCCCAAAATCATCTGAAGCCATCAGCTGCTCCTTCTCCTTGATCCAGCTGATTGTTTCGTCTACATCCCTGCATTAAAAAGAAAATACAATGTTGCCGTTCTTTGCCCGTGTACTGAAATCACTCTGTTCCGGTCGATTCTGCCCATGCTGCTCCCCTAGAGAAGGCGTTGTGAAGCTGGTGCTCTACCTGTTGAAGCGCTGCACCTCTGCAGCCCCAAACAGCTTGCCCTGCCTCTGGAGGGCCAGGCCCTTGAGGCGCTGCCAGGCTGCGTTCACCTCGTCCTGCTTGCGGACGATCAGCTCTGCCTCTGGGTGGCTCTCCTGTCCAGGGGAGAGGGGAGGAACAAGGTTAAACACAGCTGCAATTGGCATTTGACTTTATAACATAGCTCTTCTTTATTTTCTACACCCGATCTGACCCTGCAGTAGGCAACCTTGGCTTTTGCAGTTCATTCCATTGCAATACTTTGTTCCGAGGTTCCGAGCAGGTTTTCATTTGACCCTAAAAGGGCCATGGCTTCCTTCCCCCCCTTCCCCGACTTGATCAGAGGTACCTGCGTGAGTTTCCCGGCGAGCTGGTTCACGTCGTTGACCCGCTCCTCGTGTGCAGCCAGGTCTGTCTGGAACTCCTCAAATTTCTTCTGCAGGACCTCCACATGCTCCAGATCCAGGCCCAGCTCCTCCGAGGTCACGATCGCTTCCTGGGGGGCACAACAGACACCAGAGAGCGAGAGATTACTACAACAAAAACGAACAAACATTCTTAACTGGATATCTAGTGAATATATAGCTAACTGAACAAAAAGGTTTCACTGACCTGATTAGCTTGGCTTACTTAGATAGTGCAGGATCAGTGGTAAATCATGGGCTGCGAAACCAGCAGTGAATAACTAACTAAACAATACAAAAATAAGCATGTCCTTTGAACTGCTGCAGAACTTAAAAACAAGCAACTGATAAATTTCAGTTGGTTTTCCCTGCTCTTTCATGCACACAATGACCTCCGTAGTGGATTGAGAGGCGCGTGTGCAGCCCCCTCGCGGCTGCTGGTCCGAGGGCCGTACCTTGTCATTGATCCAGTCCATGGTGTCCTCGCACTCGCGCAGGTACTGAACCAGCTTCTGTGCCTGCAGCAGCCGCACACCCTTCTCCTTAGTCTTCTGCAGCAGCAGCTCCCAGAGCCGATGAAGCTCCTCCAGACGGGTCTGGAAGAAAACCAGCGGCAGCACTTAGAGACTGGCTTTAAAAAACACACACACAGGGCACTCCCGCGCACAACTTCACAGGCATGCTGGCTACATGAAGCACGCACACGTGTAAAAGCCAACGTTTAGGAAACAGAGACGCCTACTGCCTAACAGTTTCACCCATTGCAGGTTTTAGGCTGACAAATTTAAAATTCCAGAAATGGTAGACAAATACAAAATTGATGATAGATTTGTGATCGTCAGGGGGAAACCTTTTTTTCAGAAACATACAAGAAAACGACAAGTTAGATTCCATTAACGTTCCCCCTGAACATTCACAACGCACAACACTCAGATCTTATTTCCACCTCTGTTAAAGGGAAATAAAGAGACACTCAAAAAGAGATTTCCACAGCAACCAGGCACCTACTTTCAAGTAATTACTGATATTGACAGTTTTTACTTGGGGTCGCTGGGCTGTCCGGTAGGGCGTGAAGGACTGAACCAGACAAAGGATTCGGTTTTACAAACCAACAGATATTCACAATACCCAGTGCATTACTGTCCTCAACTACTAAACCAAGCAAACTGGCATCCTTACAGTACATGCTGCTGCACTTACTCAACGAGGCTTCTATAAAATTACTGCAAAAGCAAGATTCATTCTAAATCTCAAATCTAACAGAATTTATTCTGCTTGCATGAGTTGTGCTAGCGTAGGAACAGTTTTGGTGCAGAAGCCGATTTCAATAAACTGAGTTCCAATTCTCATGCTGCAAAGTACCAAAAGGCACAGCACTAATAAAAGCAGCTAGAATTGTCTATAAATAGTCCAAAGCACACTTTTAGTGTCCCAGATATTGTGACCTATGAATACGCAATGTAAAAACTGAACAGCAGCAGTGAACTTTACAATAATAAAGAAAAAAGTTATTTCCAGTGCATAAATAAATCTAGTCCTCACAGCCTCTGTTCTGCACACAGCGTTGTGTTTTGCATTGCGTCTCTGTTGATGTAAAGACTTACTCGGATGATGTCGGATGAGAAGTGTCCCTCGGTAATCATCTGGTTCCCCGTCTCGTCCAGCTTGACGATGGCGCCTGCGTTGGCCTGGACTTCAGCCTCGAACGCCTGGTGCTTCTGCAGCTTCCCCTGGAAAACCCAACACACCACCCCATCAGAACTGCAGCAGCTTGCCCTGCATCTCACCACCTTCATTACACAACTGTAATGTAATGACAGAGGCCACCGATGCACAGTATACAGCAAAACAAAATGCCAGCCTGGAACAGATCTTAAATATCAAGTCAAGAAATTACAGTAATTAAACAGATTCTGGTACTCTCAATAACTCGCGCTAAAGAATGTCCTTACCAAGTTTCACCACAAAAAAAAGGAATGGACGCACTCTACCGCCACCCTCACCCCCCAGCATGTCCCTCCGCTGCTCACCTGCAGGTTGGTCGGGTCCTTGTAGTTCTCATCGGAGGCGATCTGCAGCTTCTCCTGGATCCATTTCTCCAGCTCGTCCGCGTCGCGCCTGAAGAACTGGAAGCGGTAGGAGTCCTCGAGCTTCTGCCTCCTCAGCCCGGAGAGTTCCTTGAAGCGCAGGTAGCGATCGAGCACCTGCTGCCTCCTCTCCTGGATATCATCCGCTGTCTCCAGCACCTTCACCCCGCTCGTATCCATTCTCTAGGGAAACACAGGGCAGCTACAGTCAAACAGCCCTCTTTGTTCACAGCGCAGCAGCACAAAAACAAACACTGCTGCCAACGCAGTTCCAATGCAGTCCTCTAGCCCTCTTAAAATAGGAAGCCAGGACTAAAGAACAGTAATTAAGTGCTGAAACAGTTCACTGGATTCACAGAGCAACGTGCGCCGTAAGATAAACGTGTAACATGATCCAAACGTTCCCTCTCCTCCACCCAGATTTCTTTCTTGCCCTGTTTAACCTTCACAGTTCTCTCTTAACTTCCCAATTTAGATACATCTCCAGCGTATTATCAACTCCTCCCCCCCACATTTTTCAGCCACCGATGTCAGATTAGAGACCCAGCTGTGAATGAAGTCACCATCCACTGCATTCCACAGTGTTTAAACAATAAGTCCAGCAAATGGAGTCCAGCAGCAGGCAGGCAGGCCAATCCAGCATGAGGAGAGGAGACACATGAGAATGGGGGTGGGGAGTTCCTATTTTATTTCTTTTTGTCTGCCAGGCAGGATGCAGCCCCCACCCTCATTTAAAGGCAATCAGAGGAAACTGTGAACCCCCCAAAAAAGAGCCAAAGCTCCTTTTACAGTTTATTCTAAGTTATTGTTTTTATTCAACTGAACAAGTATTTGATCTCCTTGACCCTTCCACGCACGGCACCCTCATAGGAGGACGGATACAAATAAAAATAAAATCTAGTCTTCCTTATATGGGGACATGTGGAAGACGCAAATGCATGATGACCTCGTACGAGAATGCCATATAAAAGCAATGGGGTGAAAAAAAAAAAAAAAAAGTCAATGAAAAATATATTTATTAGTGTTCAAAAACTAAAGATTAAAACTGCGAAAGCGAAAAAAAACAGAAGCTCCCCTCTTGAAACCGCTACAATCAGGTTGCAGAACCAGAAATGTCACGTCACTGAAAACGTTGACAGCCTGCAAACGCTCCTCCAATCACACCACCAGTAAAGGCACTTGGACAGGTGTGAACCCTGGGGGCAACGGCATGTTCTGACAATACCTGGATTCTAACAGTTAAAATATAACAAAACAAGGATCGCTGGGCTTAGCACGTCAACGGATTTCACCGACCTGGGATTGTGAACATTTCCAGGCTGCTGTAAATAAAGTCATGAAAGTAAGCTTGGCTCGAAGTATTTCTTTGGGGCAGCAACTGTAGAAGTTGTTGTTTCCATCACAACCACAAATGTAAAATGAAATCGTGTATTAATAAAATGTCACTTGCAAACTGAAAGATTCACAGTTCAAAAAGCCTTCAAGCTTCATATTCCCAGGATTTTCCTCCCCAAGACGACCATCATGTAAATATGCAATTTGCCTCAAGGACTTCTTCCCCACAAACAGCACACTGACATAAGCCAGCCAAGCAGACAGAAAACATCCCCTGTTCACACGGGTCCCCTGAATAGAGAGATCCTTTGTGCAATGGGTTTTGATAGCACAGTAACGTGCTGGCTTTTATCACGCTGTGGATCAGCTGACAGCAGCTGGTTTGTGTGTGGCCAAAAGCAGTAGGAACTAGCTCCGCTTTCACAGTGCTGCGCCACAACTACCAAGCCATCTAGAGCACGTACAAACTCAATAGCAGGGACGATCCCATTGCAACACGGGCTTGAGAACAGACCTGGGATCAATCACAACTGCACTGGTGCAAGTCGAAATTCACTGCACAATGGAACTGGACGCGTAGTTGAACCCTGGCACACCTGGGTAACTAATACCATAGAACTGATCCACTGCAGTTCAAACACGCATTTGTCATGCAATCATTATTCTTGTATTTTCAACCACTTTTGGTGACCCCCATTTCTTATATAGCATGTTTCTGTATTTGCACCTGTGATTATTACTGGGTTATTTAGAATAAACCTGTTAATGTGGATTTGCTTATTTTACATTTTAGTGCAATTGTAATGCATAATTATAACTAGCTGTAATTGAACAATATAGCAATTGTAACAGTGCTGCTGTAATTGTGATTATAAATGACCCCAGGTCTGCTTGAGAAGAGTCTTGGAGAAATCTAATGATGGATGTGAAATCAAATGAATATCTGGATGGAATCTAATTGGATAGTACAGTCACTATGCAGGCACCAAAAGTCTCCAGGCAGTGTATTCAGTAACACAATACTGAGCTATATTCAAAACAGCTTGACTGTACTCCTTGACGACACCCCACACACACACATCGATCCGGCCCGGATAAGTGCATTCGCACGCTGCCTGGGTTCCAGCACCTCCCCATTCTGTATGCACCTGACAGTACAGCTGACTCCGAGCGATCAGAGGTCACAGCACAGTGGAGCACAGCCACTCCCTCTGCAGCCTGGCTCTGCCTGATAAAGAGCAGCCAGCCAGCAGCTAGAAGCTTCCAGCCAGGCAGAGAACACAGGGAGGAGCTCAGCCTCCAACACACTCTCCACCAGTAAATCAATAAAACACTGGGGAGGCAGTGAGGGAGCCATCCAAAGTTATTAGTCATATGAACAATTTGTTTTCATAGTGATGGAATCAATTCAGGATATTAAGGGTTGAACAAAACAGTTAAAACACCTGCCATAACATTGTCAATAGGCGGTGTAGGGACACCATGGGCAGCAGCAAGACGTCTGGAAGGACATGCATACATCTTTCTGGAGGGATACGCGACTAATCCGATAACCGCGCCGTTTCCTTCAGGGAAGAAGTCGGGGTGAAAAGGCTGTTCTCCAGACAGACTCCCCCCTTCAAAGCCCTCAGAAATGCAGTCATGATAGCGACGTGCCTGCCAGTCAAGCACCTAACCATCCATAAACATCTTTAAACAGGGTGTTCAAACTGAACCCACTGCAACAGCTTAAACCAACAAGACTTTATTAACCCCCCCCCAGTCAAGAACGCAAGACATGTTTCAATAAGGAGCTGTTCTTCTGAAGCGCACCATACTGATTCAGCTGCACAGTACACATTCCACCAGCGGTATTTATAGACCCTCCACTTTGTAATGAAATCACTGCAGAGCAGTTATGCAATGCACAGGTGGAGCAATAAGGAAGAGAGATAGCGAGCATAGGCAAGAGCAACTTGGTGACCATTTCACATCTTGGATGTAGTTTAAATGGGTCTCTTACCACTGGAACTGGGTTCAAACTTGTGTAGAGCAATAACGTGTGTGTGTAATGGGTTACCAGGCTATTGCTGTTACACGGTTTAAAAAACAATTTATACCGTCCCATGGCGAATGGGATAGCCTAAACGAACTGATCGGACAGTTTCTGACCATTCCTTTTGTTCTTCCGTAGTTCAAGAACCAAAAACAAAAAATGAGTGAAAATATCGTTGAAGTAAAGTAGTCGTCTATCCTCTTGGATTGGAAACGTACAGACTTTTTTTTACCTTGAGAGCTGGTTTCAAACAGGGCTCCAATCACCGTGTGACGGCATCAGTGAACAGCCACATAATCCACCAAAACCACATCTGACCTAACAAAAGGTCAAATACTGTGCAAAAAGGACACAGCTAGAGAACGTGCCTGTGGCTGCGTCACCCTGCCCAGGTTTCTAAGAATGTGACACTCGCTTGCAACGCACAGCTGGCGTTTACTGTAGCATATTAAGGAAATGGGTGCGGTCTCGCTCCGAGTCAGTCCAAAGGGTGTGGCGGCTCAATACAGAGAGGATGCAAGTCTGAAGAGACAGGGTGCAGTCACTGCGACAGCAAGAATCTGAGCAACACTGTGCAGACCAGAACAAATGCATGGGCTTTCACTGCACGTCAGAGACCTTATGCACATCACTGCGACACGTGTCTTTAACAGAAGTCCAGATACAGAACCTAAAAACTTTTTTGTAGGGTTTACAAAACCACCGTTGGTAGCCGCAAACAAATACGAGGCTATTTTCTTGTGTGTTGGAGTCGTTCAGTGGTCACAGCTGCAGCCACAGATCACACAGGAACAGGGCTCGCTAACCCTAGCTCTGCGTGGCATGGTAAGGTTTTATCTCTAGGGGTCAGATTGTATTTGTAACTTCACTTTCAAGTCAGATTAGGGGTGTGCTGGTACTCGGAATTGCTTTTGAGTATTTATTTAAAAAAAAAATACTAAAAGCAGGTAGAAAATTAATCCATTCCTTAATGTGTTGATTTCCAAACAAAAAAAACACAAACAAAAAATACTGTCCTTCCCTCACCTTTACAACTGAGTACCAATCAATGGCAATTAACTTCCGCACTTTTAAAAGCCAATCGGAAGAGAATTTTCCTCTCATCCAGGGAGCTGATATTTTTGCTGCCGGACTGAAAATATCGTCAGTTTATGAGAGTAAGGAGTATCACAGCCCTAGTATAGATGAAGTTTTAGGACTTGCAAAGCTACCAGTAATAGTATCTGTACTGATGTTTCCATGAACTGTAGAGCAGTTTGGAAAGGAGTTTGAAGTCAGCCAAGTAAAGCCATAACACCCATGGTACAAGCCTGAAATGCTGAGGTACCTACAAGTACTGCAGTACCGATGTATTACAGTTAACACCAAAATTATATGAAGTTAGTTACCTGAATTTAGAGGCTGCAAATCAGAAGTTACTCAAGAAGAAAAGGCAGAATACCCACTGCAATCCCACATCCATTCAAACCCATGCACTAGCACACGGAGGGTATCATTTCAAATCAAAACCAAAATGTCAAATCTCACACAGATCAGACAGAGGCAGCGGGAGTACTGCACTTTGCAGGACTGCTATATGCATTTGGCGTGCGTGCAAAAATCACACAAGACCTATAGAGCAATCTGCAAGCTATTTAACAAAGAGCTTCATCGATATCAGACCTTCGACTATCTATGTGCAACTCAGGACAGTCAGGAAGAATAGAAAAACAAGAGAGATGTCAAGAGCTTCCTGCAACAAAGCTAGCCGCAGAGCCTCTGCAATGACAGCGCAGAATCACTCACAGCCAAGTCACACCCCCAGCCCATGCACTGTCAGGACTCTGCTCCGCCTGGGAAACACACACGGTGGGTGCTGGGGCCTTTTGGTACTAGAAACCAAAGTAAAGCGCTTCTTGTAATGTATATAACGTTCATAATGCACTCTATTTCAATTCAAACACACACACACGAATGATACCTTCAGGTTGGGTTTACGAAACATGGACTGCATGGTAGCAGGTGATGAAGCTGGCTATAGGGTACAACAATACTGTTAAAGGAAAAAAACAAACCATCAATAAAAATAAATAAACAGTTTAAAAACACAACATGATGTATAGGAAGCAATATTCAAAGCAGTTTCTCAAAAGAGATGCACAACATCGGAAAATAATGCACATACTCCACTGAAAATATCATCCATTTATAGCAAACGCATGAGCTGTCAGTTTTGTGTTGCTGTAGAGTTACACATCGTAGCATTCGGACTCCTGCGTTTACTTCACAAGCCACTTCTTATGCATTCTGGGCATGTACAGTAGGAGTAAAATCCAAACTGTAAATCACCCTATAGAACACATTCAGTGCATGACAAACACTACATGCATGTGCACTTTAAGGATGTGTGCCTGTGTGTATGGAGGACTGGGGCAATTAATACCAAAGCTTAACACAGGCCAAAGTGCTGGGAAAAAAACAGTTCAACACAAAGACGATTCCAGTAAAACTTAATCTCACAAGAGAACACGCATACAATGCAGATTTGAGACCCCATGCACACAGAACAGAGACCTCATCCTTACAAGCCAGCTGGACGGGGTTAACGGAGGCAGCAGGTTTCAGCAGTCCAGTCCTGCCCAGCTCTCACGGACAGAGGAAGAGAGGGAGAGATGCAGTTTCCACATGCCAGAGTCCAGAGTTAAACAGCACGCGATTGGAATATAAATGGTTTTCCCAGCCACTTCCAGCACTGTTAACTAGCAATGGTTAACTAGCAGACCTCCAACTGTGCCAAAAAATGTCACGGCCCACAGCTGCCTTGTTTTTTTTTTTATATAAAGTTGCTGTGCTTTAACCCATGAAGGTGAAATCATATCAGCACCCCCCCTCCAGGAATAAGAAGTGTAGGTAAAGGACTGGGGGGGTGGGGAAGGAGGGGGGGGGGCGCCTGCTCAGCCCAATATTGTGATTTGACCCCAGCAGAGTCCTAGAGAGAGCCTCACAAAGCAAGGAGCAGGGGAATAAAGCAAACATAGAGATATGATTACACCGGAAAACATGCTCGTTATAACTCATCTCTGCAAAATAAAACGCTAATTTAAATAATAATAATAATAATAATAATCAGGCTCGTCATCAGACGGCACTGAAGTACCAGATCCGTGAGGAATTGACTTTGTGACTCGGTGAGGCGTTGCATACATTCCAGATCAGAGGAGTGTGGTCCGGAGAGGCTCGCCTTGATGCGCACACCAATCTCGATACAGACAGACCCAGCTGTGGGCTCCCATCAAGGGCCCCTACCATGCCGTGGGTTGGGGAGGGTGCGGCCTTACATATCCCAGTAATTTATACGGCAACACAGACCTATTTTAAAAATGCGCGACAGATTTTAGATGTAGTTTATTTTATACGTGAAGTCCATGAACTTAAAGCAGAGGGCTTATTCAACTGGTTGATGTTCTAGTGTTACTTGGAGAGACTGCTGCTGCACTCTGTATACGCAGACATTATTCCCATCAGTCCCGCAACGCTAAACCGTGACTGTGGCGTGTGAGTGGACGTGAGCTTTGCCAGCTTCTCAGTTAAACAAGTCACAGTGACAGTTTGGCACAGAAGGCAGCCATTTGCAGTGGTTGCTCTACTACATGTTTATAACGGCGCGCCTTGAGCAAGGTTCGCCGGTCACAATGTATTCGCTCAGGTCAGACGTCGGGCTAGTGCATTTTTTCAATGGGCGGTGTAAGTAAGTCTTCATCGACATTTTATAGCATCATTCTCACAGTAACTCGATATCCCTAAGCCGTATCCATGAATTTGATGAAATTCCAGTAGGCTGGGCGGGTCCTGTTTGCTCTAGAAAAAATAAATACAACATGTCTGCCGTGCGCCCGAGCTAGCCTCCGTTTCCAATTCCAGCTGGAAAATTCAGCAGCATTCACAACAAGCTTTCAATTTTCAACCGGAAAACAAAACCTTAGTCTTTACTCTTAGGAACCGAAGATTATTTTTTTTGTTTTGCAATATATTAATTTAGCTACAGCATTATCAATTTCAATAGAGGAATGCACACTAGCTTCCAAAGGAAAAAAAAAAAAAAGTAGCTCGTAATTTTGCTCACAAAATCAGGTGAATTCATCGAACGAACAACCAAACCAAATACCGTGATATACTACATACACAAACATACATGTTGGTTTTATTTTGAATTCCATGTACATATTTTAACGTGATGATTATGTACTTATAACATTATAAACATGATCGGTAAAGCTGCTAAAAAAAAATACATAAAAAAATAGGCGAGGAAGGGTGTGTCGCTGCAACACGAAAATCAGTAAAGACGAAAAAACAAAGATATTCTGTTTTCACTTAGCAACATAAGCTAAATATTACATTTAATTTTCTAAAAAGCGGCACCCAGGACCAAGTCTGTGACATCTGCTGGTTTGTTTAATGTATAAACAAACCAGTCTACAACAACCCAAAAATAAAGCTCCAAATACGCGGCTTGATCTGCCAAAACACACACAGACATTTGTTGTTCTTACCTGCCGTTTAAAGTCTGCGATCTGTAATATTTAAGGAATGTACGCAAAGCTTCAGCTCGCTTTCGCGCTGCCTCTCACTCTCGTGAATGAGTCGCTTCAACCGTCGAACCAGAATTAATACTCTGCTCGAGCCGGTGACATCATACACCGCAGCAACCACCCGAACGTGAGCCGAGGGTTGACGGAAAGAGCCGTGCAAGGGGGGTGGGGAGGACAGACGTTTGTCCACGAATGCGCATGCGCACTCTTACTGTTCCAGGCCCTTCTGAACCTAAACACAGTATAATTATGCTTAGACACCTGCTTTTATGATTCTTATTTTATATGTTCTAGTAATTAGTACATTACCAGTCACCCACAACTATAAAAACTACCAAATCATAGAGTAGGTAATAATAAAAAAAAAAACAAAAAAACATAAACCCTTATTTCACGAACATTTCCACTGAAATGACATTAGAGTTTTTCTACATAATTAGTCAATTAAACAGCTCTTTTGTTGTTTAATCCTCACTGCTGGCTCAAGAATTCAGTGAAGCCCACGGAGTATTAGCTCTTCATATTCCTGAGTTTTTACAGTTCTCAAATGATATAAGATTATACACACACACACACACACACAAACAGGCAATGCTTTCATTAACAAGAAACAAACACATGCTTCTACAGATACACTGCTCGGGTTTTATTTACACCATTTGCATACACCAGCTTTTACAATAACATATGCGTTTATATCGGACACATTTCATATTTCACATTAATAACCACCTTATTAAAATACGTACATTATTAACGTTTTTTTTGTTTGTTTGTTTTCCACACACAAGCCCGTTCGTAGAGCAAGTGAATTACATTCATGCAAAAATCAATCACTCGGTCAGGTAATACTGTTTCTGTGGAGTACAGTACCACGTCCCTGAATGAATCAGGGGTCACGTCTGTACATAACGGCAGTACAGGACGGTTTCAAACACTCTCACATACTGCTGACGGCTGGTTTCACAAACCCAGATCATAGACTACCTTACCTAAATTAACACTAGGTAGTCCAGGATTAGCGTGAATCAGCGTCTGTGAAACCAGCCAGACAGTTATGTGTCATTCCTGATTTAAAACAGAGATGGTGCCCCCTCCTAACCCTCCCCCGTCGTCTAGACTCTCTAGAGCCGCGGTTCTCAAACTGTGGTCCGGGGAACCTTGGGGGGTAAAAGAGGAGGTCCCAGACACTTCTATTATGTAAAACAGCAGTTATATATATCTGATGTAGATGAGGCATGCTCCCCGGATTCTTTGTATAATTTCTGCACGGATCACGTCGCCTCCTGCATTCCTGCAGCACTGCGGATCTCCTTGCTCTTTTTTTTTTTTTAATATTCCAGCCAGCACACCCATTTGACAACGCACTGCAATTTGCTGACTCAGGTGTTGCTACAGAGCTGTTAAATGTGCCAGCACTAAGAGCCTGGAATGGCAGCGCCGGGCTGAGCTGAATTGGCTGCCCCTTCATGAATTCAGTGCAGAGTCTCAGTTCACTGATCTGTTTCAGAGGGCGGGTTTAACCCTTAGATCCCAGAGCGTTGTTCCTGAACAACCACGATTCAGCGAATCAAAAGGGTGAAAGGGGAGAGGTGGTCAAGTCCAAGAGAAAACCACCATGCCCCTAATTCACATTCAAATAATAATCTATATACACACACACACCTTAACAGGTACACCTTATACAGTTAAATAAAATAAGAGGACTGAAGTTTAAAAAAAAAACTCAAAAAAATAAAACGATATTGCAGAGTACGGCCATTCCGTTGTGTTTCTACAGTTCTGAAACTTAAAATATCAAAACATCAAAATCATCTTAAAATAGGCAATTTTTTAACCAATGAGAGAGGACATATGCATTAAACTTCCTCTTAGGTACTTAAACCCAGAAATAAAATCGCAAACATTTATAATAGAGCGCCATTTCACAAAATGCAAAAGATTTAAAAAAAAAATGTAAGACAGGGCTACACAGAAAAGTAGCTTTTACATTTTTAGATACTTCCCTGTAACTACAGGTATGTTCAAGTTTTGCTTCTAAATCCACTGAGCATAGCAGACTATAACCACTGGCACAACCACGTTTATAATACCATATTAAAAAGAGATTCAAATAACACATGCAATGCAAGATTCACCCAAGACTCCCAGTCGGGGAAGCAGAGAGCTCCACTTGCTGTTACTGGACATGCCCCTGTGTCTGAGGAAAGCCGCTGGCAGTGTGCTCCTCATTCACTACAGTGATGAGCCACACCTGCTCCAGGGGTGTGGGTAAAAACCATTAAACCTGGAACGAGTTTGAAACATCGCAATTACCTTAACTAAGGTATTCTTCTTGTTTAGAAACATTGTGTCTCGTTTTCTGTTTCATTTTTCAATAGCACCCATAGGGTCTCCATAGAGCTCTCAAACATGGCTTAGTTCTAAGTACAGCTGGTACACCAGAGTGTAACCAATAACCTGTCCCCCCTGGAACACTGCCCCCACTGTTCTATATTAGCGTTTCTTGCACCAAGGGCAGGTTTATGATTACACACTGTAGTGCACCAGCTTTGCTCCGAGAGAAGACATGTTTGAGAGCTCCATGGAGCATGGGTTTAACATTTTTAATAAAATCACCAGGATGTGAGGTGTGAGACAGAACATGCTATACAAAACCTAAAAAGAAGAATATATTTGTTAAGAGAGCTGTGATATTTCTTTGTTAAAAAACAAAAAAAAGGAGTTGTTCTTTAACAGAATATGCTGCTTCTAGGGAAGCCCCTGCAATGCGATCATTAAAACACGATCACAGCTTTGGGCAAACGTGACATCGTGAAGAAAAAAGAAACATGTTTATCCAGTGACGGAAATAAGACTCCCATTGCATAGCAGTGTGATCCATTCCTGGTTTTCCTATGAGTTTAATCAGACACACCTGAGCTTGTTACCTATACACTGTGGCTAATCAAGCTCGCTGTAAAACTTGGAAATGGGCGAAACTGCTATGTAATGGGAGTCTTATCTCCATCCCTACAAAATGATCAAGTTACTGGTTTGCATGTGTAATCGGAATCTCTGTTTTAAAGAACAGGCTCTACAGATGCACACAGATCACAAGCAGTGTTGCACGGCTATGAGATCATGCTTCGGCTTGGCGCCCTGTTCCGAGCTGTAAGTCTAAGGTATAAAGTACAAAGAATAACAAAAGACAATTACTTCTACATCATGATTTCGCAATGGGACGATTTCATACTAGATTTGCCCAGTGCTGCTGCATTGAGATCACCTAGTTGCTATTTTTCTTTCTTTTCTAGATCCCAAAAGCGGTTTCAGATTCGGTAACGTCAGCACCACAGCTGCAGATCCCAGATGTTTCCAGTCAAGAGCTTCCTGCCCAAACGCCCTCACAGCACCCCGCTCAGGACCTCCAGAACGATGAACTCAGATGGCCCTTCGGTACAGGAATTTCACGACGTTTGAGGCAGTCCTGAGATACAAAACGAAGCAACAAGAAATTCAGAGATGAGGACTATTGGAATTAAAGAACGTCCCCCTTTTTTTACTCTGATCACGTTTGAAATGTTATTTACGTAAATAAAATAACACTCAGAAACATACAAAAAAAGAACAACATATAACAGTTTAAACAATAATAAAAACCGGGCTTTCTATATTGCTTGCCAAGGCGCTTCACATTGGGTCTGCAGCACAAATACATCACGAGGTGCAATTTAGTCAATTAAATTGGCTTTGAATGAAAGCAGCTGAACAATCACACCAATTATTCTGTCTCTAAAATATCAATTAATTTGAAAGAACTGGAATTGATTTTAAAAAGGAATTGGGATCGAAACCAGGAATTGATCCCAACCCGTCAGCAACAGCAGCAGTAACCTCCTCTACGTGTTTTCTAGGGATCAATTAATATCCTGCACAAACGGGATCGTTTTTACTGTTGCAAACGTGATGAATCGGCCCGTGCTTACTGTACCTCAAGAAACTGCTTCAGTCGCATCACTGATCCCATCTGTCCGGTGGTGGTGACCGCTTCGATCCTACAGACCAGGAAAACAAGTCAACGTCAGCTCATCCCAAATACAATTACCCTGCAGAGATGCAGGGGCCGAACCTGGTGGGATATAATGCATTCCAAAGAGAGAATCAGAGAACCTACTAATATCTCTGTGTGTACTGATCAGATCAGGAAGGGTCAACAGTAAAGAGCACAGCCAGGTAAAGCCTCCATCCATAGGGAGCACCTGATTGAGATTATCACAGATGAAAGCTGCAGTAATGGTTTGCAGCTACAGTTTGAGAAGCTGAACACAGGGAAGTTGGATAACCTTTGCTTTGTGGATGGGGCAAAGCTAGACTACAGTCTGTGCAAGAAAATAAGGAAATACACTACAGGGATGGAAACAAGACTCCTATTGCAGAGCAGTTTCACCCATTCCAGGTTTTACTATAAGCCTGATCAGCGACAGTGTACAGGTAACAAGCTCAGGTGTGTGTTATCAAACTCATAGTAAAACCAGGGATGGATCAAACGGCTCTGCAATGGGAGTCTAATCTCCATCCCTACACCGAGTGACGATCCCCGCTTTGAAGAGAGAGATCGTTCAGTTTATTATTCAGTACCTGGGGAAGTACTCTTCCTTAATCATCAGAATCAGCTTCCAAAACTGTCCCTGATACTGTTTCATCAGAGCGTTCCCGCAAACCTGGCGGAGCAGAAACACAAGCAATCTGTCAGAATCATAAGAGAGAGAGAGAGAGAGAGAGTCTAATACACAGCTCCCTCCCCCCTCCTCCTCCTCGCTCTCTTTACCTCCAAGAAATCGAAGAGCAGAGTCGCTGTGATGTCAGCCAGGGGCTCCATGTTCAGCATCTGTGCCAGCCAGCGCCAGCCGTGGTTCAGCCCGTGGGGGTCTGCCTGTAAGGGGCAGGAGGGATTGGAGAAGTCACAATGTTAATGCATTCAAGCACACCCATTCTGTTATTCTCAATGTGATGAAGAACGTTGCTACCAGCTACTGGATAAGCTGGCTAATAAGACTAATACGACTAATAATAATAATAATAATAATAATAATAATAATAATAATAATAATTACATTATTATTATTAGTCAGTCATTTAGGAGATGTGACTTACAGGGACCCCGGGGGTGAACTATGCATCAACAGCTGCTGCTGCAGAGTCACTTACAGTAGGACTTCGGTTTTATTCGGTCTCGTCCGAATTAGATATATAGTTTCTATCACCCGATTCACTTTGCAGGTGGCCAGTGGAATTTCACATTCCCCTCCCAGACCCTGGTCCCTACCGCTTGTTTGTTGCTGTAGGGCCACCGTAGCTGTATGATGGCGGCGTAGAGGCGGATCATCCCGGACATCCTCTTCAGGAAGCTGTCCTGAGCTTCCACCCCGATGTCATCCACGCGATATCCCAGAATCCTGTGGGGCAGCAGGTTACACACACAACAGCGGTCTCCCAGCCTACACAAGCTTTTTTCATCCGACTGCGAGAACAGCGTTCCTCAGAGATCTCAAAGCTACTTTTTTTTCCTTTCTAAAACTTTAAACATGCATGCAATCTTATAACACAAACATATTCTCAAATATATAACGTTAACATTCATCCATGTAAACCCACAAGCCATACCCATACCTTGTAATTACCCAAGCTAGTTTTTAGTGGCTCAAAACCACACTGTCCACACATCCAGTACACTAGTGCAGAGGGCAGCAGAAACAGCAGATGAGCTGCAAAACAAGGCTAGGTGTGGCAGCCCAACGTTCAAAAGCAGGCACTGACAGGTATTTTATTGCCCTTTATAAATATCAGATATTTATGTATTGGTTTGTTTTGTAATAAAGCTGGCAAGAGGTGTTTTTTAAACCCTTGGTAAGCACTGCGTTAAAATATCACTCCCAGTGTTCTCTCCCCAGCCCTGCCCGCTGTTTGGTGCTGGCCTTACCTTTGGTAGTCCTCGATGGAGGTGCCCTCCTTCATCGGGGGGTAGCAGGGCACGGAGTAGGGGCACTTCTTGTGCAGGTGAGCCAGAATGAGGTCCCCCACCTTGGGATGGCGCTCCCAGATTCCAGAGGCAACAACTGCAATGGGGAAGGCCGCCTCGTGGTGGGAAGCAACCTCCTCCTCTCCTTGTTTCTGGGGAGGACGGGGACGAACGACACAAAAGACGGACGGACAGTGAGGTCACTTCCTGGTTGTAGGCAACCAGCCATGATGTTAAAGGCCAGGCAGAGAAAGTAGGAAGTATAAATGGGGTTTTAATTATCCTGCTTCGAATTTTAACACGGGGGATGTTCATTTTATTATGAATTTTCTTAACAAAAGAAATGTTCTATGGGCAGCTTTTAGCATTAACTTACACCTCCTTTTACACATGTCAAAATAAACCTGGCGTAACTGCAGATCCTTTCAGTTGGGTAATAATACATCTAAACACACAGTACACCACACAGCAACCAAAACCTCAGAACCTCTGAGAAACACACGGCCCCACTCTAAGATCCTAGACCCGTGTGTCTCTGTATCACTCATCAGTGCTGTCCCGGCCTCGGACACTCACCACAAACTTCTCTGCCAGTTTGTAGCTGACGAAGTCCAGCCCCTGGGGGTGTTGACTGGCGGAGACGGGACGCCCTGCCGACTGGACGCTCTTACAGGACAGCAGGACGTCAATCTTGTCAAAGATCTCCCTCAGCTTCGAGCCTGCAAGGCGAACATCACCGAGAGAGGAATGCTTAATGACGGGAAGCAGCGCTCGATGGGGGAGGGGGGGGGGGGGGGGGGGGGGTGTCCCGTTTAAGCAAACGCTCGATAAAGTCAGGGATGCAAATAAGACTCCCGCTGCATGCTTTTTTTTTTGGATAGAAGGCTGTCAATGGCAAAGGATGACTCCCAGACTTGTGCAAACAGCTTGACAAGCCTCTAAGAAGCGGTGCTAAAAATCCAGAGGCAAAATTAAATATTAATAAAGATACACACTCAACGGATGTCAGTACTTAGAGTGAGTAGCAGGGTTCTGAAAAACATAGCGTTACACGTCCCCACGTGTTGCTACAACTGTTTAAATAACTTACCTGGCATTGTTCTTTTAAATGTTAACATCCTGACCGCTTTTAACATTTATAACTTTACTGTTTCACAGCTCTTTTGAAAACACGCGTGTGACATTGAAAGCTGAAGAAGGGTGTAAATGCCTTACAGACAGATAGAGAAGTCTCTAAGCACGCTGACCTGAGATGCTGGAGATCTGGCTGACTGGAATCGAGGCAGCCTTCTGCAGCTCCATGCGGAGCTTCTTGGTCTGCAGAGAATCGGGAAATCAGAACGCGTTCGTTAACAGGAGCAGAAAGAACGAAAGGCTCTGAAATCAACTCGCTGCTCTCCCCATCACTGTGCAGCTTTCATCTCTACAGAGCAGCCCATCTTCTCATGCAAATTACTTATTATTTAGCAGGAGGCTTTTATCCAAAGCAACTTACAGGGACTCAGGGGTGAACTATGCATCACAGCTGCTGCTGCAGAGTCACTTGCAATAGGACCTCGTTTGTTTTACGTCTCATCCGAAGGATGGAGCACAAGGAGGTTCAGTGACTCGCTCAGGGTCACACGCGGTGAGTCAGTGGCTGAGCCGGGATTGAACCTGGAGCCTCTTAGTAACAAGCCCCTTTCTTTAATCACCGGATCACCAAGCCTCCGAAAAGGAATTTGTTTTTTTTTTTAACTCTGTCATTCGCCGGTCTATCAATTTCAGTAAAAGCATTGTTCAGTGCTCTATTCCAAGAGTCAGCAAAAAAATCAACGAGTAAGACTGCCAAAGAGAGGAAAGGAATCAATAGGTGCAAACCATAACAGAGATGCGCTGTAAAGTGTATCAATCAACAATGTTACACACAAGGACAAGAGCGGCAGAGAAATGGGAACAGAACACGGACATTCGATGGTGCAATGAAAGTAACACAGTAGCAGGGATGTTTCAAAGGCAGATTTCTACTGCATCCCCACACGTCACGCGTTATTCCTCTCTCTCTCACACACACACACACACACGTGCACCTGCATGTCCTTGCTGCTGTTGAGCTCCTCGAAGGATGCGGCACACTGCCTGGATATTTCCTGCAGCTCCTTGTACCACTTCAGAGTGCTCTCCTCAGCCGAGGTCTGCAGCCCTGGACAAAGAAACTTTGTATTCAACTTCGATTCCCAGCATAAAAGGTGGATACGCTTCAACAAATGGATTTTACCTATAGGATCATTTACTGCAGATGAAAATAAATCAATTTTGAAAAAAAAATAAAAAATCATTGTAAAAAAGAATTTAGCTGGTTTATTTTAACAATTTTAACCCATTCCAGGTTTTACCATGAGCTTGATTAGCCGCAGTGTATAGGTAACTCATAGTAAAAACAGGAACGGATCAAACTGCTATGCAAAACGGGAGTCTTATCTCTCTACCAGTCACCTGCTTTCCTCTGCTTCCCTTTCTGCTCAGCAGAGGGCGCTGCGGTCCGAGGCTTCACCTCCTGCTGCCTCTGAAGCTCTAGCTGCTTCCTCTTCTCCTCCTCCTCCGCTAGGTCCCTCCTCTTCTTCTCCAGGGCCGCCTCGATGTCCTGCCGCATGATGCCGATCATCGTGCGCATTTCCTGCAGTGCCCCTTCTGCCCTCGCCATGTCCTCCGCGCTCGGGAACTCTCCCTGAGAGTAGAGAGAGAGGGAGGGACGAAATCGAAGGGAGTTTACTGGAGGAGCAATCAGCGATCAATTTCCTAAATCGAATACCATCTTTCATAAAGACTTAGAAACAAGTGCTGGGGAATGTTCTAAACCACCCTTTCAGTAACCCCCCCAGAGCCTGTGGTCAGCTCTGACCTCTGCAGTGGTGCGGATGATCTCGGAGACGTGGCCGCAGAGCTGGTTCCCGCGCACGCTGTACTCCGTCAGGTCGAGGGAGGCCTGGACAGAGTTGGGGTCGATCAGCGTGTTGAGCTGCAGCACCTCCTCCTGGACAGAATTGAGCCTGCGCAGCCTGTCCCGCCCTTCCACCTGCCGCTGGCGTTCTAACTCCGCCTCCCGCAGGCGCTGGAGCTCCGCCTCTCTCAGCTTCAGGTTCTGGATCTAGGAGAGAGGGACAGACTTATGGAGTGGCACATCTCTCTCTCTCACACTCACAGGCACACACACAATGCATACTTAGCGTTATGAAGTCTTTGTCTCGACTCTCAAGTTAAGATCGCTCTACCTATGAGACACTAGAAATGGACAACTTCACTGACCTCATGGTCACTGATCACCAATCTTGAAGGTTGTGGCGCTGCTAAAGAAAATGCTTCCGTATCAAACACTCTACACCAAACCTGTGCCCTGCATAGATCTGTATTCATTTTTAATGACGAGAGATTTCTTCCATGCCACGCTAGTTTTAGTGTGTTCATTACAGTGACGGATAGAGGGGGAGGGGAGTTCTGATACCTTCATTCTGTGGCGATGCTCCTCCTTCAGCTTTTCCTGACGCCCCAGAGCCTCCTGGGAACTGTAGTCAACAAAACAAAAAACTATTGTAAAAGGTGCAATGGTCACTGCAGACACAGTTTTTTTTTTTTTTTTTAAATTGCAATAAAATCACCATTTGATTCCAGTTAGAGAAGGCAGTTCTTGTACAGTGCACACACACTCAGGTGTGTCTGTGCTGTGATGAATGGAGGATTAGCGGCTGAGCTATCCTGTGGTTTCTACCCCTCCTGGGCTGGTTTTACCTGCGCTCCAGCATGTCTCGCACGCTCTGGTACTCCTGCCTTCGTTTCAGCTCCATGAGCTCCTCGAATCTCTTGAGCTGCTCCGACTCCCGGCTGGCCATCGCCCCCACCATCTCCTCCTGCAGCTCCAGCCTCTGCCTCAGCAGCTCCTGCGCACAGACAGGCAGACAGAGACTCGCTCACTAAGCATACAGGCACACCACACAGTCAGGCCTCTACGAGGTGCATTTAGATACTGTAGGGATGGTGGAAAGATATGAATAGTCCACCTCGCAAATCATAAATTAATTGATCGACTGCAGTTGTAATTATACCGTGCAACTGATCGATTACAAGAACAATGATTGCATGACAAATAAATCACTAACTGGACCGTATTTACAACCACTGCGGGCGACCCCATTTGTTCGATAAAACCGTTCTATAGCATGTGTCTGTATTTGTAGCTGCGAGGGCTGCCGCGGTTCTTTAGAATAAACAGAGTGATCATGATACTGTGTGGAGCCGTTGACGTTGCTTCGTTTGTGTCATTAGAATTGTAATTACTGCAGCATATTTGTAACTACGATTCTGCTGTAATTGTAACAGGGATTGAACCCTGGTCTGCTGCCTGCCTTGATCCTCAGAGTGCTTCCTCCCTACCTGTGCCTTGTCCCGGTGGTTCTTCTCACAGACCCGGATGCAGCCCTCCACCTGCGTGGCCCGTGCAGACAGCAGGGAGATGGAGGGGTCGGGGTCCTTCTGAGTGTTCTCCACAGCATCGCCCTGCAAAGCACAGAGTCAGAGCCAGAGATGACAGAGTCAGAGCCAGAGCCAGAGCCAGGGAAGAGAGAGTCAGAGCCAGAGAAGACAGAGTCAGAGCCAGAGCCAGAGCCAGGGAACAGAGAGAGTCAGAGCCAGAGAAGAGAGAGTCAGAGCTAGAGCCAGAGCCAGAGCCAGGGAAGAGAGAGTCAGAGCCAGAGAAAAGTAAAACTCAGTGCAGTAACTCGTTATTTTTTAAGAATTCTCTGTCTCTCTGTTTATGTATTTATTTTATACACAGGGCGATTAGAAAGTCAGTTCACCACATCAATGGTACGGTGCGTTGATGTGGTAAACTCACCTTCTAATCACCCTGTATATACAAACACCAAAACACAAAAACTAAACAGCAGGGTTCCTCAGCCTTGCTGAACTGAAGTGAGTTAAGACAGGCTGCTGCTGGATTGCTGTGGGCAAGGTCGTGCGAGAACAGGAGTGAGAGACGGGACCCTCGCTCACCTGCACCTCCTCCCACTCTACCGCGCCTCGGGGCTCTGCTGGAGGGGAGGGGTCCCGGGCCGGTGCGGAGGGCTCTGCGGAGAGCCCGGTCACAGAGACGGGGCTGGAGGGGGCTGCTTTCTGGGGCGATCGAGAACTCAGCTGCCGGAGGACCCATGCAGAGAGGCTGGGGGTCGTGTTCACACTCTCCAATACACCCTGCAAAGACAAAGGATCAAACACTGTCATCAGGGCTAAACCGAGGACGTGGTAAAACCTGGACTACCCTGTCATCTCTCTCATCAGAGCCTGGTCACCCGGTCATCGCTCTCATCAGAGCCTGGTCACCCTGTCATCTCTCTCATCAGAGCCTGGTCACCCTGTCATCTCTCTCATCAGAGCCTGGTCACCCTGTCATCGCTCTCATCAGAGCCTGGTCACCCTGTCACCTCTCTCATCAGAGCCTGGTCACCCGGTCATCTCTCTCATCAGAGCCCGGTCACCCTGTCATCTCTCTCATCAGAGCCTGGTCACCCGGTCATCTCTCTCATCAGAGCCCGGTCACCCTGTCATCTCTCTCATCAGAGCCTGGTCACCCTGTCATCTCTCTCATCAGAGCCTGGTCACCCGGTCATCTCTCTCATCAGAGCCTGGTCACCCTGTCACCTCTCTCATCAGAGCCTGGTCACCCTGTCATCGCTCTCATCAGAGCCTGGTCACCCTGTCACCTCTCTCATCATAGCCTGGTCACCGTCATCGCTCTCATCAGAGCCTGGTCACCCTGTCACCTCTCTCATCAGAGCCTGGTCACCCGGTCATCTCTCTCATCAGAGCCTGGTCACCCGGTCATCTCTCTCATCAGAGCCTGGTCACCCTGTCACCTCTCTCATCATAGCCTGGTCACCGTCATCGCTCTCATCAGAGCCTGGTCACCCGGTCACCTCTCTCATCAGAGACTGGTCACCCGGTCATCTCTCTCATCAGAGCCTGGTCACCCGGTCATCTCTCTCATCAGAGCCTGGTCACCCGGTCATCTCTCTCATCAGAGCCTGGTCACCCTGTCTGGCTGCCTGCATGGCTTATTGGTTGGGAAAGTCACTTAAAAAAAATATGACAGAATGCATGTCGTTTGGGTTGGGTTTATGTTTTATTTTAGTTTGGAACTTGGGACCAGAAAGTGGATAATTGAATGATGAGAAACATAAAGAGGAGGAACACAAGTCAAATCAATGAAAATAACCCTGAACTATCCTGTATTGAACACTGTTTACCGTCACGTCAACTTCACTGTCTGAATGAATGAATGACACACACACACACACACACACACACACACACACACACACACACACACACACACACACACACACAGTCTAGACTAAACTGAAACTTAAGAACAACGCGTTATAAAAGTGATGACCACAAAATACAGCCGCTCTAAAGATCTGTAATCTGCATACAGACAGTTCAACGTGCATGTTACACTGAGTTTTCACTCTACCTCGCCCTTTTCCAGCCAGTCTGTGTTGTATTTCAGTTTCCCTTTGCTGGAGTTCTTCAGGGCTTCGAGTGTATCCCAACGCAAACTCTCGGCAGGCATCGTTTAAATTCGTGAACACTAAGCAGGAAACTCTAAAGATACGGTGCAGAAGTCACTCCACACACCGCAGACTATCCAATATCAGTCTCCAGCATTGACACTGTACCAACGAATGAAACTCCACTTCCCTTTCCGGGTTATTGTTACTCAGTGTTTTTAAATAAAGATCTGGCGCCCCCTTGTGGAAAAACAGTATAGCGCTTGCATTCTGGTTGCAGGATCCCTGCTGTATGATGGAATCGTTTTTGGAATACACTTCTGATTATTTGCATGCTTCCTTATTCTAAATAGAACACATGATTCTGCAAAAATTCAAATTCTGCCGGCCCTGCCTGCATAGCATATACCCAAGCGAGCTTCCAAAACTTCCCCAGCCAGGCGTGTTTGAACAAGGGGTGTATGTAGTTTGGATTCTAAGAGCAGAGCCAGTAACAGACTTCCAGAGCTCAAACTGGGAAGGTTTTAGTGGTCTCTATAGAAACACCTGGTACGCATGTCATTTAGGTTTTCCGTCTAGATTTAAATGCATAACACTTCATATTGTGATTATTTATTTGAATTTAACTAAGAATTTTCCTGATTCATACACTTTTAAAAAACTACCTAAAAAACTGAATTCTTAAAATGCAGGCATTTTCTTAAATGACGTCTGTCTTTTGTTTAGAGAAAAGTAAATCACAGGGGTTGCAAGGAGACAGCAGCAGTTGAAAAGGAGAGTATTTATTTAGCAATGTCAACAGTCATGAATTTTTTTTTTTTTTTTTTTTACAAATAATTGTCAATTTATGTACAATATATATTTATATAAAAAATACACACAAACAAACATAGGCACAAATCCGATATTTGTACAACACAAGAAACTTGAACCTTTGACCCCCTCGAGCACATAAACACAATGCAGCATGGAAGCCCCAGGTGATTTATATTAACGGTATTAAAACGGGGCTCATTTGAGGTTCATCAGATAGCACGGTTGGTAAATTGCTGCCAATTTTTTTATTTTTTTATCTTAAGATAATTTCAGTTGATTTCATTTTCACACTGCTTTTATTTCTTCGGCATTCTTTGTGTTGAATTAAATTAAGTGGGAGTGCCACGCTAAAATGATATTACAAGACAAGCACAATATATATGGATGGCTGGATTCCCTCAGTGATTTTGGGGAAGGGTGCATCCCCCCTACCCCCTGAGAGAGCTGCAGGAGGCAGGGTAGCCCCTCAGATCGGGGAGGGCGGGCGGAGGGTGGACGAGGTTAGCGCTGAATCCCCAAAGACGTTGGCGTAGGAAGCCTTGAGGAAATGCACGTAGTTCTGCAGGCTGCGATTGGTGCTCTCTGACTGCTCCAGACGATCACGCAGATCCTGCAGACGACTCTGGAACCGACGATCCGCCTGAGGAACAACAATGGCAGAAACAAACAAACAAACAAACAAACAAACAAACAAACAGTCAAACACACTCTGGGCACCCCGACGCAAGACCACCAGAAAGGCATCCGAACTGCCCTCTATATCAACCCAGGCTAGAATGGAACTGAACTTCTAACAAACCAGAGTTAAAAAAAGCAGATGCTGTCTGCAAGGTCTGGCAAATCCACCAACGTGCCAAGATGTTACACCGAGTAGAGAGCACAGGGTTCTAATGTTAAAAAAGCCTCTCTTCTACAATGAAAGACACCCCAGACCCACAAGGTATTCGCTTATAGAATAAACAGGGTCTCCTTACATCCTCTTTGGACCTGCGATGCTGGTTCAGCTCGGTTTTGGTCCGGCTCAGCTGAGTCTCCAGGTCCAGAACCTTTGCCTGGGTCGCTCGCTCCTTGGACACTGCCCTGTCTCTGTTCTGATCCACCTTGTCCACAGAGAACACACAGAACAACCCAGGGTTCAAGGACACTTCTGCATCAGGGCATCACTTACAACAGAGCAGATATGGTGAATGAGTTCGCTGTGCACTGCTTAGTTTATGTAATGGAATCGGTCTATATTAAAACAAAAAAACATTCCACATAGCACTAAAACATTTCACAGTGGAACCCTCTCCTCAGAACAGGACTCCAGAGCCATGCCCCCAGGACAGTGTTTAAAGACAGCAGTGTTTCACCTGGTGCTTGGCATCGTCGATGGCTGCCTCTAGCTGTCGTGCCATGGCACTGCACTCCCGCGTCTTCTCCTCCAGACGCAGCTGGTTCTGGTGGATGCTCTCCTCTCGCTTGGCGATCACCTGGACCAGGTCTCTGTTCTGAAGGTTCGCTTCCTCCAGCTTCCTGTACGGGGGAGGGAGAGGGGTTACGAACACTCACAACACATTGAAAAGATTAAAAAAAAAAAAAATCTTGGCTGGATTAATATAGAGTCATAGAGCGGCTGTGTTTAGATCCGCCGCTGTTTAGATCATTAAAATCCCCCCTCCCTCCCTCACAGCAATGCCTGACCTCTCCAGGCTCTCCACTCTCTGCTGCAGCTGCTTGTTCTCCTCCAGCAGGGATAGGTTCTTCTCTCGGACACTCTCCACCAGGCTCCCCTGCTGCTCCACCTGCAGCACCGAGGAAAAAGACAGCAAACCCCTCTTTATCAGCGCGCTTCTACCTCATTTATCAGAGGTAGAAGTGTACACACACACACACACACACACACACACACACCAGTTAATAATCCTCCTCATCATAATAAATCGAAATCCAGAGATTATAAACCAGTCCGGATCAGCTGTCTTTATTTACTCTCCGGAACCAGGGATCAGGAAGCGAATGGAGGCTTTTTTCACTTCTTTGTTCCTGGTCAGCACTGGGGTTGAGCCCTGCCCAGGGGGCTCTGGTTGAGTTTCTGAAGCGCTCCCCCCTCACCTTGACCCGGAGTTCCGTGAGCGCGCTGCTCTGCTCGGCAGCCCTCCTGTCGCAACTCTGGACCTGCTCCTGGGACTCCTGCAGCTTGAGCTCGGTCAGTTTGAGCAGCTCGGGCAGGGGTTCCAGCTCTGCCATGCGGCCCTGCAGCTGCCTCCTCACCAGATCGATCTCCTTGTTCAGCTCCTCGCGGATCTGCCGGCCCTCCTCCTCTGCCAGCTCCAGCTTCAGGGAGTACTCGTCCGCCTCTGAGCGAGTCTTCAACACCTGCGGAGAGGAGAGGAGAGGTTAGGGTGCATGTATTTAACTTTAAAAAATAAGCCTTTTTGACAAAGCTAACTAAACTCCAATACAAATCAATACCCCCCACCCCCAGTGACTCACCTGGGATTTGTAGCTGTCCACTAGACTCCCGTACTGCTTGACCGATGCCTTCAGCTGCTGGACCTCAGACTGGGAGAGGGTCAGCTTGTCCTCAATAGTGGACACGTTAGCCTGAAGAGGAAAACAAACATTCCTTTACATCTGCAATCTGCAGGTCCTTGTTCTAACATAGATATGGACTGTGGATATTCCCAGCATGCTAGACATAGCCAAAAGCTGACTGAAAGACATTTAAAAAGTAACAGCACTGTGTGCAATTCGATTTGCAGGTGCGCAGTGCCCTTACTGGCTGTTCCCGTGCACCCACCCTGAGCCTCTCGTTCTCCAGCTTGCAGGAGGTGTTCTCGGAGGTGAGCCGGTGCAGTCTGTCCAGCAGCTCGTCCCTCTCGGCTCGCGCCTTGTCCTCCGAGCTGTGCAGCTGCTCTGTCAGGTGTGTAACTCGACTGCGGAGAAGGAGAGGAGAGAGAGAGAGAGAGCGAGCACACTGAATGAAATGCAGGGCCCGAGCACAGCAGCATCGCTGTCAATTTAACACACAAGTACGTTTCACCATCATCTCTCTCAAACCGGAATTGTAACAGCCGTGCTGGACCAGCCCTCACTTGTTCATGACGGTGATCTCGATCTCCATCTGATTCCTGTCCTTCAGCGCCTGGCTTTGACAGCTCCTCCAGCTCTCTGCTGCAGACAGGGCGTCCGCCAGCTGGGTCTCCTGCAGACACAAGAGACACACGCAGGGAGTGGGGGGGCAGGGTTACCAAACTGGGGGTCTCAACCAACACAGGGCTACAAAGACAGAGAACCTGGAAAACCACAACGGCGTTCTGCTGCCCTCATCTGACGGGGACTGATCTGAAGGAGCCAGCTGTGCTTCGCTCACCTTCTCCAGGAGCTGAGCGCTGAGCTGGCCCGCGGTGTCATCGCTGCGGTCAGCCCGCTGTTTCTGGGCGCGCGTGGCTCTCTTCAGGGCCTCCTTGTCCCCCTCTACGCGTCTCTTCAGCTCCTTCTGCTGCTCCTGCAGGTGGTCCATCTCCCCGCGCTGCTGAGCCATCGTCCGCTCCAGGTTCTGTGGGAGGAGAGAGGAAACGAGGGGTCTCGGAGACGGTACAAAACCCACCACCCCTCCCCCCCGAACCATTAGCCTTCCGCAACCCTGTGTTCAGTTACGGCTTCTTGTCAGGTTACAGGTGTAACGAGTTTGTGTGATCTCAGCTCTCCGGGTGGACAGAAGGTGGCATATTTACCCTGATCTGGACATTCAGTCGGTTGTTCTCGGACTCTTTGTTGCGGAGCTGCCCTTGCAAGTGAGCGCGGGTTGTCTCCAGGGTTTTGGAGAGCTCTCCTGCAGTCCTTGCGTTCTCCTGCAGGGGGAAGAAAGCACAACTATTAAATGACCCTGCTCAGCTTCGCTATCGATTGGTTCGGAGTGCTGATCGCAATCTGTACCATTTCTTAACTTCTCCTCGGAAGAGATTTTCCCCCAAGTAAACTCTTTGTTACCTTTTCAGTCTCCACCTGAATAAGAAGCTGATCAACCTCCTGCTCCCTCTCCTGCAGTTTCATCAGCAGAGACTGGAAAAAAAAAAAAAACAACATCTGGTGGTAAAAAAAAAACAGCTATTAGTCTGGTATTAGCTTCATGACGGCCCGGTTTCTCTCCTCGCATGTCAGCACCCAGCCCTGCACGGGATACTCACAGTGTTTTCTGCCTCATACCCGGTCAGTTTCTTCAGAAGCACTTCCCTCTGCTCAGCCAGCCTCATTGCATCTGTCTGCAAACCACAAGTTAATAAACAGAGCGACAGAATACAGTTTGAAGCGTCGCAACACCAGCAGTGTTAAACTAAACCAAACTTCTCAGTCCAGAAGACCTGAAACGCTTTTCTTGCCAGACTCAAATGTTTCTTTAGGATTTGCTCAGATCGGAAGGCAGTCTTTAGACCAACGCCCTCATCAGTTTTATGGGTTCTGCTGACGGTCAAATCATAAGAGAGGCAGTAATAGTAGGTAAAAAAAACTTGAGAGTGAGACAAATTCGATCATTATTCTTGTGTTTTCAAAGTTATAAAGTACGTTTCTGTATTTGTACCTGTGATCATTACTTCGTTATTTATAGTTAACATGCTAATGTGTGTATTTGTTTGTGTTACTTTGTATTGCAATGGTAATTATAATTGTAATGAATGCAGCAGGATTGTAACCCATTGGAATTGAACACAACAGCATTGGAATTGCAATTTGAGCAGATAATGGATACAGTCCCAGAGGACCCCAGAGGAAATCCCAGCCCCGGCGCAGGCTCTGGTTCTGGGTTCTGTCGCACTCCTACCTCGCGGCTGTGCTGCTCTCTCAGGAGGTGGCGCAGGGTCCGGTTCGTGGTTTCGAAGGTTTCCAGCTTCTGCACAAGCAGCTCCTTCTGCCTGGCGATCAGGTTCACCTCGGAGCCGGACATTCGCTTCTCCTGGGCAATGACATAGGATCTCACAGTTACAAACCGGGCCAGACTGCAGGGCTGGGCAACACATCAGGGATGGAAATAAGACTCCCATAGCAGTTTGATGCATTCCAGGTTTCACTACGAGTTTAATGAGACACACCTGAGCTTGTTACCAAGACACACTGGGGCTCATCGCGCTCCTAGTAAAACCGGGAATCAGTGCTTGCAACAGGAGTCTTATCTCCATCCAATTGCTCAGGTATGTCTTATTAAACTCCTAGTAAAACCAGGAATGGATCAAACTGCTATGCATTCTCCTGTGGCGTGGAGAATGCATGGTGTGGGGTTAACTATGAATAAAGACAGCTGCTTCTGTTGCAACCTGGGACTTGAACGCAGTCGGGATGCACTCACGCTCTTCAGGGCGCCGATGGTCTCCCGAAGCGCCGAGACCTGCTTGGATGCTGCAGCTCCATCCATCTCGGTTTCCACCAGCTTCTTCAGAAGAGCGTCCTTCTCATACAGGAGGTGCTCCTTCTCCAGCCTGGGAACACACACACACACACACACACACACACACACACACACACACACAGAGCCGTCAACAACTTCACTTAGGGGTTGATTTGATCAGGTTTGTATCTGAATCCAATTCAATCAGCTATCTTGCAAATCCTGCACTTCCTCTAATGGTGTACCTAATGTAGTCCCGATCTATATTCTCAATACAGAGACGGAAACGAGGCTCCCACTGCATAGCAGTTTGATCCATTCCTGGTTTTGCTACGAGTTTAATAAGACACACTTGTGAGCTACACACCGTGGCTAATCAAGCTCCTAGTAAAACCTGGAATGGGTGAAACAGCTGTGCAACGGGAGTCTTCTTTCCATCCCTGTGGCGCTCAACGGTTCTCTTACACCAGTGGAGTCCGGTACCTGGAGTAGTCTGTCTCCTCTCTCATCTTCTCGATGCTCTGCCTCAGCATGCTGTTCTCCCTCTCCACCTCTGCCAGCTCCTCCTCCTGCTCCTCGATCACGCGCTTCGAGGCTGTCAGCTGCTCCCCTCGCTTCTCCAGCAGCTGCTCCTTCTTGCGCAGCTCCACCTTCACACAAGAGGCAAAGCGTTACCACCCTGCGGGACCCGCACAGGCCAAACGGGGGTGCAGGAGAGGCTCCGCTCCGCTCCGGGGTTCTCTGTCCAGCCCTGGCATCGTTCTGGCAGTCAGTGCACGGCTCACCTGGCTCTTGAGGCTGCCCACTTGGTTCATCAGGCTGTCGATCTTCTTCTCGTACTGCTGCATGCGCCCGTGCACGGCGTCCTCCTCATCAGTGGAGAGGTCGGACAGGCGGAGAGCCGAGGGAGCGGGATCGTCATTCACCGGCGTGATCTCCAGGCGGTGCGTCGGCCCCTGAGGGACGGCATCACGAGAACAACGTTAGCACGGAGCTGCGGAAATCCAGGCACGAAAGCAAGGGCGGCCAAAGCCGGCCCTTCCACTCCTGGTCTGTGTGCCAACCCGGTTCTGAAATCGGAAGCATCTAAACACCTAGCGATTTCACCGGGCTTTTTCAAAAGCATCTCTCTACAAACACATTGGGAGGCTGGGGCATGAAATGACAACATTGCATTTTAAAAGAGACTGGACTGCACAGTACCCACCTCCCAGTTGTAGGCAGCATCCCGGACAGAAGCCTTTCCGGGAGGGATCCACGGGATTCGCGTTTTTACTTTGGCCGTCACTCGGAGATTCCCGGTCTCTTTTTTCAGCTTTGCCTCCCGGATCTTCATCTTAAAATACAACATGTCGCATACATTAGGGAGATCAGAAGGTCAGATGCTTAATGAAACTTGGAGAGGTACTCCGTGAGACAATGCCATTCTAAGACTCATCTGTAACTACATCCTTACTGAGGTTTCCAGTTCTGAATCATACACCCCATACTGTAGATCAGAGGTTCCCACCTGAAAAAGGCAAATTACACACCAGAAAAACTGTACTGCAGTGAAGAGAGACCACAGCCTTCTCTCACCACGGCCGGGAGTTTTAGGGATACCCCAGTTTGAGAACCACTGCTGTAGATGAGGATACGGACCTGAGCAGCCTTGGATGGTGAAGTCCTCTGGCTCTTCTTCACGTGAACATGCACAGGCGTGCTCTCGTCCACGTGGACATGCAGAGGGGGGGACGAGGCACGGGTCTTCATCGCTCTTCTCTGAGAAGAAAATATAGGGGGGGGGAGAGGGTTTACTAAGCTTTTGTCACTTTTATCCCCCCCTATTGCTAACTAATAATAATACTCTTTCCCCACCCTTGCATTTTAATAGATTTTGCAAATTTAGCAATTGATGAAAATCTGTTCCTAATGCACCGAGACTCAAATCAGCTTCGATGGGGAAGACACCCTGTATATTTACACAGTACCCAGGTATCACACCGTGTAAAGTCCGCTGTTCAGCTGCAGCGCATCACAATCGTTTGAATGTACAGAATTTATCTGCATCGCTTTACCACAACGCACACCTTGTTTGCACTGCAGTTTGTTTACATTCCCCAAAGGTCGTTTTTAGCTTCCGTAACACGAGCTTCAATGCAACGTTCTGCATTAGAATCCCCTCGATCTCGAACCCAGTGTTTACACTTATAATAATCCATTTTATTAATCGGGGTCACCGCTGACGTAAAGCAAAATGGAACTTGAAACCCGCATTTAAGAAAAACAACTAAAACTTCGTATTTCTCCATACGTTTAGCAAAATCTGTAAACATAATTGTACCACGTATCGATTTATAAATAACTTAAGTCCAGAATTGGCTGCATATTCCAATAATGGTTTGTTTAAATGTCTATCGATATCAGAATCTGACATCATCTTTTTTTTTGTATCGCATGAACCTAATTACTATGAATACGAGGAGTTTGATGCATGTAATTCGTGTAATTGAACACCGTTCGTAACCTTATTGTAATAGCCAATCTGTCACAAGTACCACAACGTTGCCTACCGCCTACAACTGCATGTCCGTGTACAACCATTCATCAATTTAAATGTTAAATTAAACAAACACCAACGAAAATGTCTATGTCGTGTTCATTTCTGCAAACAGTACCTATACTATGTGTACTATTATTTATACGTTTAAAATGACAAATACAACACATTGATAGCACAGAACAACTATGTCATGCCACGCTCAACAAAACCAAAAAAAAAACATTTCTTACCATGCGAAAAAATAAACAAAACTAATTTCAACCTCCCTTCTCCTGCTGTTCGCTTTGCAGCCCTTGCTTCCGGCACGCTCCTTGTTCGCACCTCATTGGCCCGTTCAAATCTATTTAACTGCTCTGTCGGCTTCTGATTGGGGGAGAAGGTCTGACCTAGGATATTCTATTTTACTGTTGCCGCTGGCAACCGTGAGCTACCCTGTGTTACCTTGGCATCCAAGCCAAACAAGTCTACTGGTTTTAGTGGTTTGAAGCGGTGGTACGTGTTGGCTGTTGTTGCCGACAGGCGCTTGACAACACTATCCGAAACTGGCATTGACGTTAACCCCTAAGGTGCCACAGCTCAGCTGGTGCTGATGTCACAACCACGTTGAGTTGTACAATATGTCTGTCTGGTGTCTGTTTATCATGAACAGCGTCAGACTCTGCAGTTCAACATTACTGTGCCCTTCAAATTTCATTCTCCGATTTTGCACATTTACTAGGCAAAGACAGTTTGAGTAATAAGGCAACGTTTTGAATTCTGCAGATTAATTTACATCTTGAGCTTTTCAGATTGTCATAGAAACTCCGAGACACCATGAAATAATCAGCTATTTAAATAACTTGTATAATCTAAACCCAGGATCTCAACAGCGAACTAAAATTAAGAACTAATAATAAAGACACAACAAGCAAATAGACTTTATTCATCTTTATTCAGGGTCTGCTCCTAGCATCCTTACACAGCCAGCGCTGCAACATTTTTTTTTTTTAGAAAGTCACTTTACAGTATTTATAGATTGCAGAATATTAACAATTAAGTGCTTTTAAATAAACGCGATATTTCACCCCCCCGAGGAAGACTTACAAATACAGATCACCCACCCCCGGTCCCCTGAACATGATCACTGCTCCAGGAAATCTATCCACACGTATAAACAAGGCAGTCTGGCTGAGGGGGCAATACGCTTCTAAAGGTTCCTTAGCTGGATTTTTAATCAAGGATTTAGATATTGACTTCCAGCAGCATACACTTTTCTCTGACCACGAGGAGTTCGTTATTACAGGGGTGTGCAATTTCCACTTGCACAGTAGTTAGGTCCACCTGTACCGTTATTAAACTTCATTGACAGACAACATGACCTGCTTCCAGGTCTAAAGGGCTGCCCTGATCAGCCACAGCTGGATTTTCTTACAGCATTTCACAGCAGTGGACGAAACCCCCATCGCCACGGTTATCCCGGGAATACCTTTAAAAACAGGCTGTTGGTGTAATCCCAGGGGATCCTAGATCAAACCTCGTTAATTAACTAACGATAGCTATAAATCTCGGAGGACTTGCGCACACCTACGTTTTCTGTATACACTCCTTAATGTTCTGCATGGGTTCCTCATTATAAGCTACGAAAATCCGATTAAACATTTGAAGCCAGTACAAAAAAAAAAAAAATGCTCTCTTCAGCTCAATAAGTTATTCAAATATACACACGTGCCTTTTCAAGACCAGGACTGTTTCGCTGTTAAAACTTCTCAGTTTCTCTTTGAACCCCTGAAGCTCAGAACTACACTATGATCGCTTCTACATGGATAACCATGGTGTGTAACAGAAACGACTGAGGTAGCGGAGGGCAGCGCGGAGTCCTGTTAGTCTGAAGATCCTGGAATAGGTTCCTGTATATTGAGGAGCTGCTGCACATTGTCAGGGAGAACAAGCCTGTATACATTTACAGACAAAAAAAAAAAAAAAAATCTGAAATGTTCTTCATTAGAGACTCTCTGCATATGATCACTCTCAATATATCACAGTATTACAATCCCTACAGTTTAGAAAAGAGAACAATGCAGTATCGGTCCAACAGCTCCCCCTACAGGATGGCAGACACACTGCATCTTATAATTTAATCTTTACCATTCTTAAAACATGTCCCGTGCAAATTACTACTGAAACTGTAGGATTACCAATAATACACAATCGATACTGTGAACAGTTTGTGTCCTTCATTGTAGGGTCTGGCATGGTCTTAAGTTTGCCAGAAAACAAGAGAAAGGATCTTGACCCACACCAAATCTAAGGCTGGGGTCTTCAGGAAGATAATGAGAATCCAGGGTTCTGTTTGGGAGATGGATGAGGGGGCAGCCAGGTTTCTAGAACAGAGGATGTTAGGAGACTGCATAGCAGCTGGATCCACTCCATGTTTTACTATGAGAGTTTAATAAGACTCGTCTGTGCTTGTTACCTATACAACGTGACTAACCAAGCTCGAAGTAAAACCTGGAATGGGTGAAGGTGTAGCCATTGCATCTCCCAGTGCTCCAGGTGTGGAACACAGAGGTGATTCTGGCGCCTGTTTCATGCCCTCCTCTGTTCTGTAAGCCTCGGGTCGGGTCACTAGTGCTTCCCCTGGTGCTGCTTGGTCGCTCTCTCCATGCGCTCGTACCAGGGCTGCACGCTGGTGTGGGCCATCATGTCATCGAAGGCCTGCAGTCCCTCCATCACACGCAGCACCCCATACACCGCCTGGGGAGGGACACAGGGAACATTTTCAATATATATGAGTGTGTCCAAAACCTTCAGTATTTCAAGCATGAAAGGGTTTCAACAAAGGTTGTTGCTGAATACGGCCAGATCCTTTTGTTTTTCTGGACTGCAGTGCTGTTTCTAGGGGTTTCGCACAGAGATGTTCCTACCAGGTCGGCGAGGTTGGGTCGAGTGCCTCCCATGAACTGCCTCTTCTTGCCGATGGCTGTGACCCAGTCGTTCACGGCCTTGTACAGGTCCTGCCTGACGTCGCTCTGCAGCTCGTGTCTGGGAATGGAAGCACAGGGCAGGGTGGGCAGTCAGTGCTGGAGCAAACCGAGCCACAACAGGGACACACTACATCTTCAAGCAGTTTCTTTACATTAATGTCCCCCATAGAATCCCTGAAACGTGGGTCTGCTTTAGTTTCCTTCATTATATGCCAGCCAGCTCCCCCGCCCGTACCTGCTCTTGAGCCTCTTGCTGATGATGAACATGGCGGCCGCGCCCAGGTACTTGGCGCAGAAGCCCTCGAAGGAGCCGAACTTGCCCTCGCGGACGATGTAGTCGAAGGAGGCCAGCGCTTCGGTCGGGGTGCGGTACACGTTGGGGGAGATGAGGTGAACCAGCCAGTCATCCACCCAGCGACGCCACTTAACCTCCTCCCTGAGAGGGATGGGAGGAGAGAGAAGCACATCAACACCATTACCAGGGAGGACACTCGCACGCACGCACACGAGCCAGCACACACGCACACACGAGCCAGCACACACACACACGCCCATGCACACGAGCCTGCACACACACACACACACGCACACACACAAGCCAGCACGCACACACACAAGCCAGCACGCACACACAAAAGCCAGCACACACACACACAAGCCAGCACGCACACACACAAGCCAGCACACACACACGCAAACTCAATCGCAAACTCAGGGAAACCTAGAAGAAGAAGTACCCTCTATAACCTAGATTCCAGCCCTCTTGAGACCCTGAGCCAAGGAATGGAGACAACCAGGGCTGGAGTTCCAATGCAGCTCCATTTCCTTTTAAGAGTTCCAAACCCCTTCACCTCACTGATCAGCTTCTCACAGCGGCGACACGTTCACTTGGCTTCGAATGAAAGCAGCTGATCAACCACGACCATGATCACGCCTCTATAACACCAACCCCCCCTTCCTTCCAAGGAATGGGAATCGAAATGGATTTTAAAACTCAGGAACTGACCTCAACCGCGGAGACAACAGACTTCATCCTGATGGATGGAAGGCATGAGAAACGGCAGATGTGACACACACCGCGGATCCCTCGAAGGACTTACGTCATGGACTCTTTGGAAGGGTAGTGCTCTTCCACCTCCTGCTCCCCCAGCATCACCCAGTACTTGTTGCTGTATTCAGTCACCTCCTTCCCTTTCTCGTCCTTGTACTTCATCTCAGGGTAGTACGAGAGAATCTGCTTCAGGTTTTTATCCCTGCAGGATGAAGCAAGGAGACAGTAGCTAACACACCGTGACCTACACTTAGTCTTCAAAGGCCATGAACAGCAGCACGTTGATAAAGCTGCTCATCAATATGCCAACAAGCCTTCACCAGTAACAACTGGTTGCCAAGATATAGCCTTTGGTGTCCACTGCGTGATCAAGGATTGGTATAAATACATGAAATCGACACAGAGGTTAGATGTTCTTACTTCGATATCATGTATGTCTTGATCGCGCTGCTAATCACAGATGAGTCATTCAGCTGCTGTGGGGAACACACACACAAAAAAACACTTTAGCAAGTCCTGGGATTTGTATTATTTTAAAATCACATGTAGTTGCCCTTGATATAAATATCCTGATAGACATGAATTATAATGAAATGGGTGTCATATACCTTTACTGTATATCTCAATTATTATTTAAACAAAAGGTTGGTTGGCATTCAATAAAACACTAACTAACAGGGCAGAACTAGACAGTGAAAGTACTCGGGTGAATGATGCACCTGGATCTGCAGTAGCCCTGTACAGTGTATTTCTTATCCAGACGCTAGTGGTACTCACCAATGTTTCGCCGTCGTCCGCCAGCAGGATGGGCACTTTCCTGTACTGGGAGAACTGGATTTCTTTCCGCATGACTGGGTTGACTTCCACGATGTCATAGGGCAGCCCATGGTAGTCGAGGAAGGCTCGGACCTTGCTGCAGAAAGGGCAGGTCTTATACTGGTACAAGGTCAGCCGCAGGTCACCCGTGTCAGACTGGACCGAAGCAAAAGGGTGTTACGCGCGCACAAACGCAGGCGTTCGGATTCAACGTCATCATTGTGAAAAACAAACGCCAGCTTCCGTGTGTGCACATGGTCTAGCGTCACCGCGCATTGTTTATACACGTAGCTACGGTAGAAATTAATATTGACATTCAGATGTCCTTATAAAGGAACACTTCTACAAATAAAATCGCACACTCAGTAAAAACAAGTCACATTATACAAGACTAGCAATTTACACCAACAGCAAATTATCTGAATACAGCATGTTGCCGAAGCTAAATTAATAAGCAACTTCTTGTCATCCAGATTCAAAAACACAACTTATCTTCTTAAACAAACATTACAAATACATTTTCAATTACGTGCTGCATCAATATTGTAACGTGCAGAATAATGTCAATGCGTTTTTGTTTTAAAATCTAAAAAACAAAACTGACTGTTTTATTGCAATACAAATAAAATACACGTGAATGTACTACTAATAATAGCGGAGATAGAAACTGCAACAATTTAGCGTTATCATTTTTTCTTATATATATGGTTGCGCTCTCATACCTGCGGTGTCATTTGTTGCGCAAATTGATTGTGGAAACAGAATTTAACTGTGTGGTACAATCCCAGTCCTCCTCCACCGAGCAGGAACGCACATCCCAACACCCTGCCGCTAAATCTCCGACCCGGGAGAGTCCAAAACCATTTGGATCGGGACCCCGAACCGCCCCCGGTTCCATACGACCTCCCCGCTCCTTGCAGCGGAACAGGACCGGCGATACCGCCGCGGGTCCGGAGAAACTGCAAGCCGATCCGTCCAAGTGCTCCACCACAGGCAGCTGCCATCTTTCTTTTACATAACCCTCCCACAATGCCCTTGGAAAATAACAAGCGCGATAAGATTGGCTTGCAGCAATGAGCCGTGAGCACATGGCGGAAACAGAGCCTTGGAAATACAGGGCCAGCAAATAACTATAATTACACTTTTCATGATGATGCGAAAAAAATACAGTACATTGGCATGCCTCAGACTAGGCCGGGCTCCTGAAAAAAAAAATGACTTTGTTTTCCCTCAGCTTTAAGGTAAGGAATCCAGGAATGCAATCTAGTTAATTCCAGGGAAGCAAAGGAACACATTTCGATGCGTTTTATTGATTTATTTCTGATGTGACTTTCAGAGAAAGATGAACTGTCATTCTGACCCCACCCCTATACAGTATGCAGTGCAAAACACAATACCAGGGCTTCGCTGAGCACCAGCCTCAGAGGTTTTAATGTGTGATAGTTAGGGGAGGTTCTTGTGCTTATTATCTGTTTTTAGGCATATCACTCATCCCAGGACATGCAGGGGTGGACATGTGTGTGAGAATGCAGACAGACAAGCCCAAACACATGTCAAACTCTTTATATTCACTTTCATCTTACTAAAACGGTACAGCATAAAGCAAGGGGGGGGGGGGGGGGGGGGAAACGATAAACATTTATCATTGAAGGAGGTACCTTTTTGTTTTACAAGGAGATACATTTACATTGAAATGTGATTCGTCAAAGTAAAAACAGCAGCCGTGCATCACCCGCTAAGTTTTTACAAGTTCACAAAAAAAAAAAACATAAAATACAAACAAAAAAGTTTAGATTGTATTATATATAATATTTTTAAAAAAAACAATCAAACCACAGAATTCAAACCAGGCCAGGGCAGAGACAGCTACTGCTTCAATAATAAAATGTTGTTGGAATCTGTCGCTTTTTTTCCCCTTGTTATATTCACAAAGTGTACAAATCTTCTGCGAGTGTTTAAGTGTGCGCATGTGTGTGTTCAATGTGTTTCTGGTGCGCATTGTGCATTTGCATTTGGAGGTTCCATCACTCCCAGCTGTGACCCCTGCTGATGAATGTCTATTAATGCAAGTTCTGCATGGCCTGTGGATTAAATCATTTCCACATCAACCGGACCTAAGGGCAGAGCAAGCATGCCAACGTGCTTCCCAACTGTGCCTAGCCGGTCAACCCCTCAGCCCTGCCCAGGAGGACCACCCTCCACGGGGGTGAAGATGGTTCAGTCTCCACGCTCATCCGATGCATGTGCAAAAGTGCCGCTAAACGCTGACCGTGACGTGTGGGTTTAGAGCTGCAGGTAACGATTATTCCATTATTCAGATAAGCTCTCCATAGGTGAGGGTCACTGTGGTGGACTGGGCTGATTTACCCTTGCAAGTGAAACAATTGCAGAAACAGCTGCTTGGATTTGTGATGATCACTGCTTTTCTCAAGACTCTGTGGAGAACAGCGATCCACACAAACCCAAGCAGCTGTTTCTTCACTTGAGTGTTAAATTAGCCCAGCCAACACCAATGCCCCTCACCTGTGGAGAGCTTATCCGAATGATCACATCATCGTTTCATGCAGCTCTGCGTGGATTATCTGGCCACATAGTCACAAAACAACAGTGCCACACTCTCCAGGGCCGTGGACCGGTTCAAAGCACGAAGACAATAGTGTGTTAAGCCATCAGGCCAGCTACTGGAACTCTGAGGAGGGAGGGAAACTGAGCAATATGATTTCGACAAGCAGTGTTTCTCTGCCCCTGGGCCTGTTTCTGAGTCAAAGCTTATTCAAGGTCTTTTACCCAAGAGCTGTGAAACATTAGGAGAAATACCGGAAGCATGTTTTTTTTTTTTTTTTTTTAACACAGTAAGAGAAAAAGATACAAACAACTCCCATATTTTTTTTTCCTTTAAAAAAAAAAAAAATCATCACTTGTACATGTAAAGTTTGCCCTGTGCAACACTAAAAACCACCCCTCCCCCCACGCCCCTCTTCTCTGCAAACCCCCTCTCTCCATCTCCTGCTGGTGTCTCCTGTGGAGGTTCCTTCCGGCAACGTGGCTGAGAAGCAAAAGTTCCTCCCGTAATAACAGTAAATTGTGAAAGACAAAAAACAATGCTGAGAAAAGTGGGGAGTCTCTTGTTTTTTTTCTGGCGCCTTCCTGCCGTTTTCTTTTCTCTTTTTACCTTGTAGTGTCCATGTGGTCTTCTTTGAAGTTGCTGCACTGGTCAACGACCATCCTGAAGAATCGAAATAAGCATACCATTAGGAAGACTGATGCAAAAAAAAATTCTTTCAAAATGTAAAGGCTTATTAGAATACATTTCGCTGGAGAACAAAAGTATGATTAAAAAAGTATAAAAAAAAAAAAAAAAAAGGGCCACAGTCTTCTGTGTAGCAGAATGGGTCTTATTTATTCCAAACGTCATTTAGGCTTTGATATCCGTTGCATGACGTTCACAGTGGTTCATAAACTGCTTGTTTGAATACTCCGATATCCGACACAGCGCTGTTAATATTGTTTGCTGATCAAGTCCTTACCGAGCCATTTCCTTGGTTTCCTGCCTGGACTTTCCCAGCTCCAACACTTTCTGCAGAAGGACGATTCCCCCTTCCTTCTTCAGCAGCGGGCAATACTTCTCAGCTAGGGGCACAGAGAGATCAGAATCTGCATCCTTAACACAGGCTTCAGTGAAAGAGATCTAACAGGCTGCCTGGTAGCACTGGAACGTCTACTGTAAACGCGTTCTGAAGTTCAGCATGGGGCAGTTAGGGGCACTGGAGATGGACACTGATATTCCGATCAAGTGCTGCACGAAATAATTATTCTGAAAAGCTCTCCACAGGCGAGGGTCATTGGTGTTGATCAGGCTAATTTACCATTGCAAGTGAAACGAGTGAAGACACAGCTGCTTGGGTTTGTGATAACTGCAGCTTTAGACTGTGTAGAACAGAGATCCACACAAACCCCAGCAGCTGTTTCTGTGCTTGTTCCACTCTGAATGGTAACTGTGTCCCGTCAACAGCAGTGATCCACACCTGTGAGGAGCCTATCCGAATTTCAAATGAAACAAAGTGGGATTCCAAAGTGTAAAAAAAGATGCAAAACAAACATCATGCCCACAGTAAAAGTTCTGCTAGCGACTCTGAATATTCAAACGCTGGCCTTAAAAGTTAGGGAAGAGGTGCTTTAAGATCGTGGGTGGTGGTGATGTAGGGATTTCACTAATATATTAGCAGCCATGCAAAGAGCAGATCAGCTTCCCTCTGTGCTGTACTCACGGTAGACTGAGATGAGGTTGTACAGCGCCCAGGTGGCCCAGTGCTGACTGACGGGAGCCAATTCCTGGGGGAGGAGGCGGAGAATTGGCTCAAAAGACCTGCGCGGGGAACAATGTGGGTGAGTAACTGCAGAGTACATCACGGGCTTCTGAACACCGCTTACTTACACACAGAAGCTCTCCACGGCGTGTGCTCCGGCTCCCTACCTGTAGTTGATGTTCCTCTTGGAGGTCACATCCCAGCTCTGAATGGCGGCCCACATGCGATCCATCACCTGCTCCCTCAATGGCTCCTCCATGGTCCAGGCTTGGGGCCCGTCGAACATGATGTGGGACAGGACCCCGCAGGCATTATAGGACACCTCGATGCCGTCCGCCTTGCTGTCCAGCAGGTTACTGTCGGGGACAGGGGACAGGACGCAAAATACTTCAGAGAACGGCTTTCTATGCATCCACCTGACCTAGAAGCTGTGTCGAGTCCCGCGGAACGAAATTCCCACCAGTGCTACTTTTAGTTAAAGTGGCAACGTTCCTGAAAACGAAGTGGGTTATTTATAACAGCAATTGATAAAGCTGTTTGTTTCCAATACATGCATTTGTCTTCTATAAAAATAGGTAAATTATATATTTAAAAAAAACAGGTACCATCACTCTCAATTTTAAAAATGATGGTATTTAAAAAAGCAATGTCATGGTATGTTTTTCCCTAGCAATGAGTGACGAGTGCTCCTCGTGCGTATTTCAAAGCTACACTTCCCTCCTGTCCCCTCCGCTCACCTGAACACGGTGATGAACTGTGGTGTGAGAAGCTGTGGTCGGAGACATCTGACCTCAGCGACATTACCCAGCAGCCCCAGCATATTCCTGTGCAGCTCCTGCTTGTCTGGGAACTCCTGGCAGACGCAGCCAAAAAAAACATGCAAGTGTTAAAATATCCCACTTTTATACATGGATATAACAATCTAGTAATGCGCTTATTGAGATCAGAGGAGAGAGTTTTAATTAGGAAGGGAATCTGCGTGTGTAAATAAGAGGACAAAAAAATATGATTCGGAAATCCTAAAACAGTCAAAAACTATTAAAAAATAAAAAAATAAAATAAAATACACAGCTCACTTTCAGGCATTCCAGGAAGAGTTTCATCCCGCTGTAGTTCAGGAACATGTCGCAGTTATCCGGAGTCTCGTCTGTGATGTTCCAGAGAGCGCTCCAGGAATACTCCATCACCTGATCACACTGTGGAGAGCGGCAAGAAGATACAGCCTTAGATCATCAAGCAAGAAGATACAGCCTTAGATCATCAAGCAAGAAGATACAGCTAGATCATCAAGCAAGAAGATACAGCCTTAGATCATCAAGCAAGAAGATACAGCCTTAGATCATCAAGCAAGAAGATACAGCCTTAGATCATCAAGCAAGAAGATACAGCCTTAGATCATCAAGCAAGAAGATACAGCTAGATCATCAAGCAAGAAGATACAGCCTTAGATCATCAAGCAAGAAGATACAGCCTTAGATCATCAAGCAAGAAGATACAGCCTTAGATCATCAAGCAAGAAGATACAGCCTTAGATCATCAAGCAAGAAGATACAGCTAGATCATCAAGCAAGAAGATACAGCTAGATCATCAAGCAAGAAGATACAGCCTTAGATCATCAAGCAAGAAGATACAGCCTTAGATCATCAAGCAAGAAGATACAGCTAGATCATCAAGCAAGAAGATACAGCTAGATCATCAAGCAAGAAGATACAGCCTTAGATCATCAAGCAAGAAGATACAGCCTTAGATCATCAAGCAAGAAGATACAGCTAGATCATCAAGCAAGAAGATACAGCCTTAGATCATCAAGCAAGAAGATACAGCCTTAGATCATCAAGCAAGAAGATACAGCCTTAGATCATCAAGCAAGAAGATACAGCTAGATCATCAAGCAAGAAGATACAGCCTTAGATCATCAAGCAAGAAGATACAGCCTTAGATCATCAAGCAAGAAGATACAGCCTTAGATCATCAAGCAAGAAGATACAGCTAGATCATCAAGCAAGAAGATACAGCCTTAGATCATCAAGCAAGAAGATACAGCCTTAGATCATCAAGCAAGAAGATACAGCTAGATCATCAAGCAAGAAGATACAGCTAGATCATCAAGCAAGAAGATACAGCCTTAGATCATCAAGCAAGAAGATACAGCCTTAGATCATCAAGCAAGAAGATACAGCTAGATCATCAAGCAAGAAGATACAGCTAGATCATCAAGCAAGAAGATACAGCCTTAGATCATCAAGCAAGAAGATACAGCCTTAGATCATCAAGCAAGAAGATACAGCTAGATCATCAAGCAAGAAGATACAGCCTTAGATCATCAAGCAAGAAGATACAGCTAGATCATCAAGCAAGAAGATACAGCCTTAGATCATCAAGCAAGAAGATACAGCTAGATCATCAAGCAAGAAGACTGTCACCTCTCCACAACGCTGATCAGTTAATCTCAATACAGTCACTGTCTGATTAATTCAAATCTATCCAAAACATAGAGAGTCGCATTCACTCTTAAAGAGATGCTGGCTTTCATAGCCTTGGCACACAAACAAACGACACAGGCTCTTTTGAAACGTTCCTACTCACCATCTTGTCAACTAGCTTCTTCTGAATCAGTTTCAACATGGTCTAAAAAGAGAGAAAACCAACAAACATGCTTAACTCTCCTCTGCGTGACTTCCGTCAACCAGGAATACACGCAGGCATAGCACGGCACAAGCCAAGAACAGCTCGCTATACAGGACCAAGGCGTTGCTCTTAAAGAACTTTCTGTTTCTAGGAAACAGCACATGGGAAACCTAATGAAAGACAACGGTATAGAGATTGCACTGGTAATGGAAGATAAAACACCAGACTGTACAAGACTGGGCGTGTAGTTCTTTTATAACCACTTTGCACCGTTTTGAAGTACGATTTATTACATCCATTTATTAGCTACAGAACTCCCTCTTTTTTTTTTTTAATTAAATGGACCTCTACACTGAATGAATCCCCCTGTGTTGCCCGCACCGTAACGAAGCCCATCTTGCCCACAGCCTCCTTGTGGTCGTTGTCGACCTGGCAGACCAGCGCGTTGCAGAGGTGCACGGCGATGCGCTGGATGGAGTCGTCCTGGCGAGACTGGTTCAGGATGCTGAGCAGCAGCTCGTTCACCCTCCGGTACTGGAACTCCAGCTCGTCCGGGATGGTGAAGTTACACAGCGTCAGGCAGCAGTTCCTCTGGACCTACAGCAAGGGGGAGACAGAGAGCAGCTTTCACGGGCATGCCCCGCAGCGTGGTAGCTGACATGGCACGCCAGCACAGGGGGAGAACCACAACAAACAACATGAACCAGTAAAGAATGTCTACACAAGGTCGTAAAGTTCTTAGCAATGGTAAAGCCATTATTGATTACTGGATATTTGTGGAGACGGGACGGGTCGCACACTCAAAAAAAAAAAAAAAAAGACATGACCACTGATGTCGTGCAGCAATATCTTCTTACATTATTTACTTAAAAACATTTTGATTGGAGCTGAACAAATCTAAAAATGACATGTTCCGACACACGGCGTGTCTTCATCAGGTGTACGGCAATTGCTAATTATTTCAACTATTAAACCTGGAGAAAACCCCTTTTTCAGGAACAGCGGCTTGGAAACCTGGTTCCAGGAGACCTAGTTTGAGGTTGCTGTATGAAAAATCCTGCAGTGGCCTGAAACCTAATCTCCTGAAACCAAGTTCCAAGGCTTCGTGTTGCCCCAGCTTTCGAACCCGGATCCCTCCTCACCGTGACTTCCTGGTAGGACTCCATGCCGTTGAGCACCACCTGTATGACCTGTCTGCGCAGCTTGACGCTCTGCTCCGCGCGGTACTCTGTGTTGGTCAGGTAGAAGAGAGCCGCACTGCCCGTCACCTGAATGCTCTTGTCATACTTGTGGCACCTGAGGGCCGCGATCACCAGCTGGGGGAGCGGGACACAGAGACAATATCCGTTTAGCGCAATCGAGGCTCACACACATTTCTCTTTAATCAGTGACTGTGTGTAAACTGCTATGCAGTCGGAGACCCACCCCTGTGCTGCTTCTCTTATTATAATGACCTCAGGGCATTGCATACACTGCATCTCAAGATATATACGGTTCTAAAAAGAAACGCATTGCAGGGGAGCTGCTCACCTGCAGTGCCCGGAGCAGCTGGCTGCAGTGCTGTATCCGAGCAATGTCAAACAGGTGGTTTATGGCTCGCGATGCGATCTCTGGACGATACTCTGTGTACGCCTCAATCGCGTTCAGGATCTGATCCTCATTCTTGGCACCTGTTACCTGCGGACCCAAGAAAATAGGGGGAGGGGTTAAGCGAATTAAAAACACAAAGAGGTATGGCGATGGGTTGTTAGGGACCGATACGGGATGTGCCGGTATGGGAGATTTCAATGTTTTACGTGATCAAAAAAAAAAAGGCCAAAGATTTCTTTAAACTCCTGTAAGCTTTTGATTTTGTTAGAACGGTGGAGTTCTCGCTCGCTGGGATGGAAACGGACTGCTGCTTCAACAGCGCTTCTTAAGGGATTAAGGAAAGATCTGCAAGTTATACAAAAGAAAGATTTCCCGCTAAGAAAACACAAGGCAAGCCAACTTACGGGGGGAAAGTCTGCCAGTGCATAAAAACATCTCGAATTTCCCTCGTCTCTACTGAAAACACTCAGACCTTCAAATACTTCCACCTGGTGCACTGTCTGTGTGGTCGCTGTTAAACCGGTTCCCCAATCTCCAAAACAATGAGCAAGTAGCTGCACCCGGCCAGGGTTTTGTTTCTTTCGAAGGCCCTACCTACCTTGTAGGCTGGAATGTGAGTCTGGTTGCAGAGCGTGGTGTCAAACAGCCCCAGGAACTGCAGCGGCCTCTTCAGTGCCTGCAGGGGGCAGATGCTGCTCTTTGAGGGCTCCATACTGAAACACAGCAGTGCCAGGATGAGCACACGGTGTGCGCATGGGAAATTTCAACAACAACAGGTATCACAAAGAAAAAGAAAAAACACTTTGCCAGAACTCCAATGTGACGAAAGGCTACATCGACCCTGGGTTTTATTAGAGCAGTTTACAGCATCAGGGAATCCCCTGGACTGTCTCGCCCACTTGTTTTTAGAGTACAGCCGGGATTACCACGGTTAGGTGAGGCAATCCAGGCTGATTCCACAGTGCTGTAAAATGCAGCTGTGGCTCATCCCGGCAGGGTATGGGCTGATCAAATCCCTATTCAATAAACGACAGCAAGGTTTACTCGCAAGGGTTTTGTTTAAGTTATCAGGTCCGTGGGGTAGCTACCTGGGGCGTCCCATGGCTTCCTCAATCTGCGGCACTGCGCAGTTCTCCAGCATCACATGACCCGAGATGTCCAGCGAGACCAGGTTGACCAGGCTCTGGACAATGATGGACAGCACCTTCCTGGTCACTTTGAACTTGTAGTAACTCAACAGCCTGTCCCGAGATATATCCAGATGTCTGAAATGAGAGAAAAAAAAAAAATCGTCTTTGAAAACTAGAAATAGGTAGCTGATATTCCCCAAACTTTTAGTTCAGGGTTTTTTTTTTTTTTTGTACATAAAAAAAAAAAAAAAACTGGCAATGTTACAATACAGTCATTGTTGGAAAGTTTCCTTTTATTTTGGCTATCTGAGAATTTGACACAAGCATAGAAAAATGTTCTTTATTTCCAAATAAAATCGCATTCGCTTTTAACCCTTTAAGTTTAACTGAAGACACTCAAAAAGACCTGTCCTTGAGTTTCTTTACATACTCCTACTTCTAAATTCAAGTGAAGACCTTGAGAAAGACTTCCGGTTTGCCGTGCAGTCTTGGCTGCTCCCCCATACTATACCGGAGCTGTATGAGCTCTGCGATGGTCTGGATGTGCTCCTCAGACAGGTCCATGTTGTAGAGCACCAGCGAGGACAGCCTGTCCTTCCACTGGGTGAGGAAGGTGGCTTTGCAGAGCTTGATCCCAGAGAGGTCCAGGGAGGTGAGGCTGCTGAGGGGCCGCAGCAGGGTCTCCACGTCCACCCCCTCGGCCAGCCTGCCCAGGTTGAGCAACCGCAGCCGGCTGAAGCCCTGGAAGGTGAAGTCCTTGACCAGCACCTGGCGCGAGGGGTTCACCAGGCGGTCGTCGTTCTCGTATCCCCCCGGGTTCTCTTCCTCGTAGAAGAGGTTGCTGCAGCCGAACAGGCTGAGGGACACCAGCGTGTGCCGGAAGCTCCCCAGCGTCTGCAGGCTCTTGGAAGTCAGCTTCTCGCAGTTGGTGAGGTGGAGCTCAATCAGATCCTGATGAGGGAGAAGGCAATGAAGGAACGGTCTTCCAGTGCAGGAGCATGGCCTGAAACTCACACTAGCCCTGTACCCAGTCCTGGGTTTGAGAACTACTACCAAGTATATTATTTAAATGATCATGAGTTTGAAGGTAAATAAATCATTCTTATAGCTCAGTGATTGCATAGCAGTTTGATCCATTCCTGGTTTTACTACGAGTTTAATAAGACACACCTGAGCTTGTTACCTGTACACTGGGGCTAATCAAGCTGGCACCTAAACCAGGCTAGTTTTGAAACCCAGAGCTAGCTGCAGGTCTAGTCCGAGTTTCAAGCCCTGCAGTGATACTAAAATGAAACTAAGCTTCCTATCGGCTTGTAAAAAACGAACACAATGATAACTGCGGGGAATTATTTAACATTAACAGAACTGCATCAATGGGTTGCTCATTTTGTCTTTGAACGTCCCCACCTGGCTGCCGATGGCCTCCAGGTCCTGGTCCAGCACAGTGTCCTCTCTCAGCTGGACCCGGGTCAGCCGGGTACTCCTGGGGTCCGAGAACAGCAAGAAGAAGCTCTGATGGAGCTCGAAGTTATGGTCTGCGTGCACCAGCTCCATGTACCTGCAGGGAACCCGACACAGGCCATCAGTCCATACACACTGCACATTAACAATGAACACACATACACAATCTCTCAATTCAGTGAGCTTCAAGCAGCTTTAAAAAGACAGCAAGACACCAACCTGAAAGAGGTTAAAGAGAAAACGCTGTGAAAACAGAGCAGACTTTGGGCACCTATTTATACTGTAGTAGACCTAATTAACCCTCCTATTATATTTCCGGTCTGTTTGACACAGTGTTTTACAATGATCCTTCTCCTTTTCTGGCGTTAGAAACGTGTACACAGAAAATCATAATCCTACAACAAATGGCATTTCCTTTGGACCTACAGGCCCTCGCCCCCGCTTCCAGGAACTACCAGAAGTTCAGCACTCGCTGATTTAGTGATTGCACCGAACGGCTTCAATTCTAAAATAGGGGTAACCCCCTCGACCCCATCCAGCTCCTCCCACACGTACGCGTTCACCAGCTTGTCGCAGATCTCGCTGGGCAGGAAGATGTCCGGGTGCAGCCGCAGGGTCTCGTTGTCCAGCAGGTAGCACAGCGTCCCTTCCAGGTTGCGCAGGCAGTACTCGATGGACAGGGTCATCAGCGAGTCCGGGCTGTCCAGTGCCATGGCTACTCCTCTCCGTCGCAGGCAAGCAGAATGACGGGCCAGGCGGGGCGGGGCGGGGCGGGTGACAGGCTTAGAAGAGCATTGGGTGGGAGTGGGTCAGGAGGGAGGGAGACAGAGAGAGAGAGAGAGAGAGAGAGAGAGAGAGAGAGAGAGAGGGGAATCCTGGAAATGATCTTCTTTGGAACGCTGTAAACAATAATAATAATAATAATAATAATAATAATAATAATAATAATAATGTAACACTTCTTCCTAATTAAATTATTCTACCAGGGTATACGTAGTTTTTTTTTTTTTTTTAAGTCACTCCTGCAAATGAAAATGCTTTGTTACATTCGAGGACTCATTCATATCAGGCTGCTGGCAAGACTTTGTGATGATGAGCCAGCTTCTGCCTATTAGGACAGACACTCCACCACAGAAATCCTGGACTTGGCTGACCAGCGTTACAAATGCTATGACCCAGGTGTCCCGAAGAAGCACGCAACTCCACGGCGAGGGTAGCTGCCGATTTGTAGTGTGGATATAAATATACAGTATATGGAAGAGGAGAAAAAAAACAACTTTATACGGTCACCTGGTCTTGACAGCAAGGAAATCCCCGAATTGAAGTGTTATGTTTTTATTTATTTAATACGACCTCATTTAGCTGGGCAGGAAGATATGTAACATTTCTACTAAACATTCATTTTCGTTTTGTGTTTTGTTTTTATAGGAGAAATACATATCATTCCAAGCGCCCCATATAACACGATACCAAACTGTATGCCTAAATAATACATTCATAAACAAACAAACAGAATTAAACAACGTTTTTGCCCGACACTTGACGATTTTGAAATGGTCGTACACTTGGATTTCTGTGGTGAAAAGACGTCACCGTTTACTTTACTTATTCAAATATTACGTTTTAAACCGTTAAATAAATAAACAAATAAACAAATAAACCTTACAAAGTGCTGGTTCACCGCCTCTACTCTGATAGATTGATTGTTTCTGTTTTGTTTTGTGGTTTTTTTTCTCTCCAGAGTCGACAATCACCTCTCTCACTTGTAAACTTAAAAATACCGGTGCGGCTTGATTTTGTAGTTGTCTAAAAACACACACACACAAAAAAAAACGGGTTCACTGCGACTAAAAAGGCGTTAGGAAGCTAAGAATTCATAACCATACCACTATGTTTAATGCCACTGTAAGTAAAATTGAAAATACCGTGACCCCCGAGCGACGGTCCAGTCGCTGACACTGTGTAACTCTCACACAGAGCAGTCACGATATATCGCGATAGAGTCTGAAATTCAAAGCTCCTGGCATCGTCTTGCGGATTCTGTCACCCCAGCACGAAATCACGCTCTTTAAGATACACACCTGCCGAAGCCTGGGCCGGGATGAAACTCTTTCGTCAATCTGTTATTATTTTTTAATTTGACAATGTTACGGTTCTCGCTTCGCTTTTCTTTTTTGAGGCTCTCCTGTCAACAAACAACGTCCATTTCCGGGTCAGTCTTTTCCCTAAAGGAAATGTTTCCGGGGAGCAGAAAAAAAGTGTGACACACCAACCAGCTGTCAAAAACGATTCATTTTTTTCCACCCAGAAATATATTCTGCATAATGTAGTATATTGTTGAACGCAATAACATAGAAATACACTAACGTGTCTCGAAGTATTGTGCTATAATTATGAGCGCGCATATTTACACGGAATGAGCATCTTAGCACTAACATAACATGATTATTAACAATACACACACACTAAAAAGAAATGAAGTCAATTGAAATTGGTATTAGAACGATTTACATTGCAGAAGGTAACACAAATATAACATTTTACGTTACACACACACCCCGTTATTTCAGTGGTTTTGTTTTAGGGCTGTAATCTGCAGAGCGTCGTTTCCCCGTCGGAGTGTTTTTGTTGTGATGCGGGGTTCCTGCTGACGGAGATGAGGAAGTCAACATGTCGAGCTCGTACAGGAGCAGGTGAGTGCGGCAGCGGGGAGACGATTTAACGCGTTCAAATCGCCGACAAGCCCCGTGCAATGGGTGGATGTGTAGAAAAGGCGGATAAATAACTCCGGAGTTGGAACAATGCGTTTTGGTGAAGCGCCGGAGAAGGGGGAGGGCTCTTTGGGCTCGCTGTGGGGTATCTGTCGATGTGCGGTGCGGGGACGCGTTTGCGTCAGTCCACTGAATTTAAGGACAGTGTGATTGCGAAGAGGCATTATGTATCTGTTGTATTGTTGAGTGCAATCGAACATTTTGTTACACTGGAGATTCGATTGAAAGTCTCGAAGGTTTGGACTGGGTGCGTTAGTAAGTGAAAAAATTTGAATTACAACAGAGGCTTGTCTTTACGCTAACCACTTGATAAATGACATTAGTAGATGTTAAAATGAAATACCTCACGTGTCTGTCTAACAGATCAAGCTCTGTTGAAGACTGGGACCGAAATAAAACTAACCTGATTTAGTACTTAAAGAGGAATTTGATTTTTTAAAAAATTTTATTTGCGGTTGTGTTTTCAGACTACACAGCACGCTGCATTGTTCTTGGCGAGCCAGTGTGACGTGTCAGAAATAAATACAAGAAATGTACTGATTAATTAATGAATTCACTGATAGCCTTGCACAAAGAAACCACTATTGCTGGTCTTATCACACAAGTTAAAACCTGGTGCGTATTGTATTGGACCAGATTTGACGCTGGAAATCATGCTACAGGCAAATGGAGTTACATACTTGCCTAATCCAGTTAGGCTACACTCTGAAAATAAACACAATTGTGCTTGAAATGTATTTTTTGGGGTGTTATTTTTTACTTTTTCAAAGTTCTTGCAATCTGTGTACCCAACCTGCTGGGCTGATAAAGAATAAAGTGCCCTCAATAATGTACCTCTAAATGCAGGATTTGAACTGCTGTCCTGACCTCCAGTTTATTATACAGCCAGTCTGCAGTCAGAACTTCTGGGTGGTGTTGCCCTGCTGTATGGAGTTCTTCTTGCATCGCCCCCCCTGTCAGTTGAAATGCGGTTTCTGTTCATCTCAGATCATTTAGCTTCACTTAAACCCAGTTAGAGACCCAGCTTAAAACTCAGCGTTGAAGCGGTGGATCTCCGAGTCACTTGGGAGGATTGCAAACATACTACAAAGCTGGAGGTCAAAGGCTCAGATCTTCCTTAACTGGGTGGGTGGGAGGACTAGCCTATGTACAGAAACTCTAGAACAGGGATCCAGAAAAGTCTAGAGATTGCAAAAGCAAAGCAACGAAGCAGCTCTTGCGTTCCTGCGATTGTTCTGGTGTTGTGCCGCTTGGAGTGCAGTTGACCAATTAGGCACAGGGGCGTGGAGCGCGAGAACGCGGGTTTGTCCAGGAATGCCAAGGTCACTGCTCTAATCTCGAGGGTAAAATAAAAGATTAATGTGTGTTTCTTTTGATTGCCTCCTGCTCCAGATTGTCACAGGAGCATGTTAAAAGCATGTTTCCCATGAAGGGAGTGCTTGTAGACTTTTTGCTAATTTCAGATTTTCTTTTTTTATTGCTTGTGCTGCTGTTTCTGTGTAAAGGATTCCTGCCAAGAAGGGCTGTTTCTCAACCAGCTGCGTGTCTGCAAACACAATCTGTTTCAAAAGTATCTAAATATGTACTCTAATTAAGGGTCTGATTGCTAACCTTGGCACACTCTCTATAAAACTGAGACTTTGTTCCGTGTGGAATCTTCCCTGCATTCTGGAACCTCAGTCTGCGCACTCCAGATTCTCAGAATCTTCACTACATTCCGGAACCTCAATCTGCGCACTCCAGATTCTCAGAATCTTCACTACATTCCGGAACCTCAGTCTGTGCACTCCAGATTCTCAGAACTTTCAGACTCTCTAAGTTTCTCTCAATTCTTTTTTTTCACATTCCTGCCTTTATGACATCCCAAGGGTCATGCAAAAGACATGTGATGAGAATGAAACTTAATCAGTGAACCATAAAAGCGCCATCGTAAGAGTATTGCCAGTAGTAAAGCATTCATTTGTAGATTTAACTGTGTCTGTCATTTTGAGGACTTTTTTTTAGGTGTCACAACTGTTTTTGCAAAAAATAAATATACATATGTTAACGTTACAAAACTTTGGTGCTTGATAAAGTCCCTAACTCAGAATTCTGTGTTTAAAAATCTGAAGCCTTGACTTTTTTTTTTTTTAATAATAGGGTTGCAAACTACACTGGAGCAAGAGTTTAGTCATTCAGATTTTTCTTAAAAGGCTTTTTGAGTGTATTGTTCTTTCTTTCTTGAAAATGCAGATTCTTATTTTTTTATTTCCAGGATTCAAGAGTTCAAGGTCGCTTTGAGCCAACCCCAAATCAATCTAAAGAACCTGCGTGAACTCTGCTTCAGTGGTAAGCCGGGGAAATGCAGTTTATCTATTAAACTGAATCCTTACCTGAATCCTGAAGATCTTCTGCAACTCAGACGTTTCTGTATCTGTGTGCATTTGAAGAGATTCAGAGTATTATGTATTTTTATCATAAGAAAAACATCATCCAAGTTGGTTCTTTGCGCTCTGTTCTTGCAGGCATCCCCTTTGAAGGCGGGCTGCGGGCTCTTTGCTGGAAGGTGAGGCTCTCTCCACTTCACTCCTTGTCAATAACGCTGCACCTGGAGTTACAGCACACAGGACGCTGAAGTGTGCATGTGTGTGTGTTCTCTACACAGAGGCTGGCAACAAGACTCCCATTGCACAGCAGTTTGAGCCATTCCTGGTTTTACTAGGAGTTTAATAACACTCCTGAGCTCGTGGCACGTAGTAAAACCTGGAATGGGTGAACCCGCTATGCAATAGGAGTCTTATTTCGTTTCACAGACACTGCTGTGCCAGCACTGTGCCCTTCAGAGTATGAAAAGGATGCGGTGTGAGCGCCTGATGTATCGTGAGGTAGAGGAGAGGAGCTGAGTGGGGCTGTGACTGAATGTCTTGTTTCTTTCCAGATCCTGTTAAATTACCTCCCCACAGAGCAGGCGATATGGGACTCGTTCTTAAAGAAACAGAGGTAAGCAGTGGCTGCTCCCATACATCACAAGGGATGATCGTGATGTTAGATTATTGTTAATGAGTCATTTAGCAGAAGCTTTTATCCAAAGCGACTTACAGAGACTAGGGGGTGAACTGTGCATCAACAGCTGCGGCCGCAGAGTCACTTCCAATACGACTTCGAAAGAGTAAAGTGTGCATCTTATTGACTGTTTTTCAGATTACATCACTCTAGCGATCCTTCCTGTTTGCGGTCGGTTTGCAGAACTGAGCTCTTAAAAAAAAAAAAAAAAAAAAAAGAAAAATTGCAAAAATCTGCCAGCTTTATTAAATAACCATGCAAACTGTTGCGTCTGGTTTGATGCTGTATTTCACATTTGTTTAGCATCTCTGAGCACACTGAACTAATATAACAGGTGGAGGGAGATTTTATTTCTTGCACATATACAAACTGCACTAGTAAGACACACTGAAGTAATATGTGGAGGTGAAAGGATCCATAGTACTGTGCGGCATGTGGATCTGTTGGTATCAATATACAGCAGTGTTCAAAAATACCATATACATAATGTAACGCTGTTTATTATATTTAGCTTTTAATTGTGTAGAAGAACAAAAAAAAACATTTCCTCTATGATTTTAATAACAACTATAAAGTAATTAAAGTATAAGTATTATTTTTTTTTTTTCTTAGGGAAATCTATGCCCAGTTTTTAAGGGAGATGATTATCCAGCCAGGAATTGCCAAGGCTAATCTGGGATTCTCCAGAGAGGACGTGACACTGGAGGACCATGTGAGTTGAAATCGGGTAGAGTCGGGGGTCGGGGTCGGGGGTCGGGGGGCGGGGGCGGGGGTCGGGGGCGCGGGGGGCGCGGGGGGGGGGGGGGGGGGGGGGCATGCTGAAACAGTATTTATCCCACGCGTGTTACACGTTGTTTAAAATGACTCTGTATTTATTTTGTTCATGCAGCCGCTCAATCCGAACCCAGACAGTCAATGGAACACCTACTTCAAAGATAACGAGATTCTGCTACAGATAGACAAAGACGTCAGGTACGGGGAATTCTCACTTTTTTTATCCTTGGTATTTTTTAAACGCATCACCTGTCGTTAATAAGTATTGATGACTGATTTGAAGGGCGTCATTGCTCACGAGTCCTGGTGTTGCGTTTCGCAATTTCTTAATGCAACTCCTCCGGAAGGTAAAAGGACCCATATTGAGCACATTATTCAGTGCATTGTGACCCATGGTGGCAGTAGTAGTCCTAGAATCTAGAATCTGGAATCCACCTGCCCAGCAGCAGTGTTTCAGAGATGGAAACAAGACTCCTATTGCATAGCAGTTTCATTCCATTCCACATTTTAATGCAAGCTTGATTAGCCGCAGTGTCTATGGGACAAGCTCTGGCGCGCGTCTTATGAAAGTCCGAGCAAAAACCAGGAATGGATCAAACTGCTATGCAATGGGAGTCTTGTTTCCATCCCTGTTCTATAGTTTTTTTTTTCAACATCAGCAGTGCTGCAGAGTAGATTTGTGACGCGTTGCTCTGGATTCGCAGGAGACTCTACCCGGACATGGCATTCTTCCAGCGGCCCACGGAGTACCCCTGCCTCCTGATCCTCGACCCCCAGAACGAGTACGAGACCCTGCGGCGGCGCGTGGAGCAGACCTCCCTGAAGGCACAGACTGTGGCCAGGAACCGCAGCGGGGTCACCAACGTAAGACTACAGCCGTCCCAGCGATTGGGAAATAAGACTCCTCCTCTTGCATAGTAGTTTCACCCGTTCCAGGTTTTACTACAAGCTTGATTAGTGTATCGGTAACAAGCTCAGGTGTGTCTGATTTAAAGTCCCACTAAAACCAGCAATGGATCCAACTGCTATACGACAGGAGTCTTATTTCCATTCCTGCGTTCATCTGTAACTGAGAATACAGTCTGTGGTAGAACAGGTAGTAATATTATTATTATTATTATTATTATTATTATTATTATTTATTTCTTAGCAGACGCCCTTATCCAGGGCGACTTACAATTGTTACAAGATATCACATTATTTTACATGCAATTACATTATTTTTTACATACAATTACCCATTTATACAGCTGGGTTTTTACTGGAGCAATCTAGGTAAAGTACCTTGCTCAAGGGTACAGCAGCAGCAGTGTCCCCCACCTGGGATTGACCCTCCGGTCAAGAGTCTAGAGCCCTAACTACTACTCCACACTGCTGCCCAATATCAAAAGGAAGTTTAATATAAATTTGATACATGTTTCCACTTTCAGAGTGTTCTAAGGGCAGATAATCAATCCTTTAAGAACGTCAGTGTCGTCCCTCTGTCCCGCCCAGGTGAGCTCCCCGGGGAAGGCCGTGTGCACCTACCCGTCGAACGAGTACGAGGTCCTGCCCAACGGCAGCGAGGCTCACTGGGAGGTGGTGGAGCGGATCCTGTTCATCTACGCCAAGCTGAACCCGGGCATCGCGTACGTTCAGGGAATGAACGAGGTCGTGGGACCCATCTACTACACCTTCGCCACGGACCCCAACACCGAGTGGAAAGGTAGGGGGCGGGGGGGGGGGCACCTCCTTTGAGATCTCTTGTGTACTAACCAAACAGTACAGTATTTAATAGAGTTTGTCAAATATAAAAGGAGCACTGTGTTTTGTTATCGTACCTAATTTGTGGAATGGCTACTGTACATTAATGTGGAGTGTCTGTAGAGGATCGTAATCGCAGGGTCTTGTTGTGAAAGGAATCTGTAAAGACAGCGGCGCTGCGATTCTGATGTAATCTCTGCTTCTTTGTCTCTTGGTTGTGTCCCTCAGAGCACGCGGAGGCCGACACCTTCTTCTGCTTCACCAGCCTGATGTCTGAGAACCGGGATAATTTCATCAAGAGCCTGGACGACTCCCAGTGTGGCATCACGTACAAGATGGAGAGCGTGTACGCCACGCTCAAGCAGAAGGACGCCGAGCTCTATCTCAAACTGGTCAGCAGACCCCGCCCTGCTCCACTCCAGTGCTGCGCCATTAAGTGTCTCTTTTTTAGCTTTATTTGCACGTTGACGTCTCCCGAGTCAAACCAAAACTGCGGATTTTGCTTGGTTCTTTAAAAATGAAGTCTTAGCATCACTGAGACCTCTAGTACAGTTGAACCACCCAGTCGTTCTGTGTTGGTGCTAAATGAATAATATTTTGGGTACCGCAGCACCTGTGGAACTGCTTACTCAATTAAACCTTTTGCTTATAGTTCAAGATTATTATCTTTATGGTGATACTAAAACTAGGGCAACAAATGCTCCACCCCAGAGTTGATCTGCATTTTATTACTGTGTCCCAAATCTTGTTGGAGCTGTTCAGTGGTGACTGTAGCGTGCCAGGGGGGTTCATGCAACGTCTGTCCTTGTGTTTTAGCAAGAGCAGAATATCAAGCCGCAGTACTTCACCTTCCGCTGGCTCACCCTGCTCCTGTCCCAGGAGTTCCTGCTTCCCGACGTCATACGAATCTGGGACTCCCTCTTCTCTGACCAGGAGCGCTTCGACTTCCTCATCCTGGTCTGCTGCGCCATGCTCGTGTGAGTCCTGCTGTCTGTCTGTCTAGGGATGGGAATGAGACTGCCGTTGCATAGCAGTGTCCCAAGTTGGGACAATTGCTCAGTAAAGACAGAATTGGGACAGCTGAACCTAACTGGTGCTTGCGTTAAGGTTTATGTGTGTGTCTCTTGTTTTTTAGTCTGATTCGAGACCAGCTGCTGGCCGGAGATTTCACAGTGAACATGAGGCTGCTGCAGGTAATGGAGACCACAGGGTGTGCTGCAATCTCTCTGACTCTTGGCATTATCAGTATCAGGGGCCTTCAGGGAATATCCAGTTTAGTACTAGCACTACATTGCCTGAATGCAAAAGACTTTTGACAGGAGCAGGGATGGAAAGAAGACTCCCATTCCATAGCAGTTTTGATCCATTCCTGGTTTCACTATGAGTTTTTAACAAGACCCACCTGTATATGTTAACATATACTGGCTAATCAAGCTTGTAATAAAACCTGGAATGGGTGAAACTGCTATGCAACAGGAGTCTTATTTCCATCCCTGGACAGGTAGCATTGTTTTATATTTGATTGGATCATCTGTATCTGTCGAAAAAAACCATTACAACCCTCTTGACAGGTGTCTTTATCAGTGTCTTGAAGTCTTTATCCCTGACTGGCTTTTCTGACTTCATTCAATATCTGTATAACTGTCGCTGTATTCGATCTCCCATTGAGGACGGTCCTGACTGCTGTCTTTGTTTGAAGGATTACCCGATCTGTGACGTGCACACCATCCTGAAGAAGGCAAAGGATCTGCAGGACGGTGCATAGGAGAGTGCCCCCCTCCACCCCCTCTGCACAGCCCCCTTCGATCAGCCAAAAAACAAAGAAAGAGGACGATGACACAACAGTGTAGCAGTGCGTTCTGGGAGAAGACGCCACATTGCCGTGCATTGTGGGAGCTCTTTCGCTAGCTCTGCGTCTCGACTGTTTTCGCTCTGGCGACCGATCCAGATGGTATTCCCTTTCAAACTGTATTTATTTTGCACTGAAGACTTTAAACCAAAAAAAAAAGAAACAAAACACACATACAAGGTTTGAAAACGCTCCATTTTAAATTACAGAGGGGTTTCTCTGGGTCAGTTGCTGTTTTTTCTTTGTTTGTTTTTATTGCTCTATGTGTAGATCCTATTAATCCTAATGTTTTTTTTTTTTAATGATGAAACAGTGAATTGGGGCTCCCTCGAGGAATCCCTAACTTGGTGCTGGTCTTTGGTGTTGTCATTCTGATGCAGAACGTTGGGAGTTCGGGAGTTCTATTTGGGTTCTGGTTCCGAGACGTTCCCCAGCTCCTCCTATATTAAGCTGTCTCTGCGTCTCTCTTGCTGCCTGTCCAGCATTCAGCCTGAAGGCGTGTCGTGTTTCTAAATGCCTGAGATAGAAACACTACAAACATGAAACACATGAAGAATTAACAAGCTGGCATTGCAGTGCATTTAGGTGTCTCTGTTATATCAGTGCACTCCTGTATATCAGTACAGTGTGTTGGGTGGAAGTTAAATGTTTTTTTTTTTCCCCAACTATATGATTATATATAAGCTTTATCCTACTACAAAAAAGGGGGTCAATTTCAGCTTTGGGACCTCCTTAAGGTAATATGTCTTCATTTATGTGCAACCAAAAGAGTCATTTTTAGAAGCGGACACTCCTCTGATTTGGAGACTCTGCACTCCTTGTGAAAAAGCTCATTGCGTCTGTTTGTTTTAAAGTCTCAGGTATGCATTGCATAAAAACAAGCTCTTGTGCAGCTGGCAGGGTTAAAATGAATGAGTTGGTGGATGCTAATCCTTGAATGAGGCCTTATCTCCCATGCTAGGGTGGTGAACAGCTGGTTAGTTTAATGTTTAGCTTGAAGGAGAGCGGTAATCACTGGAGGCTTCTTGGTACGCCACCCTGGGCCAGTTGCTGATTTGGAAATAGGAGCGATCGTGCCTCTCAGTCCTTCGCTTTTAAAGTGGGGACAGCAGTTTCTTACTCTCCTGAGCAAACCAACTTTCTTAAGCCCCATTTATCTGGCCTCAACAGGTAATAGGAGCTGGAAACTCCCATTGCTGAATGATTAGGTGAGGTCAAGTCAGGGGTCCAGGATCTGGGATACCTGATACCTGCTGCAAAGGGAGTGTGAATCTGCAGAGAGGTGGGACAGGGCAAAATGAGCTGCACCTCGATTTCAAAATGAAAAGGAGGAGTCTGGAAATCCAGGCAAAAGGAAAAAAAAAAAAAAAAACGAGAAGGGGCCTGCAAGACAGTCGCTTAATGAGAAGAAAACGAAGGTGGTGGTTAACCCTTTAACTGCTGCTGCTGCTGTTTCGGGTGCACTGCTCCGTTTTCATATCTGGGGTAAGGAAGGCTGATCAGTGATCTCCAGCCCTGTCTGTATGAACACTAGAATTGCTTACAAAGCTGAAGGCACTACTTTTTATTGAGCTGCGGCAGGCGATCTGCACCTCTGGAACTACAGACGTTGTACACCCTGCTACAGAGGCACAGTATTGCAGCTGCCTCATATACACAAGCCCTCCTTTATACACGGTGACACCCTTAACCCCTATAGAACTAGCCCTATAGAACCACAGAAAGGAAGGTGCCTCTTACACGTAGCAACACTAACTCCTTTGTGTTAAAAATCGCTTGCTGGATTGCGAGGGCTAGGGAGACGTTGATGCAGCAGATTTCAGGCTCCGGACAGCACTTTGCTATAAAGGAACATGGCTAATCTTTGTAGTGGTTTTGTGTCTCGCTGTGCCTTGCATTCGGTGCTGTGATTGCAGGTCGTTGATTGTGTTGCATTTTACAGGTGGTGTAAATGTGCCTTTTTTTAAATTTTCGTTTTCAATGCCGGGTCGTAGGCTCCGTGTGCTAGGGATCCAATAGAACACTACGGCCTGTAGTACAGCTGAACTTGTTAAACATGAGGGGGTAGTTTTTAAATGTTTTTATTCTAATGGGTGGAAATAAGAAAAACTGGCAAAGAGGGTAGTAAAGTCCATCTTTGGCCAGAAAATAGCTTACAGTAACCGCCAGCTGGTCCTAGGCGTTGATGTCAAGTCAGCTTCCAAACCTGTACCCTTCCTGATTTCTGTATTGTCACACTGAGCACTGGTCCTGACCACTCCAGCGCTAGTACCTCGTTTCTACAGAACCAGTCTTGGAGGCTAGTGGAAACGGTACCGTGTCAAGCTACTGGGATTCAGTGCGGATCTGTTGGCCAGTAGAAATGACTGCAAGTAAATTGCTACAGAAACGGGTTTATGAATCCACGAACAAAATGTGAAAGTGTTAGCCAGCGAAACGGAACAGCTCGCACATCTTGTTCCTCCCTGGCTTTATCAATGGGCCAGTAAGCAGCATTAACAGCATCTGCAGGCAGCAGTGTAGCGTTAGGCCGTGGCATCACCTGCTGCTGCACAATTCCACTTGGGCACGGTTGGTGTCGGATGGGCACGGTTGGTGTCGGATGGGCACGGTTGGTGTCGGATGGCCACGGTTGGTGTCGGATGGGCACGGTTGGTGTCGGATGGGCACGGTTGGTGTCGGATGGGCACGGTTGGTGTCGGATGGCCACGGTTGGTGTCGGATGGGCACGGTTGGTGTCGGATGGGCACGGTTGGTGTCGGATGGGCACGGTTGGTGTCGGATGGGCACGCCCGTGCAGTGGCAAATTGTGTTCATTTATTCATCATTCTGTTAAGTGGATTTCTGTACCGAACAGTTTCCAGTAAGAAATCTACATTTCTAAAATTCTTAAGAAAGGACTCTTGAGAGAACAGTACAGTATATTTGGCCACAGTTGACGATGACATCGTTGCAGGACAGTCTTGAAGCCCGACATGAAATGGTTGTTGCAGCAGTTTAAGAAAATAAATCCCACATTGAATTACGTTATGAGTTATTCCAGTTGTTGTTTTGAAGGAGGCATTGTTAATCCTGATGGGGCGCGTCATTGGGCATGGTAAAGCACTGATAGTGACAATGTAAAACACTGTCCATATCTCTTCATTCAGGGTGCTTTGCTTTGGGTCCGGCTCCCCCTATTGGCCTGGTTCTCCTTTGTTGGCTTCCCACACATAGACTGTGCAGTACAATAAAGTCAAATAAAGGGTCAGTTCAGCCGTTGGAATTAAAAAGTTGAGAGAGAAAAAAAAGATGAACTGAACTGAGTTAGGCGGACGAGATACTAATTTATTTTAACCCTTTATTGCCTGTAACGGGTTCTATGTTTGAAAACCGGTGCAGGTTCTTCATGTCTGTGAACCACAGGGAGCTCATTTGACAAGAATCGGCAACTTCAGTGCTCTCTCTCTCTCTCTCTCTCTCTCTCGCCTTGCGGTAAGTTAGGGAATGGTGATTCTTGCTGCTCGATGCTGCCATCTGGTGACGGCCTTTGTGTATGACAAGAATCAATTGTGTTGCGTGATTGGGATCATTAATTGGGGTGTGGGTGTAATAATAATTTTTAAAAAATGACAGGACTGTGTTCAACAGGCAGTAACGGGCTAAAGCAAACTGGTCTCATTTAATTTTCAAGTGTTGATCCTCTGAAGTCTTATTTTATTGTTTGTGTGCTCGTTCCTTGGTTTGCATGTGTGTTGGGTTTTTATATAGGTAGTCTCAGACCTGCGTACTGGGAGTGTAAATGTTTATACAGTGTTTGCAAATATATAATAAAAATGATTCAAAAAAGCATTTTGAAGTTGATGCAAATTGATTATTCCTGTGTGTTTAACCCCAGAACCCAAACATGTTATCAGTGATGAAGGCGTTATCAGAAATGTACCCCATTGACTCTTCTATGTATAATTCCTTGTTCTAGATGTCTGAAGTCTCGCTGCACGAACTGATTATCGATTATTCGGATTGCGCTCTGGGGTTCTTGCAGTCAGGTGAGGGTCATGGGCGTGGATTGGGCTAATTTACTGTTCCAGCAGCTGGTTCTTCACCAGGTTAGCCCAGTCAGCGAGCCTCACCTGTGGAGAGCTTCATCCTATTGAATAATCGCTTCGTGCAGCTCTTCTCTGAATTCACACAGCACCTTCCACTGCCAAAATAAAACACACAATGTGACTCGATCTGTTTGAACACAACGGACGCCAGTGTGGGCTCCCTGGGAATAGGGATGGGCAGGGGTAGCATTGAAGTGTGAAATGACCTTTATTAGGACTGTCCTCTAATACTAGAAGACCTTGGTTATCCCTGCTTTCAAACCTTGCTGTTTTCCGCACAGCCCCCCCCACTTAACGTGTCATCTTGTGCTCAGATGCCATTGAAAACGCGCTCGCTACAGTCGCGATCCATCTCCTGAATCTTACAGCACAGCAGATAAGGGGGTGTCTCAATGTAAATCTGTTAAAAGATTAACAACACCCCCTGGCCCCAGTTAGTTTGGATAACAGGCTTTACTGTACAGTTCTTAACATCCAGACAGCTTGTACGCACTCTCTTTTGTCGCTCTCTCGTCTGGTCTGGAGACGTGGGAGCTGGCAGTCCTTGAGCTGCCTGTTTCTATAGCGACGGCTCACACACAGTGCTCTCATTCTCTCATCAGTAAACCGCACTGAGTGTGAACACCAGGCTCCTGTGGAATGAAGGCACTGTAATAAATACTGTGTGTTCTCAGAAGCGAATCTGCATTATGTAGAGCTAGGTTTGCAGTTTAACAATATGAAGAATCCATCTCTGGCTGGATGACGCCCCGTCTGTTAAGAAGCAGGCCCTGCTGTCTGATTGGGCCGGGGAGGGGTGACTGAGCTCCTCCTGTCTGGCACGCTTGCTCATCGATTTCTCTGTCTGTGTGTCTCTGCCTCCCTCCACTTCCCAGAAGAGCGCGGCTGGTCATGTGACTGCTGCTGTCTCAGAGTCAGGAGTCTCATGATCTCAGGCTCCCCTGTACCATGCATGCTGTATCCTGCTGTGCTGGCTGCACTGTTTCCCTGTCAGGTGGAAAAAAAGGCTCACTGTGAGAGTCTGACACACACACTGTGTGACAACGCGTGTGTGTCACTGGCAGTTCTGTGCTTGAGAGAGTGGGGAATAGAAATGTCTCCCGTCTCAGTGTGCATGTTGCTGACGCCCTGCAAGTGAGACTAGGTTAGAAGCTCTGGAACTGCTTGTGCAAACAAGCCTGGCTGTTTTGTGCAGTGGTTAAGCCAGTCGCTGTGGGAGTCACTGGTTCCCTCCCAGTCTCTGCCTTTCTTGAAACAGAAGTCCCCCTCTCCTCTTTTTAGCTTCATGCAGACACACAGAGACCTTAAAATAACACAAACCAATCTGAGACTTTCTGGTTCCACTCAAATCATGAGACAATTTGACCTTTCCACTCCATTGACCCAGAGAGAAAGAGGAAGGCCACATTGTCATGTGATTTAAGTGGATAGAGAAAATCTGTTCACTTCAAAATGATTGGAAACATCTGGAAACAGCAAGAGAAAAACAATGAAAAGGGAGTTCACTCTAATAAAAAGAGGCGAGCATTAAAACTACAGCAACAGTCCAGTATGTTAAATATAACACCTACTACAACTGCCTGAGGAATCGAAGCTGAAGAGAGAGAGAGAGGGGTAACTAGCCAGGCGGATGATGAACGCTTTGATCAGGCAGGAGCAGTGCTAATGAAGTCTCCTTGGGTACAGTAACGGGAGCCGCGTTGGAACCTGGATGAGAGCCGAGTCCAGTCTCCTCACTTCCCGTTCAGAGTGGAATATCAAACGCGTACAGTCATACCGGGGTCAGTCTTTTAATAGTGCAAGGCAGAGCAGAGCCGCAACCCCCGTTCCGTGCGAGCCGTCAGGTTAGCTGCTGGGGTGCGATGTGAGCAAGTGTGTGCTGTTCGGTTTAGTGTGGGCGTCCTTTCTGAGGATCTCGTTTTTGTACAGTAGTCACGCTGTGCGTGTGCATTCTGTGGAGTGTAAATCGTACTCAGCGTTCTGCCCTGGGGTCGTTCCCTCCCAATCTCCCGAGGAACCGTCTCGCAGAGACACGGGGATTCCCTGGAGCGCATCATCGCGCAAGCGAGCCGGCGAAGCTAGCTTCCATTAGCTGCGCGAAGAGGCTGTAAACCCGGTCTCCCAACCCCGTGCAAACTGCTGCTGTTTCAACCTATTCAAAGGGCGTAAGGGATTTTAATCGCTCGAATCAAAGACGTCCAGCTGTTCTTGAGCGTTCTGTTTTGGCGTCCAAAGCGGACAGAGATCTGTTATTATTTGGGTGCATTGTTCCTTTTTAAAACTAACATCTGAGACGGTCATCCAAAAAAAAAATAGTGACCTGGAGACACACATTTTACAGCTTGCAAGAAGACGGGAGTTTTTTTTGTTTTTTTTCATCGTCTCTGCTGTCATTTCAAAAGCGTTTTATACTTCTGTTCTTTTAAGAGACACATCGATAAAGAGACCGTCCATTTTGTAACTGAAACAAAAAAGCATTTTGATAAAGAAGAAGCCATTTGGTGTTTTTTTTTTTACATGCTATCTTGTAAAAAGATTATAGATAATATATATATATATTTTAATAATAATCATTCTCGTCACAGGTAGGCTGTGACTTGGCGATGGGGCCGCGCTAAGGTGAAGAACGCACTTCGCTTCGTTGTGTTTTTGTTTTTTTTCCAGATTGAAAAAGGAAATCAGATTAAGTGGAAATCAATGGAAACGTTGACTCAGAAATCTGGATTTCAGTGCAAGCGGCTTCCAGCGGTTTAACCGGAGAATGAACACAAACTGCAGCGCTTTACAGCGGAGACCACCGGGCGCTGATTTAAGTAAAAAAAAACATTTCTATCAACCATTTTTTGTAATTAATTATTTTTTTTATTTAGCAGAGCTTTTAATCTTTGCAGTGATAATAAATTCATGACCAGGACGTGATCTGAGCGTCACGTTGATCGTGCACTCACATGCGTGCAGATGATAGACAGATGTTTTATATGCGATCAACATATCAAACACACACACAGGAAACACTATCCCAAAGTGCTTGTAAGAAAACAGTGTAGTGTACTAGTAGTCGACGTAGTAGCTGTGGTGTAGACAGTACAGCACGGTGAATCAGTATATGCTGTCAGAAGCCGACTCTCATAATGAAAAACAGATTCTAAAAAACACGACAGCGAAACACAACGCTGAGCGCTAATGGATCTGTAATGGGAGGCATTTATTATACTGTAATTCTACAAGACCGTGGCTGTCTAGGATCAATATAGAAACCTGTTAGCGTATGCAATGTAACCCTTGTCTTTATGTTTTATAATTCGTATGGTTTATTATTATTATTATTATTATTATTATTATTATTATAAAGAGAGAAACGTAATCAGATATTACGTAATGTTATTGCTGTGGCAAATTAAAGAACATTTAATATATATGTTTGTTTAATTTTTAATGACGGCAAATGTCAATTTTAAATGTCACAGCTGTCCTCATGTCATTTTGAAGTATGTCCAGCCACGTTTGACAGCAGCAGAAGACACGAATGTTGTTTCACCGGCGTGATGAAGGTCAGCGACTGACTCTGCCGCTTTTAAAATGGAATGTCGTTTTCACATCTTCTCCTCCTGTGTTTATGTGAATTGATTTTCCAGCGCCGCGTCCACCTCGCTCTGTCTTGACAGTTTGACTGGAATTCCACGCGTCTGCTGCGCGGCCGATCTGTGCCGTGTTTTATTGTAAATCTATACTCACACAAAATGTGGAGGAGATCGTAAAAAATAGACTAGACAAGCACTCGTCAAAAACTACACGACATAAAGACAAGGAAGGAAGAGGCTATGCATCTGAGAGGATGATGATGATGCTGGATACACAGGTACGATTATTATTATTATTATTATTATTATTATTATTATTATTATTATTATTATTATTATTAGACTTGTGATGTTGTTGTTCTGTTGTCATGAATGTGTTAATAATCTCCGCATTCCTGGGAAGCAGCAGAGTGAGACTGTCTGGATACTGTTAGTATTCACAGACACCCGACTCGGAACCTGGCACCGGCCCATTTCTTTTAACGGACCGCGGTACCAGGGCACCGCACGGGGGAGGGCTGGCGGATTCTCACGCTCGTAGTAAATGGGGCACGAAACATTGGAAGGGTGGCTTGAGGAGCGATTATGAGACAGAAAGGCAGCGTACTGTGGCGTTTAATGGAGGAGGACGTGTAGCCGGTGTGCTGCAGACTGATGGTAGTGAGACACCGGGTCAGGAAGGAGTGAGTTCAGCACCTCTCCGCCGCTGCACGCAGTGACCTTGGGACTGTACGTTATTTTTATTTTATGAGCCGCGTTCGAACGCAGGGGGTGCGTATGCAAATTACATATTTTAATGTTCTTTAAAGCAGTTTTGCAAACTGGACTGATGCGTGAATAAGCAAGAACATATAAATAATGCTGATATTTGCAGGACATTAGCATGCCAGCTACTGATTGAGTTTCTTAATAAATCCGCGTACTTTAGACCTGCACCAGAGCTACGAGAAAATTTGCAAATCAGTGAACCATTGCAATTCACTTCTAACATAGTAGGGGCTTTATAATTGCTAGTCAATTATAATTGTATGCAACAGAGAGAAATGTATTATCTGATGACGAGGTTCAATCTATATGCACATTGCTCCAACATGTCATTGTAAAATGTTTATTATTATTATTATTATTATTATTATTATTATTATTATTATTATGTTCCAGCTAAAAAGTGAATTGCATTGAGGTCCAAGTAATTTTTTTAATTTTTTATTTTTTAATTGTGTGGATATAGACAGCAACCCCACTGTCATAACAGGAACAAAGACCGCATATACCCATTCCATGCACGATAGCAACAAACAAATACATAAATAAATATGAGCAAATGGTTTTATGCAAACTGTGTCTTTCAAGGTAACAGATAGGACCTCCATGGCATTGCGATTCAAACCACTAGCAGGCTATACGTGAACCTAATTAGTTACAAGTGAGCCTGCAGCCTCCAGACATGTTTAACGGAGCTCAGGTGTGGTGTGACTGAGCCATTACCAAATGGCTTCAACGGCAATGCAATGGGATCTGCTACCCGCCCCTCCTGTCGTGTGTCTGAATGTAGGCTAAACAGGTGGAGGTCCAGATTTCTAATGTCACTTGACACCCCAGCTGTAAACGCTTTCCCTCGTTGCCGTATCCCTGCTTCAGCTGTCTCACGCTTAGTGCTGGTTGTGGTTTTCTCATTAGATTTACAAAGAACCCTGCTCTTAAAAAAAAAAAAAAAAAAAATCTGTCACATGTTTTCTTTTTCGTCTGCCAGGGAGCGGTGATTCAATCCACAGACGGCTTTCTAAATGCGTTCTCCAGCCTCGTGTGTCATACGGCCGTTATTTCATTTAGTTCCCCGGTTAGGCAAATCTGCATATTTTTTAGCAAGCCAGGAACCTGATATTGTAATCCGCGGAGGAATCAGCGCACACGCTGGAGCGCGCTTGTAATTCAAACTGGCAATACATTGCAATAAGCCTTTGTGCACAACGAGAAAGGGCTTGGGTCATAACAGAATAGGGAGGGCGTTTCCCAGAGCAAAAGCACAGCAGAGTGTAAGAAAACACAGGTAAGCATTGTAAAGAATAGCGAGGTGTGGGCAAGCATATTAGTACTAAAAGCATGGGAAATGCAGCAATACTGTGGTCAACTTAGCCAGCCAGTGTGGCCTTATTTCAGCTGTTATCATACCCTCCACTGTAAATTCCACAGCTACACACCTGCTACCTTACCAAAACACGCACACGCACATTACAGGAGCATGCTTGTATTCCCTGTGTGTTTGCTTCTGCAGTACATGCTGTTTCATTATAACCATTAATATAAGCACTGGAGTGAATCTAGTGGGACTGTCATCTAGAATAGCCTACAGTATCTGTGGCGTGCCAGTCAAGGAGAGAAACGAAGTCAGCTGCTGTACAATATGCAGCGTTACTGCTTGTTGAAGTGGATGTATTCTTCTATCTATCTATCTATCTATCTATCTATCTATCTATCTATCTATCTATCTATCTATATGTATTGGCTTGGCTACCTATAGCAGGTATGACCTTTCACTGGCCAGCTCTTGTAGGAAATCGCAGTACAGTCTAGATAGAAACACAGAAACTCATCAATCCATAAGCTTTAACCCCTCATAACCTTCAGCCACGTTTTGACACAATTGCCTGCCTGTTCTCTATAACCAAGCAGCAGCCACAAGATCCCATCAATCCTGCATCTGCTGTACCCAGTTAATAGCTGTATGCATTATTTAGTGATTTCTTTTTTTAAAGGGACCAGTATACAGAACCAGAGGGACAGGGAGGGGAAGCAGGCAGTTCTAGAGGAAATAAAACAGTGACAAGGAGCAATTTAGACAAGGGTTTCAATAAGTAAGCATGGTCTGCTATTGGAACCTGCAAACGCAGAGCTGTGGGAGAGTGTATTTTGCAGAGGTATTCGAGGCTGTGCTGCTGTAGATAGCTCTAAGCCAGCAGCAGCAGCAGCAGGTCACCTTGGGAATCTCCTATCCTTTGCTTTTAACTCAGTTGTAGCGCTGTACGGTACATGGATTCAGTGTACAGTGTGCTACAGCCATCAATTATTCAGCTGTGGAGTCTTGCTCCGGATCACATGTGTGGCAAGGGGAGGGTGGGGGAGTGGGGGTAGCTGCGGTTCAGGTCATCCATGCATTAAGATCCAGGCTGTCTTTTTATGCTGCAGTGTGGTTTAGATCGCAGAGTGACCACACTGTGGTCATTTTCGCCTCCCAGGCCCTTTCTCAAGCGCTGAGGGCTCGTGTTCGTAGTCCCAGCACTGGTATGTATTGCTCGGCTCTGGCTGTGTAAAATGAACAGATGTTTTCTAAAAAAAAAAAAAAGAATGATACTCAATCTGGCGCCTCGTACTGAGGTCTAAAAACAGACCTGTTTCTACTTTAATAAAAGACAATGAGCATTCATTACGAAGACTAAAAGAAAACAGCTTTACTGAACACCTGGTGCTAACCAAACCCTGCCAAAAATGTATCTCTGGTGTAAGAAAATGTGCTGGAACCGGAATCAAATCAAAGTGCGTTACCCACAATAAACAGCAGGTGGCGCTGGCTGGCAGTCTTACAAACATTTAAGGCACTTGAAATGATGGCAGTTATTATTGCTTTCAGTAGATATTTTTTTTTTATTATTTCTAATTACTTTGTTACTGCAGTCGTCTCCACAATGCTTTGATAGTACGAAATGAAGCAACGTTTCAGAATTCTTGGACGGCTAATGGATAAACATCAGAACAATGTTTCTTCTGATCAGAACCTGGACAGAACACCTGGCACATGCTGGACTGGACCAGAACTGGGTGGTTCTACATGCCCTGATATATGTGCGTCCCGATTCTGATCTGAGAAAGAGTGTTCTTGGTTTGTGTCCGGGACTTTTCTTGTGATGGTGTTGATTCGAAGTCTAATCTTGCTGTTACTGTGTTGCTTTAGTCACCTGAGGTTATCACAGTTCACCCATCAAATCATTGTCTATGGCGGCTGTTACACAGGCTGGAAGTGAAGTGAATTGTCATGTGTTTCTTGATAGTATCAATATGGGCAGTAACTGTTCTCTGTGCTTCCTCTTTTTCTAGCGGCTTTGATCCACAACAGTATATTAGAAATTAAAAAACAAAACAAAAAAAAAGAATGATGGCTACTGGGTAAAAAAAAAAGTAGAGGAAGGCACGGGTAAAAAAAACCCGGGTAACTATCGAAAAATACCCGGGTATCTTTTTGGGGTAATTTCAAGCACTCATCTGGTCACCTACTGTTAAATTAAACACATAAAAAAGACACATACTGTATCGAGGTCTGTTTGAAGTTCCCATGCTTCCCTCTTTGTCACCGCAGCACTGCAGTGCAAATTCAGAGGCTGAAATATAACAACGTGCAGGTACCTTGGTTTTCAGGTAGCTCCCTCAGGTAGTAAAAACAAGTTTTGATAAATAAATGGCCTTAGGGATGGGTTGAACTCTTGTGTTCCACCAGAGCCGATGCAGAAAACATAATATCTTTTTTCTTTTCATTTTAAATCAGTCTGGTAATTGAAGTTCAGCGCTGTACCCTCCCAAATCATGAACCTTGAATACATTCAATGCCCTCTCTGTTAACATAAGCACAACAGAAAGCAAGTTTCATGCCACGGAATTTTACACCATTGTTAAACTATTGTTGTTGCATTTAGCTTCAGGCAAATAAAGGGATCTTTTGGAAAACAATGTCCGTCTGACGCACGCTAGCGCATTTCCACCTGCGGCTTCTGTACAGAGAACAGCTCTGCCTATACATTTCAATTGAGGTCAGTTTAACCCCAGAGAGGCTCGCTGTGCACATCACAGCTTCAGCTTGCTTAGTAAGAACAGGGACATTTGAGAAGGAATCACGCTCTGCTCAAGTTCTTTAAGTGTAAACGGAAACGCACCTCAGGGGTTGTGTTTAACTGTTTCAGAAAACTAAAATAACTGTCCGAAAACGAAAAATAACCTGGAAACGCTGGAACGAATCACAAGCAAGCAAGCAGATACTCTCTGTAATTGAGGCAGAACATTGAGGCGAATTCAATACAAATTGCAAAGAACAGAAGCCGTCTAAAGCCCTGGAGAAAAGAGAAATGGTCTAGCTGTGTTAATCACAAAAATTATAAAAATCTTGTGGTTAAAGTTTAGATAGAGCTGTGATACTCTGTAACAGGATGTGCCTAATCTACAGAAATCTTATAGCAAAAGCTCATCTCTAACTATTGGCTTTTAGTACACTATGGCGTAGCGATAGTTATTTGAGAGCATCTCTCCTGCAGCAAACCGGGAGCAATGTGTTGGTTATATAAAATAGTCAGTGATTGCAAGAAATCAACATCCCAGCTGAGTTCCTGGGCAGCCTCCTTGCAAACCCAAAGCCATGCACCCTGGCCTCAGAGTCCTTCCCCAGTCCTCCCCCTGGTATGTGCTGCAGAGCTGAGCGTGGGCTGGGTTCTGTTCTCCCTGCCTATCTGTCTGTCTCTTCCTCTCGCTCCCTGATAACGCTGTTTGCGGAGGAGGCTTTCCGGCTTGCAATTTTTTCTTCTTTAAAGCACGGCTCGCTACGCAAAACACAACTGCATCGAAAGCTTTTCAAGCTACAGCGGGCTTGCTGCGTGATTGGATTTGCGTGGCAGTAGCGTGCCAGGAAATACACCCAAGTCAGTGATGGACACAGCCTGTGAGGCTGCAGTTTTCACTTCTCTCTTGCAGCGGTTTTGGAAGTTACCGCAGGATATCATGGTCAGTAAAAGCATGATAAAGAACAGACGTGTGTGTGATTAAAACTAGGGCAACGCTTAGTATGCAAAGGATAGGAAGCAACATGTTTAACTACAAAATGTACAGCACAGTTTGAGATCACTATACTGCACCGTAATGTAAATACTATCCTATACAGTATTCCCACTTTATAAGGCAGACCTTTATATCGTGGAACCACCGGCTCCTTCATTCTCATTACTTAGCAGAACACAGAGAACACGGTATGATAATGGTGGCTCCACACTGTAGCACCGTACAGGGGAGCACCACACTGTACTGTAGGGACCCACTGCCTCTGATGAGAGGCAACATCTCTTTAACCCAGTCCCACTGCTTACTGGGAGACTGGGAAGACAGAAGAGAAGAGCATTGCATCTGAAATGACTGTGGAAGAGCTTGCATGCCACCAGAGAGCCAGTGACAGCAGCTGCTGCCAGAGCCCACTTTGCTCCTGATTGCTGTATTCATTTAAAGGTTGAGAACAGATCACACAATGTCACTCCGTGATTCATTTCTAATCTAATGAACTGAGCATTGCAACGTTTGTACAAATCAATAACCCCTCATGCAATTATACTGTGTGTAAAGTCAGTTGAGTGTGTATTTATACAGTACATGTGTACCAATGCTGATTTTTCGTTATGGGGTATAATTAATATTCACCCCAGCATTTCAGACCCGAATGGTTTTTTGTCTAAGTGTGTACCAATGCATGCGCAACGCTGTGCAAAAAAAATGCAGGGTTTTTAACTGCACTAAATATTGGCTGAAGCCAGTCAGAGACAGAGTGCTCTGTTCGGGTCTCCTTCTCTCTTCCTACATTCACTGGGGACAGTCAGTCAACATTAAAATCATTGACTCCAGTCTTTAATCGACTCTTACAGCGTTAGGTGACATTGCTAGTAAAGCAAATGAAACCGTTTCAGAGTTCATTTAAGACTGGATTAAAGACTCTTTGCAAATATGGCACTTTGCATATAGTGTTCTCCAGGACCGCTGTTTTGTTTACAGCACCCCCTGTATTGCTCATTATTAGGATTATTATTATGTCACGTGTCCTTCTTGTTGGGTGACTGTTGCTCACATGCTCAATTCATTCATTCATGCAACCCTTCTGCACTGACCTTAACCTCAGAGAAACAATTTGCATGATCAACAGCACATGGCAGACCATTTGAACTTGGTCGTCCAGGTGGGTGGGGCCGAGCAACGGCGACGCCCCTTGGTGATCAGCCACGCCCCTTGGTAACTAACCCCGCCTAGTGTTGGATCCAAAACCAGGAAACTGATTGGGTTGGAGTTCCAGTGACAATGCTGCATTCAGCCGGAGTCCTTTGTAAAACGGTCAGAAGGGGAACTTGGCTTGATCCTGTCCTGTATCGTGTTTATCTCTAATGTAAAGCTGGAGTTAAAAAAGAGTATATTACTGGGGAGAAGTAACCTGCAGACTGTAAACTGGGTAAACTGGTTCAGGCAGGGAACTCACTTTAACGTTAGATCACATCACGCAAGCATGAAGCATATTTTAGGTTCTTCCAATACCAGATTAAATCGTCAGTCGGATAGCTAGTTTCTTATTTGTCCTTTTTCTAAACAAGATGTCCAACGATCGGCAAGGAAAGGATTTATATCTTATCTCAATCCACTGCGTCCCTGCTGTGCATCAGAGTTCACCTCCTCCTCCCCAGCCTCCACCTGCTTTTGGGCTTCGTCTAACGGGGGAGGGCAGCTATCCTGCCCCACTGCCCATGACTTCCCTACGGTCAGCCTCTCCACTTCTCTGCAAGGGATACCTCGAGAGGCCAGGCCAAAGGCCAAAGAATGGAAAATCTGTATATAACGTAGCAGCGTTGTCCAGTCTGTTTTCATAAGTATAATCTACCACATGAGTTTCCTGACTGAGCAAGGGTTCTGGAACAGTGGTGTCATTTGAGTAACGTGAAGAGATCCTGACACAACAAGCCCTTTATTGAGCTGTGGGGATCAGCAGCCTGCTTAACGTCAGCCCTGGCAATGCCACCGCGCTGTAGAGAACACTTCAGGAGGCAGTGAGCGTCCATTGCAGCCCGAGGCACTTCACGTGGGAGTGGGGGAGAGAGATAGAACTATAGACCCAGGACACAATGGCTCTTCAGATGGTTTTGTGATTGCAGAGTGAAAGTCATCTCAAGCTGAAGTACTGTTCGCACGATCAGTGCCCAGCTTCGCTCCACAGCCTCACTGTGTAACTGCAGCACATCGTGGCACTGCAAGCTCAGGGGCGTTGATTGGACGTGACGGGGGGTAGGAGGGGTACACACGGGCTTAATGATTGCCTCTATCAGAGAAGCTGAAGGTGGAAATCTGCAGGAAATGGACTAAGATCTGCATTTAAAAGTAAACTTGGTCCAGACAGTACAATCAAAAAAAGCACAGGGGAAAAACAGTGCTGTTTCTAAACGCAATGTGAGAGAGGTGGGCTGCAGCATTTGTCGCTCGTGTATAAAGGTCAGGAGGTGTAACGGGAAGGCTGGATGTAAACAGCAGATGTTACCAGGGTGAGGGGTGCGGTACACAGGGCAGCAGATCAGCACAGCGGTGAAAGCAAAGGATATGAAGTCAGGGGTCAAGTCTCAAAGCTGGGGGTCTTCGTCCGACTTCCTTCTGCTTTCGTTTTTAACACATCAAATTTAAAACATAATCCGGGAAACGGTGTAGGATTTCCGTCAATTACGCACAGACTATTATTATTCTTTTTATTCACACAGTGCTGAAATGTTCCATGGTGTTTTAATGTCGATAACAGGGACCCTGTCTGGCTGTCTGTCCGCCTGGCTGGCTGTCAAGGTGAACACAATGACTGCCTTGATTTCGCAGCAAACTTTTGTCATACACTCCTAGCCTCCTACATTTCAGATTGCTTTTGGCTAGATTATGAAACAGTATTGATTTTATACACTTTGTTTTTTTTTTAACTTTTCAAGTGCTACACTTTTCACTGCGATTCTGCCACTGTGAATACTGTTGTCTATAGTGCAATACATACATGGCCTTGGACCAATAATAATTCTGCCTGCCTTGACCATCAGCCAACCTGTCAATAGCCCCCATGGAGGTGCTCTGCTTACGAAAGCAATGAGAATTGAATCAGCAGCTGAATCCAATCGGATCTCTATTATACCAGCGTCAGAATCCGTTCCTGTCCGCCCAGCTGGGTTGGGGCTGTGCTGGGAGGTGATGCTTTTATCACGGCTGGGGGATGAGTGCTTCTCATACAGTCCAGCAGACAAATGTTTCAGCTGATGAATTCACCCGCTCTACAGTTTCGTTCTCTTCTGTTCAGCCTGTCATTTGTGGTTTGTTTGGAAATCCTTGTCTTTTGAGGGGGGAAAAAAAGTTTTAAATAGAAATCCTACTAAGACTTAAACAACCCTGTAATTTAGTATGTAGAATTGATTCTGCCTCTTATGTTACAAGACTTATTTGTTCTGAGAACATTGGGTGTGTCGTAGAAATGTATGAATTTTGATTGGATGAGATAGACTAAAGATCTATAGAAATGTGCCTTATTTTGTATTCAGTGTTAGTGCCAGATTCTGAGTCCAGTCAAAGAAAAACAGCAGCATCCCTGAAAACAGAAACAATTGTCTTTAGTCAAACACATTCCTGCACCGCTCTGTGTTAAATGTAACACTTTTTGTAGTCAACCCTCCCATTAATCAGCTCAGATAAGGAATGGGGAGTTTACTTGACAAAGCAGAGTTCAGTCTCTATTTGACAAAAAAAAGTAACAACAATAGCAGTGAGAATAATAGTAATAATAATAATATTATTATTATATTATTATCAGGCCTGCCAGTGACGTTGTTGGTTCAGAGAGATTTATCCAGGAAACGTCCGGAAATTCCTGTTTTTTTCCTTTTGAACGCCCTCAAAGGGAGAACCTTTTTTGAAGACCTAGCTGACCATCTCAAGCAAAGAGTGATTATGTAACAATGGAGTTATGATCTTTCTAGACAGTTATTGGATCTGGAAATGGATGTTCGTTCACAGTGCGAAAGGGCACTTCCTGCTTTCCTGCCTGGAGACAGGAAGTGGTCCTCAGTGGTGCCATGGAAACGCCACCTGGCTGCACGGGGATAGATGATGATAAACAAATGGGTAGGCCCAGGAGAGGATGTTTACAGAGAGGATTCTGCACAGCGGGATTTTGCGTCACAGAAGACTGCGCTGTAGTTTTTCCTGTGCGTATCCACAAGCAGTCTTGCGTACTTGAGGTTCTCTGCTTACTCCAGCATTCTAATTAAGTCATTTTGTTTCTTAATAAAGGAAAACAATCTTCATAGAATAGATTCTCTCAAATCCAGGACCCTGATCATATCAGCGATTAATCATAATCTGTGCCGTACTAAAAATGCCTTGTCTAGTCTTTGTTTGACGTTGTTAATATTTACATTTCATCAGTAATAATCCTTGGAATAAAATCATCTAGACACTGCTGTCATTTTGTTTTCCATACATGATTATAGTATTTAATTAGGTTTGTGACCAGTATGCATCTGGTAATGAAAGCATGGCTCACACCATCAATCAGTCTGGATTAACGAGAGTCTCCTGCAGTTTATTTATTGCACATTGATATTGCAATGTGAGCGAGATTGTGATCAACAAACAGAATATCCTCGCTCCTGTTTCCTGTTTTGACCAGCCCTTTTAGGAAGCTGACCGTGGTAAATTTGCAAGGCAATTTCACATTTGCTGCCGTGCATTTCCCCTGGTTTTACCAGGCATCTTCTACCCAGTTACAACACTGCTGGCTGGAAGTGCAATGCCAGCTCAGAGCTTGTTTGCACAGTTTGCTGCACATTCCCCTTGATCCGTTTGAGCGTTTGTTATCTCTACAGGGTTTGACGTGCAGCATTGCATTATTGCATTGAGCAGAGCGTTCAATCTTCTGCTCCCTTATCTGTTGCTGTCTCTAATTTCACAAAGATCACGAAAGCCGTGTCCGTGACTAGCCTTGCAAATGCAATTCACTGGGGTCACAACACACCGGGGCTCCCCCACTTAAACGTGTTCAGTAAGAGAGGTGTATCACCGTCTTGTTCTACTGTTTAAAACCACAGGAGAAATAATGCCTTTAATATTATCCTAGCCCGTTCTAACACTGTCCAACATTGGGTTGTTTGTGTGGTCAGAAGCATTTGCCCATTAAAATAACTGTGCTCTATGCAGCGTTCCTGTCTGGACTCTATACTGCCTTCTGGTCCGGGTCAGTACAAAACCAGCCTGCTTGTGGTTTCAGCAGATCAGCATGGTAAAGACTTGGTTTAACCGCGGCACTGCAGTGAACAGGCTTGGCAGAGGCATGAGAAACAGCACAACCGCGGTGCAGTCTTACCATGAGGAACATGGAAAAGCAAAAGATCTGTCCATTGTGCTTGTGTTTGAATCGCTGTCTGTTTGTAACGTGTGCACTGAATACATTAAAAAGCATTAGCATAAACACTGGATCTGATCTATGGGGCATTTGTCTCTCTTAAATAATAAAGTAGCTGCAGTATCTGAAACTGATTTCTATCATGAGGCTTGTTGCAACACATAGAAATCTTCACGGGGCCTGTAATTAGCAAGACATGTGAGTTATTTCCTTCCAGTCTAAACAACAGCGTTGATCTCTTGTCTGCTCAACCAGGCTTTGTCAGTGTGTGCAAAAGTTTCTCTATGGGGGAAAAAAAAGCTACAAAGTTTCCTGGCTTACTTTAAATGCTAAAGATTTTGACCCCTAACAATAGTTCATCAAGTATGAGCAGCACCCGATAGCCGGTTCAGTGCCATGATGTGTTACTGCTGTTGCTCACGGACAGCGGGAAGCCGAGGGTTAAAGACAAGCTTGGGTCTCTCTCAACCCCGCAGAGGAGGGAGGCTGCCAAGCGAACCACCGAACTGATGAAGTAGATTGGAGGCTTGACTTGCAAATTGAGTGTGCCGACGTGGAGCAGCTCTCTCCTGCAGAGAAAAACACTTTGCAAGGGAAACAGCGGAGAGAGACAGGCTTGTGAACCGAGACCAGGGTTTGTGATCACCAATACACTGGGACTAATTCTTGTTTATTGATGTGTTTTATAACTCATGGATCATCAGTAACCCTTCCATGCATGGCGACCTCATATGGAAGATGCAAATGCATGATAGCCTCATGTAAGGATGCCATCCCCCCCCATATAAAGCAATGGAAAAAAATGTAACACAATTTTAGATACAAAATATATGTATGATGTGTCCAAACCCACTTCCAATGTTCAGCTATTTTCAATATTTCATGCATGAAAAGGGTTAAAGTAAACCAAGCTATTTGTCTTGCATAAACTCTGTGATGAAGAGTCAGATCTATTAAGGGATACATAAGACATCAAAATGCAATTTGCTATGCTAAGCTCCAGCAGAGTCTGGCTAGAGGAATGCTCAGGGGAGAGAGGGGTGTTGTGGGTCTGTGCTGGGGGCAACGACACTCTTATAGCCAGCACCATGGCAACCAGCCAGGACATTTTGAATGGAAGGCCTCTTCTCCTATGCAATTCCAGGCTGAAGGCCTCTGGAGAGCAGAAGAAACTGGAGCATTGGAGAGGACAGGAAAGAGAACTCTACTGTATACCTGTGTGACCTATGTGTAAACATATATTAATATATATATATCATTCAGTAATGGTTGACGTCATGAATCGTGTTTCTCTATGATGGGCCGTGGAACACAGAAGGTGAAACGTGCGCTCTGATTGGCTGAAAGATCCTGAGCAGTCGGTTATATAAAATAATCTGGTTCAGAAGGCCAGCCTTATTAAAACAGGACTGTATTTGCCAGCATTTGAAACCCTTTTGATGAGCAGTAATCGTGTGTGTTTGAGCCCCAGGGTCATGTTTGATTGTATCTGGTATGGGGACACGCATCTCCTCTGCCTCTCTGCTTTCCTGCGGTTAATGCACACACGAAATGCGAAACTTTGTTGCATCTTCTGCCGTTAGAAATATCAGCTCCCTCGTCTCGTTAGTAAATGTCAGGCTTCCTGTTACTCTGGGTGATGGTTTTTCATAGTCACCCAATTGTATCCTAGAGTGTCAGGCCAGCTATCACTGGGGCCTTCATGTTATGAAGGCCTCTGTGTATCCACGGTAACCAAAGCTCTATTCACAGCACAGTCAGCCCTAGATCATTATGTTCTGTCTCTCTCTCTCTCTCTCTCTCTCTCTCTCTCTCTCTCTCTCTCTCTCTTGCTCTCTCTCTCTCTCTTGCTCTTTTTTACTTTGAAAAGTTAAAGAGGAAATATTGCAATGCACCAAAAAAAAAGTGTGAAAATGAATATTTATTTGTATTACCATCTCTCTGTAGTATTCATGTGGGATGAAAGAACCCGCTTTCCAAATCACTCTTCTTGTTTTGAGTAACATTAAAGGGATGGAAATAAGACTCCTATTGCATTGCAGTTTCACCCATTCCAGGTTTTACTACAAGCTTGATTAGCCCCAGTGTATAGGTTAACAAGCTTGGGTGTGTGTTATTAAACTTGCAGTAATAACAGGAATGGATCACACTGCTATGCAATGGGAGCCTTATTTCCATCCCTGCACTATGCACATAAGCATCCTGCTGTATTAATTGCCTGTACTGTAGGGGGTGCTCTATTTCAAGGTACCTACAGTACACCTGATTTGCTATTAAAGGCTACATCTTGGAACCCACGTGTTTGATTTTGATGAAACTGCGTTGGTTTTTTTATAAGATTTTCCTGTGTCAGTCCTATCTAGAGGGAAAGCGTATCCATTCCAGTCTAGCTCTTGAATCGATATTAGCGAATGACCAGACGCTCGGTACTGGGAGTAAACTGTATCATACTGGACTGTATGTGGGCTTCAAGAAGCGTCAGTCTCAGAGGCAGAACTAACCCAGTGGAGCTGGCTCTGCTCTGTTGCAGGCTCAGAGGTTTCCAGTAACTCTCACTGCCTCTCAAGTGGGCCCTCAGCAGCAGCACTTGGCCTTCAAGTAGGAAAATCTCCCCTCATGTTTTTGGCAGAGTAGAGCTTGGAAATGAGTCAGCTGGATGTGGAGCAAAATAGAGAAGGAACTGTAATCCAATCCTGTATAATCCCAGTATTACTGTCTGCAGACCAGGGAGACTCAGGGAAAGTGTTTGCTTGTGCAGCACATGTACGTATATACACGGTCCAACACACACTCACACACACACTCACACACACACACACACTCACACTCACACACACACATAAACTCTCCGTCTCTCTGTCCTCCTCTTTATCCCTTTTCATCTCCCTTTCTCTTCTGCTCCCACATTCTCTCTTTTGCTCTCAGTCTCATTTTCTCACTTTCAATCCTCTTTTTTTTCTTTCTGTCTTTCTCTCTGTGTCCCTCACTCTCTCTCTCACCCCGCCTCCTTCACTCTCCCTCTCTTACCCCTCTGTTTTTCTCTTGTCCTCCTCATAATTTCTAAACCCACTCTCTCTCTCACACCCTCTCCCGTTTTCACCACTATGCTCTGTCTCTTTCCTAAATCTCACACTTCTCTTTTCTGCTCCCCTATCACACTCCTCTCTCTCTCTCTCGTTCTGTGTTCTCATCACTCTCCCCTCTCCCTCTTGGCCTCTCTCTTTAGCCTCTCTCTGGTAAGTTTAAAGTTACACCAGATGTGGAAACAGGAAACTTCACAGAGCCCTCAAGCCACTCTGGCTGTAGTTAACTGTACAGTCTCTTCAGCGGCGTTTGGCAATCCCCGGCTTCTAGATTGCAGCTTGGTTTCAACATTTCTGAGCTGTCTGTCCACACGGTTTACCGTGCTGCATAAATCACAGTGAAATGGCTGCATCGTTCAGGTGAGCTTGTGGCCACCTTTTCTACATTTACTTTCAATTCATCAGTGGACTCTAGTATACTCTAGTATTTGGGCTAATTACAATAGCTACAGTATGTCAATGATATACATCAAGATATTCAATGGTTGATTATTAATCCATAGGATGGCTGTGTCCAGCAGGAGGTATCGCTGAATTGAGATATTTCCATTTATATAGCGTAATAGAGGCGTGCAGCGTGATTCATGTCCAAACCAATACTGCAGCTGTTTGCTGTCCACCAGAAAGGTTCTTGACTGATGAATAAATGTAACTCATAGGTGGGATGCATGCATGCTCCCCCTATCTCACGTGTTGATGTTTAACAGGTCCATTGCTAAACAATCACTGGCTCTTATTCCATGCATACAGTATCCAGTCAAGGCCATGCACAGATTGCCACCTGTATCATGACGTGATACATATTGTGTTGTCGCACCCCTGTTTATAATTGAGTACGACAGTGTGTTGCAGTTATTTGCAAGCAAATCTGAATGCATTCAAGGGCTGGCATGGCTGTTGGGATAGTCCTCCTACAGCTGGGATGGCTCAGAGCTCAGAAGCTTTCTGACCCCAATAGCAGGGATTATGAGCCCTGCAGAATTTCACCATCACTGAAATATAACCCCTTAGTGCCACCTGTCTTAAGCAGACAGTCCTTTTTTAAACAGAGCAGCAATGCAAAAGCTGTAACCCACAAAAAAAAAATAGTGAGTGCCACAATTCGTCCCCCCACCCCCTCATAACCATCTCTTTCCAATACTCAGTATTGTGCAAAGCTATTGTTTTAGATTGAGCCACTGCCTCTGCTGCGCTCTGTTTCAGAGTATATGCGTGTGCGTGTCTGTGTGCCAGCGCTGGTTTGCAACGTGCAGTGGCATGCTCAAGAAACAAGGCTCTGTCTGCAGATGAAAGAGCAGAAGAAGACGAAAGCAGCTGCTGTGCAGCAGACAGACAGGAAGCCCCTTATGATATAGTGCTGTTAGAGAGAGGCTGTGAGAGGGGGAGAGAGAGAGAGAGAGGGAGGGAGAGAGGGAGAGAGAGAGGACAGTGGGGGATTACCCGCGCAGCATCAGATTTCTCGGTATTCTAAAGGCTGTTAAAAGCTCATGTAGCCGTTTGCCGAAGCAGTGGGAATTTCTGGTCGTCCGTTCACCGCAGAGAATGGAGGCTAAGTCCATGTTCAGCCTACAGAAAGCACTGGTACAGCCAGTGAAAATGTGCATGTTTGATTTCCCCGTGTCAATACTGGAGGACCTGGTAAGTGTGCAGCTTGTGTGTGTGTTGGTCTTATTTTTTATTCACTGTGTTTTGGTTCATTGATAAAGGTAACGAAGGCTTATTCCATTAGCCTGGGACTGATCTGTAACGTGTGTGTGGCTGTATTAGTGACAGGTGGCTTCTTACACAAGGGTCCTCTGTCATTTACTTGTTAAACAAACAAACATTAAAACCCTTTTTGCTTTGCTGTCCATGTGTATTGTGACACACAGTAAGAAAAATGCAGTGCAACTATAAACATGCTGGCACAGACAACAGGGACTCACAGTCGCACTTGCACTGCGCTGTGCTGCAGCCCTGATAGGAACTGCCATTCAGAGCCCTTGGATTAATAACAGGGTGGACAGAAAATTAAAAACAGTGATATGTCATACGTACTTATGTTTAAACAGCCTCTCTGACACGCGTGCTGCAATTTATAAAAGCGAAATTGCCTGCCTTTTGCGGTTTCAATCCAAATGGGCAAGAGATTGGCAGTAGCAGGTGTTCGGTTGGCAGGTGCTTCTCTGTCAGTGTGGGCCATTTGATTAGCAGGCAGAGAGGTATGGAGCTGTTCCTTCTCAAAGCATACTGCGGTATAGCAGGGTACAAGCACTGCACAGGAGAAGCATAGTGAAAGCATGGCAAAGCACAGCAAGCAGGCAGGATACATCTCAGAGATGTCATGTATTATGCATTTCTCTGGATTTAAAGTATTATGGATTTTCTTGTTGTTACTGCATCCTGTAAAGCGCTTTGTGATGGTGGTGCTCTATGAATGGCGTTATATAAAATAAAAACTGATTGATTGAAAAAAAAAAAAAAAAAAATGATGGACCAAGCTAAAGTGCCAGGTCTGGAGCATGGCAAACTGTGCAGATCTATATGGTATAGTATATAGAGCTGAGGGACTGGCAGACAGTGTGGTATAGTGGTTAGAGCTCAGGGACTGGGAGACAGTGTGGTATAGTGGTTAGAGCTGAGGGACTGGGAGACAGTGTGGTATAGTGGTTAGAGCTGAGGGACTGGGAGACAGTGTGGTATAGTGGTTAGAGCTGAGGGACTGGGAGACAGTGTGGTATAGTGGTTAGAGCTGAGGGACTGGGAGACAGTGTGGTATAGTGGTTAGAGCTGAGGGACTGGCAGACAGTGTGGTATAGTAGTTAGAGCTGAGGGACTGGGAGACAGTGTGGTATAGTGTTTGAGCTGAGGGACTGGGAGACAGTGTGGTATAGTGGTTAGAGCTGAGGGACTGGGAGACAGTGTGGTATAGTGGTTAGAGCTGAGGGACTGGGAGACAGTGTGGTATAGTGGTTAGAGCTGAGGGACTGGGAGACAGTGTGGTATAGTGTTAGAACTGAGGGACTAGGAAACAGTGTGGTATAGTGGTTAGAGCTGAGGGACTGGGAGACAGTGTGGCCTGCTGATTGGAGCTCAGAGTGGGAATCAGCGTGGCCTAGGAGGTTTTGTAGCTTAGTGGTTAGAGCAAAGAGATTGGAGGTCAGTATGGACTAATGGCAACTGACACCCAGGTCCAGGGGCAACACTGTGTAAGGTCTGTGGAGCTGGAGTTTTTTTTTTTTTCGAAAAACAGCATTACACAGTGCAGGTGCCGTTGTTGTCTAGGAAGTGAACCAGCCCGGACACAGCACTGACTGCAGTGGCTTTCCTGGAACCCGTGTACCAGTGTGATCATAGCACTGCAGACTGGAACAAGAGATACTGAACCTGCTCTCACAGCGTGCGTGGGAGCCTCAGCCCGATCTCCTGGGGACAGCAGTCTGTTCCAGCCCCGCTCTGTAATTAGATAAGACCATGTCGGAAAGGGAAGCCGTCAAGCACTAGCTTCACTGTGTTTACAGCATGCTCTCAGATCAAGTGCAAGTTACATGGTACTGTAATTAAACCTAAAGATGTGAGACAGAAAAAAACCCGCCTGGCCGCCCGTGGTCGCGCAACATATTGACATTGCTATGGCTCTAGCTTCTGTACACAGGCAACGAGTCAAACATCGTACAGTGCTAAACAGACAATTAGAGGAGCATGGAATCATCAGAATTCATTCCCAGGGACATCACCAGTAAGGGACACTAACATTAGCCCAGGCTGGTTCTAAGTGGCACCAGCAGCAATCACAAGCGTGTGTAATGCTTGGCTTATCACATCCAGACAAGGCAGTTTTTGCTGTTCTGCAGGTATCTGCTGCAAGCCAGTGTAAACTAGTAAGAGGAGCAGCAGCATGCGGGCAGGTGTAGTTAGCTTCACGGAGGAGCTGTGTAATGGCTATTTTAAGTCATGATCTCATTTATATTAGTAGCAGCTGCACTTATGTATCAGCTGAGAGTTGGGTCAGGTGCTCAACATATGGACCAGTGTTCACGAAGCAGAATGTCAGCGATTTCAGCGATTGTACAATATCTTAACGTTCAATGCACACAGTTTAAATGATGAACGTGAATGCATAGCTACTGGTTATATCCGCACCTGTGCTTTACTGTGTCAGGTCCAGATCAGTTGTGTTTTCTGGTAACGCCTGTGTAGATGTTAGACTGCTGCCTTCCTCAGTTGGTGTGTAATCTCTCTCTCTGAAGCTCCACCTCACCACAGGACCTCTCTGATAGTCATGCTCGTTCTCTGAATTTCCCTGTGTAAATCCCTTGCTCAGCCACATCTGAAGAGGTTTTGGGTGTATGACTCAGGGCTGTGGTCCGGGAGATTGCTTTAACGAATGCTGACCATGGTTATTGTACCCTACACAGCTGTGTTTTTAGAAGAGGTGATTCAGGGGTAGAAGTGACACGAAAACGTGAGGGCAGCTTGACCTATCTTCACTGTATACGCTTGAAAAACGATCTGACACACACGTACACCCAGATTCTGACGCTGTGTGGAACTAAATAATGTCCTTAGCAAGTTTCATCACAATCGGACAAACTGTTATCTCGGGGCGTAGCAATTGAGAAAAAGCAACATTATTACATTTTTACTTCATAGATTTTAATTCATAGATTAGTGCACCAATGCCATATTTATTTTTTATTGTATTGCTGTACCAGGCAAGACCCCAATGAGTTTTGCAGCCAATTCTACAGCTAGGTTACAGTAAAGTGTGTGTTTTATCATATGACTCCACGTACATTAGGACAGTCTGGGACAGTTCAGGCTTTTCAGCACACATCGCAATGCATTCTGGTATGTTTTACCTGTCTCAGGTATCTTTCACAGCAGGACTACACTTACCAGAATGCATTGCCTGAACAGTCCCAAACTGTCCCAGTGCACATGGAGTCATATGGTAACCCTAGATAGAGCCAAACATCTTCACTAGAACTCCACAGCTATACCTGAAGGTCCGAAGTTGACCTTTCAAGAAGTATCAGTGTCACATTCTTATTTAAATTTGAGCCCCCATGCAACCCGTCACTGTGTGCGTGTGCTTGTGCGTGCGTGCGTGTGTGTGTGGGTGAGGTGTGAATGGACACTTGAAGTGTGAAGCACTGTGTGTGTCACTGTCGACAGTATACTGACATTGAGCCCTCTTACAGGAAAACAGAACTTACACTCTCAGCTTGATTACATGCTGTACATTGCTACATTGTGTGTTGAATATTGTGTCGCCCCAGGAGATAACGTATTGCCCTTCATATGGATAGTGACTCACTGGTGCCCTCACACTCTGCTGCTGCAGCTCCTCTGAGCCTGTCGGCTGTGTCTGTCCCTCGACTGCAAAAATAACCACGAGGAGCTGGGGATTATAGCGAGAGCGCAGGCATGCCACCCCCCTATCCCCCTGGGAGCCCCTACCCAACCCCCTTGTTACTTTCTCAAAGAGGGGAATGGGATAAGGAGCTGAACACCCTGGCCGATGCCTCCCTAACTGTAAACAGCCATGATTGCTGTAAATAGAGTAGGCGTGATTCAGTACCCAGTCATCTCTCTACAATTCGCTTGCTCTGTGTCGGGAATGCCAAGCAACCCCCTCTATCAGATGGGAAATTCCAGCCCAAAAACTCCTCTGCATGCTGATCTGCATTGTGATTAGACTAGGCTTTATAAAGCTGAAGTCATTACCTTCAATAGTGTTGTCAATGCGCCCTGCCCCTCCCTTTGGGATTGTAAGGTGCAGCGCTATGATAGAACAGCTCCTTCATGTTGCTCCCCAGGTATTAGCCCCCCAGTGGCCTGACAGTTTCAGTGCAGCAGGGTGGAACTTGAGAGGGAGTCTGATAGGTGCAGACCAGCAAGGAGGAGATCGACAGTCCTTCTATAGGGCAATATTCAAGATGTTCAGCGATATAGCGATCAGAGGGGGAAGTGAGAATAAATCTAATCAAGGGAAGAGAATTGATCATAAAAACTTAGACATTTTGAACCCTAATCCCGATTCCTCTGCTCTGCACGCACACGCACACACACACACACACGCACACCACTCACACACTCACACACGCACAAACACACATCCACAGCACAATGTTGCATCTGTTGGCCTGTGTTGAATGACACAACTGGGATCAGCCCTGTTTTTAATGACTGGTTGTGGTGGAGAGCTTGTCTGCTGGAAAATCATAACCCTGCCAACTACCTGGAACAGCCTCTGGGCACCCTTCTGAGTAATTACCTAGGAAATGTCTGTTGTTACTGTCACGTGGAGCCAGCAAAACAGAGGATGAGTTACTGCCTAAAAGATCAGTGTATTTCAGGACCATGTTTGTCATCACTAGGTTTGCCAGGTACAAATAAAACGGGACCTCTGACTGGAAGGGGATTGTTATAAGAATAAACTCTCTTTAGAAATCCTCCATTCATCCAGTAGGAAACATTGATAATACTACTACTATAGGACTGACAATCAATTCATATTGCAGTAAGATTGTATCCTGGTTTATCCTGGTTAAGTTGTGCTCAGTTTATGGTGCTGGCGTTTAGTGTCCCGGAAAGGCATATTGAATTCCCGGGACACCTTCCTCAAAACCGGGACGATCTGGGGAAAACAGGGACAGGTGGCACCCCTAGTCGCCATACCAAATATAAGACTGAGGGAGCGGTAGAGAGCGAGGGAGAGGGGGAGACGGAGAGGGAGAGAGAGGGGGAGGGAGAGGGAGAGGGAGAGGGAGAGGGAGAGGGAGAGGGGGAGAGGGAGAGGGTGAGAGGGAGAGGGAGAGGGTGAGGGGGAGGGAGAGGGAGAGGGAGAGGGAGAGGGAGAGGGTGAGGGGGAGGGAGGGAGAGGGTGAGGGGGAGGGAGAGGGAGAGGGAGAGGGAGAGGGAGAGGGAGAGGGAGAGGGTAATCGTTAGCATGGCTATGCTGTCTCTCCCTGTTGGTTTAATTGTTTGCTCGACCTGCAGTCTGACTGACTTCCAGTGAATCTAACACACTTGGGGTTCATTCTTTTGCTAATGCTCTGCAATATTCTTTAGATCAAACCCAGCATTGCTCTATGAACCCTTACAATTTCCACAGTAGTTAGTTCTATACAATGACTTTGGTAGGAAAAACAATTCTGTAGAAAACACACACACGCACACGCACATGCACACACGCACACACATAGACACACACACACACACACATGTTTCTTGTTTAATTTCATGCCAGCACTACCATATGAGTCACACACCAGACATCACTAAGAATACAGAGATGTTTTGTATAACTTTAAGTCCTAAAATACTACCAAAGAAAACAAAACAAAAACCAATTATACAGAATATAGAATACAAAAAGAAATCCCCTCCGCCGCCCCCCCCCCCCCCCCCCCCCGCCCCCCCGCCCCCCCGCCCCGACGCCACGGTGGTGAATTGGAAAGCAGGCAGGCAGAGAAAACTATTTGTAATGCAGGCCTTTCTAGTTACCATGGCGATAGGGGATTTCTTGTCTCCCCTGCAGTTGCTTCCAGAGACCTGCCTTGATGCTTTGAGGGTAGAACTGCATTCTCAATGCCTAACGGGACACAAAGGGGATGAGCTCTGTAATCCTGTCAGCTTGAATTCTCTGTCATTGTGTTCCAGGGGGTGGTTTTCTTTCCTTTGTTTTGTTTAGGTTAAAAACGGTCAATTGTGATCAACAGCTTTATGGCAATTGCATGGCACCGTGTTAACAGCTCCCCAGGATTGCTTCAGCGTATGTGTTGATGAAGTCAGCTCCCAAGAGCCTGATGAAATACTAGCAGGGTGTCAGCCCCTGTGTTATTTATTGATCTCTCCACTTCAGACGTGAATTTAAGTGGCCACCTCATCTGTTCAGATTTATACTTGTGTGGATCTCTAAATAGATATTTTCTCTAAATGATCTAAATAATACAACGGACCCATCTATTTATTCTATGGAAGCATCCTTTCATTAAAGAGCTAGGCATTTATAGAAATAATATATCACTTGGAGTCCATGCCAAGTCATTAAAGACTGCAAGACCAAATATTACCATAGGGGGCGCTGCTGGGGTCTCTCTGAGCATTTACAGAAAAAGTAGACTGGCTGTGGTAGTTACTGTATGTTCTCAACCCCAGTCCTAAAGTACATTTTTTTTTCTTCTAACCAGTTTGAATCTGCAGTTTTTTGAGATCACAGACAACGGTTTTGTAGGATTGCACTGTTAGCTAGTTCCACAGACCCTGACTAGCACTAACCCTGTAATGTGAAGTAAGGCAGTGCACGGCTAGGTATTGGGGTCTGTGAAAACAGATGTTTACTGTATGCACATCAGAAGACAGTACAAATAAAACAATGCAACAAACAGTGGACTCGCACAGGACTGAGAATGCAGAAGCAAGCGTTGTTTAAGTGACAACTATTGAGCCATGTCTCCAAGCTGGCATTCACTGGCAGATGTGTATATATCAACACATGCTCTTTCCAGCTGGCATGCAAGCATGTAGGTAATAATGACCCTTACAGCACCTTGCTGGTATGTCCGTGGATTTCCATCAGGCGACAGGGCTGGCCTTTTATCAAGTGAAGACACGTTCTTTCAAATCAAGCAGCATTCAGGGGGTCGGCCCACAGCCCACAAAGAACTGTCTAATATCGCACATGTTTCTGAAATTGACACTTAGGGGTGCCCAGAGCCCTGATTGGGTTTATTGGAGCTGGTTAATGTAAATGTTCCATTATTCTGTTCCTCTGAACCTGGATTTGAAGGGGAGGGAAGCAGAGGGAACATCAGCATTTCATAGTTAGTCTAGCAGTTTATGTTTCTATTGTTATTAGTATTATTGTAGAATTATTATTATTATGGTGGAAAAGACTCCCTTGTTTTGACTTTGTGCCGGGAGATCTTCTGTAAACAGGAGGAAACAGCACCGAGACAGCCTGAATAATAATATGTTCTCCCTGTTAGCTTTCAAGGACACACACTGAGCCTGACTGTGTACAGTGACTACCAGCCATGCCTTCATGTGTTGTCATGGAAACATGGGCATCCCAACATGTGGGCTCTCAGCTTGCACACGAACTGAAGGAAGGGATCCTCGACAGTAGAACCTTACACTCTCACTCTTAACAATTCAGGCACTCCATATAAATGGGGGTGCCTCGGTCCCTCCTCAATTTAACCACTGACCTTTTAGATTTGATCTGTGATTGTTGAAGGGGTGAACTGGTCACTGTGACTAACGCCATGGCGATGCAGTGTCCTGATGGAAGGGGCCAGCCTTGTTCTCTGACTCACACAGCCGGCTGATCTGCTGCACTGACCTCTGATGAGCGCTGAATACAAGGAGGGTATGAATCTGCTCCTGCATTGAGCTCGCTGCTCTGTGGGCAGACAGAGAATCTGCTAAACAGGGAGTTTCTGGCTGAGGTGTGGAAAACCCCAGAACTTTCTAATTCAGGCTGAGAGGAATGAACTGCAGCACTGCAAAAACAAGTGCTTCCTTCTGTAATTTCCCAAAGCAAAGCCTTTAATGAACTTCTGTTTGATCGTTATCTTATTTAGAGGAGACAATACCGCGGTAATGTTATGAAAACTGAGAGACAAAACTACTTTCCAGGGTGCTATAGTCAGCCAGAAACCTAAAATAATAATACATAAAACAAAAATGAAAATGATTCAATCACAAAAAAAAGGCTTATTAAATAAATTCTAGCATAGCATAATTCTAGCTCTGAGCCTAATTATTGACAGCTGAGTTTTGTTTGTGACTCAAGGATGCAGGACCTGTATCATCAGCCTGACATCTCAACGGCAGAACGCATGACTGAAATGATCAAGCTGAGTTTTTGTAAAAGTATCTTAAATACGCAGTCACGTGCCTGCTTGAGATCCTGGAGTTCTGTATTTAATGGTGTATTGCTGTGACGTGTCGGGTTCATAATAACAGCCCTCAGGTATTGGAGCACAGGTGTTCTGCGTTTTGAACGGACCCCGTGGTTGCCGATGGTTTTATTTTCTCATTATTTTTAGCGTCTGTTTTCTTTTTGTTACCAATAATATACAGTAAAGATAGTAAACCTATTCTAAAATCGTTGTTAGCTCACATTTTGTAAAGAAAAACTCGGGGTAAACGGTAGCATAAACACGGTAAAAAAATAAAATAAATACACTAAAAAATGTACGTTTTTATTATTTATTTATTTTGTACAGTGGACCAGACCAGAAATAAATAACTCAGTGTAGTCTACAGTTCTTACGTTATTAGGTGTTTTAGAATTGTTGACAATTTGAATAATGACAATTTGAAGTAAATACAGTAGATTTTGAAATCTGGTCATTTGTTTTGAAATGTACCAATAACAAATTCTCTCTCTCTCTCTCTCTCTCTCTCTCTCTCTCTCTCTCTCTCCTCTCTCTCTCTCTCTCTCTCTCTCTCTCTTCCCGTTTTAACTGCCCGTTTTAACTGCTGCGGGTTAAGGGAAAAAAACATGGGATGGAAAACGAGAACAAAACAGTACAAAAAAAAAACCCCACTGGAACAGCGAGTGAAAGTTAAACAGCAGATACAGTAACAACATAGAAGCACTTATTTGGCTTGTTTTTTCATCCAAAGTAAAATGTGCACAGCTTGCTCTGTTTCCAAATGGAAAGGAAATGATCGAAAATAAGTTTTAAACAACTCGGGCTTGGGAAGCTTCCCGTTTATGAAGTGATTTCTTATTAAAATGGAACGCGTTAGAAGAATGAAACCCAGTTCTAAAAAAAACTCAGACTTGCACTTAAAATTGATTGTCTGTGAAGTGGTTTCTTACTTTCCCTGTATGAAAAACGAAATTACCAACTGTCGCCTCTCTGCAGGATCTTGAAGCAAGGAACAATGTAATGTAGATACGCAGCGCCTTGCATAGGGTGTGGACTCTGATTCGATGCAGGCACCGTGTCCGTGTGTTTTCCACTGCAGTACCTATCCAGTGAACTCTCTGTGCACCCCTCAGATCCTGCGCGCTGAAATTGATGACAGACGCGTAGGATCTGCTTCAAGACACCGCCTGACCTCGATATAATCGTGTGTGTGTGTGTGTGTGTGTGTGAAATCGGGTCGGATGAGAGGTAAAACCGAGGTCCTACTGTAAGTGACTCTGCAGCAGCAGCTGTGATGCATAGTTCACCCCCTAGTCTCAGTCAGTCGCTTTGGATAAAAGCCTCTGCTTAATGACTCATTAATAGTTAAGGAGAATTCACGAGATTGATTTGTCCCCTATAATCTATCATCATCGTCATCATCATCATCATCATCATCATCATCATCATCATCATCATCATCAGTCAAAATAATTTAGATTATATTTTAGATTCTAAAGTAATTCTTCGTGGCTTTTTGTCAGACCTTTGACCCGTTATCTTAAGCACTTGCGTATTTTGTACCCTGCCGAGACCTTACACAAAATCTATCATTTAAATATATATATAATTTAGTAATCTTAATACGCGGTTGGGGAAACCCTTGCTGCTTAATACAGATTTGTTATTATTATTATTATTATTATTATTATTATTATTATTATTATTATTATTATTTTCAAATACAAAATCCGCCCCGACTAGATCAAAGTCCTCATCGGTGAGGTGACTGAACTTATCAGAACTCCCTGTACGTGAGTCCACAGCACTACGTCACTCCAGTTTGCATCTGTAAACAGAGACGAATTGTGAGTATCATCGCTTCCAGCCTGGGATGATGGTGCAGCACCCACGAATCAGGTGACGTGCTCGGTCACCACACGCAGGGCTATTGTGTTTTATTATGAAGAGATTGTGTGTAGAATTTCTCTCGAGTTCTTCCACCCACATCCCACACAAATATACTGCATCCACTGCAGTAAAGACAACAATACACAATGTGTACTATTATTTATTATTGGGCTAATATAATATCTCCAAAATTCTGACGTGCTTTTTTTTTTTTTTTTTAGAAAGCCAAGAGCTTTGTTTCTATATACGTGCGTGATTACTGTATATATTGCTTAATTGTAAACGCATAACTGACTCAGTCATTTAATTTTTCACGCAGTGTTGCTTCATCAGCGATGGCATTGCATGCATCCCTTAAGAAAGAAATCCAGTCCGTGGTTTGTGAAAACTGTATGCAGTTTGGATTAGTTTGCCCGATCCAGCCTAGAAATGACGTCATGTTTCCTAAAGGGAGGCGGGGATAGGCGACAGGGTGTCTCTGGGGGCGGAGCGTGCAAGGTTTAGTCTCTTTACTGAATCACCATAAGGCAGAGACAGAAGCAACAAGCGGGGAGGGTTAGTTACAGACAGCCTCCATCGCTTCAGTGTGCTGACAATACTGCGCTTCTAGGGGCTGGATTATATACATATATCAATATACCACTCAGCGTACGATCCAGGGCGTTTTTCTGCGATGGAGTAAAACATTACGAGAACGCCGCAACTAATGGTTTACCTAATGCAGTCCGGGTTGCAAAATGTCAAATCGGGGAGCCCCGATATGATGTTTGACGCGAACTCCTGGAAAATCCGGAGCATTTGGGACGGTGTGAAGTTGGAGGTGGCCGGGGACTCGAGCCCCGTAGTCCTGCATAGTTTTACGCAGTTGGACCCAGATCTTCCGCAGCTTGAGGTAAGATCACCAGAATTATTTATCTATTTATTTATTTTTATTTTCCCTTTATAAACGTGACTCAGAGAACAAAAACACGATGCAAGGGCTGAGTGTGTTAAATTGGGTTCCACTGTTTGTTCAGAATACAATTAGTGAACACGTATTTGTTTGTGAAGTTGACATTAAAGGCATTTCATACTGTACAGTCAGACCCTAAATCGTGTTATAAACTACCAGACAGAGTCGCAATCCGGACTTTTATAATTTAAATTAGGATGTGCGTGGAATGTCTATACAGTGCAGCAGGCTTTACAGAACAGCACGGGACTCTAGGATTTGCATCTGTCTGAAAAAATAACGTTTGATCACGCGTGAAGACATTGAATCCATGCATGGCTACATTCAGAGCGCTGTGCCTGTGTATGAAATGACACATGGGGGTTTCCTTGCATGGAGGGGAAACCCCCCCTTCCATATTGACGAGGTTCCAAAAGTACTGGTGAAGACCCTGTGTTAAAAGGTTAGCTGTAGGTCAGCTGTCTTTATCTTTGTGCTGTCTCTTGTGTCAATAGAAAGCAATCCACACATATTTTGCTCAGGTCTTCTTCAGTTATTGTTTGTTCAGTGATAACATGCTTTTTCTCATGCCTTGTGGGCTGCACCTTGTCCATTAAGCTGAAGCTGGTACCCTAACCTATACACTCAGTCTCTTAGTGCCTGCAGTGGGAGTCTTGTAACTAGACACTCTCTGCCTGTTGCATTACAATGCACACTGCTTTGGATATATGCAGTAAGGGCTGAGTCTTCTAAGCACTGCATAATATTACATGCATGTTACTGTCGGACAGATATTCTCTTCTGCCTGGTGTATTATCATTGCAATGGCAGCATCCCCCACCCCCCGCATTAGAATGTGCCGTTTTGTTCTGACCAAATATTACTTTAGAATTCTATTGCCAAACAGGATTTTAGCCTTGAATTGAAATATATAGTTTGCATAAGAGATGTGTGTCTCCCAGTGCTGGCTTAGCATTATTCATGGGATTTGTTTGTTGCAGTCTTTGCATGTTGTTTGAGTCGGTCTAGTGCCTTTTAGCCTAGCTGCAGTGTATTCTGTGCAGCAGTAAGGACTCTCATCCCTTCTCAGATACTGCCCTGTCCTCCACACCCGCCTTCAATCTAGTCTCTCCTCTGATGGTATCAGTGTATTATGGCTAATCTCCCTTCTGTCTGCCCCTAATGCTTTCCCCGGTGCAAGCATACCTTCCACGCTCTGTGTGCAAACTCACTGAACTGCAACACGGCTTCTAGAACAGCATGCTTAATAACGTTCTGCTTCCGAATGTTCCAGACTCCCATGCGCATTCTAAAGATTCCGCAACTAATAGAATGTCTGACCTGCATCCCACACTTTCCAATGGCTCTGTGCTGCATCAGCGCTGTGCCCCATCTGCTCTGAATTAAACCCGCGCTCCAGTTCAAGGCTATAGGGGAATTTGGGTTAGAGATGATCTGCAATTTAGTTTTACCCTGCCTTAAAGAGAAAATGAACTATCAAGACTGTTATATTGATGCATTGATGGCAGCTTGGATTTCAGTCTGTTTGATCACACAGTACTGTAACGCAGCCTATCCGCTCAGCAGAACATGTGTTGTTCCTTCTGGATGAGATATCACGTAGCAGGGTGGGGGGAGTGAAAGGCATTAGCACACCAGGGCAGCAACAGCGCACAGACACAGGCCGGCACTAATAGATTTGATTAGCTGCCGGTACTGAAGATGCAATTGAATCAGGCAGAGACAGTGAGATGGTAACAAGGCTGGGAGGGGGTTGCAGTAATGTGTCTGGATGATGTCATGGGTCAGAATGCTGCCCCTTGCATCAGTTTCCGATCAGCTTCACTAGCTAGCTGGTCCCTATTGTACAAATCTCTTGAACCCATGCCTGATTCCCCCCCACCCCCCACCCCTCCCAAATTTTGTTTCACAATCACACCAGTTACAAAACTTATATTGTTGTTGTTTTTCCTTTAGCAAAATAATCAGGTGCCGAGCAAAATTCCCACAAAGCCCTGTAATTAGAAACCAAGCTAACTCATCAGACAGAGGCTCTATTGTTGCGCCCCCCTCTAACTCCCAAATTGAATTGATTCGGCTCGATGGCGCTATTTTTAGAGCTTGTTTTCATCTGGCCAGCTCTTTTTATTGCAGTTCCGATCATCTGGGCTCTGTGTCCGCTGAGTTATTGCTGCAGGAATTCAAGAGAGACGGAGAGTAAGATGGGTTTCACATGCGGGAATGCCTGGAATGCTCAGTGAAATTCAAATGTGTTTGTGTGTGTGTGTTTTTTTTTTTAGCTGGGCAGGTCTGTGTTTTCAGCGTGCATTCTTTTTTTTGCTCTGCCTCATAGAGCTCATTAGAGGGGTGCAGCGTGCAAGGGGTGGTTATCGTTTTGGAATGCTAGGAGAATGGCGTGTATTTGAGGAATGATTGGAGAAACAGCCGGCAGGCAGATTCCTCAGGGCAGTTTCAGCTCACGATTGTAAGCAGGAGATCCTGCAGGACTGTTCCACAGGGCAGTTCATCTCCTGAAATGACTTATTTACCCCAGGCCCTCTGAACTGTTATCTGCCCTATTACTGCTATAGGCGTCTGTTTTCTATTTGCATTTACTGATAATGGAGCTGGTTATTGTAAGCATATTGGAGTCTATAGAGGGTCACGTGATCTCAATAAATATGCAGAAACTGTTACAAAAATATATATCATTGATACACAGCTAATCTAGATTGGTGATCAATACCCTAATGGCCTCAGCCTTGCTGAGCTGATCACTCGCATCTATTATCCTCAAAGCAGCATTTACCCTACAGTGAAATGGAGAGGCAGTCTGTGAGTGTGTACGATATTGATTCATGAGAAGGAACTGATGCGCACCCAACCCTTTGCCTCTCTTCCTCCCAGCTTCCCAGATCTAGCTGTTGGGGGGGCTGTGCTCTCTGTGGAGCCTGGCTCTGTGAGTGTGTGTAATGCAGTGTCAGTCTCCCCTCAGTGCTGGTCTCCCAGGGGGGCTGGAGGGGCTGTGCTCTCTGCAGAGCCTGGCTCTGTGAGTGTGTGTAATGCAGTGTCAGTCTCCCCTCAGTGCTGGTCTCCCAGGGGGGCTGGAGGGGCTGTGCTCTCTGCAGAGCCTGGCTCTGTGAGTGTGTGTAATGCAGTGTCAGTCTCCCCTCAGTGCTGGTCTCCCAGGGGGGCTGGAGGGGCTGTGCTCTCTGCAGAGCCTGGCTCTGTGAGTGTGTGTAATGCAGTGTCAGTCTCCCCTCAGTGCTGGTCTCCCAGGGGGGCTGGAGGGGCTGTGCTCTCTGCAGAGCCTGGCTCTGTGAGTGTGTGTAATGCAGTGTCAGTCTCCCCTCAGTGCTGGTCTCCCAGGGGGGCTGGAGGGGCTGTGCTCTCTGCAGAGCGTGGCTCTGTGAGTGTGTGTAATGCAGTGTCAGTCTCCCCTCAGTGCTGGTCTCCCAGGGGGGCTGGAGGGGCTGTGCTCTCTGCAGAGCCTGGCTCTGTGAGTGTGTGTAATGCAGTGTCAGTCTCCCCTCAGTGCTGGTCTCCCAGGGGGGCTGGAGGGGCTGTGCTCTCTGCAGAGCCTGGCTCTGTGAGTGTGTGTAATGCAGTGTCAGTCTCCCCTCAGTGCTGGTCTCCCAGGGGGGCTGGAGGGGCTGTGCTCTCTGCAGAGCCTGGCTCTGTGAGTGTGTGTAATGCAGTGTCAGTCTCCCCTCAGTGCTGGTCTCCCAGGGGGGCTGGAGGGGCTGTGCTCTCTGCAGAGCCTGGCTCTGTGAGTGTGTGTAATGCAGTGTCAGTCTCCCCTCAGTGCTGGTCTCCCAGGGGGGCTGGAGGGGCTGTGCTCTCTGCAGAGCCTGGCTCTGTGAGTGTGTGTAATGCAGTGTCAGTCTCCCCTCAGTGCTGGTCTCCCAGGGGGGCTGGAGGGCTGTGCTCTCTGCAGAGCGTGGCTCTGTGAGTGTGTGTAATGCAGTGTCAGTCTCCCCTCAGTGCTGGTCTCCCAGGGGGGCTGGAGGGGCTGTGCTCTCTGCAGAGCGTGGCTCTGTGAGTGTGTGTAATGCAGTGTCAGTCTCCCCTCAGTGCTGGTCTCCCAGGGGGGCTGGAGGGACTGTGCTCTCTGTGGAGCCTGGCTCTGTGAGTGTGTGTAATGCAGTGTCAGTCTCCCCTCAGTGCTGGTCTCCCAGGGGGGCTGGAGGGGCTGTGCTCTCTGCAGAGCCTGGCTCTGTGAGTGGAGCGGAGTCACTGCTGCTGCTGCCTCTACTTGGGCAGCCTAATGGAGCAGTCGGCACTTTGACAGATTACTGGAGATCATGAAACCTCTTGGAGCGTCTCTTAGGAAACTGGAGCAATTTCAGTAAGTAACTCCACAGAGCTGGAGTGTGCTCCCTGCCAGACACAGGCCTGACCTTAAAGGGGCGGCGTCCCATTTCTCTTGTATCTTTCAAGGTTGAGCGACGCTGCACTGTAATTTAGTTTGATGGCAGAGCATTTGCTTGCAAAGGAAGCACATCACTGAAAAAAGGCACAGAGCTCTGTGCTGTTAATTGTGCAGCGAGCTGGTGCAGGAGCAGCATCTATTCCGTGTTTCCTCCACGGTCTGTGGAATCCGGCTGTTGATTCTGGAACAGCTTGGTGAAACTGCGGTGTTGTTAAAACAAAGCAAAACAAGCAAACAGCATGTGACGCCAGCGTGCTGGATCAAGAAGAGTTTGAACTGGGGTTCAGCCTCCCAATCCATTGAAAAAAGCGATCGAATGCATTAGATCTAGCAAAATATGTTTATTATTATTATTCCGAATAAAAAAGAAAGAAGAGCAATGAAGTATCTGTAACCAGTTTGGTATCGGACTTCCAGACCCCTCCCCTGCCCCTACCCCATATAGTACTGAGAGCTCTAATTGCTCATGTGACACAATGCAGCAACAAGCACGTGCCGTTTGGAAAGCTGCTGTCGAGAGAAAGGGACTGTGTGTAAATCACAAGCCTCACTTTCACACTTCAGGATGAGGCTCTGTTTGTTATGTAGACGTGACATCACTGCGACCCAGCATGGGGGCCTGGACTCCTTGTAATTAGCAATGAGTAAACAGGTAACAGAACTTCCCCAGGCCCTCTGCATGCTGAAAGACAACCTGTTGTAGCGTCAGATGATATAAACTGCAGCACTGTCAAATCTGAATGCGTTAGTGTGAAAGGGATGCAGCAATTTTACACATGGTGAGGCATAGGCTCCTGTGTTTTAATGAGATAAATGCACTACCTGTTATATGTGTCACTACTGCAGAAGTATACAAATAAAATGTGAATTTGTATAATTATTATTGTTTAGGACAATCTATATTTTAGTGCGTTCCGGTAGCTTCAGATTTGACAAATGTTAACAGGGATTTATCCACTGCTTGTGCTGTAACCATGGCACCACCACAGTAACCTTTTCACAAGGGGTGGTTTCCCTTCTGTATCTCACCAAGGCAAAGGTTAAAGACGTCACATTACGGGTGGAACAGTCCTTTTTGAGGTGACTGAAGGAAACGCTCGCACGTTTCCCTGGTCTCGCTCAATCTGAATGCCAGTGCCAGAAATAACCATTACCTCTCACAGTTGCAGAAGTGGTAAGCCATTCCGTGATTGTATCTCTGAAGAGCCGTGTAAAGGACTTGCAAACTCGTTGCGTTTACAGTGACTCTTTATGGCAGGTGTTTCCGCTGTTTGCTCTTTGCTGATAATGCTTCTTATCGGCACGCCAGCTCTGTTTTCTTTATCACTTCACATGTGTGTCTTTATCCTCCTATACTGCAGCATAATACTGTGTGTTTATATGAAACAAAAAGGCAGCTCTGTTTATGTAATCAGATTGCCATGATATGAATGCTGACTCGAACAACAGCCACACTCAGGATCTTTCAAACAGTCTGTTTTAAGCCATCACATGAACTTGGGTTAACCGCTAAGCATTCAATGCTAGCCTTTTCCTGCACCTGGGCCGGGCCTGGTGGTGTGCAAGCAAGCATGCCAGATTGTTCAGAGTGCTCTAAATACCAAGGGACCACCATCATACAGCCTCTTAGCCAGATCTCATTGTTTTAAAATGACGTAACGTAAGCACTTGAGCTCTGATGCACGGGATGAGATCAGAGCTGAAAATGCTGGTCGAACCCCTCAAGGTGCAGAAGGAATCGAGCGCTTGTTCAAACGGTTTCTTCTTCTTAAATTACACTGGAGAGCGACTCAAGTATCGCGAGGAGCAAACTGACCGTTTGGACGACCAACCTGTCAGTGAATTTGAAACCCTGTTTCGACCCCTTTTCGGATTGTTTGTTTGAGAGTGTCAGCTGGACTCGGACACACAAAGGGACCCCTTTTATTCTGGTTTCCAGGGCTCGCAAACCATGTGGCTGCTTTGCAAGAGCCTGGCAGCCTCCCCTTTCACTGAGAGAGAAATCACATCGACAGGACACATGTAGCCAGCCTCTCTGATACAGTATGTATTGATCAGTCAGTACAGTGCCAGGTAGCGAGTTTAATGACCTCCAGGCCGATTGAACCGCAGAGCCCTGTCCAGTTGTCGGGAGCAGCAGTTGTCAAGAGCTGGGCTGCGCAGCTGGTCATAGAAATAGCATCAGAGATGGGCATGCTTTGAATATATGCTGTAACAGAATGGAAATTCCTCCACCTTCACTTGCTACAATATTTCCTCCCTCTTCAGTATTTCACTCTAAATACTTTTACATAGTAAGGTCACCACTCCAGACACATTCAGTAATAACTATATCATTTGCAGTTTTACTGAATGCAGTAAATAATAAACTGTCAAAATAGTTTAATTGCATTGATTTCTTAAGAGATGTCGGTGATCCTGAATATTTGAACATACCAACAGTGAGAAGTTCTGTTGGAAGGCAGGCTTTTGCTTTTTCTGCCCCCCTCGGACTGGATAAACTACCCACAGAACTCGGTAACGCTCTGGTTTCCGGGTTCTATTGAGGAAAGTGCTCGGCTGCTCCAGGGCTCCTGCACGGCTGGGAAATTCTGCCCAATTAGAGGGAATTCTTTTGTGATGCGTGGACGGAATGCTGGGGAAGGCAGGAGGTGAGTCAGAGCTGAGGTGCCAGCCAATCACTGCTTGTCATCTGTTCAACACCCACCTCAGGGTTCCAAATATACATGGGCTCACACTAGACCTGGCTCAGTAATTGTGTCATTTACAATTAATTGCAATGCAGTGTAATTGGAGGTGTGGTTGAACCTTGGCACACCTGCATAATTGTAGCTGCAATTGTAATCATTGATCAATTACACACCTTTCCCAGCTTAATCAATGACAGCTCCACGTTGTGTTTTGCATTGAGCGAACGTTATCCCCTTGACTGAAATGTCAAATCTAACCAGCCTTGTTGCACACAGCAGACCCACAGTTCCTTCATTTCTCGTTGGGACACACAAGGCCTGGTTTCAGATCCCGGACCAGCAGAGAAAATATTGACCTGCAATGGAAAGCAACATTGAAGCACAGCTGCTGGAGTTTGTTAGCCTGCAGGAACAGCCTGGGAAGGATTTCTAAAGGCGAACTTCATTGTGTGGTACAGTACAGCAGGCCTTTCTGCACTGAAAACAAAAACAGCTCCATGAACAATATAATTACAGTGAGATGTAGGTCAGGCTGATTGCTGGTGCATTAGGAGCTGGGAGCCGGGAGAGAGGCGGGGGTTGACCTGGTTTTGCTAACAGTTAGACCGAGGCAGGGATATCCACTCCAAACTCTCTGCTACTACAGAAATGCATGGAGGAAAACCATAGAGTATAAAACAATGTCGTGCATTCTGAAATCAAATCGGGGTTTGCTGGCTGCTGTGGTTGGTAGCTGCCAGTAAGAGGAAGGTCGGTACACGGAGTGTGTTTGATCACTAACTTTATAGGGTGACTGACGGTCACACTGTAATTAACATCAGACTGAAGCGGAAACTGTTGAAAGCAAATTACTGCAACATGTCCAGCATGTGTATTCGGCTTTGACGTTTTTGCACGAAAGAGCCAACTGCCTAACGTTGCAAAACATACCTTTGTCAAGGGAAAGTGTGTTTGAAAATAAACCGTGGAGGTACTTGTAGATATATCTGTGCGTGTCTAAATATATACATACATGCTATTAACACCCCTCGTTTCCAGGTTAACGTCACAGATGTGAGCCACAGATACAGCTCAGAGTAATGCCACAGATTGTGAATTGCTGCTGTTGCAGTATGCACAGGGGATATAGCCACGGCACACCCTGGATTTTAACCGGCATGGGAAAGCCAAGCTGCTTATATATAATTTCTCTTATTAAACTCCTAGTAAAACCAGGAGTGGATGAAACTGCTATGCAATGGAGTCTTATTCCCATCCCTGAGTAGGTATTCTGTTTGAATCTCTGTATTCTAGGGTGTAATCATTTTTGGGATGGTTTTGGATAGGTCTATTGCTCAAGGCATGTACTAGGGTTCAGTGGACCAGTAATGGCTTTGCATGGTATATCCTCGTGCTGTAGCTGAAAAACATTTGCTTTGTGTGTTTGCATGTAACTATGTGCCCACAGTCTATCAACACTCATAAATACTACAGTGCTGAGATGATTGAACAATCCAGCTATTGCGAATGATGTGTTCGCAAGACGACAGCAAGGGAGACGTGTTCTTCCACGTAATCTCTCCTGTGTGACTGTACGCACACCCTCCTTATCAGGGTTCCACTGCCACCACGCTCTCTGATGTCACTCTGCCACTGCTCAGGGAGTTCCCTCTGTCTCCTGCTTATCGCCATGGCGATGCTCTAAACAGATACCAAATAGCAGAAGCTATTGAATTGGAGTAGGTAGGTCAGCCTGCATCTCAGTACTTGACTTTAGTAACTTCTGGGCTGTGTTTAAGAGGGCAGCGAAGTTGCTTCAGAAGCAATCCCCAAGTTCAACAATAAATATATTTTTTAAAAAAACAGTGGCCTTTAAGCTACAAGAGACCTATGCGTCCCACAAATAAAAATGATACCAACTTTTTGCAATGAGGTGCACGAAAAACCGGATTTAAAATGTACTGGCAGGTTGGATCTGGTCATCCAAACAGTCAGTTTCCTCCTCAAGTATCTCATTTTAAGAAGGGAGGTGTTTTGAACAAGCGGCGCTCGATTCCTTGTGTACCTGAAGGGGTTAAATAGAGTTAGACACATGGCAGTAAAAAACAGGAAGTTGCTCCAGTCTGTCTGGGGTGGTGTAGTTATTCCCATCCCCTGCCTGCTGGGGCTCTGCGCACACACACACACACACACGCACACACACACACACACACATACACACACACACACACACACACACACACACGCTCTCTTCAGTTAAGCTGATTATCTCTTGTAATGCGTGTGGCTGAATTCGAGGCATGCGTTCCATCGGTGCTCAAAGGCAGCGTCTGGAAACCACAGATTTTCCTCAGGCCCTCCAGTCTACAGTTCTGCTAAAGCAAATCCTCCTAATGTGATGCTAAAACCCCTGCCCGGAATTAAATAAGGCTGTTATTTAATTTAGAAAAAAACAAGTCCCACGGCCTATCGCTTCATTACGAAACAAATTAAAACCCATTTCAAATCAAGAGGCCTGCTCTCAGAAAAACACTCCGATCAGATTCGTAGAACTGCGGCGGCCGTCGCCATGGAGACGCGAAAGGCCTTGCGCTGCTTGTCTGTGTTTTAATCGTGGAGTGCTTTCTCTGCTTGTGTAATTCAGTGGTACTGCAACAGCCTTCCCCTTTAAGAACTCATAGTGGAGGGGAGTGTTGTCAGGTCTGTGGGTTTCATTACAGAAACAAAACAAGGCCTGGTAGCCATGGGAACTGCCAGTGAGTGTGTGTGTGTGACTAACCTTGTGAGTAATACCATTACTAGGGGAGGGGTTTCTGCGTGGTATGCAGGAAGTATACACAGATCTTCAATGATACAAAAGCACAAGATAAACTCTGTGTTAGAATGCAAGTTTATTCAGTGGAAAGGCATGCCATGTCTTTCTTCATTATTGTGAACTTTGTTTATTTGCATACCAGCTTGCCAGTTAAGTTTGTGTGTATAAGTTGTAAGCCCAGCTTTCTAACCACAAAGCACCATGAAACCCAGTTTAGTTAAACACAGTAATTGCTGGAGAGCAACTATGTATTTTGTGGCAATTACAGTAATGGCTAAATTGCATTAAAGAAATTAACCCATTCATGCATGACGACCTCATATGAGGATGGCATTCCCCCCCCCCCCCCCCCCCCCATAAAGCAATGTCAATGAAAAATGTATGTATTATGAGGTCGCTGTGTCTGGATGCAAAACAGAATCTTCGTGGAGGGAGTGCTGTTTGCTTGTTCTCCCCAGAACAAGTAACATTGGAACCCTGTGTGCTGTACATCCGTCCTGGCGAGTTGAATTCGCGCCGGGACGGTTTATCTGGTGTGTTTTTAATTAAACGGAACAGTACAGCACAGGCCGTTCTTTCAGCGAGCAGCTTTGAGAACGCGCTTTTCCTCGGTGGAACAGACACACAAGGGACAGAGGAGAATGATTACAAAAACACACAGCACCCGTCTTACACAATGAAAAAAAAATAATAGAATGCCTTGAGATTCTTATCTGCTGGGATTAATAAAACACGTTTAGCATGCAAATAAAAAATTGGACACCAGCATCTAATAATTCTTGTTTTATCAGGGTGGCTGCCGTTTTTAATCCTGCTTCGTTCTTTGAAATTGGAAACTGGACACTGCAGCGGAATATCCCTCACTTAGAAACCTCAAACTGTCTCTAATCTATCATGTATTTAACACACAACCAGTATTAATGTATGACTGAAATGTATTTGGTGCTCCAAGGGGTAACACAGCGTAATATAATGGGAGTTGTTTTGCTGCTGTTTCAGAGCTCGACCCAGGAGATCGGCGAGGAGGTGGAGGAGGGAGCAGTCTACACCATCACACTCAGGAAGGTGCAGGTGCACCAGGCAGCCAGCAAGGGGCAGCGGTGGCTGGGGGTGAGTACTAGGAAAGGGAAGGGGGGGGGGGGGTTATCTGACAGATGAGGTGCTTGATATGTAAAGGCACGCTATTAGATTCATGTGTTTTAAAAGTGGGCACGTCGTTTGATCTCCGCGCAGCGGTGGAGTCCCCTGTCTCTGACTGTGTGGTGCTCTGTGTCCAGGTGGAGACGGAGGCAGCTCTGAGCCTCTACGAGACCTGTAAGGTGCGCACCATCAAGGCCGGCACTCTGGAGAAGCTGGTGGAGTATCTGGTGTCAGCCTTCAGGGGAAACGACTCGACCTACGTGACCATATTCCTGTGCACCTACCGCTCCTTCGCAAGCACAAAGCAAGTGCTGGATCTCCTGCTGAACAGGTACGCCAGCCCCGGAGGTCGAAGGTCAAGAACAAGGTGAAAGGACCTGAGGGGGTATCGTTGTGTGACGTCACGCCTGGTGAAACCCGGTGACAGATAATGACCTCATCGTCTCCACTTGACTCTCTGTAGTTGGGGGTGGTGTGGCTTTTTGTTTGGAAACTAATCGTTTTGTTCCGCTCCCCTGCTTGGTTCCAGGTATGCGAAGCTGCACCACCACTCCAGCGCAGAGGGCTCCAGACTGACCGGGGATGACCGGACAGAGCTCAAGAAGTAGGTAGCTTTGCAGTGAAATGCACCCGTGTCTTTTTCTGCTGGCAAACCCGAGCCCTGTGTAATGTTGTCCTGTGTGACTGTGTCGCAGCACTATCTCGTCGATCCTGGGCGCCTGGCTGGATCAGTACTCGGATGATTTCTGGAAGCCCCCGGAGTACGGGTGTCTGCTGCAGCTCATCTCCTACCTGCACCTCAACTTCCCCGGCTCGGACCTGGAGAGGAGAGCCTGCAACCTGCTGGCCCAGTTCCACCAGAGACAGCACCGCACGCCGGAGAATGAGGGTACGCAGCACGCTGGCACTGGCACAGCCATGCATTCGCACACACACACACACACGCACACACATGCACACACTGATACACACTCACACTTTGATGTGATTCAGCCATCTGACATTTCTGTGTATCAGATTGTCTCTACTATTAGATAGTTTGCATCAGGAGGAATTGATGTCACGTTTTAACGGTATATTATAGAAAATACAGTATAGTGTGCTGATACAAGCTGATACAAGTTAATCTCCACCCAACAAAAAGTCAAAGCATCTGAGTTCTAGCAGGTCTCCCTTTTAAGATTGTGCTGCGTTTGAAGGCAGTGGTTCTCCGTTTCTGGGTGCTTGGTGTATTGAAGCTCTGTCTCTCCCCGCAGTGCTTGACCACAGAGCCTGCACCTTCACCATGCTGGAGGAGAACGGATACGAGGAGGAGCGGCCCGACTTCCTGTCCTTCTCGCAGGACGTGGTGGCAGAGCAGTTCACGCTCTTGGACGCGGTAAGAGAGTGCAGCCAACGCACATGGAAATCTGCTTTCATAGGATGAAATGCATTTTCCGAATCTCCCCACGATCTCAAAAGCCTGTTTGAAGAGAGCGCGCCCAATTCACAACGCTTTAATGAATATATTCATGAAACTGGTGTCAAAGAAGAAAGCAGCCCCCCAGAACAGTTACATAGACATCAAACTATATTTTAATAATAATCGCAGAACAGGCATGGATCTCGTAGCGATTGTCTGATTTTATGACTCGTTTAAATATTTGAACGTCTCCCTTTTCTCCCTTCGCCTCCGACAGGAGCTCTTCAAGAAGGTGGTGCCCTATCAGTGCCTGGGCAGCACCTGGTCTCAGAGAGACAAAAAGGGGAAGGAGCACCTGGCCCCCACCATCCGCGCCACGGTCACCCAGTTCAACAACGTCACCAACTGTGTGATCAGCACCTGCCTCAGCGACAAGACCCTCAAACCCACACAGAGAGCCAAGATCCTGGAGCGGTGGATCGAGGTGGCCAGGGTGAGGCGCTGCTCCTGCTTTTAACAGCCTTTAGAAAAGTTTACCGCAGTGTTTTTGCAGTTTTCCCATGGCTATACATTTACCTTACTTTACCCTGGCTTGCCATTTTTAATATGCCTTACCGTACCTCGCTATTCTTTACAATGCTTTCACTGTGCTTTATTACGCTTTGCTATGCTTTTACTGTGATAAGATTGTGTATCTCTGGTTCTATCGAACATGAATATTGTTGTGAAGGCATTAGCTGACACATTAGTTAGTTTGCTTGTCATGACTGGCCAGTTATTTTTGTGCGGTCCGTCCTTTTAGGAATGTCGGATCCTGAAGAACTTCTCGTCCCTCAGAGCGATCCTCTCGGCTCTGCAGTGCAACTCCATCCACAGGCTCAAGAAGACCTGGGACGAGGTGTCCAGGGAAAACTTCCGGATATTTCACGAGCTGTCGGAAATCTTCTCCGACGAGAACAACCACTCCCTGAGCCGGGAGCTGCTCATCAAGGTGAGGGACTGACTGCTCGCTACAGCGCAGGGGCCAGCTCTGTACTCTGAACTGACCACAGCCGCCACTAAACAGCTAAAAGCACTTCCCCTTTAAGGTGCTATATTCATATTACAATTGCTCAATTTCATTCTTTCGTTTTTCTTTGAAGTATATATTAAGTCGTTCTGTGAATCTGAGCCCCAGTTGGGTATTGATTGATAACTGATGCCCGCGCGCTTGCTGGTGCAGCCCCCCGCTAGCAGGCTGCAGGAAGTCGATGCCAGATGTACGCAGGGCGGGCCAGCTGCTGTGGTTTTTAAGCGGGTTTGGGTCATTGGTTACTGAGAAGCCAGCTAGTCAGTTCAGCGAGCTGGTGTGGGTGTATAAATATATCTGTGATTCTAAGAAATGTGCAGCGCTCAGCAAGGCAGGATGTGGTGGATCGCCGGCCGTGCTCTGCTGACTGGAACTGCCTGCTGAGTGACCGCAAAGGTCAAGAGCAAGCAGCCCTTCGATCATAGAGATGTAATGAAGCCCCCAGCCTGCCGGAGGTCAGCCGCTTTCCAAACATTTTACAATATGCTTAAGCGGCTGTGTTTACATCACGGACCCCCATAATTACTGCAGGCTCCTGTAGTGAATCTGACAAAGTTTCAGTAACTGAGAAATATTGCCAGCGTTTGTCTCATAGAAGAGCTCCATCTTCAAAACATGACAGGGACACACAGCACTTTATTTATTTATTTATTTATTTATTTATTTGATCCCTCAGCATCAATGTAAAATACCCACCCTGGTACTCCTTTGAGCTCCAGGCATCTTACCTCCCTCCCGCTCAGTAGGTTGTGAACGGCGCATTCCCGAGATAGAATGCGTGACTGATGCCGTTCCTCCTGGAGCCAGCGGAATTCCCTGCCAGGAGGAGGGGGCGGGGCTTGGGTGGAAGGTGAGGTGAGGGAGTGGGAGGGAATCCCTGCTGATGTCACAGCAGGCTGCCAGGTCTGATTAGAGCCCCACCTCAGAGCTGGCTGGAATCCACATGTGTAAGAGCTGATTACAGAGGGATATCCCAGGAGGGGAGGAGAGGGAGGGAGGGTGCTGGCTGCACCCTTATCTCCCAGTCACAGTACGCATGAGTCGCTATAGAAAGTAAATTCAACAGTGTTGCACAAACTATTAAAGCAAATAACACACACAGGGGATTAATACACCACACGTCTAAATTAAGTAGGGTGTAAGAGATCCTCTAACAGTTTATAATCTAAAGTAAATCATTTTAAACACACAGATCCAAATTAGCACCGTCTGCCCTTCCCTAAGATTACATTAGGTAGCCCAAGACGGGTGCTAAAAAAGTTTTACCGAAGCATTTCTAGGGTTATCCCGTTCAGATATGCAACGCAAATATAAACCGTTAATCAAGAAATATTTTTCATTCTGTGAGTGGAAGCAGGGATTTCAGAATGACGCTTGACTAAATGGTTCGCTTGAGTCGGTCATATATGCTTGTTTAAATTGTAACTGCGTGTTATGTGAAGTGCCTAAAAACGCTTATTCGGTCTTTTCCATTGTGGAAGAAAAAGACAGCGCTCTAATTTTAGACTGATCGGGTCCTGCCTGCCTACCTACGCGGGTTTCGGTCGCTGGAGGTGTGCAGTTTCTCATTATGACTCAGTTTGATCTCTTTTCTACCTAAACGCTTTTTTTTTCTCTCTACTAGTTTCCGATGACACTGTTGTGTATTTAAACAGGAGAGACATCGGCAAAGACACGTCTTCACCTTTTGGGGTCTCCTGATTGTGTGTGTTTTTTTGAAGGCACGGCTCAGTAATGAGCCCCCGTTTGTGTTTCTCTCTCCAGGAGGGCACCTCAAAGTTCGCCACGCTGGAGATCAACCCCAAGCGGGCACAGAAACGGCAGCAGCAGCAGAGAGAGCTGGTAGGTGGACACTTCAGCAGCTGCCAGTCGCATGTCTGGAAAGACCCGACTCGATCTGAAGGCGCCCTCTAGTGTTGCGATTTCTGTTCGTGGTTGAGTTGCAGGCTGACTTCTGCATCATTGCCCCCTAGTGGTCAAGCCAGGTCTGTAGAGGGTGCAGGCTCCTCAGTGACCAGCGAGCCCCTTGCACCCTCTTAGTACAGAAACCAGGGAGGGAAATAATAAAACTCTTTGATCCATGCCTGGTTTTACTGTCCGTTTAATAGAACACACCTGAGCTTGTTACCTGCACAATGTGGCTAATCAAGCTGGTAGTAAAACCTGGAATGGGTGAAACTGCAATGCAACAGGAGTCTTATTTCAGAAAGCATTACAAAGTGGCCCAAAGGTAGCTTTTTGATACTTGGCATAATGCATACAAATGAAATCGACAGTAAAATGCACATCAATTTGATCTTTTGCATGTTGTAAATAATTGTAAGAATCATTATTATCATTGATGGGGGGGGTCTGGTTCAGTCGGTTCCAAACCCCCTCTCTCTGTGTTTGACACTGGCTCCTTCCCTTGCTGTTTCAGGGTGTGATGCAAGGCACTATCCCCTACCTGGGCACATTCCTCACTGACCTGGTCATGATGGACACTGCCATGAAAGACCATCTCGAGGTGAGTGCTGACCTCGGAGTGCTTAGTAAAGCAATCCTGGTCACTGTGAAGCCTGGTCAATCACATGCATGCAGAATGCATGGTACAGTGCAAAAGTACCGTGCAGATTTAGACTGCTGAAAAATGCTGAACATTCCTTTTGTAAGAAAGTCTATCTTCAATGAACCATTGCTTGTATTTATACTCCATTCAATTAAAGGGAACAGAGTTTCTATTTTTTTAACCTTCTGCTATAAAAGAATTTCAATATTCAATATTCTACCAATATGTAGTGAGATAATATTGATTCATAAACTACAATATATATTTTTGTTTTTATTTCACAGGGAGGATTAATAAACTTTGAAAAAAGAAAAAAGGTAATTTTTAAAAAAAAAATTTTAAATGATCTAACAGGTGAAGTAGCCAGCGCTTTGTAAAGCGAAGCAGTCCGACGATGAAGTAACATTGAAGACTACCTCCACTACATTAATCTGAAAATAAATGGAAATGGCTATAGATCTATACATCACTCTATTAGATTAGTTTACTGGTCTGCTCGTCTGAGTGGAGTTCTCGTTCTCTATACAGTACTGCAGTGTTAAGAGTGAGGCTATCATTGTAAAATAAACTCATTCAATTGTGTTTGAGAAGCTTAACAAGGTAGACCTACAAGACTCCTCAGAGCTAGTTTTTTTTACAAACCTTACCCTGTGCAAAATGACTATTAATACTTTATTAATACTGCCTGCTGGTCCCTGCCTGTAATCTAAAGCCTCATCGATTACTCCTTTATTGAGATGATTAGATCTTCTCTCTCTCTCTCTTCCCCCGCAGGAGTTTGAGGTGATCGCCCAGATCAAGCTGCTGCAGTCAGCCTGCAACAACTACAACTTTGTCCAGGACTCCCTGTTTGTGGAGTGGCTGTCCGGGCTGGAGAGGCTCAGCGAGGCAGAGAGGTGAGGACCGACAGAGCCCTGTGCTTCCGGGGGAGCTGGGAAATGCAGGACCACGGCCACCATAGGGTTGGGACAATGATCGTTTGTGTAGTCTTGATTAGTCAGACCTCAAAAGCTAATCAGTGCTTCTGCTACCCAGAGGAGTGTGATCCTCTCTCTTCCTCTGGACAATTTGTTCATAAAGAGAAGGACTAGGGAAGAGGGGGATGTGTTAGCGTGTGAGCGGGGAAGAGCTCCTAACTCCAGCAGTGAATAGGAGTTTAAACCTGATACCTCACATTCAGAAAGATGGGTGTCTCCTCCCACCCTCGTTCCCAGTCTGGCTGCTAACCCCTGGCTTGTCTTACTCACTCCACAGTTACAGCCAGTCGTGCGAGATTGAACCCCTGTCTGAGTCCGCCAGCAACACCCTGAAAGCCAAGAAAAACACGGGGATCATCAAGCGATGGAGCGAGTGAGTGTTTCTGTTCTCTCTTACATTGCACGCCCTGGGTCCGGTGCTGGGAATTGCTCATGGAAATGTGTTTGATGGTGGTGTTGTTTTGCAGTCGGCAGCCTGCCAGTGCGGAGCCGGGCTGCAGCAGCGCGGGGAGCTCCCACTCCAAGTCCTTCGAGCAGCTGCGCTACGGACCCTACCTGGGGGGCGGAGGGGGGGGAGACGGGGGGGACTCCCTCAGCGTGACCTCGGCCGGCTCTTCCAGCTCCGACGTGGAGGAGATCAACATCAGCTTCGTCTCCGAGTCCCCCGACACGACCGAGAAGAAGGTGGGTTTATACTGACCAGGCAGTATTCAAACCGAGCAGGACTGTGGGCCTTGTTAGGGTCTTACTGCGATAACATGTCAGGCAATATATAGATTCCTGGAAAAACAATCTGGCATTATTTTAATATTGACCAGGCAATATTCAAGCAGTAAGGCCTTACAAGATTATAGGTCCATAAATATAGAGATTTATTTTACAATATGTTCCTGATTTTGTATAAATTGTGCTTTTCATTATTATTATTATTATTATTATTTATTATTATTATTATTATTATTATTATTATTATCTATTTATTTATTTATTTATTTATTTATTTTCTCTCAGCAGTGTTTTATTTCTCAAATATTCATCAATGATTAATGTTATCAGAATGTTGTTACTAATATTAGTCATAGCTAGAAAGAAAAAAAATGCGAAGCATGTCTTAATCGGGCAGTGCTGTCCTGCAACATCCTTAAACACACACACTGTTTTGTTTTTAATATACAATTGCTGTACCTTTTGTGACTGGCGTTTAATTCCTTTGTAGAATGCCACGTCTACTGTAAAACATTCCAACTCTGCCTTAGGCAAGGGGAGCCACCTTCCAGAGCAGATTCTCACGGTATATATACTCTAAGAATCTACTTCCATCAGCTCCATGAGGGAGAACTGCAGCCAAACATTCCATTCCACTCATCCGCATCATCGCAAACCTAATAATAATACCTAATATAACACACTTAACTAAAAGTAGTATAATATCCCTTTATCATTTTAATGTGATTAATAAAAATTTCACGTTTGGTTCCACTGACCCTCATTAGCACTAATCTTGGGCTGCATTGTAAACATAAAGATATTAAAAACCTGGCAAGACTGCAGCAGCTCAAACCTGGAACACAGATCACTGCCTAGAACCTAGAACAGAGATGAGTGCCTAGAACACAGATCACTGCCAAGCACCTAGAACAGAGATGAGTGCCTAGAACACAGATCACTGCCTAGAACCTAGAACAGAGATGAGTGCCTAGAACACAGATCACTGCCTAGAACCTAGAACAGAGATGAGTGCCTAGAACACAGATCACTGTCTAGAACCTAGAACAGAGATTAGTGCCTAGAACACAGATCAGGAAGTGTGCATTGCGTCTGTTAGCTGTGTTAAAAGCTCCGCTCTGTTCTGTCCCCTCAGTTCTGGGAGTCCACGTCCATCTCCTCTCTGGAGACGTCTGGGATCTGCTCAGGCTCGGGCTCGGGTTCCAGCAGCGCCTCGTCCTCCTCGTTCTCCTCCACTCCCGTCACAGCCTCACGCTCGCACAAGCGCTCAGTCTCCGGCTTCTCCAGCTACTCCTCCCTGTCCCTGCCCCTCTACAACCAGCAGGTGGACGACTGCTGCATCATCCGGGTCAGCCTGGACGTGGACAACGGCAACATGTACAAGAGCATCCTGGTGAGGAGGACGCCCCCTGCTGGTGGGCTGTATTCACACCAAAAAAATCTAAATACTATACTGTATATAGAATGCAGGCTTTTATCTTAACAGATTTTTTTTATTACATTTTTAGAAATTTGAACCCAGCTTGTGTGAACTCGATGGAGCTGCCCTGTCAAAACTATAAAATATGTATTGAATTTGTATCTGTTTGCACTGGTGTCCAGTAGAGATCCTGGAACCCCAGTAAAGACACAGACTCTCGTTTCCCGCAGGTGACGAGTCAGGATAAGACCCCCGTGGTGGTCCGCAAGGCCATGGTGAAACACAACCTGGAGCGCGAGCGGCCGGAGGACTACGAGCTGGTGCAGGTCATCTCCGAGGAGAAAGGTGAGTCTGTCCCGTCTGAGCTTCAAACACAGCAGTAGAAAAACAAGCACGAAACATACATGAGATTACAGAACTACTGACTTCTTTCTATTGAAATCTATGACTGTGCTTGTGATGTCATTGACTACATAGTTAATGATGTAACGATCTACTGTGCCTTTCTAGTTAAACCTTCAGGCATCCTGGTATTGAGTCTGTTTATCCATGTATTTATATAATACTCATTGCAGGACTAAATACTAATTGAAAGAGGCAGAAATAACCCCCCCTGCCAGAATGTAGTAATAATGAAATAAAACATATGTTCCCTGCAGAACTGAAGATCCCCGACAACGCAAACGTCTTCTACGCCATGAACTCGTCGGCCAACTACAACTTCATCCTGAAGAGGCGGGGCTTCCCCAAAGTGGGCCGGACCAAGCACGTGGCCAGCTCCACCCTCCCGCGCATGAAGCAGAAGGGCCTGAAGATCGCCAAGGGCATCTTCTAAACCCGGGACCCTTCAGGGAGGCTGTGCCCACCCAGCCCCAGAGAACACAACCCTATCAGTGACATTAAAAAAACACACCTTTTATAAACCTGTGCAAACGAGGTGAACTGGACAGCGCTTACCCTTCAGAGGGTACATGTTTACAGATCTGCGTGGAGGCCCCCAGGAGCCGTGGACACCCCAGCTTTTGGGGTGGCGAGCCCTCGCGGGCCTGCGATGGCGCAAGATAACAAGAGAGAGCTTTTTTAACAGGAATGAACTGATGAGGTGCCTGTGCCGTGGAGAAAGAGCGGCTTATTATCCTTGCTTCGTTGTCGAAGGACACTGTGTCGGCACTAGCCCTGAGGAGAGGAGGTGGAACACCCTGAGGTCGGGGGTTCGAATAGCCCTCCTCTTGCCAGCTACTTTTGAGTTTAAACTCTTTCCCTACAAGAAAAGGGCAACTCACCTTTTAAAATGACACCAGAGCTTCAAGACGGAAATCCGACACTTCTGTAGAAGCTGGGAGTTGATTCAACACTAAATCTCACCGGGGTAAAGAACACACATCACTGCATTGTTAGCAGCTGTCACTCTGCACCCTGTGGTGTTGAAATGATCTCAACCACTACAGCATTAGAAAGAATTCCCCTAAGCCTACAGATTACGGATTTGTTACAGGGAAACAGGATGACAGAATCCTAGGGACATGTCTGTGGCTTTAAAGGAAAGAGGCCCTTTGAAATGGATACAGGAGTTCTGTATTAAATGCAAGCTGACTTTAAGGACTCTCCTGTTTTCTGTAATGTAAAACACAAGGCCTTTGTGTTGAAAACCCCTCCACCCTTTCTGCCTTGCTATTCTTCAAGTGGTGCTAATAGTTGTTGTTAATCGCTTGGGTCTTCTGTTCGTTTCCAGTGACTGCAGTGCACAGCGATAGAGGGAGAGGAAACAGTACAGCGTGCGTTCAATGAGGACAGTTCGAATGGCTACAGCCTCGCCTGGGCACGTTCCCTGCTTTGCCAATAGAGGGAGCCCCAGGCTGGTGGTTTCCACGTCAACCCCCGTAACCGTAAGGTGACGCCGGAACTCCGGAACTGTCTGAGGAACCAATCGCTGGAAGTCTTCTCTCTGACTGTGTGTGGCTGAGCAGGAGGAAATGCGCCCGTGCTAAGACCCAAAGGAGAACGCTTTTTTCTGTGTGTGCTTTTCTGTCTGTGGTGACCTGAAATGTTCAGACTTGTGTGTTTTTTTAATTTTATTTCATGAAGTGAGAGGCGGTGTGTGTGTGTGTGTGTGTGTTAATCTGAGACGTTTATATGAAGGCCTGGTCAGTTCCTGTGCTTATCTCGCTCTCTGAGAAGTGCAGAATGCATCTGTTGAGTAACCTTTAGTTTTACTGTACATGTGATGGTATAGCGCCCCCTGCAGTAAGTATTGTTGGAAAGACTTATAAATAGATAGAAAGATGATAAACAAAAATAATGTAATAAGAGGGGAAAAAGGAGACAGTTGAAATGGGCTATTTACAATGAAGGATTGATCATTTGTTTAAAAATTTGAAAAGAAAGGACGGTTTGCAGATAAGGAACCTCAGCGTTCCTTTAATAGATTTCTGTTCTGCTCCTCCAGGGGCACTTTTGGGGTTTGTTCTGCATGTGCCAAAGACCAGGGGGTGCTTCCCTCAACCCAGTGGACACCTCTCCCGACCTCAGCACTGTTTCCTGCATGGGGCTGGCTTCTGGCTTTCGTCAACAGGGGGCGCTGCTTTGTGGTCAATTGGGACCTTGAGCCCTGTGATCCCACACTTTTGAGATGCACTGAAAAAGGAACACTAACACAGATCGAGACAGTGCAGCCCTTTGAAACTGGCTGCCTAACAAGAAACAGTGTATGAATATCAAAAATGAAAAGTGGAGGCACAGACGGGATAAGAAACTGAGATAAGAGTGGTCCAGTATTTAGGGTTTGCCTTTCACCCGCGGTCAGTTTTATAAATGCATACAATTAGACAAGGGGTGTGAGGTTAAAGGGCGTCTAAAATATTGACCCCAAATTCTCCAGCGCTAGCTGGCAGTGGCACTTTATAAGTGGCACCACCTGCATATGGCAGGGACAGCCATGTGACAGCAGATGTATCGCCAGATTGGTGCTTGCTGTGGTACAAGGAAGCACGTTGATCTGACAAGTACTGTGGCTGTTTGATCCTTAATAATCACAAGGGTCTGTCTGTGTCAAGACTAGGGGAGGAAAGGCATTTTTTTTTTTTTTGTAAAAAGAAAAACGAATGAAAAAACGCTCTTTCGTAACTTGCCTTTCTTCCCCCTGCAGTATTTATTGATTTGTACATAGTGTCGTTGTGTAGCATTGTACATTTTTTTTTTCATATGAAATTATAAATATATATATGAAATTTATAACACAACAGTTGTGAGTTCTGTTCCGGTTTAAAATGCTTTTTGTTTTTCTTTGTCTTTCCTTGTAAAGTCTTTTGTATATTAGAGTGACTGCCTGTAACTTTAAGGCAATGTTTATTATGTTGGGGAAAAATAAAACCTGAACTTAAAATCTACAGCGTGCTGTAAAGTGCTGTGGCTGTGAGTTTGTGGTGCAAAAGATGACAAATGAAACTAATTTCAATAGTGTAGATATCGAGAGCGTCTGTGTTAGTGAGCTTAACAAGGGCAGATCTAAATAATATTATTATTATTTCATATAAATATAGCGTGCCCACTTATTTTACCCCTGACTTAGAATATCTAATTATGTTCCCTCACTGCAGCTCCGCAGAATTGCTGCTGTTTTCTTGGATCTCATTAACCTGGGACATGTGCATTAAAAAAATAAATAAATAAATGACCCACAATATCACATCCTTTTGATTGCATCAGAGGCTCCAACACTAGATTTTATTGAAAAGCAAACTGGGAGGGGCGAGAAAATACAGAAAACACCAGCAATAAAACAAATTCCGAATAAGGTACCAAAAAAAATATCCCTATATTCCCATTTTCCTACATTTTCAATAACTTGTCTCTAACGATTGTACCAGATTCAAAAGAAATGTGTTAAATCAGGTCTGTGAAAGCCATACAGATCAAACTGTAGTGGTGTGCTGCAGATTAGAAGTTTAGTTGGTGCGTTTAGAAATACCCTCTGTGCTGACAATGGCTTCAGTATACCATAAGAACGTTTCCCGCTGGTTTGTCAGAGCCCAGCGCTGTTCTGGGGGTCCGGGGGGTGCAGCACGTCTCAGATAGTGGGGGGCTCTGATTCCACAGACGGCAGGCTCCTGAAGGTCTCGCCCCAGTACTTCATGAAGGGGCTCCTCAGGTTCTCCTTCACTGAGCTGGCTGTGATCTTGGTGTTGATCTCCAGGTACTGCTGCTTGACCTTGGTGTAGGCTGGCCAGGCGCTGGGGACCTTTGACCCTCCGTCGCTGGGGTTCCTGCAAGAAGCACGGAGCAGATTATCAGAGTGAAAAATTCAATCACGCCGTATCAACTCAGAAAAATAACTGCAGGTAACAACCCATACCTGCGTGAATTTATTGTATGTTTATATATATATGTGAACACAATAGCATCTGGACATCTGGTGACCCTACGGTAACAAGACAACTAGATCTTAAGAAAATGGGCTTATATCAAGTATCACCCCAGTAAGGCGCCAGTGAGGTTCTGCTTACCCGGTCCAGGCGAAGTTGGTCCAGTAGGCAATGAGGTACCGGGAGACGTCCCTGTGCCGGGGGAAGTATGCCAGCGGGGTGGTGAAGGGTTTCCCGAAGACGTACTGCAGGTCCTCTGCGTGGTCCGCCCCCATCCAGCTGGGGAAGAAGGGGATACGAGACGGCACGCTGAAGACGTACGAGTACGTCCGCCCGCCCCTGGGAAAGAGACACGGGGTCAGTGTACAACAACACACTGCTCTCTGCAGGCACTACAGAGACTGGGAGTAGCGGCTCACTTTGAGTGCTTGAGGTGCAGGTGTGTAGCGGCCTGTGTCGGAGCCAAAAACAGGAAGTCTGTCTCCAGCTCCACCACCGTCTTCTTGATGGTCTCCTTGGTGGGCTCGGCCCCCCAGCTCTGGGTGTACAGAGCGTACGAGGTGTTAGCGGCCCGCTCCCCCTTCTCCTTCGTCAGCCCCCTCAGTAGGCCGTACAGGTCCTCCCTGCAAGACAACGAAAGCGGATTCCTGGGTCATGCATTTAGTTGTTGGTCTGTGACGCGCTGACCAAGGCCTGGAATGGTCTCTCTCTCCTTTGCATTCGGCTCTTGTTTTGAATTCTCTGATGAAATGGATTTTTGAACGCTCACTCACGGGGGGGTTGGGGTCCAGCGCTCGTTGACAGAGGGGATGTCGAATCCTGCGAATAAGTGCCCATCCATGTCATTGGTGCCGGCGATGTAGTCCACCTCCGCAGCGTTGTGGAACAGATTGCTGGGGTGCTCTGGTATGAAATCCCCATCCACCACCGGGGCCAATCCTAACCCGTACACCACAGGCTCTGCAAATGAAATGTCCCTAATTAATGGTAACTTGGCACATCTGCGTAACTGCAGTTGTAATTGTAATTTCAAACAATGCTGCTGCCGTTATAATTGTACAGCACTGCTGTTTAGACACTCAAAACAGCTGAAACTCAACAAGCCACAGCTGGACCCCTGGACCCTGGACCCTGGACCCTTCTCCCGTCTTACCGTTTAAGTTGAACAGCCTGAGGTTCCCGGCCAAGGTGAGGGCCACAGGGTCAGTGATCTTCAGGCAGCCCATCATGCTGGTCGTGGTGTCAGTGGGACAGCCCACCTTCTGCGCAATCTACAACACAGACAGGAAAGCATGGGGTTGGGGGGTTGGGGGTTTGGGGGTTTGGGGGTTGGGGGTTGGGGGTTGGGGGTTTGGGGGTTGGGGGTTGGGGGTTGGGGGTTGAGGTTGGGGTTGGGGGTTTGGGGGTTGGGTTGGAGACAGCCCACCTTCTGAACACTGAGCTAATTCTGGAGATGCCTGATTCGGGTGCTGTCCTTAGTCATCTCGCTCGGGTGAGAATGTTAAATTCTTTCTAGCAATGATAAGACAGCCGTTTCCCTGTCACTGACCTGTTTTGCCCAGTAGAGGGGGTCTTTCGAGAGGGCCCAGGGGCTCAGCGATACCCCACTCTGAGAGATAGCCCTGCGGACTAACCCTTTGTTGTACGGTGTGAGGATCTGGAGAGAAACAGACAGCGGACAAGCTTGATATAATGACTAACTGTCCAAACATTTGTCTTAAGATATTACTGAGGGGTCGTCCTGATCAAAACCCTGCCACAGCTGGATTTTTTTTCACAGCATTTTATAATATCAGGGGATCCCCCTGATTGCATCATCAACCACTTATTTTGAGGGATTAACCTGGCTAGGTGAATGATGCAATCCACAGGGATTCCCCAGAGCAGGCTACAGAGAGATCAAATCAACCCCTATGTTTCTGTTCAGTACTTGTATACCCTCAAAGATCTTTTCACAGTATGTGGATGAATTTCTTGCTAAATTACAGAGAAACGTTAAGGAAAAATCAACGTCAAAATGCTAAATTCTTCAGACAGCATGAATTCAAGAGCCCAAAAAAAACAGTATGAGATTTCTAGCTTTCATATCGGAAGCCCTTTCTTAACGCACCTGGAAGTTGACGCTAGCGCTCCCTGCTGACTCCCCGAAGAGGGTGATGTTGTCGGGGTCCCCTCCGAAGGCCTTGATGTTGCGGTGGACCCAGGCGATGCCCATGTGCTGGTCCCACAGACCGTAGTTACCTGCAGTTTAAATACGACAAGAACATACAGGAGCTGTCTTCACATGCCCCTGCTGGTTGACTGATTCAAAACGCAGCACTAACTTTTAGCGAGCACACACACTTTGTACCATTATACAACTTACAGTTAAGAAATAAATAATAATAATAATAATCTACAGTGCATTTTAAAAATGGACAGTATTTGGGGTTTTTGCAGTAATGGTAAAAATAGAGGTGGTTTGTCACTGAAGCTGAAGCTGGGAACTGGTAGGTAAGCCGTCTCTGAAAGTGCCTGGTTGCTGATTCCCTGATGCATACCGGGCCCGTTGGCATCTCCAGTGCTGAGGAAGCCCAGGGTCCCGACGCGGTAGTTGAGGGACACCACGATGACATTCCCGCGCTGCACGATCTCCTCCCCGCTGTACAGGTAGTTATCCATGAAGTTAGCCCCCTGAGACCCCCCCACGAGGAAGGCTCCCCCATAGAGGTAAACCATGACCGGCAGCCCAGTGGACACTGAAAGAGAAGGGAAGAGGAGAGGCAGCTATTGCACAGGACTTTACTCCTTCATTCAGTTTGCAGTGATATCAAGAGACATACAAGTCAATTGATCTGGGGATCTACCACCATCCCCACCCCTCCAATCCAACCCTGATGTTAAACGCCCCAAAATGCATTTGAAATCCAGGCTCCTCTCATACCTTGCGCCCCATGGGGCACCCAGATGTTCAGGTAGAGACAGTCCTCGCTGCCCCGCGTGGAAGACTGGGTCAGAGTCATCTGCAGGCACCGCTTCTTGAACTCCGTGGCCTTCAGCAACCCTGAAGAACACAGAGGAGCGTAGAGGAACACTGCGTTAGCAAGACCTTCCACAGCATCACCGTCCCGTCACTGAGAGAGGACCCTGGAGATACCAGCCAGGTGCCTGGGTCCCAACACCAATACAAAGCTTCTTAACATACAAATCCAGGGTGCAGCAGAAATAATATTAATAATACAAAATCAATGATATAACTATACTTTATAACATGAGCTAGTCCAAGATTAGTGTGCTTTATAAAGCTTTGCCATATTACTTGCAAAGTCATTTTGCAATATGCTTATACTGTGCCATGCATTAATGGCTCTTTTCCATGGCTAACTGTGGAATTGACCGTGTTACCAGTGGCTTACCACTCTTTCACTATGCATTAGCTATCATTTACTGCACTTTTTCAATCTTTTACTGTGGTTCACTGCAGTTTTTGTATAAGGCTGAAACCAGCTCAGCCACAGAAGTTCCAGACACTGGGATGGGAATGTCTCAGAGAGGCTTGGGAAGGGGAGTGTGGGAAGCGGGAATGCTCAGTGCTGGACAGTCTTACCGCTCCATCCCGGGTGAGGTTTAGCGACCTCAAACCGTCCTGGCTGGGCTGCGAAGGGAATCCCTTTGAAGACGTCCATATGTTTTCGGAATCCCAACTTTTTACTGGTCCCCTCGACCATACCCCCTTCGGTTAACACCGCACCTAGCTGACAGGCAGACAGACAGTACGTTAGCAAGAGAACGGGGGAGGAGTGGTGTTAAAAGGACACCTGCAACAGTCTGTTTAAACTACCTGAACAAGACCCACATTTTTACAGTACTGTTTTCTTCCTGGGTTTAGCCCATTATGCAAAACTATTTTCTATGCAGATTCAAGCTACCTATATCAGGAATCGACTTCCAAATATGTACCCTACATGCAAACCAGTTCCAAGCTGGGGTTCAGATTGGAGTTTTAATGGAATTCAGAAGCACTGATTCCCCCGAACTCCACTGAACTTGGCATGGAAACTCTCCTGCTTCATTTTTGCCGTTGCCCTTATCATAGCTGATGTTTTTCGTTCTAATATTCAGGGAATCGAAAACCTAACTTACGACGCCTTTAAACGCAATGCAAGCAGCACGACGAATCAATCCCCACATCAGTAAACACAGCAGCCCTCGACACATGCTTCTCTTACCGTGGCTGCTGATGCAGTTCCCACACAAACGGCGAAAGCCAGACACACCATCATACCCCACGATCCCATCTTGAGTTTCTGCTGCACAAGACTGCTCTTCCGCAGTTAAGTCCTCCTATATATACACGCATGTACATTTTCATATTCCCGTGCCAAATCTCCGATGACAGCTCCCATCGACCAGCAACGTCCTTCATCCCCTTAAGACACCTGGCATGATCAAGGAACAACAAACAGTGCCTTATCTTTTATCCCAGAGAGGTGTGTGTCCGGGCTGTCCAGTGTGTGCTGGCAAGCTTCCGATTCCCAGCCACCACCCCTGAAATGATTCGCCTTGGTTTGATTTTTTTGTGTGTTTTGGATTCTGATGACACTCTGTAGCCATTGGTTAAAGAACGACCCTCAGTTCTGACTGGTTTCACAGACCCTGATTAGATCAGGGTTAATTGGGATCTGTGAAACCAGCTGTTAAAGAGACACAAAAGGGGCAGCTCCAGAAACTAATTGAAGTACTCCTCACTTCTGTCACAATTTAGCATAATGAGCACTAGGCTTAACAGCATGCTCAGCTCTCCAGGGCTGACGTTACTCTGCAGCTTAATAATGAGCACTATCCTATACACTGCATTCTCAGCTCTCCAGCACTGTCGCCCCTTATAAAGGTTTCCTGCTGTATTTTTTGCAGTTCGCCCATGGTTATACTCTGCATTCACCATCGTTCACCCTGGTTTGCAGTGTTTATTACAGTGTAGCTCTGAAGTGTGCATGGGTTCATAATGTTTTATCTGTGCACCTGGCTGGTTCTCAGGTCTGGTAGAAAATGTTCATTTATCAGGCTGCCCTGCTGTTCTTATCTATATTTAGCATTTACAGAACTGCTAAAAAACTATTTCAAAGCATTTTTTTCCCCATTCAAGGGCAATAAACAGAACAGCTGACTGTTAAAACACCATGGGTTTTATCAATGACCTACAGCTTAGGCCAAAGGTTTTGCATCCCACTATAGAATTAAATCATTTTGCTTCATAAAGTCAGATGAAACCGGCTGAATAATGTTGAATTACACACCGCTTTGTAGTTTCCCATACACTTAGCAAAAAAACTGACAAAAATTGCACAACTATTGGCCATAGCTGTATATATTTTTAACAACCGTTTAGCAATAACGTGCCATTAAATACAGTGAATTGTTCTGTTTTGATTTTGTCGAAACGGTTTGGCTTGTGTTTTTTCCAAAGATTTTAGTTTTGTTGCAATGTTGGCTTTGGGTTGTTATTCACGTGGAAGTGAAGAATCGTTCTTGTGCTGTCGAGGTATGGAGATTGTGTTTCAGACAGTATTCCAGGGCAGTTCTTTATCGTTTTGTATCCTTGAAGAACAGCTTCAAGCTGCTTTCACTCGCTGTACAAAGTGTCCACTAGGACAGCCACACTGTTGCTATGGAATAACCAAAGCATTGAAGGTCATGGATGAACTCTTATGCAGTTTAAAGAAGCCAAGGAACAAAGGGTAGCAAACAAGATCTTTATTCAGACTTTGAAACGGTGGTGCAAAAATCCACTTGTAAAAAAAATTATTGGAGGGGAATAAAGCAAATGCGACAAGCAAACAAGTGGATATTGTTCCCAGTAGTTTCATTCTGTTACAATTCTGCAGGTTTTGAGATTCAAGGCATTAACCTTGAGTTGACTCACCCCCAATAATCTGTCCCTGATTCAGTCAGGTATGGACTGCTCAGCGTCTCACCTGTACCTCTCAAGGCTTTACAACCCTGCTTAGTGAAGGTACAGCTGTGTGTAAAACACATGACCTGTCCAAACTGCGCTGCAAGTTCACATCTTTACAAAAAAACAAAAAGATCAGGTGCTGCCAATACAGCACAATTTCAACGACTTCCTGCTGAATCTTTCTGATCTCTATAGAGGAAGAGGGGGGGGGGTGGGGGGAGTCACATGTAATCCAGGATTTCAGTCTCCATCTCGTTCTCGCTCCCCTCCGAGGGCTGGAACTCCTCTTCCTCCTCGTCTTCCTCCTCCTCCTCCTCCTCCTCTCCACTCTCCAGCTCCAAAAGCCCCTGCTCCTTACCCGATGACTTGGTCTTGGTGGGGAATAGAGCTAGAACACACAGAGACACACAGAGACACACACACAGAGACACACAAACACAGAGAAACGCATCAACACGCAGACAGAGACCCACAGTAGTACAGGAGTTCATTCGCCTTGATGTAGCGCAGGTTCTTATTTAGTTCCTTAGTGTTTAAAAAGGTGTGCTAATGACACATTTTGGAATAAATATCTTCTTGAATTTACCTCCCAGTTTTTTATAGCTTAACACAATGTATACGATTTTAGAAAAAAATACAAAAAGGGGGGCTATACAATGTTGAACGAGACATTCAAAAAAATTAAATACTATAATATAATGTCATCTGATCTAAAAGGATATGGGCAACGACGGGCGCTCGCACAGGGATCATGCCCCGTGGCACTGCAGGGAGGGAAGGGTGGAGAGTGGAGGGGCGTCTTGTTACCTGGTCTCTTGGAGAGGATGATCTGCTTGATCATGCTGAACATGATGTCTCAGAGAGTGGAGGGGCGTCCTGTTACCTGGTCTCTTGGAGAGGATGATCTGCTTGATCATGCTGGACATGATGTCTCAGAGAGTGGAGGGGCGTCCTGTTACCTGGTCTCTTGGAGAGGATGATCTGCTTGATCATGCTGGACATGATGTCTCAGAGAGTGGAGGGGCGTCCTGTTACCTGGTCTCTTGGAGAGGATGATCTGCTTGATCATGCTGGACATGATGTCTCAGAGAGTGGAGGGGCGCCCTGTTAACTGGTCTCTTGGAGCGGATGATCTGCTTGATCATGCTGGACATGATGTCTCAGAGAGTGGAGGGGCGTCCTGTTACCTGGTCTCTTGGAGAGGATGATCTGCTTGATCATGCTGGACATGATGTCTCAGAGAGTGGAGGGGCGTCCTGTTACCTGGTCTCTTGGAGCGGATGATCTGCTTGATCATGCTGGACATGATGTCTCAGAGAGTGGAGGGGCGCCCTGTTACCTGGTCTCTTGGAGCGGATGATCTGCTTGATCATGCTGGACATGATGTCTCAGAGAGTGGAGGGGCGCCCTGTTACCTGGTCTCTTGGAGCGGATGATCTGCTTGATCATGCTGGACATGATGTCTCAGAGAGTGGAGGGGCGTCCTGTTACCTGGTCTCTTGGAGCGGATGATCTGCTTGATCATGCTGGACATGATGTCTCAGAGAGTGGAGGGGCGTCCTGTTACCTGGTCTCTTGGAGCGGATGATCTGCTTGATCATGCTGGACATGATGTCTCAGAGAGTGGAGGGGCGTCCTGTTACCTGGTCTCTTGGAGCGGATGATCTGCTTGATCATGCTGGACATGATGTCTCAGAGAGTGGAGGGGCGTCCTGTTACCTGGTCTCTTGGAGCGGATGATCTGCTTGATCATGCTGGACATGATGTCTCAGAGAGTGGAGGGGCGTCCTGTTACCTGGTCTCTTGGAGCGGATGATCTGCTTGATCATGCTGGACATGATGTCTCAGAGAGTGGAGGGGCGTCCTGTTACCTGGTCTCTTGGAGAGGATGATCTGCTTGATCATGCTGGACATGATGTCTCAAGAGAGTGGAGGGGCGTCCTGTTACCTGGTCTCTTGGAGCGGATGATCTGCTTGATCATGCTGGACATGATGTCTCAGAGAGTGGAGGGGCGTCCTGTTACCTGGTCTCTTGGAGCGGATGATCTGCTTGATCATGCTGGACATGATGTCTCAGAGAGTGGAGGGGCGTCCTGTTACCTGGTCTCTTGGAGCGGATGATCTGCTTGATCATGCTGGACATGATGTCTCGCAGCTCGTCGTTGGTCTTGGGCAGGCACCAGCCGTCCCGCTCCGTGCACTCAGACTCCTCGCCGTCGTTGCGATGGACGATCTTCGTCAGCCTGAGAATGCAGAAACGAAGCCGAGTGAGCGATCCAGGGCAGAGGAGTGTGGTTTCAGCACGGCACTGGGGAGCTCATGCAGAGTGCTGTCCAACTCAGGTGTGTAAGAACTTCTCATGAGAACATCTCTGCTCTGGAGTCTCTATGTACACCAGATATAAATGCATCTTAGGCAGGCAAGACAGAAAGCAAACCATTGAGGTCCAGTTATACCAAAGCCAGAATGGTCCATAATGATCCAAACACTGGAGCATCATAACAGCACCACTATTTAACTCCATATTTAGGGATGGAAATACGACCCCTATTGCATAGCAGTGTCACCCAGTCCAGGTCTTACTACCAGCTTGATCAGCCACAGTGCGCAGGTAACAAGCCCAGATGTGTTTCATTAAACTCACAGTAAAACCTGGAGTGGAATAGCCCTTCAGCACCATGACTGGACAGTTTCTTACCTTTCCACCTTCAGATCGCACAGCTGGTAAAACATCTGTCTGTAGGGAGGCAGGGTCGCCTCACGGAAAACATACGCAGACTCCTGGAGAGGGACAAAAACGTTTCAGCTGGTCACTCATTGCTTTAATGCATTTCATTATTCTATTTACTGAACCCCACCTTAAAAACTTCAGAGTTTTATTAATGTATATTTATTACATAGTACTGTAAGGATAGGGATATGACTCCTTGCATAGCAGTTTCACCCATTCCAGGTTTTAATACGTGCCATGGTGTATAGGCAACAAGCTCAGGATGCGTCTGACCAAACTCCTGGTAAAAGCAGAAATGGATCAAACTGCTATGCAATGGGAGAAACAAACAAAAAAAAACCTCCCAAGCAGGTTTAGCATCACTAAGCATCGACTCCAGTGCAGTATTCCCAGTACTTGTGTTTCTAAAAGAAGAAAGCGAAGGCACGTACTTTGAGTTTGTACCTGGAGGGGGCGGGCTTCCTGCCGCTGGTCGTGCTGGAGATGGTCAGCCCCTGGGTGAACTCCTGCAAGCTGGCTGGCTGCGGCACTGGAGACAAGCACCACCAGTTCAGACATTGAGAAATACAACAGCATCAGGCAGTGAGAATGCAGCACAGGGCACAAGCACTGAGCACGCATGACCGCGCTTCACTGAGCTAAAGTAGTGACTGTATCGAATGAGTTCTGAATGCAGCATTAAATAAGAGTCCAGTTTTACCATCCTTTTCCTATGCATTAAGTTTACCTTTTTAATATGCTTCACCACAACTCGCTGGTCTTTGCAAGGCTTACCTAACCAAACCTCCACTTAGCTTTGTTTAACTGTGCTGTGCTTTTACTATGGGAATCTTTTTATAAGGGCCTGTCCTGTACTCTAATGTTCTTAAGTAATAAATTCAATGAAATATTAAAGAACTGCACTGAATCACAATTCAAATCACTGCGTATTAAACAATGGGATGTGCAATGAGTCACAATGCATTCCCTTTGATGAACAGCCCAGCATGAGAAGTCTATTGGACCCAGCCTGGCTGCTCTCTGAGCTCCTACCTGCCTTCTTGATGGTGACTGGCAGGCTGTAGTTGTAGGTGCTCCTCTTAGCCTTCACTGGCATGTCGTTCGGAGCATAGCCTGGAAATGAGACGACACAGAACCACTTATCATGCCCGGGAGCAGGCACCTCTGCAGGTCTAAATCACAGGCTTTCTGGAGCTCTTTAATCAAGGGTTATGTAATGGAATAAGCTGGTACCGTGTTTCATTCCGCAGCGGATCCTGAAGTCCAAGACCTGGTACGCCTTTGCCTTGGGGTCCTTCCTGGGATCATAGCCAAACCGGACCCACAGACTCCTCCAGGGGCCGGTGAGCTGAAAGAGGAACGCAGACGCTCAGCTCAGCCCGGCCCAGCCCTGCCCAGCCCAGCCCAGCCCAGCTGCTCCCTCTCTCTCTCACCATGTAGTAGGCAACGTAAGGCAGCAGCAGCTTCAGTTTCTCGGGGTGGATCTCCAGGTTTGCCTTCACCGCGTTCCGGGACCAGACGGGCCGTGACTGAAACAGCTGGGAAGAGGAGAGAGAGCTGGAAGCACATTCTGAGCAAGGATTTCTTTAGCACTGGAAACCGAGCATGAGAAACGGACAGACACAGCTCCGTGCACGTCAGTCTCTCAGTGACGGGGGTTTTGTGACAGCGGGCGGACCGGTACCTAAGACATGGTCCTTAGGTGTATCGCTCACACAGTCAACGTCTTCCGCTACAGCAGCAGACATTGAGGACCGAGATTAAGCACGGTCACAACATTCAGGAGAATAAAATTATTTATTTATTTTTTTTAAGAGGGCATTTATTGGTAACGAAGAACTGGAAACGAAGCACCCTACTGATGAAACCCCTGAATCCATCCACACGGACAGCGCTCCCCGGTGGTGGCACACTGTACCTGCCGCAGCTCCTCCTCGCTCTGCTGCTCGTTGGGGTGGCTGCAAACACGCTTCCAGTTCAGCACGGCGGCCTCCAGGGCCTCGGTGGGAACCGCCTTATCCTCGAAATTCACAAAGATTGCGTTGTGGGGGCGCCGGGCGCGACTCAAGCCAATCAGATTCTCGCTGGACAGCTGGGGGGGCAGGTACCCTTCTCTGATTGGACAAGGGAAAGCAGCAGGAAGAATCTGTGAGCTCAGACATGACGGTTCTGATTAGGATAGAAACTCATCCCAGCCCTGCACACCCAGTGGCTCTCACAACATGCTGAGGTATATCACATGACATGACAAGGAACCAGCAAGCGGGGCACTGCTGAGTCTACTCTGAGCTGATGGCACAAACTCCAGCCTCTTGCCCATTTCCAGAATACACTCAACTGCAGGCCGTCCTAAAAACCCAGGACTAGCGTGAGCTTCTAACCCTGGTGTGCAAACACTGCTTAGGGGTAAGTGAAGCGGCGCTCCACCCATCTCCTCACTGACCTGTGCTGGATGTCAGGCCGGTAGAAGTAATCGACAGGGTTATCGAGGCGTGAGAAGATGGGCGGGGGGATGTAGAGAGGCATTTCTTGATCGAAGAACTCTTTCTTCTCCGGGCGCCGCAGCAGGATCTTATTGTACATGGAGCTCTGGGTGCCCTCGGCTTCCGTGTGCACAGCCAGGTACTGAAAATCAGCCAGCCCTGGGGAGCAAAGCAGGGGTCAGTCAGCGTTTCCACTGTGAGTTCAATAAGACTCACCTCAGCTTGCTACCTATACACTGTGGCTAATCAAGCTCAAAGCAGTAAAACCAGGAATGGATCAAAGTGCTATCCGATAGGAGTCTTATTGCCATCCCTGCACATGATGACATAAGCAGAAGCCACTACAGAGAACCATACGGTTAGACATTGCAGGACAGCACGTCTGCTTTCAAAATGCCATCACCTTGAAACTTGTATGTGGTGCAGATGACCCCCAGTATCTCCATGTCGATCTGGCTTTGCTGCGCGGTGTCTCCTGCAGGGGGTGCTCTGTCCCCCTGGCCCCGGGGTTTGGGGACTCGTCTCCGGACCCGCAGCAGCATGCTGGTGGAGGGGAAGCGGTTCCCGCACACGGGGTGACAGTAGGGGTCCCGCGGGCGGAAGTACAGCTCCAGGCGCTTGGAAGGATCGGCGTAGGTCTGAAACACACCACCAGAGGGCAGCACTGTGACTTGAGGTCATAGCTTTCCAATGTTTTTGGCCGTACAACAGATATGTATTTCAAGCCCCTTTTTATAAGGCAGGGGTGGGCAAAGTTGGGAACTGGACTCTAACTGACCGGTCATAAGATATAGCACACATATTAAAACCCTGACATGGTTTACACTGAACAGGTCCATTTAGGCGTGATACACAACTAACAGCTGGCTTTACTGTACAGCAAAGGAATTGTTAAAGACCTATTTTTTGTGGGAACCATTTTAACCAGCACGACCATCTGAAAACCGGTCAAAACCACCAGCTCGGACCAGCATTCATCAGTGCTGCATTACTGCTGGCTTTAGACTCGACATCATTTCGGGGTGCGTTTCGGACCGTGTTCCTTACTCTGGACATCCCTTCCTCGCCCCCGAGCGTCTCCAGCATCTTCCCCACATTCAGCACCCGACACGGGTACTCAGCGCACACCATACGGCGATGCTGCGGCAAAGACAGGACAGCCGTGCTGCGGGGGGGCGGCGGCGGCTCTTCGAGTCGAGGTGCAGCCGAGGTTAATCTCTCATCTCCGGCTGCCCCGGTCTGCGATTTCCCTTCTCCTACTCCATCGAGCTCAGAACCTCCTGCACTCGGACTGGCCATATCAATTCCCCTTATTAAATATAAATATTACTTTTTATGGGTGTCGATTTTATTTAATTTATTTTTTTTTTCTCTCATTCTTTTGCCTCCAAAGTTGTCGCATACGCTCCGCACATAAAATACATCCGACCAGCACACCAGTGACACAAAGACTATAAGAGATAGGCCTACTTCCTAAAACGTTCAAATTCAAAGTGTATGATATAGTAGCAATTTTTGCCGTTTAAGGGAGAGTTCTATGTATGTATGTATTTAATTTTTTTTAATTATTATTATTTTACGAACATACTTCCTACCGACTGTATTTTTTCTTTTGAAGCCGGACGGAATATAATGTTACACCCGTGTAAATCCATTCCTTTTTCTCAACAGCTAGCTGCTTCATTGATGGGAAGTAAAACAAAAAACAAGAAAGTCTGTAAAATATCTGAGTAAAAATGGTCGTGTAGGAAGCAAGAGGATTTCTTTGTATAAATGTGTCGGGAAGTCCCTACTTTACCTGCTGCGTTTGCTTTAGGTGACACAGGCTACAAAATGTTTTTAGGGGGAATATTGTTGTTCTCACTCTAGCCACACGAGGGCAGCAGACCTTTTTTTTTTTTTAAGCGGTATAGCTGTTGACGTCACTGACAGATTCTATTACATTGACGATCTGTCTCTATTAGACATCACATAACAACAGTCTGTAACTTAGAGAGAACCAACTGAAAAATAAATAACTCCATACATTACAGGGAAGGAAATAAGACTCCTCTTGCATAGCAGTTTCCCCCATTCCAGGTTTTACAACAAGCTTGATTAGCCACTGTGTATAGGTAACAAGTTCAGGTGTGTCTTATCAAACGCCTAGCATAACCAGGAATGGATCCACCTGCTATGAAATGGGAGTCTTATTTCCATCCCTGAATTAAAAACCACTATACAATATGCTATCTTTATGTTTAATGACATGAAATATTTTAATGCCAGTTGTACAGAATTGTGTAAATGTTTTGTGTCACCAGTACTAACTGGGTAACACTTTACATTAAGTGTGTTAACTGTCTCTAATTACTGTGTATTTACATAGTAGTTACATAGTAAATAGATGTGCACTTACACACAATTACAATGTTATTCTGCATAATATAACCCTAACCCGAATCCTTTTCTGAAACAATTGTGTATTTATATGTATGGAGCAAAATGATTAGAGACACTTCATGGAAAGTGGTACCCTTGAAGAGAAACTCAAAGTGCCAGCTTAATGCGGGTTGCCTGTAAGAGAGAAGGGTCATGGAGGAAAAGCCGATGGATTTATTACTGCCCTGACTGGCTCATCCTTAACCTTGCACCAGATTGACGACCTGCTGTCAATCGCAATGCAAATCCGCTCCACGGATTTGCATTGGTGAGATGTGGCCCGTGAGTCTGCTGCCTGCAGTGGAGGCAGTGTCGTTTGCATAGGGAGCAGCTCTCAATAGCTGCTGGTTCAATTATTATTGTTTTTTCCTCCACCTGGTACTGAATCCATTAGATTCGGGGTGTAGTTATTGCATCACTTTAATTCTTTACCATAACTGTAGTTTTTGTGTATGTATATACTGTATATATACACTGCTGTGCAAAAGTCTTAGACATGCTGTATTTTTCTACTCTGATGCATTCAACAATTTCCTCAAAGCCTCCACTAGTGTTTTCTACTATTATAACAACCTTGACTTGCATAAAGAAGGAAAAACATTGAGTGAAATAGCTCGCATCACTTGATTTTCAAGGTGTGGTATCTGAAGCATAATCAACAAGCACAGAGAAACATCATCTGTAATTGACAAACCCAGGACTGGAAGACCCAAAAAACTGTCTAACAAGGATGAGCAATACTTGAAGATAATATCCTTAAGGAATAGAAAGAAGTGTTGAATTGACAACAGAACTGGCAGTCGTTGTCCATCAAATCAACAGTACGAAGGTCACTCTTGAAATCAGGACTTGAAGGATGTGTTGCAGTAAGAATACCTCTGTTAAGAAAGGGGAATGAGACTAAAAGACTAAAATATGCACAAGAACACAGAAACTGGACTATGGAACAATGGTCAAAGGTGCTTTGAGTAAATTGTTGATGCTCATAATGCATGTTCTTCCTCCTGCGGTCGCGCCCCTGCTGTCTCTTGCAGTGTATCTGTATTGCTCACTGCGCGAGGCTGTGTTTATTCTCTGCTGGGTGCAGTCAATCCTGCCACAGTGTGATTTGCTGCAGAGTCACTGGGCTGCTCTAGAGATTTGCTGAGTCACAGCGGGCAGCTGCAGGGTCCTGATTAGCCCTCACTTCCCTGCCCGGCTGCACGTCTCCCTCCCTGTGTTGCACTGAAGACAGGCTGGGTGCTGTGAGACCCCACTGCTGCTTTTCAGCTTGCATGCCTGGCTGGTTCAAGGGAGCTGCTCGATCATGATTAAAAGTCAAAGAAACAGGGGGTTCTCTTCCATCTAAACGACACCAGTGTTTGAATAAGTAATAGAGGCTCCAGTGTGATTAAAGTCAAGATCCTATCCATGTTGAGTTTATTTCTAAGCTGGGAGTTTGGTGGAATCCGTAACCTCAAACTCACAAGATAAATAGGTGCTGATATAGTTCTCTGGTACTGCTGGTAATGCCATGCGCATTCAACCATGCAGTGATATGTTATTGACTGTCATTTCGAAATATTAAAAAGTTCTCCCCGTTTATCAATGGCTTCTTTCTCAAATGCCTCAATGGATTACAATATACCATAGTGTCACTGTCTCCCTGCCATTGAAGACAATCTGGGGAAAAATATGTGTTTACCCTTATAAAAGCTTCCCATAGTAATAGCACTCCAAAGTGTTAATAAAGCATTGTGAAATTGTGGTAAGCATTGTAAAGAACAGCAAGGTATGGTGAAGCATATTAATAACCATAGCAACCCAGGGTCAATGCATAGTATAAACATGGGAAATGCTTGGAAAAAAAGTGTAAAAATACCAGCAGGAAAGCTTTTAATAAGAGAAGGGATCTTTGTTTTTTTTAAACCACAAACGCAGTAAGTTTGACAACAGATTACAGACGTGGAGGTCTTGCAAACATTTCTTTCCAAGCAGAGTGACAATCTGTCTGTTATGTTGGCTGTGGCTGAGGCTCATGTCTCTGGGTGCTGGTCCTGCGCCGCCCTGATTAGAGCGAGGCGTGCCCTATCTGCCCCTCCCAAGCCCCACTCCTCTTCACCACAGAGCGTCTGAGAGCCGGCCGTTACAAGCAGGCCGGGGTGATAAGACTTCACTTACCAGGCAGCCCAGTCCCTGCCCTCCGGTCTCCCAGACCTCAGATTTCACTGCAGCTTCTGATGTGCTCCCTGTTTCCTCTCTCTCTTTCTCCACGTTTGCCTTTGTCCGCATTTGAGGACAGGCTGCTTTGTATTTTTTTGGAGAATGTTATTTTAATCCTTTCACTAGATTGTTATGATAACTCTAATTTTGTTAACTGCAACAGTTAAGTCTAAATGTTTCTGTTAATTCTGCCAACACAGCCCTTCAGATGCTTTCAATATTAAATAAGAAACTGAAGCCTAAAAAGGATCCGTTTCCTGGTGTTTTTTCCTCCCCACAGTGATGCTGAAGCTCCATTTTCTATGTGTTGAGCTTCATAGCCGACGTGAAATTTCACTGCTCTGATTCCAAGCATGTCTAACTTGACTGTCCTCAAAATAGGACGCAACAGTTTACAGTCAAAACGAAGGATTTACAGTTTTTTTTTCTGTGCATGATTTAGATTAAATTACATAAATGCAGGTCGTGTTCTGATTTTTTCAAAGAAAACTGAATTTGGTACTTAATGGGTGAACGGGACAACTTGTACCACGCCTCACCATGCTGTCCTAGGATGTACACTGCTTGCATCAGCTTCACTATATTGTGAATATGCTTTACTGCTCTTCACTGTTCTTTTACTACGGTATACTGCAGCAGGCTTTAGACTGGAAATACAAGCGGCCCATTGAGCCTCTGAACACAAGCTGAATAAACAGAGTAAAGCAGCTGTGATCTTGATATCCCCTTTAATCAAGCCGCAGTGCCGCAGTGCATTTCCATGCCTTCAATCATTATTACTGACCCTCACTTTTATTACACTGATTATCTTTTGTTTCTGTGCTTTTAAAAAATGTTTTACTTTAATTCAGAATATGCAAATACTTCAAATACAAATACTGTGGATAGACTTCTCCTGCACCACTGCTGTGAGTTTGCACAACGCAACACGAAGTGATTAGGTAACAGGTTTTCATTCCTAGCGCTAATATTCAAATTTTTTTTTCCTAATTGAACAGGGATGAAAATAAGACCCCCCCCCACTCCCCCCCCCCCGCTGCATAACAGTTTGATCCATTCCTGGTTTTACCATGAGTTTAATCAGACAGAACTGAGCTTGTTACCTATACCCTGCGTCAAATCAAGCTTGTAGTAAAACCAGGAATGGATGAAACTGCTATGAAATGGGAGTCTTATTTCCATCCCCATTGAAGCAGAGAGATCTGCGACAGAAGAAAAGGCGGGTGAGCCAGTAATAACGTTGCCAGTGCTCACAACAAGTTGGCTGTGCCCACTTTTGAACCGCTTCTCCCTCCATCTGCATGGGCTCTGATAATGCTGTCCTGAATCTGAAGCGAGTAACCAGTGTGTCCAGTTCCCTCAGCCCTCGGCAGAGAGTTTAGCCTCTGGCACTGTAAGCACACATTAAGCAGAGTGGGAGAGGTACTTTGCATGCAGCTCATTTGCTAAGCAAAATAACCTCACAAGCCCTGTGTGTGTGTCAGGGTTATACAGGCACCCTGCAACTCAGTAATAAAACAGTAACAATAATATGATGTGTCAGTGCTGAGAGATTGTTTTTGTAATCTCTTCTCCCCCTGTGTGAAGCTGTTGCCTGATATAGCTGCTGGTCCAAGCGTTTAAAGTGATGCAAGCAATGGTGGGGTATAACTAGCAGTGACTGTACAGCTGTGGCCAAAGCTTTCGCGTCACCCTATAGAATTAACTCATTTAGCTTCATAAAGATGAATGAAACATGTTGAATTACATTCTGTTTTTTGGTTTTCCCGTATTCTTAATGACAAATGTGACATTTGGAAATCTAACATGAAATACTACTGTGCTACTATTATGGCTTCCGGTAGACCTTTTTTTTTTTTTTTGCGATATCATTTTGTAGTTTCTTTGATTACATGATGTTAAATAAAAGATCTAAATTGTGTTCCTATAGTCCTAAGATTCTTGGTGATGCTAAACTTTTGGCCATAGCTGTAGCTTCACCCTGAGGTTCTTAGAACACGAGGAGATTAGCAAAGTCCTGAACATTCTAGACTTTTCCCCCGCGTGTTACAGGCATGTATTTGAATAAGGGTTGGGTGACGAGGCTGACGGCTGTACGAATGCATCATTTATCATTGGGATTCCATGGCATTCTGCTTTGTAGGTACAGTGAGCACAAACTGTGAAAGGACCAGCTCCGGTTAGAAATGCCGGCCTCGCGACTGAAGCGTGAAGCAACAGTGTGGCTGAGTGTGGACAGACAGGTTCCCCTGCTCCTCCCTCCCCCCTCCTTCTCCCTCACTATCCTGATTTGCATTTCTCTCAGCTCTGGGGTGCCTGGAAATCAAACCGCAGCCCCGAATGGGCAACTGCATCTAAAAGTAGATTTGATTTTCCCGAAATTAAAAGATACTGATGGTGCCAAGTGATTCCACCTTCCTGAAACAAATGCAAAAAAGATGAGACACAGCAGATAATGCAGCAAGGGGTAGTGGGACTGTGTTATAGGGAGGCAGCGTGGCTTAGTGGTTAGAGCTGAGTGACAGGGAGGCAGCGTGGCTTAGTGGTTAGAGCTGAAGGACTGGGAGGTGGTGTGGTCCTAGTGGTTAGAGGTGAGGGACTGGGAGGTGGTGTGGTCCTAGTGGTTAGAGCTGAGGGACTGGGGGGCAGTGTGGTCTACAGAGCTGAGGGACAGGGAGGCAGCGTGGCTTAGTGGTTAGAGCTGAGGGACTGGGAGGTGGTGTGTTCCTAGTGGTTAGAGCTGAGGGACTGGGAGGTGGTGTGGTCCTAGTGGTTAGAGCTGAGGGACTGGGAGGTGGTGTGGACCTAGTGGTTAGAGGTGAGGGACTGGGAGGTGGTGTGGTCCTAGTGGTTAGAGCTGAGGGACTGGGAGGTGGTGTGGTCCTAGTGGTTAGAGGAGGCAACACCTTGTCCTTTACCCACCAGGTAAGTTAGCTTCCCTGAGCTCTCATCACATGCCGTCCTGGTACTTCCCCACAATGTATTAATAAGTAAGTGAAAAATTCCCTACATTTTGATTGATATGAATCCTGCTGTGAAGTTACCACCCTAACTGTTTTTAGCCCCATCACACCTTAACCAGGACGGCAGTACAAACAAACATTTGCATACAGACCACAGATTTGTTTACCAGCCATAACAGACACACAGCCGTGCTTTCCAACACTGATTTCTTTCTTTCTTTCTTTCTTTCCAGCTTCCTTCTGTGGTTTTTTTAAACATTATTTCTCATACGTTTCATTCCAGAATTCCCAACTGCTTTTTTTGGGGGTTTTTTTGCTGTGTATTTAAGTGTTGGAAATTAGCCAGAACAAACAAGCTAACACCCAGCTCCTCTCTGCCATAATCCCACGGCTCCAACATAATCAAGAGATCTGTAAGACAAGCATCGATCACACCTTTCACACATCTTTATATGGGAGACATATGAAAGACGCAAATGCATGATGATCTCAGATGAGTAGGATGCTGGGTTTTTTCCGCTATATAAATCAATGAAAAACTTTTTTTGTTCCGCTAGTTTCAATATTTCATGCCTGAAAGGGTTAAATAAAGTTATAATATGGAAGCCCAGCAATACACACGTATGGCACGAAACAGAAATATATATTAAAACATATTGTAATACATTCTACAGGTGAGAAAATATATTTTGGAAATTCATTTCAAGACAACTAAAAGCATTTTTTTAAACAGGTTTGCACAACGGAGATGCCTTTTTTATACAGCTATGAGTTATGCCATGAGCAAAACCAAATGAATCTAGCCATGTGAGCGACAGACCAGTGCCATAAAAAGTGTGTGCTATACCTGGCGGGTGTTTCCAATTCCTGGTCTTCTATAGCCTAGTTCACGGAATCCTCTGGTGCTGCATGTATATGTGGAAGGTGGTGATTAAGTCAGATTACAGCTGATATACAGTAATTTGTCAGTATACCGTAGTTGCTTATCAAGGGTTTTCTGTGACAGATTTCCTCAATGCTGCCCTGCGCAGGTGAAGCAGTGCTTACAGGTGAGATAAGATTGCCTGGCAGCACACAAAGGGCAGGCTGGAGCCTCATTTGCATGCATGACGTGAGAGGGTTTGAAATAAAAGAAAACAAAAAGGTCCATTTACCACAGGGCTGAGTTTGTCTCCTGTACCTACCTCCTCTCAGGTACTGCTGTCAAACATCCAGACCTTGAGGCTGAACCTACCTGCGCCCCCCGAACAACATTAGATAGCTGCTTTTATTTGCTTATCAACAATTTTAATGTGGCTGGGTGAAAAGGGATCATTGTAGCCTGTGGCAATCTACAAACATGCAAGATTTAGTGCTTTCTAATTGTAAAGCTGAGGGAACACAAAGCCCTTTTCTTCAGGATCAGTGGCTTGAAACCTGGTTCCAGGACACCGGGAGACCTTTGCTGTATCAAACCCCAAGTCTCCCCTGGACAGACCGAGGTGTCACTAGTAGGGCTGAATGTTTAAATGGTGATGCTTGCACAGCTAGTTTAAGAAGCAGAGCCTCGATGAATGGCTTCAGTTTTTTTTTAGTATTTGAAATTGGTTGGCAAGTGCGATCCAGATCCAGCTGCTGCCTGCGTTGTGTTTACTTGGAGACGCTGCGAGGGAGCGCCGCATGACATTTGTTTGGCAAAACAGTTATTGTAAATCATGAAGTGGAGCTGAGCGGCAGGTTCCTGGGGCAGAAAAAAAACCTGCACATGAGGTGTGTTCACTATAATTCAGTGATGCAGTTTCTGCTTAAATCCTTATTTACCGACTATGGGGGGCAGCTTCTGGAAAGACTCCTATAAAGACTGTGGAATACCTGAAGTGAGGTGGTTTAATAAATGGGGTTGTACAAAAATCAATGTTATTTGTTTGATCTATTCAGAGATACCAGGGTGTTTAGTAAGTAAGGGGTCTGAGTGAGGAAAAATATACAGCCCTTTCTGAACACACCTGGTACATAAATTATGCAACCGAAATAGCAAGCATGATACACTGGTCCTGGGTTTTATGTGAACTAGCTGTACATCATCAGGTCTTTATGTAGCTGCTCTTTAATTCTCTGCCAGGGTTGCCAATACAGTGCTGTATAGCATATGGCTCACTGGTGCCACTAAATACAATAGACATGTAGTGGAAAGGGCTCATGGATAGAGCAGGCATTTGCATTTTAGTGTGGCCTTATCACCGATGATAACACGCGCTGGTAAGGTAGTCGTTAACAGTTTATAAACGAGCGATCCCAGCTGAACACTAACTACCAGAGCTAAAAATAAAACCTGCTGGTATTATTACACACCACTGAGTGGGAACAGCCCTCCCTCTCTATGGCTGTTGCAGTTCTTATCTGTACAGGCCATTTGCAAACCCGCTCGACGGAAGAGATTTGCATTGAGTTCTAGGCACGTATTTGAATAGAGAGCCAGGAGGGCCAGTGCTTTGGAGCCACGGCTCTCAGAGATTTCGGACAGTTGAATATTAATCAGAACACATCTGTTATGGCATAAGAGTCTTGTAATGTAGGTTCTGGGATGGGTGGACCGCAGTGTGGGTGACTCGTGTGTTATTTTGTGTGTGGTGTATGCTTGTTTGTGATTCCTGGCTGACTCAGCAACTGTATCGCAGTTTGCAAAAGGAAAAAGGGAGAAAACAAAGCTACAGCCTGAAGATAGCAGGAAACAACTTGGCTGCAAGAAAGCTAAATTATTGCACCTGCTTTGCCTCGTCGTGGTATTAGCACCTGTCAGCCCAACAGGCAGATTTCAGGACGAGTTGTTTATTGCTAGTTTTTAACAATTTGATTTTGCTTCTACACAATGGAGCCTATTTACCTTGCTGGTCTGCTGTCTTTATTACACAATTACATGAAGATCAACACGGCAAAGCATGGAGATCCTATTCATTTATTCATGTATTTACACACATATTACATAGTTTTACACTGTCTTTAATAAATAATCCAGGAGACAAAATACACAATACATTTTTTAAATACTTTTTAATGTTTTAATTATACTGGTAAATCACTTCAAATATATATATATATATATACAATAATGAACTGTGCATCCCTAATTAGCTGCAGACTATATATACTGTATATATATATATATATATATATATATATATATATATATAGTCTGCAGCCTTATATTCTTCTTGACAAATATCTGTGTATATTTAGGTCATATTTTTTGGTTTAGAATATATTTCAATCAGAACTTTCTTGGTCTCGTTTGAAGCTGGCCAGTGCTGGTGGCTTTGTCTGCATATGAAATCTGTTGAATGAAGTTAAGTGAATCAAAACCTGAACTGCGTTTTTATAATCCGATGGGATAACCTTAAAAGGGAGAGTCTGCTTGCGTCAGGGGACTCCTCTCCAGTGCTGGACTCAGATATTTATATATATGGAAATAAGGTTCCTATTGCATAGCGGTTTCACCCATTCCAGGTTTTACTATGAGCTTGATTAGCCACGGTGTATAGGTAACAAGTTTGGGTGTATCTTATTAAACTCCTAGGAAAACCAGGGATGGATCAAACTGTTATGCAAGGGGAGTCTTATTTCCATCCCATAGTAAACAGTGCAGATAACCACTGAAGCATCAAGTTCTCGTTCTGTTCGGCCTATCGAAGGTCACAACGGATGTGATCTGAAGAGCCGGTCAGTGATTTCGGATGCTCTAAACAGCCCTCTCTAGAGGCAATCATGGAGGTTGGCTCGGACGGGCTGCTGGTCGCTCGCTCGGCTCACTTGAGTCCGTGCTGGCTCTCGTGGTGCCTCCGCAGGTCCACCTTCCTCTGGAAGCCCTTCCCACAGAGCTCGCAGCCGAAGGGCTTGAAGCCGGTGTGCTTGCGGCTGTGTGTGATCAGGTTGGAGCTCTGGCTGAATGATTTCCCGCACACCTGACACTTGTGGGGCTTCTCTCCTGCAACGCAAACACATTATAGGGAATCAGATTTTTTTTTAAAAGCTCGGGAATCGGAACACGCTGACGTTCGTCACTTCTAAGTATGTTTACTTGTGTGACAGGGTGGAGCCCACACCCCACAAGAGAGCATCTTAACCGCTGTGCAAAAGAGTGGGGATTTTTACAGCTTTAACCTCATCTTATCTCACACACATTGAGTATACAATCTATAAAGGCAGTTTGTCACACAATTACACTTGCAAGCTATTTACAGAATTAACCCAATCATGTCTCTTAAATACATCAACATTAGGGGAGGTTAAGGCGTCCTTTTGGATCAGACTGTCTTGTACTTTTTCAAGGTCTCCCAGGCTGGCTGTTGAATCTTCTTTTCTATAACGCCTGGCCCAGGGGAGTGTGTCAGTTCCTTACCGGTGTGGATGTAGGTGTGCTTCTTCATGTCGGATTTCTGGTGGAAGCGTTTGCCGCAGTACTGGCAGGGGTAGGGCCGCGTGTCCGAGTGGATCAGGAGGTGAGTGGACAGCGTGGACGAGCGCTTGAAGGTCTTCCCACACATCTTACACTCGAAGCTCCTCTCCTGGGGGGGTGGGGGGTGCAAAAACAGGGGTGCAAACACAGCGTTATTATTTCAGTGGATAAGCTCTGTGTTTAGACTGAGGTGTTTACAGCAAAGGATAATATAAATATATTAGAAGTCATTCAAGTTTAATAAAAAACAGACAAAAAGCTTATATTAACATAATCTATTTATTTAGATTCTGTTGTGGTTTAAACGTTAATACGGAGATGTGACTTATAATGTGATTATATATATATATATATATATATATAATTGATTAGGTGTCTCTTGTGAGATAATAATATAAGGAGACATTGCAGGTAAGCAACAACGCATATACATTTTTATATACAGTACAAGTTATCTACAGAAGCCTGTGCAGACCCGGTCAGTGGCAGGTTCTGATTGCCAGGCTGGTTTCTCATACCTGGGAGTGGACGTTCATGTGCTGCTCCAGGCTGACCGCATGGCCGAAGGTCTTCCTGCAGATGCTGCAGCCAAAGGGTCTGGTGCCGCTGTGTGACCGGCGCACATGGACCTCCAGTCCATGAGGAGTGGAGAAGACCTGGGAATGCAAGAACTACCACGCTTAACAACCGCATCGCAAACCCAGCACATACTGCACAGCTAGCAACCTGTCCACAAACCCAGCACACACTGCACAGCTAGCAACCTGACCACAAACCCAGCACACACTGCACAGCTAACAACCTGACCACAAACCCAGCACACACTGCACAGCTAACAACCTGACCATAAACCCAGCACACACTGCACAGCTAACAACCTGACCACAAACCCAGCACACACTGCACAGCTAACAACCTGACCACAAACCCAGCACACACTGCACAGCTAACAACCTGACCACAAACCCAGCACACACTGCACAGCTAACAACCTGACCACAAACCCAGCACACACTGCACAGCTAACAACCTGACCACAAACCCAGCACACACTGCACAGCTAACAACCTGACCACAAACCCAGCACACACTGCACAGCTAACAACCGGACCACAAACCCAGCACACACTGCACAGCTAACAACCTGACCACAAACCCAGCACACACTGCACAGCTAACAACCGGACCACAAACCCAGCACACACTGCACAGCTAACAACCTGACCACAAACCCAGCACACACTGCACAGCTAACAACCTGACCACAAACCCAGCACACACTGCACAGCTAACAACCGGACCACAAACCCAGCACACACTGCACAGCTAACAACCTGACCACAAACCCAGCACACACTGCACAGCTAACAACCGGACCACAAACCCAGCACACACTGCACAGCTAACAACCGGACCACAAACCCAGCACACACTGCACAGCTAACAACCTGACCACAAACCCAGCACACACTGCACAGCTAACAACCTGACCACAAACCCAGCACACACTGCACAGCTAACAACCTGACCACAAACCCAGCACACACTGCACAGCTAACAACCTGACCACAAACCCAGCACACACTGCACAGCTAACAACCTGACCACAAACCCAGCACACACTGCACAGCTAGCAACCTGACCACAAACCCAGCACACACTGCACAACTAACAACCTGACCACAAACCCAGCACACACTGCACAGCTAACAACCGGACCACAAACCCAGCACACACTGCACAGCTAACAACCTGACCATAAACCCAGCACACACTGCACCGCTAACAACCTGACCACAAACCCAGCACACACTGCACAGCTTGAGTGTTTAAAGAAATGGATGAAATATCTATCTGTTCAATTCCTGTTCCGTTGATCTGCATACCTTTCTCATCTTCTAGATTTCATTTTAAATTGCATGTTACTCTTTGTGGAGGGCTATATCACATACTGAAACCAGTAGGAAGTATTGGGTTGAGGTATTGGGTTGAGGTATTGGTTGAGGTATTGGGTTGAGGTATTGGGTTGAGGTATTGGTTGAGGTATTGGGTTGAGGTATTGGTTGAGGTATTGGTTGAGGTATTGGTTAAGGTATTGGGTTGAGGTATTGGTTGAGGTATTGGGTTGAGGTATTGGGTTGAGGTATTGGGTTGAGGTGTTGGTTGAGGTATTGGGTTGAGGTATTAGTTGAGGTATTGGTTGAGGTATTGGGTTGAGGTATTGGGTTGAGGTATTGGTTTGAGGTATTGGTTGAGGTATTGGTTTAGGTATTGGGTTGAGGTATTGGGTTGAGGTATAGGGTTGAGGTATTGGGTTGCGGTATTGGTTGAGGTATTGGTTGAGGTATTGAGTTGGATTCATCATGCAGGTCCCTTTCTCTCCTCTCCAGCACACAGTGAATAGTGAAACCCCAGTACCTTGTTGCAGGTGATGCAGTGGTAGGTGTCGGAGCTGGGGGAGTAGTGGGTGCTGTAATCCAGGGGCTGCTGGGGTTCGGGGGTCTCCTTCATGCGGGTCCCATACAGGCTGCTGGCTCTCTGCAGGAGGCTGGACTGGAAGTTGCAGGAGAGCTGGCGGAAATCATAGGCAGCGTGCAGAGAGTCCCAGGGGAACGAGGGCTTGTAGTAGGGAGGGGAGGGCAGCTTATGCATGGGAGGCACTGAGCATAAAGAAAGAGGTGGAATTAGTATCACAGAGTAATACAACCAGCCCCCTGGACAACTCGCTCCTGCCAGATTAGGCTAGATGCACCTTGACTAAGTACCTACCGGCTTTTCTTAAGCAACTACAAAGGTTCAGTCCTTTTGGTGACCAGTAAATGAAACTGACTTTTTTTTCAATAGAGATGGATTTGACAGGCCACAATGAAAATTATTAAAGGGTTTAAGGGTGTCATGATTTATTCTTGAGTGTAATGGGATTTTACTAATTGCATAGCGCCACCTGGTGGCCAGAACAGAATTTTAAAATCTTCCTTACCGGGACTGCAGTAAGAGGGGAGCCCCTCGCTGGGGTGCTCTTCCACTGTCACCCCCCCTTTGGGACTCCCCTCTTGTTTAATGTAGGGGTACTCCAGGCATTGCCCGTTGACAGGGGGCATGTCCTCCTCTGGGGGCGATGGCAGCAGAGCTGTAGATTAGTTAATGGTTATCAGTGCCATCCTGCTGTAGTCATAATCGTGAAAATAGTGAAGCTATGGAACGCTGCTGTGTTTCCTGGGGATTTAGGATTTATGGAGGGCACCAAGTTGTTTTGGGGAGGGCACCTTGTGGAAAAGGTCACCCAAGTCAAATAATTCACACCGTGAGATGACGGCGCCCTCGAAACACGCAGATTAGAAATCGTTATTGTATTTTGATATTTGTGTTTAACTTTATCTTTATTGATCATATGTCATAGATTTTTTTTCTCAATCTGGGTTCTGAACTGGATGGGGGGGGGGGGGGGGGGGTGAATGGTCCCCTAGGCCCTTGGCACAGGCAATGCATTTAGGAACCCCAATCTCTTAGAAAACAGGGTCCGATTCTAGGGCGTGTTCTGTATTGAAACATGTGGTCCAGGGGAACACCTGTTATGTTTAGAAACGACAGAGGGTTCTATATACAATATAGAACTATTAGGGGTTCCGTGATTGGATGTTTCATATTTGGAACCTATTTTTAGACGTTAGTTATGAAATAATAAGTTGAGTAACTGTTTGTGAAAGTTACTATTTTACAAGTCCCAAAGTGATTGCTGGCTGACTGGATAACAGATATAAAGGAACTAGGATGTTGCCGATTGTTTTAAAATATTGCATTTTTTTTAAGTGGTGTCGCATAAACGGGCGCCTCGAATATCGGTGATTCCCCTAAATATTTGGAAAAAGGAACTACGTGTGTTTTTTTTTTTTTGCCTCACATCGCATCCGAATACAGACAGCGCTTTCCTGGCAAAAAGCCCCGCAGCAAACTGACAACCGGATCAACTCCCTGCCTCTGCCTGGGTGGGATAAAAAGGTAGAACTGTCTTCATTTGAATGCAGATGTTTTGCATAAAGTCCCACAACCGCCTTGTCCTAACTGCTTTCACGCCAGGGATTTTAATGAAGCAAAGCCGTGGCAGGAACTCGAACGCAACCCGACCCTGGAAGTTACTGCGTTTGGAAACGCTGCAGCCGGTTCGCGTGCTGCCCGCTTGTTTTTCTTTCAAACGGCAGGCATTTCTTGAGTGACAAATTGTTTACCTTGAAAACCACGATAACAGACTCTGAGACCGGTTAGCTTTGTCAACTTAAAAAAACAATGTTTAACCTAGTCATTAAAAACTAATATATATTAAAAGTTTAACACATAAACAGATCAGTAGAATAGAGTAATATACGATGTATGTTCCATAATATTAACTAATTCCTATTTGAAGGCGGTTTATACACGTGCTTACATGAATTTATAACCCAAACGTGCTTTCTAAATGTCGTTAAATGCAGTATTGATAGTGCAGCGGAGGGACTTACCCGTGCTGTCAGGTACAGTTGATGGCTCCAGTGATGTAACCGGATCATCCTTCTCATACCGGTGCAGGTTGTAAGTGTGAGCCTTCTTGCTCTTGACGAGGAATGAACGCGGCATTGTGGAGCTGTGTCCTGTGGATCAATGAGAATACAGTGACATCTCTGTGCAGCTGTGTGCTGGGCAGTCATTCTGTACAGCGGATAGAGCCCTAGAATCCACCGCCTTCAAAGCGTGTCCACTTTCCTTGGAATAAAACAACACTTAAAGCGTCTAGCAGCATTTGCATTGATTTTACTCTGTTTTATTGTATATGTTAAAGGTAGCCAACTTAGACAATCAGATAAGTGGAATTGAGTTAATATATATATATATATATATATATATATATATATATATATATATATATATATTAATGTTTTCAGAAAGAGAAAAACTGCACATAAACTTTATTTTTTTGGAGGGTCATTGTGTCGACTAGGGTTTTAAATATGATATTGTCGAGGCACTCTTAATCTATAATATTCAGATTGTTTGCCCTATTGGTTTTTAGCGCTGTCACCAATATAAGACTAGGCAAGAATTTAAAAAAAAACAGTTTTAAGTGAATAAAACAACAAACTGTATTTTGTTTGATTTAAACTTAGAGATTTCATATTTTATCTTTCCATATCACACTTGTAATAAACTGACGAACGTCAGTGCTTTCTTTCAATATCGTTTAACCCGTCGTTTTAATTCAGTATAACACACATTAACATTAAACCCCGAAGAATGAACTTTACATTTGAATTCTGTCACGTTAGTTTTCAGAAATCTAAAATCATTCTGCCTAACTTTAAAGACGCAACTGACATTGTATACTGTAATAGTCTGTTTTACAAATAACAAAACGATCGAATGTAAATGTTTTTGCTGAATGATTTAACACTAACACATAAATGTTTTTTTTATAGTAAAATATACACTTTAAACGAGAATATATATATCTATACAATTATATAATAAAAAGCGTGAATACAAAGAAAGCGTAATTAATATAGTTTCGAACTTACCCGGAATTTGAAATTCCTCTTTCAGTGAATGTTTAAGAATCGTCTTGCTAATTAATATTCTTGGTGTTTAAACGAATTCTTGTAACTTTTTCTTTTCGTCTTGCTCTGTCCTGGCGTCCTATATCCTTCTTTCAAATTCTACAGAATACATAAATAACCCTGTCGCCCTTTTCTGTCTTTCTGTCTCTCTCTGTTCCCTGATTTTTCAATCTGATAATTCTGTGGTAGAATCTGACTCTGGTGAGTCAGCCAATGACAGCACAGAGACGGACAGGAACATTTGCCTAAAAAAATAAGAAACAACTCTGGGGACTACGGGATCATTAATTTGCTCAAAACAGTTACACAGCGTGTTCAGATTACTACACCGTTTCAAAAATTCAATTGAAATGCGTATTTACCATATTCTACACGTTCCAAGCGGTTTGAATTGCATAAGCAGACACTGCATCTCTCTGATCTCATTTGAATTGCTCAACATAGCTGCACTGTGCCTTACCTGTAACACTCAATTGAACCCTCTGTGGTTCAGTTAATGTAAATAAGAATGGTTCTTTATAGAACGTAATATAGTTCCAATAAAAGCATATAGATGCAAAGCAGGATCGTTCTTTTTATGTTGAACAATATAGTGTGACCCAGGCAAAGACATAACGGTTTAAAAGATGTTTTGAAAACATTTGTAACATCTGACATCTTATATTGGAAGCGCTCGTGCTGTATGAGTATCAGCTCTTGAAACAGGATGACGGTGGATTGGTAGAGGACAGCTTTAAGCTGTTTGTATCAAAGTCTGGTCAATAGTTCAAATCGCCAGTGCGTAATGGAAAGGTAAACACACGTTAAAACGGTCCCCGGTCTCCTCTGTAGCATGCGCCACGTCAAAAAGGTATACATTCATACAGAAGCTGAATACACATTTAAAATGATATACCACTGTTATCAAAGATTGGAAACGTGTAGTAAAAAAGTTTATTTTATCCTCAAAAATATATATTTCATGATATTCCATAAAAATATCGCAGTGTCAATTGGCTATTTTCACTAGAGCTTGATTTGTGAATTTATTTATGTCTCTGAATCCTCCCCTTTTTTCGAATCCAGTATACAATAAAAACAAATGTATTATTTTAACAGTTTTAGAATATACTTTTGACGTACAAAAAAAACTACCAAAATAAGAATGACATTATATAAATAGTAAAATGTCTTTAAAATATGTTAGAAAATATGCCATTCTTATACATTTACAGTTTAGGTACACTACACCAAACACCAAACACGCACTGCCGACTGCGTGCGTGCGTGTGTGCGTGCGTGTGTATTGTATCTATCATAGTTTTTTTTTTAGTTTTTTTTTTTTTTATGAATTATCATGATAACCACCATGAAAATACAAAGCTGCGTTCTTGTGTCGTCGCGGTTAATCAGTTCACAATAAAACACTGGAATGGTCCAGTCTGATATTTGCTGACAGCAGGACACGAGTTTACGGGGTTTGCATTTGGAACGGTGTAGGGTAAACTGCACACTTGCTTCGTTGTTGAATATCTAATTTCCATAACCGTGGCGCCTTGATTAATTATCTGTTGAACGTTAGCGGTGTTTGGATCCGTCGCCGTTTAGATCAATTGAATACTCCTAGAAAATGTGTTTGAGTACAGCGGAAACACATTGTATAATAATAATAGTAATAATAATAATAATGTATTTTTTAGCCGACGCCCTTATCCAGGGCGACTTACAATTGTTACAAGATATCACATTATTTTTTACATACAATTACATTATTTTTTTACACATTATTTTTTATTTCAAAATAGCTACCGGTAATCATAAACACACACACACACACACACACACACACACACACACACACACACACATATATATATATATATATATAATTAAAAAAGGAAAAATTAAGTATACTAAAAGGAGCAATATTTTATATTTTAAAAAATAAGGTAATGTAGGCACACTAATATGTGATTAATTGATTTTATATATGTGTGTGTGTGTGTGCGTGTGCGTGTGCGTGTGCGTGCGTGCGTGCGTGTGTGTGTCTGTGTGTGTATTTTATTTTTTTCAATACACCACACTGTAATTTACTAATATACCGTGTCCGGTCAATGTGTTGTCCACACATGCATTTACTCTCTTTATTATCCCTGTGGTCAATTCACGGGTTGCAATAAGATTTGTGTGAAAAACACAAAACAGTTCTTTATTAGGTAGTAGGGTTGTCGAGATCGTCCCGGTTTTGAGGAAGATGTCCCGGGAATTCAAAATGCCTTTCCGGGACACTAAACGCCAGCACCATAAACTGAGCACAACTTAAATAAAGCAGGATACAATCTTACTGCAATATGAATTGGTTGTCAGTCCTACAGCAGTAATCAGTTTCCTATTGGATGAATAGAGGATTTCTAAACAGAGGTTAGATTAGGTAGTCAGTTGACGTTTTAAAGACTGTACTGTATTTGTTTCAACAGTGTAACAATATAAACGATTTGTTTCACTCTGAGTCACTGATATGTTTTCTGCACATACCGGGTGCTGCTTGTATGTGTTTGAAACCTGTACGTGTGAACGTTACTGTTTAACCGGTGTGATTTTATCGACGCCTTTTCTCCGCTCCCAAGGCAAAAAACAAAAAAACAAACTCGAACGCCACCTGGTGGCCGAACCGCACTGCAGCCTTCCAACAACAGTACGGTACGTCGTGTTTGTGGTATGGTTTTTAAACTCCTGGTTTTGTTTTTAGTAAAGTGTTCGTCTCTGCCCCAAGACTTCTTTATAACGCACAGCAGTTCAAACTCAATCAGCAGCACGCAGAGATCAAATCATAGAAAAATAGTGTCTATTTGTGAATGTGGGCTGAAGGAGAATCATTGGCAGGAGGTTCTAATTCCAAAATCCGATCTTTGAAACCAGGGAAAGAAATGTATGTTCTTGCACTGTGGCCCCACACAAACTTTTACTGATGTCCCGCGATCTGAGCAGTCTGCCAGCACCCCAAAAGCTCCTCAGGAACCCCGAAACGAAAATGTGCAGAATGCGCCTGTAATGTGTCCTGCCCATGGCTTCAGAGTGTGCAGGAGTAGTGTACGTGTTTGAAGTTGTAATGTAGTAAAATGCCCAGTAGATGGCGGTAAAGACATCAAAAGCTGTCAGTGTTGGTTGTTCTATCCGCTATTTGTGTGTGTGTGTTTTTTAAAATGTTTTTCTATAACATAGTGATTCTTTTTTTTCCTTTGGCTATATCCTGATAAAACAAAATCATATTAACTAGATAAACAAGGCGTGTTTTTGTAACATGCAATACCCCAAGCTAGGAATATAAATTACACATTGCAGGTCTCAGTCAGTAACATGACACAGCAAGCCACCATGACCCACAGTCACAGTATGAGGACTAGAAACCCACAAAGCATCTTCTGTGGTTTACAGAGGGAGAGTCAGAAGATATCACATGAACTTCATGATCACTGATGACTGTGGTTACCATGCAGGCTTGCCACCTGTCCCTGTTTTCCCTGGGATGGTCCTGGTTTTGAGGAAGGTGTCCCAGGATTTCAATATGCCTTACCCTGGAGTGCCAGTCTGACACTGACCCCCCACCAGCCATTCAGTGGTTCATGGACGATATCGCCCTGCAGGTGAGTGAAGACGTCAGGCAGGCAAGTATGAAAGAACCTAAGAAAATGTACGAACGAGAGGTGGCCGTTCGGAACATCAGTGCTCGGTTCCTGTTGGCAGATTGATCTCAATGCTTTGTCAAGCCGGGTCTTAAAGGATCACAATGATTGAGCATCGGCAGCATAGCTTGGTAGCCCCATTCTCGTTCCGTCTGTCCCAGGAGTGTCTCCACTTATACAGGACCCGTGAAAGAATACCTTGCTATAGTTCTGTTTGGATTTGTGCCGTGCTCAGTGATCATCAGTCTGCCTGACTGTGGATGAATCTAAACAAGGCCTGCTTAAGGCGATAGGAGAAAGCACAAAACACAAATTATATTTCAGTATTCATGACTGAGAGGCACCGCTGATTCAGAATAAAGCCACTTTGAGACTAGGTTTCAGGCCACCAGGGGAGACTTGGGGTTTGAAACCACAAACCTGGAAGCTGGTTTCAAGCCACTGTTCATGAAAAAAATGGCTTTCTTCCCTTAGTTCAATATGTATCAAAACTTCAGTTCCACAACGATTGTGAGCGGAGGGAACCACATATTATTAAAAAGGGGTTGCACACTTTTAAACAGCACCGTGTGAGAGTGCACAGGGCTCACTTCTCCCGCTCTCTGTCTGGGATCACAGAGCCGCAGCAAAGCGCCCGTTTAGCAAAAACAAAAACAGTTTTTCATTTCAATCAGGCGCCTGCGCGGACAGCAAGAGTCACGCGAAAACCGCCTCGCACATAAACACATCCCTCCGCTCGGGAGAAAAACAACAAAACAACAACAACATTATTACAAGCCAGCCCCAGCGCGCTTCCCAGATAGAAACGGACACAGCGGATATGTACTACCCGTGACACTTCTGTGCTGCCGTTTGTTTTTTGCAGTTCACTCCCTCAAAGTAAGAGGGAGATTTGGGGGATTATTTTTCCTGCGGGGCCGCGGAGGAGAATTGCAGCGGGAGGGGTGGTGAGGTGTCCAAGATGGCGGCGCCCTGTGCAGTGGCGGAGTGTTAAGAGGTAAACAGCGCTCTTTAATTTTTATTTATCCGAACAGATTTGAACGCTTTTAATCTTTCACGACGCCCTACGTGCGCCGCCTGGGTCGTTATCTAAACTCACTTGAGTGTGTCATCGCTGTCACACCGGTGCTTTTGTTAGTTTTGAAATTATTCCGTTGGGGCTGCACTGGAAAGGTAAACCGAAAAAATATATAAAAATAAGACCATTTATAATGGAACGTTTCACGAAAGGAGATTACATCTTAAATTCTGATATGCTTTTTTTTTTAATGCTCATTGAAACGAGTTTGTCTCGGTGCAGTTGTTCTGTAGTTAATTGTTTACGTCAGTCTGCTCAAGCTATCGCCGGTAAACCTGTTTTCACTGCAGGAAAAAACCCTACTTGAATTGATAATATTTTACCCATTCAAGTGAATATATTTATCGAGTTTGGTTTTACATTGTACAGATTAGGTTATTTAGGATGCTAAAAAAAAAGTAACCAAGATTTAATAATTAGCACTGAATTAAGCTATTTAAAAAAAAAAAAAGAAAAAAAAAAGGCTAACGTTTACTTTTTGTCGGATCAGATCTATGGTTATTGCTGAGAATTACATTACATCATGTTTGCTATTGCAGAAGATACGTTAAAAACGTCCGATGCATTTTTCCTGTTCATTTTTTATTTATTTTTTGTTAAGCCCTATTTTTACTGGACTGGCCAGTCGATTGGTAATTTCATTAAAAACCACAGAGTCCTTTTGAACTTTTTAACCGTGTTATTAAACCGTCAGCATAAATCCATTCTAGAAATGCGTTCAAGCGGATGGATTCTGCTGACCATTAACGATACTGTAAAATGACAGGCATTTTGCACCGGGCTTTATGTAGCAGAGGGGAAAAAAATGAATGCATAAAACTACTTTAATTTAAAGCGGGTTTAATGTAAAGACATCAGGTTTTGTGCTTGTAAAGCAAACGACACTGTTGCATAATTTAGAAATAACTGCAACTTGTATTTTGCTGCAGCAGATTCTTATTTACAAAGCAGCATGCCAGAAACTGACGTGGAAACTGGAACCATGTGTAGCAAAGGTGGAGGGATTGGGTAACCTTGGCAAGCAGTGCCAATATCTACAACCGGCAGTGATTGTCAGCAATTTCACAGCGTTTCATTTAAATAGAATCGAGATCTAAAAGTGCAACTCTTAACAAATACGCTACATCCCACTGTAGTCGTGGGACTGAGTAAAAGCTTCAGTTATTTGCACAGTGGCTTGATCCTCCAAGCCATTGTTAATCTCGATATGTGTGTGTTGTTTTATTAATGGGCTGCTATGGGAACAAGGTGAATGAATGTGTTTGGAACTTGTGTTTTTATTTTAGTAGTTGTGCAGTTAGGGATGATTAAACAGAAATGTCCTCCACACATAATATCTTCTCGCCGAGACTTGAACTTGTTTTCCTGTTTTCTCATCAGCTTTGCAGTAGTCAGATAAGCAGTGGATAAGATTTGGCATCCCCCACAGGATACCTATTGCAAGTTATTTCTTGGACGTGTGTTACAAATAAATATCCCTATACCATCCTGCTAGTGACAGTCTTATAGAGAGACACTCTGCTTTGCTGTTATCCCTTGACAGTATGTTCTGCACATCAGTTTCCTGTCTCGCAAACCATTTGAAATAAAGACTGGTTAGATAAACATCTTGTGCCAAAATTAAGAGACCTTGCCCCTGTGATCCAATAGTTTTCAGCTTTCTGGTTTCCAGATGGAGGCAAACGCTTTGAAGATATTGAATAAACTGCTGTGTTGTTCTTCTCTAGTGCAGGTTTGATCTGCATCTGTGTCCTATAATGCAAGGGTGAATACGTATGCCCAGTTGGTGATTGGAAAATATAAACATAATGGCATATTGTTCACTGATTCGCCTAGACTAATACTCTCCTCTGTTCATAATTGTGTTATCCAATGGCAGCAAACCCCAAATTTGTTTCACACTTTCTATACTAGGTAACGTCACATAAATACTACCAGAGAATAACAAACAAATTAAATAGCACAGACTACTTCTACAGACAAATACACAGAAATGGACCGTTTACTGCATGTGGATTAGTTTACTGGTCTGCTGTTTTCTGTGCCTTTCTTTCCTAGACCCGTATAAAGGTCTGTATTGCTGAAAGAGTTCAGGTTATTAGAGCAAGGACAAAAGTAACTGTGCCTTTTATACTGTACATATCTCACTCTTGTTTAAGTTTTGCCTCGAGGCATAACATTGTTCAACAGGTCTGACTATCTGTCTTGCATTATGGAGTTGTTCACCAGTCCGCTTTTGCAAAAAAAACTGGATTTTCTTAAGACTGCATTTATGTTGCAGTGGTGGGACCCCATGACTCATAACTGTGTTATGCATGAGAAATTAGATTTGTTTAGTCTGAAATCACATAGGAAATATCATGGATGGGCCAGGTGGCACAGACAATGTATTTACAGTTCTTTCCTGAATACAGGTCAACTCTCAAGTGAGACTGTAGGTCCCAGTTCGGCCCGCATTGCCACCACAAAATTAGGCAAAAAAATTCAGTCCCTGATTTAAAGTATAAATATGAATCAAAACCTGCCTGGATATTCCAACCAGATGTTTCATTAAATGGCTATTTCGCTGCTTAAATTTGTTGCCTATAAAATGTTTGCTTTCCCCTAAACTGTTGCTGTTATAGGCTTTATCCTGGCCTAGACTGATCCACAGCATTCTTGCATTCAGAGCTGTCATCCGCATTCATTTTGGCAACCTTTGGCAATGTTGTTTTTTTCTGTAACCCTATGCATTACTTTGCTGTTGTGTAAAGGACCAGACACTAATGTAAGTGTATACAGCACTGTGGCAGGGCTGACGTTCCTGGGAGAGCATGTCTGTTGTGTGGGATTGTCAGGTGTGGAATCTAAATCAGCAGGTAGGTGTGTTCCAGCGGGGAGTCAGGTATAAAAAGGTTCCGTTTATTCAGCTCAGGGCTGCTGCAAAACCAAAGCCAACCGGGCTAAAGCAGCTGAAATCCACCGACGTGTGCGAGACAGAGAGAGAGAGTGAGAGAGACAGAGAGAGAGAGAGAGAGAGAGAGAGAGAGAGAGAGAGAGAGAGAGAGAGAGAGAGAGAGAGAGAGAGAGAGAGAGAGAGAGAGAGAGAGAGAGAGAGAGAGAGAGAGAGAGAGAGAGAGAGAGAGAGAGAGAGAGAGAGAGAGAGAGAGAGAGAGAGAGAGAGAGACAGAGAACCAGAACCAGGGCTGGATACCGCAGAGAGAGTAAGAAAGCAAGCTGACACCGCCGTCAGCCGGGAGAGTAGCCGGAGTTTGTTTATTATTGAACAGAGACGATTAGTTCAGAGATTGTAGATCTCAAAGTGTTTGTACACTGTGTCGTGTGTACAACCTGCGGGGCGTATCAACTTCAACCTCAGTCTCGATCTCCTGCCTGTCACTCTGCAGCGAATGCACCCATCACACAGCTACCCTGTCACAAGCATGAATACTCAGTATCTTTCTAAACAAGGGATTTGGGGGCGCTCCCTAATAAAAGCTGAATCTCAAAACAACAACTGTGTAGCAATTGTTACAGCTATGTCTAATGGCATTTAAAACAGGATTGATTTCTCCGACTTTTCACATCTCTGCCCTTACTCTGGTCCCACCGCAGTCGGATACGCGACAGTTTACTGTATAAAATAATAAGAGATTAGTCTTATCCTTACTGTACAAACCAACTGGTACTTGCAATTAAAAAAAGTCTTCAGTTTAATGGAAGGGATGTTTAATCTTTTATTGGTGTTATGGAAGAGCCAGCTTTGCACCTGTTCAGTGGAGGTCCTGTCTCGTGTAATATAAACCCCCTTCAAGGTAATACAACTCTTGTTGTAATGGGTGATTTGCCAGCAGATCGTGTGTTTATTACAGGTTCTGAATACTTCCTGGAAAGTGTATCTGTGCGTCACTACAGCTGGCCTTGTCTGTCTATCACCCATCCACCCCCTGGGACAGTTGGGTTCGAAGACAGAAAGATTTCTTTAAAACTGCAGCTGCATGTGTGTGTTGTTTTTTTTTTTTTTAATTTTATACCGGAAATCCTTTATGGTATGTTTCTGGGTTAACTTTGTGTTTTTATACTTTGTTTAAAGATTTATACATTTTTCTCAGTGACCTTAATATACAATTGCGAGCTCTGTAATGCATTTAAAATGGGGTAAAGTTGAGCCAGACTTCACAGCTAAGATAATGAAATTAAGGCGGGTCTAGCTAACAAAATGATGTCATCAATATTATTGTGGCTTCCATTTGCTTTTTAGGTCACATGGGTTGTGCAGCTTTGAAAGAAGCACCATTTATTCATTTTAATGACATCATAATCTGGTGTCATGCTAGGTTAAAGAAAGTTTGCATGCCCTACTTTCAAGCAGTCTTGCACTTTTTTTTGTGGTCTGGAAAGTGGAATTGTCCCCCGTGGTCATGCTTAATGACGTGAGCTTTGTGGAAAGATTAAAAGAAGGAAATCTCTTCAGCCTAGAAGAATGAAGGGAAAGAGGGGACTTGATTTGTAACTGGTATAGATACAGTTAACCCAAGAGACAACTTCAAATTTAGCACAGAGAGAAGAACAAGTGGGCGTAGATGGAAGCTGAGTAAAAGTTTAGAACAAGGTAGGAAGCACTTCTTTTAGACAGTTATAAATGCATGGAATAGCCTACCAGGTGACGTAGCAGGATCTAAAGCACTGGGAGCATTTAAAAAAGGGTACATTCTGTGCTTTTAAACCTGAGTAAGGGAGAATGGTGTGCTAACAAGAGACGAGCCTTGATGGGCTGAATGGCCTTTTCTTGTTCTCAAACGTTTCTTATGTTCTATAGGACTTAATAACCAGTGTTTGCTCTTAAACCCAGATGCACTGCTAAGATGAAATAGTGTAGCCGGCGGGCTGTAAGAGGCACACAGAGTTCTTCTGTAACACAGTGTGCTACAAAATGTGTTTGTACAGGTGCACAGCACGTTAAGATTATTATTTGTTTATTTAGCAGACGCCTTTATCCAAGGCGACTTACAGAGACTAGGGTGTGTGAACTATGCATCAGCTGCAGAGTCACTTACAACAACGTCTCACCCGAAAGACGGAGCACGGGGAGGTCAAGTGACTTGCTCAGGGTCACACAGCGAGTCAGTGAGTGAGCCGGGATTTGAACTGGGGACCTCCTGGTTACAAGCGCTTTTCTTTAACCACTGGACCACACAGCCTCCTGTTCATGGAGTTGTTACAGCTCTTTCAGATCGATTTAGTCTGGTAAGAAATCTTTTATTTATTAATTTTTTTGGCTTGGACACAGGTGGCTGAGCTCCAGATCTAAGTGATCCTGCAGATGCAGGGGTGGTGATGTTCCACATGGCAAACAGCTCCATTGTTGGAGAGCTCTGATTAGCTCTGAACAGTGTTGCGTAAACAGCTGTGCTGCAGCACCAGCATGCTGTCTGCAAAAAAAAACCCTCATCCTTGGAAACCAAGCAGTCTGTGCAAAATATGAATAGTTTCCTGGTAATACAAACACTGCAGACCAAATGTGTTGGTGAACTTGATCTCTGACCCAATACGATTGCCATATTGAGGTCATGTGACTTCTTAGGTTCCTGCAGAAAAATGTTGATACACGTTCTGTTGCAGGTTCTGTCCAGATAAAAGTAACACGTTCTCACTTTCAAAAATAACTTCATATCGGAGAGAGATGGCAAGCTACCACTGCCAGTTATCGATCTAGGAGAACACAAACATTATCTGTGTTTTCTGTATCTCATGCATTGCATAGTCAACACAAGCGCCTCAACTGCATTTTCAAAAATGAAATCCCTTCTATTTAATGCCATGAAGCATGATCTCGTTGGACACAGTAGGCCCAGTTTCTTACCAGGATACAGTGAAGGGTTGCTAAGTCTAGTGGCAATAAGTTGTTTTGTAAATAACAAAACTAAACAGGAATGTTAAAAACAGACATGCAGATACAATAAGGGGTGTAGACTTCCACGCATTTTATGGAAAACAATGTGAAGTACAGGCTTAACCAAGGAGTGTGGTACTGTTAGAAACTCAACTACTGGCTGCTAGACTCGCCAGATGCTAGACTCTAGTAATAGAACCCTTTTATTTTAGTTGACTGCTTTTTTGATTGCCAGATCAGTGTTTCATTAGTAAGTTAAGTAGCTGAGTAGAAGGTTAAGCTTCTAAGTAAAAGCCATACCAGGTTTTACTAGGAGCTGCATTACACACATCTGAGCTTGTGGCCTGCTTTACAGAAATATTCAAGTATTTTTATTTCTATGACTGTGTGGTGTTATTTACTGCAAGTACAAATAAACCATTTGTGATTCAGTAGCAAACGTGGGGTAAAGATGGCATGCAAAGTACTGGTAATCCAGATACCTGCTTGTTATCCTGGGAGAAACAAAGGGAGATCCGCTAGTTTTACAGCAGCTCCCTGCTGCCACTGAAGGAGTCCGCAATTAAACTGTTCAATTTAGATACATTGAGTGTGCGTGCATGTGTGAACTTATGGTAATCTTTATTCATTTTGCATTTTCAAATCTTTTAACCTTTAGTAGAACCCTGTATAATCTGAATGTCTTTTTACTGCCAGGCTGCAAGCTTGAGCAGGCTTGTGCACCATGCTGCAGGGCAGAGAAGGATTAAGGTGAACGCTGTCTGTTCAACAGGAAATAGATCCCTCTCGCTCTTTAGGAACCGCCTGAGTCATTTTGTGTCCAAATGCGTTTTGCGACATCATTTGTATTAGTTTGGCACAAGAAACGTTAGCCGTGGTGGCAGGCAGTTTATAAAATCAAACCGTTTCGGAGATAGATCATTGGTGCAAAACAACACACAGCTACAAAACGTAAGTGGAATGAAATCACAGGGCAGGTTGACGTTCCTAGCCTTAAAAACTGCAAAGACCAAAAAGTGCTTCTTGCTTTTGAATATTAAAGTTCTCAATTCACTGTTACCTGTCAAATATTCAATGAGGAAATTGGTCCACCTTTGTTACAGTAGTGAGCTGCAGCCTCAAGGGCTCTGTACAAGTTTGCTGTCTTGACTAGCTGTGCTGTTCTCCCTTCTCTGTTTTGTCAGCGGTGTCTGCATGCTGTGTGTCGGTGGCCAGCTGTGGAACCTGCTGCAGGCAGACTGGACTCTGTCGGAGTGAAGATCGAGACTCCCAAGCCTCTAACAGAGAGACCCTGAACCCCAGTCCCTCTCTGGACCCCCTGCTGCAGACAGACAGACAGAGAGAGAGAGATGATGGCGAAGGAACAGCCCAGCTTAGTGGATCTCCTCCATCTCCTGGAATCCTCAGACCTGCACGAACTGGATGAAATCAAGGAGATTCTCAATAACAACCTCAGCCAAGGTAAACTGCCCTGGAGTGCCTGCATGCTTTCCTATACCATGTGCGATTAGTCAGTATGGGTGCTATAGTGTTTATACAGTATGCACATACAGGTCCCTATACGGTACACATTCATTTTGCTCATCCTCATTAATGTTCTAGTATATCATTGTGAGAGGGATTGCATATTTATCAATTGCAAAAAAAGTAATTGAAATCCCTCCATCTGAGCTGACAGTTCATTCTGTAGCCTGGAATTAAAGCCCTGTTGTGTTTGTGTTTTTTTTTTTTTTTTTTTTTTTTTTTTTAAACGGTCCCTTTTCTTGTAACGGACGGAGCGGTTTTTGCTTTTTGTTTCTTCAGACAGAGGGTCCCTCCTCCTGAACAGTCTGGTGGATTATTACCTGGAAAGCAGCTCCGCTCAGGCTCTGCACATCCTGTCCTCTGTGAGGGAGCCCCATGATAAGGTGGGGAGATCGTCTCTGCCAGATCCAACCATGCACCAAATTCACTGGAGACACGAGTCACTTGGGCTCAGGGACTGACGTGGCACTGATGAATGCACCAGGCACAGGCTGCGTCTGCTTGACCTAGGGGTTGATGTGGGGTCTCAACCGCTTGTCTGTAGTCTTCCTGAGTATAAAAAATAAGTACAGTGCTCCTTTGCTATTTCACCGTTAGCTAGGCATGTTGACAGGTAATTGTACAAGCCCTGTGTTTTCCTGTATAAGAGCCCTTCACTAATTCAGTTTAATGTGTAATTCAGTCGGTTAAATACATAGGGAACACTGTAGCTTATGCAATATAGATGCAGTCTCTGGTAATGTACAGTTTCATATACTTATAATCCTGCTGTGCCTGATCCTTTAGGTGGGGTGTAGGCAAATCAGTTCAACCGCCTTAGTTTCCTTTAACCCCTTCAGTCACTGCGTGCACAATTGTACCATGTTAAGTTTCCTATCAGTGTATCTCTTTTATAATGCTTGGGTGTTTTTTTCAAAGTTATGGCAGGGCAACTAACTGAACTCCATGAAGTTCACACAAGCTGTTTTTAAAGTATCGTGAGCGAAGGGGTTAAGTTGATGATCTATTTCTGTAGATCGTTAGTTTAATGTGAATTACAAGAAGGATGCCTCGGAAATATGCGGTGCGGTCCATTTATATATGGTGAAGTACTGTTCATTGAAACGGGGCGTGGACTCTGTGCAGTGTCACTGCTGATGTTCTGAGAACACTGTGGATTCCACTTTCCATTGCACTTGATTGCGGTCAGGTGGAAGAGCCAGAAGAGAACCGATTTTGCATGAAATGATGTCATCGTCAGCGTTCACACAGTTCTGGAATGCACAGGATCGTATTTTGGGCTTGAAAGATGTTGCTGTGCACAGAAGCAGCTGCTTTGTTTGACAGTTTAATTTGTTTAGGTCTGAATTTGCCTCATTTAGCAAAGGGGGGGAGGGAGGAGAATACGATTATGAATGGTGTGTTGCTGTTCCTCCTTTCTGTAAACCTATGGGTGACATTTCGCCCTATTAGAATCGCAGCTTTGAAAGATCGGCTGTCAGGCTTCTGGCACCCAGCCTGCTCTTTGAGTCTAGAGCGTCGCTAATTGCTTTTAACTGTGTGATCTGCATGTTGAACTTCAGTTTGATTTGAAAGGTTAAAAAGGTGCACTAATGAAGACACCTGACGTGGTTCCCTTTAAGGTCTCTAGAGGATCATGCAAATCAACTACAGTACAGCACATCATGAACCTGCTGACATTTCCTAACCCTGTCCCTCCCCTTTTATTAAGGAAGATAATTCAGCTGAGTGGGCAGGTTTGTGCACTGATTCATATATATGTGCCAGTAGCTCATGGGTTTTGATGCTCAATTAAGCTACCCTGGAAAAATGTGTCGTGCAGTCTGAAACCCGTGGCTGGAAATTAGACTCCCTCCCGTTGCGTTATAAGCAGTTCAAACAATTTCAGGTATTGCTGTGATCTTAATTGAGCACACCTGAGCCTGTAACTCCTATAGTTTCTTTTAAGCTCCTGTGTGATTGCTGTGCTACGGGGATGGCTGGAGTTGTCTTTCCATCCCTCTAGCTGGGGCCAGTCTGTGTCTGTCTCCTGTCTGTGTAACAGCTGGTGATAAGAGGCCCGTTCTCTTGCAGCACCTTTTTGACAAAATGAACGAATGCATGGCGAAGCCAGCCTGCCGCTTGGCCACTCTCACACTGCTGGGTCACGTCATCAGAAAGCAACCGTCCTGGATCCACAAGATCTCCCGGAGCCCTGTGCTGCCGTCGCTGCTCAAATGTCTCAAGGTATACACAGGCTTCAGTATTGATGTGTGTTTATGTGCTAGCTTGCAGGTGTCTGGATTATTCACCTGGAAACATGCAAATGCCTTTTTAACCAAGTGGTTGCAGTGGCTGGGGAGGGGGGAACTAACCACACATCTGCAGCATTATCCAGGATTTAAAGGGTTAAAGTAATAATATTGTGGCAGTGAGCTCTGAATGTTCTAAATAGAGGTTTAGATATAATTTAGATGTAACTGTTTAGATATAATTAGGTCCGTCAGTGTTCAGAGAAGTTAGATGATGATCTGTGCAGTATATAAGACCCAGTGCAGTTAACCTGCAAAAAAATTAGAAATAAATAAACATACCATGTATCTGGAAACTAATCAAGAAGTACAAAATAATGCCACTCCAGTTACTGTTCAGCCCGTACAGACGGCTTTGAAAGAGTTTCCGTTGCTTCTTTCGTCTCCGTCTCCAGACCGATGGCGACGCTGTGGTTCTCATAACTGGAGTCCTGGTGCTAATTACCCTCCTGCCCATGATCCCTCAGGCTGGCAAACAGCACCTCTACGAGTTCTTCGATATCTTTGGACGCCTGGCAGCCTGGAACATGAAAAACCCAGGTAGCAGCTTCAGGGAAAGGGAACCGCTTCGTGTGTGTCGGAGAGTCTGTGGGAGAGGGGCTGTCTTGTAAGGGGAGGGGTTTGTGTTTTCTCTTGAAGAGTTGCTAGAATTGTTTTAAGAGAAGTTTCTACTTGAGTAAAGGATAACTGCTGTGGAAGTGGTGTGGGTAAATGTGATTTACTTAAAAAAAGAAAAAACGGTAAGAGGGAACATTCATTTTATACTAGCCAAAAATATAAGCAGTACGTTTTGGTGGGTACAAAAAAAAAAATCGAAATAGTACTATAAAAATCAAATAGTACATGCAAGCGTTTAATGTTAAAAGTGGTGATCTGTGCAATTGAAATATTTCAGGTCTTGAAATGATGCAGCAGCGCGGTGTGTTAACTGGTGTTGTCTGTCTGTAACAGGGCACATCCCGGAGGTGTACCTGATCCACCTGCATGCCAGCGTGTACGCGCTCTTCCACCGTCTCTACGGCATGTACCCCTGTAACTTCGTCTCCTACCTGCGCTCGCACTACAGCATGAAGGAGAACATGGAGACCTTCGAGGAGGTGGTCAAGGTGAGCCACAAAAGGGCTTGTTTAGCAAACCTGCGGTTATCATCTTCATTGTCTTCTTTCTGGGACATCAGTGGGACATTTCTTTTCTTTTTTTTCTTTGTTTCCTTTTCTTTTTTAGCCCATGCTGGAGCATGTTCGTATACACCCCGAGTTAGTGACTGGGACCAAGGATCACGAACTGGACCCAACTAGGTACTGGAGCTGTAGGAGCCAAGAACCGTTTGATACCCTCAGCATGCACTATTAGAAACGCACGCACAGTGACCACCTGCGGTACCTGGATTGTATATTAATATGACCCCCACCCCCCCACTGTCATGGAATGCAACAGGGATGGAAATAAGACTCCCATTGCATTGCAGCTTGATCCATTCCTGGTTTTACTAGGAGTTTAATAAGACTCGCTTGAGCTTGTTATCCAATACGCCGCGGCTAATCAAGCTCGTAGTAAAACCTGGAATGGGTGAGTCTTATTTCCATCCCTGTTTTATCTTTTGAGATAGAAACCTTCCTTTGTGAGTAAATGCTTTGTAATTGTTCATTAAAAAAAAAATAGTTGCAAGCTGTTATTCAATGCTCCCTCAATATTTAATCGTTCTGTATTTCAGATTAAAAGTCCCATATTCGGCTGTATACGTGCCCTGCACAAATTCACTTTTTGTTGATGTGCAAGTCGGATAGCGAAATAAAATGGGAGCATGTACTTGTGCCTAGATGCCCTGTTGATATTGGTCATTTTTATTTTTTATTTTTTATTTTTTTTTCTTTTGCTTTGGCTTTGGCTCTCCCTGCAGGTGGAAAAGGTTTGAAATCCACGACATTGTTATCGAATGTGCCAAAGTGTCCCTCGACCCCAAGGAGGCCTCCTGCGAGGAAGGCTACTCCACCATGCCGGAGCATTTCTCTACGCACGTCCAGCACCGGCAGGCGGACCCCACTGCCAGCCCTTTCACTGACCTCCAAAGCAGTTTCGGTGAGTGAGATCACCCGCCACTGTCACGCTAACCTGTGGTTTGAATCAGCTGCCTTTCCTCCCTTCCTTGTCCTAGAGAGCTGGGGCAGCAGCTTTGTGAGGGTCCCTGATGGCTGCTGAACTGTCTATTCCCAGCTCAGTGGAGGTGTTCACACACATTCTCTCTGGCATACAGCAAATCTTACAGTGTTTCATATGCTTGGAGGATGCCACCCTCTGATATGTTTTTCCTTAATACTACTACTAATAATAATAGTAGTGTGGACCTGGGCTGGCCCTTGGGGCACAAAGTGAATAAACTGAATAATAATAATAATAACAGCATCATGGATAGTAAAAGTCTGAGGACTTGTTTTTTGGTAGTAAGGGTTATCTAGACTGGTAAGTACTTTTCGTTTCGAAGCCGTTTTGTGATCACAGCGTGTTGTTTTTCAGGGAGTTCCTCCTCGACCCCCTTCTCCACCCCTCTGCTGGCCTTGTCTCAGCTCTCAGGGACCCAGCCCCCGTACCGCAGCCCCCAGACGTCCCGCCGCCTGCCTGAACCCAGCCAGGTAACTGCAGCCCATGCGTCCTTCCCTTTCCAGCGTCTCTGACCTGTCCTCTGCTTTTTTTTTTTGTCTTCACTAAACAGTTGGGGTGTGTGCAAGAATACTCCTACTCATTTTGTCTTTCAGAAGTATTTATCGTCCGGTTCAGTCCAGGCACAAGCTCAAGTGCCAATTTAATGATTGCAAACACTCTAAAATAGCATAAAATAGAATATAAAAAAAACAAAGCTTGCATTGAACAAAAGAAAATATGTTCTGGGGTTCAGTGGCTGGCGAGAGCAGCTTCCCAACGGCAGTGTTAAACTGTGAATCGCACTCCAGTTTCAAATGGCACAAAAGAAAAGCAACTTATTAACCCCGTGCTCCTGATGAGTCAGCGATGTGGGTGTCAGCTTGGCGCCGTCTTTTATATAGAGGATCATTTCACGAAATCCTCAGCCCATGCATTTACATCAAACGTTACCAGCAAGAAAGCATGCATGTCAAAAGAATAATGAAGGAAAATTATATATACATATCCTTGCCAGTTTAAAAAAAAAAATAAGCCCCTTAATTTTGCTGTGGATGCATTTCTTGACTCGGTTGAATCTCGTTCTATCCTGTCTGTGAAACCAGCCATGAATGTTTTGTGGTGTCATGTCTGTGGTGGGTTTCAGGAACTCTTCTGGAGCCCCTCCTCTGTGTGCGGGATGGCTACACCGCCCTCCTCCCGGGGGATCTCTCCCACCAGCACCCCCTCGGAGCTGTCCCACAGCGCCTCCCACCTGCCCGGCCGAGTACAAAGCACCCTGGGTATGAGCACCGAGACAGACACACCCCCTCTGCTTCTCTGGAAAATCTCTTATTAACCAGCCTTTGAATTTCAAAGAAGCTCAATTTTATTGAACATGAAAGAACAAGACATGCCCTTTTATAGCACAGTGTCATTTTATTTTATGTTTGATTACTATTAATTTTGGAAGTTAAATGAGTCTATTAGCTTTATTGTCCATGCCGGGTAGAGAAAGATTACAATTTGTTTCTTATCAGCAAACAGAGTGAAACGCAGGATTCCAGCATTTCAGATTTTAATTCATTAATGTTTTTTACTGTTGTTGTTTCTGCAGCCGGAGGCAAAGGCACCCCTTCTTGTAACACACCAGCCACCTCCTCTCCCCCGCCTCTCATTTCAGACGAGTTTGAGCACATCTCCCTTCCCCCACGAGCCGCCTCTCCAACACGCAAGGTACAGAACCATGATGCTTTCTTTACATGATTTACATCGTATCGTAATAGAGGTCTGCATCGTTTGTGTGGTGATAGAAGACCAGAAGCATGGCTCAAGGCACTTCACCGAGCGGTACTTAAATGTAGTCTCTTAACAAAATGGTCCATCAGTAATGACCATTTGATCATCTTATGCATCCTACAAGTAGCTCATCAGGACCACCCCCTGTATTGTGATGCTTACCGTGATACGTGCCGTAGCAGGGATGTAGGGATCATTTAAAAAGTGGTCCTACTTTTTGCAATGGTTTATTCAGGATAACTTCTGATGAAACATCTTTGTGGGAACCTGGCTGTCTCCTACGCCTGAAAAGTTAATCATTAAACTGCAATGCTTCCAAAAAATGTTCTGGTGTCCTAGTTTTTGTTCCTATTGCGAAACTATTTATAGTTAACATGTGCCGTGATTGTCAAGCGCTTTGTGGTTTTTATTTGAACGCGGTTCGTTTTTTTGGAATTCTTGCAGCATCCTTGTTATGCAGAATGTTTTCCCTAACTGGGAGGTTTGTTTTCCAGAATGGAAAGGCAGATTCCTGGAAGCCTGGCCTGACGAGACAGGAGAACATCAGAGACTCGGAGAAAGGGACCTCGGACGAAGCCAATAACCTAGGTAAGCAGGAGTCCCTCTTTGGAGATTCGGAGCGTTTCTTTTGGTGTGGGTTTTGTCTTTTTGTTTTGTTTTAAGCAATTTCCTTCAGATATATTATTTTTGCTTTTTTAAATTTTTTTAAACATCATATGTTTTAGCAATGCAGGACAAACAGGATCCGGTAAAAAATAAAGCACAGTTAGTAGCTATTTAGGTAAGCGATTTAAAATGTACATGGCTAAATCACGGTGACCGCACGGATCAAGGTAACTTTCTTTTCATGAATGACATAGTGGACGTGCCCGTAGACACGTTACAGTGTTTTGAACTTGATGCATTGCTGTCACTGACGTACCTTCTGGTTGCTGTCTCTGTTACTAGGTGGGGAGAGCGAGAACTTAAAGACTGTGACTCTAAATGAGCTGCCGGAGTTCATCAAGGAGCTGGAGCTGGAGCAGGACCAGCGGAAACTGGAGGAGCGGGAGGAAGGTAGGTGAAGTCACTTGGCAGAGCCTGCGGGCACCGGGGTGTGTCTGTGCACGTGCACGTATACCAGAGCTGAGGTTGAAAAAGTGGAAGACAGCGGAGGTCGCTTTTTCAACCTGTGGGGAACCGATTACAACTAAAAAGGGGGGGAAATTCTGCAATCCATATCTGTTTTATTAAACTCTTCATTATTCAATTCTTTTCAAAAGCGATCCATGCAGAGAAATCTGTGATGCTGTTGCTGGACTGCTATTTTATTGTATTTTATTTTTTAATTGCGGGCTGATGTCAGAGAATGTTGTTTTTTTTTTTTGGTGGGGGTACAACTGTATTAGCTCTGTGTTACCCATATTGGGCATGTGAGGTTTAGGGTTTTAAAATCTAGTTGAACGCCTGCCTTGCAGATGCCTTCACGGAGGAGCTGTACGAGATCACAGCAGCCAAGCGAGAGTCCCCGACTCTCAGGGGCGGCTTCGACTCTCCCTTCTATCGCACGACGGAGACCCTGACCGGCAACCAGAAGAAGCCTGTGGCTCACCCAGCCCCGATGGCAGCGTCGAGCTGCGGGCAGAACACCAACTCCACCCCGGACAAGCAGGCAGGGCAGCCAGTGGGGGGCCAGGAGCCCTGCTTCTTCAAGCCGGTCTTTACCCCCATCGAGGGGCCCCTCCAAGAACCCTTCCGCAGCCACTCCCCCCCAGCTGCGGATGAGGGCAACAACCAGGGCAAGTACAGCCTGTTCACCCCCAGCCCCTGCAAGGCACAAGCAGCCCCCTACGAGCCCCTGTTCGACCTGGCGCTGCCCAAGGCCGCCGCGCTGTTTGTGGGCAGGAGGACGGCGGAGGCGGTGCGGAGGGCTGGGGCGGAGCGTCTGGTGGAGGAGGAGGAGGAGGAGGAGGGGGAGGCATCGACCTCCCCTCTGGAGGTGCTGGACCGTCTCATCCAGCAGGGCAGCGACATGCACGTCAAGGAGCTCAAGAGGTAAGCCGGCAGATCCGGATATCACAACGGATGCTGGGAATAAGTAACATCCCAGTTTTATAGTTTCCTTTTTTTAATTGCAATTCCATACAATACAGTTTATGAAAAAAAAAATATATATATAATAAAATACTTTAAAAGCAGGTTTAAAAATGTTTTGGTATTTTTACTGGAATTTCTTAAAAGCTCCGTACTTCTGTAACAATTGCAGGCTTTATCGCTCTAGTAAACTTGTCAAACTTGCTGCTTCTTGAAGCTGGATTTTCAGCCCCAGTTCCCTTTTATTTAACATTCCTGCAGTGAGATTTTACTGTATATTAACCAAGCTTTGAGAGTCGTACAGAGCTGTCTGCATTAAGTTTGCCTGTTCCGAGATTCCTTCTCCGGACTATTCTAAATTGGGAACAATTGCTGGCATTGTCTGTTTTATCCTCCTACGTTGGACGATGAATGCCAAAAAAAAAAAAAAAAAAAAAACTCAAACAAATTGGCTTCCGTTTGTTGTTTTATTTTAAAGCTGAACAGCTGTTTAGCCACGTAGAATCGGAAAAATAAATTCATTTTTGAAATGAACTAAAGCACCCTGTTGAAGCATGACAGTGAAGTGCTACGGTACTCCCTCGTTTTTTCACAGTTTTAGTAAAGCAGGAATTCAGTTAGTTCTCAGTTAGGCACTGTACTATACGTGACTGTATGAGGGCCCTGATTTCACTGTTTTCATGTGCGAGTCAGGTTGTGAAATGCAGAGCACTGTACGTGGGAGTTAATGTTGCCCTGGACAGGTTGTATTTGTTGATATTGTAACCTGCTGGTTGGAATGTGTTTCTTTGTTCCAGGTTACCTTTGCCAAGCAAGTCAGCTGACTGGACTCACTTCGGAGGTAAACAAGATCTAGAAACACACCCAGACAACCCCAGTCCACAGGCTGCTTTTGAATTGTGCCTTTGTTACATTGTGAATTGGAAAGAACGACAGCTGAATTATGGCTCTCATCACACCCAGTTGGATTTTAACTCGGTTTAGCACTCTTTATCTCAACGTAATAACCAGGGACGAAACATTTGTCATTGAATATATTTTAATATTTCTCAATTCAGAGATATGTTTTACACTTAGTGATGGATTTTCAACACCGTGAAATTACTTTTACATAAGCACAAAAATCCAATATACCAGCCGGTGTTAACTACAGGGATGGAGATACGACTCCTACTGCATAGCACTTTTACTCATTCCAGGAGTTACTGTCGGCTTGATTAGCCCCAGCCTCTGGGTAACAAGCTCATGTGCGTCTTAGTAAAACCAGGAATGGATAAAATTGGCTACACAGCGTGTCTTATTTCCATCCCTGCATTGATTTCACCAGCATGCTCGTTATATCCTCCCTGTCTCCCCGCCCCAGGCACCGCCCCGGTGGATGAGCTGCATACCCTGCGCAGTCAGCTGCTCCTCCTGCACACTCAGCTACTGTACGAGCGCTACAAGAGAGAGCAGCACGCGACCCGCAATCGCCGGCTGCTGCGCCGCATCATCAACGCCACTGCGCTGGAGGAGCAGAACGCAGCCATGGTAACGCCAGAGACCGCCTGCCTGGCTCCTGTCACTCTGCTAGATACAGACTTCTACAACAGCTAGCGTTCCCCCCGCCCCCCCCCCCCCATGCTGTGAGAGTACAGGCCTGGTGGTAGCCCCCCCCCCCCGTCTTTGTTTACTGCTTGACTTGTATATTGCAACATTGTTGAGGCAGACGGGTCAACACACCAGCAGCCTCTCCTGTTGCAAACGGTTTGAGCACTCCAAGAACGGTGCGTCCTTTGCGAACCGATTCGAAGGTAGACCAACGTTGCGGCTAGGAGTTTTGCCTTGAAGAGTTTGCTAGGGTACTGCCTCTTCTTGGAACATTGTGTCCTTTAGACACCTTGCTTTTTCATTTAAAAAGAAAAAAAACAGGAGTGTGTGTTTTTTTTGTTGCTGTGTGGCTGCAGAAGGACCAGCTGAGCCTGCAGGAGGTGGATATGCAGTCTCTGAAGGACAGCCTGCAGGATGAGCAGCTCCGGTACCAGCAGCAGAGGGAGGAGCATGAGATGATGGTTTCCCGGCTGCACAGCCAGACCAAGCAGCTGCAGCAGGGTCGTGACGAGTACTACGCCAAGAGCCAGGAGCTGCAGGTAGGGAACGGCAGCGAGGCACAGTAATTCAGATACTGCTTACCCAGGAGGAGACCCAGCTGAGGGTCCGTGCAGCACCAGAAACAGTCGCTCGGTTTCAAATTGTGTGAAATATTACCAGTTAGCTTGGATATATGTTGAACAAGTTTCAGGTATTGAAGTTTCTTCGCAAAGGATTTGGTTTTAATTGTTCCAAGTGTTGAATTGGAAACTGATCCCAGTCCAGTTTGACTACACGTGTGCTCAGTTCTGCTAATAGAAATGTTTTCATCCTGAATGTTTTTATTTCTATAGAGTAAATTGGTGGAGTGCCAGAAAGAGATGGGGATGCTGAGGGCAGAATTACAGAAAGCCAACAAAAAAGTGTGCAACAAAGGACACCTGCTGAACCTGCTCTCACAGAAGGTGAGGAACCATGAGACTTAATCAGCCCTGGCTTACAGATACTGCCAACCAGCCTGTAAATCATGACGAGAGATTCAAAACAACACATTGATTATACAGCATTTATTTCCATCACTGATCGTTGAATAAAACACCTGAACAAAAAAAAGAAAAAGGGTTATAGATGGTTGTGGGGTTCATAGCAATATAAGAATGCAGACTATAGAAAACAATCCAGGGATGCGTTAAGAAATTCTGTTTCTTCGAGAGCTTCAGACTTGGGTTTATTGAGTTGTTATTTATTTATTTTTTAATAATTGTCCGTTCCCGGGTGCGTCCCCACTTCATATTCGGGAATGCTGTGCTATAAATTGACATGCAGCAAATTGATCACCCAGGCAGTGCCCTCCTTTCACCTTCCTCACGCTCCCTGAGCTGGAGGTGTTGAGCGCTGGGCTTTGCTCTCTGTTAACGGCTGCTGTGGTCATTCCCTCCTGCCAGCTGACCAGCAGCGAGACGGTCCAGCAGCAGCTCGAGTTCCTGAACAAACGGCTCCTCCTCCTGGGAGAGGCCAACGAGCTTTATGCGGAGGAGCTGCGGCACTCGAACCCGGACAACACAAAGGTAGGGGCGAGAGAGACTGGGGCTTCATCACCCAGCACCGGCACAAACACACCAGGGTTATTCCAGCTCTAGTGAACCACATTCTGGGGAGGTGTTTGTGGTTTACCATATTTGATTGATTAAGAGGTGTGTAACTCGTGCCCCTCCTCACATGTGAGAAAGTGTTTGAAGGCTGTTACAATGTTGATGTGGGGGATGACCTAAGCATATAACGTTTCCGTTTTAAAGCATATTTCAAGGGCTTTCTAACATTGTCAGTTGAAGCAAGTGAGCTGGAATGACCCAGCAGCTATAAAGGGCTTGGCGATTCTGTGGCTCTCACAGGTATGGAGCCCACAATTCAATCTCCTGACGGTTAAGAAGTCTAGATCGTTGTGGTTGGGAGGAAGCTAGATGCTACATTTATTTTTCTGCAGTTAACGGTATCCTGCAGCCTTTACAGTACCTGTGCACGTCCCACTGGGATATGAGCTTACTCTGTTTATCTGTGTGTGTGTCAGGAGGTGGAGATGATGCAGGCGTCCCACAAGAAGGAGCTGGACAAGATGAAACAGAGCGCGGTGCAGCAGAGCCAGCGGCTGGAGGCGGCGCAGAAGCGCATTGCGGAGCTTGAGTCCCATCTTGCCAAGAAGGAGCACCTCTTACTGGAGCAGAAGAAGTACCTGGAGGACGTCAAGACCCAGGCCAAGTAGGAATCAGGGAGTTGCACAAGTCCTGTGAGAACGAACCGATCTGTTTGGACCTGCTTTTTATTGGGTCCAAGAAACGCTGCACTTGAATTGATCCCTTTGATTAGCATCGCTGATTTATTATTATTATTATTATTATTATTATTATTATTATTATTATTATTATTATTATTATTATTTATTTCTTAGCAGATGCCCTTATCCAGGACGACTTACAAGATATCACATTATTTTTACATACAATTACCCATTTATACAGTTGGGTTTTTACTGGAGCAATCTAGGTAAAGTACCTTGCTCAAGGGTGCAGCAGCAGCATCCTCCACCTGGGATTGAACCCACGACCCTCCGGTCAAGGGTCCAGAGCCCTAACCGCTACTCCACACTGCTGCAGATAACACGCAACACGTGTAGTGATCCTGCCCTGCTGATATCGTTCATTTAGACACGCATGTCTGAATGGATCCTTTAACCCCTGGTTGTTTAAAGCAGGACTCAGTGAAATAGGGTGGAACACAATTTTACTATGGCAGGCAACTTTTTGCTACATTGTGCTTTTGGCACTGTCAGTTTGTCATGCTGTGTAACAAAGCCTCTTGCTTCACCGGTACGCATTGCTGTGTTACAGGGGCCAGCTGCAGGCGGCGCAGAGCAGGTACCAAGCTCAGAGGCAGATCACCCAGGTGCTGGAGAAGGAGATGCTGGAGCTGTACAGCTGGCTGGAGAGGGAGGGAGTGCCACAGAAACCAGGAGCAGCGTCCTGCAGTACAGGGGCAGGAGGGGGAGAGACCGAGGCCTGCATGCCCACTGACTCCAGGTAGGGACCCCTGAAACACAGCTTCAGAGCATCTTCTCAGGCTTCATCTCCGCCTTTCACTTATTAGTGGCTCTGAACTGCAGCCTCCGAACCACCTCCTAGTCTAATCCCTAGTATGCACAATCCCTGGAACACACTGTCTTTTAGTCACACAGTGCAGCGTTACATCCACTAAGCTTTTGCACCAGCATGTTTATTTAAAACAAAAACTAAAAATGATGCTTCTAAATCTGCAGTGCATGAGTTCAGTAGAATCCGAAGCAGTCTTTTTCCCCTTTCTTTTCTCCTCCACAGGACAGACGGCAGTGCTGCAGTGTCGATGAAACCAGGGGTCCCTGACGGTACAGCCAGCGGTCAAGCTAATTCACCGAAGGCCAGCAGCAGCACTTTATCGCACGGACAGCAGCAGCAGCTGCCGCAAGCTTCGTTGACGGCAGGCAGCGGTGGCGGCTCTGTGAACGGCAGCCGGCATCCACCCATCGTCCTGGAGCCTTCCCCCTCCCACTCCTCCTCGTCCTCCTCCGTTGGCGACATCCCGATCACCGTGGGCTCCTACCCCAGCGCCAAGAGCTTCCTAGGCATGCGGGCCCGCGAGCTGTTCAGGAATAAGAGCGAGAGCCAGTGCGACGACGACGATGGCCCGCGCCTGGCCAGCCTCGCCCAGTCGCTGAAGACTGACCAGTGCGTGGAGCCGTCAGCAGCAGAGGGAGTGGGCCAGGGCCAGGATCAGGGGAGGGGGCTCCCAGCCAAGGAAGAGCAGACTGCCGGACAGCAGAGAGCGCATCACCGGGAGCGGCAGAGGCAACAGCAGCTGCGGATCATGGACTACAATGAGGCACATCATGAGCACAGTTAGAGCTCTGAGAGCGAGCTGGAGAGAGAAAGAGGGGACTCCAGTGTTATTATTCTCATTCCCTGAATGGACAGCAGGATTTGACCCTTAATGCATCCCTGACCCCCATTGCACTCATCCCCACCCTATCCCTCTTCATTATCGCAGCTGAGTAAGAGTAAAATGCAGCCAGAAGCGGTTGGGTTGGGTTGGGTTGGGTTTGTTAGGTTGCTGTTTCGAGGTGGCTACCGGTCTAGCATCAGTGACATGGAAGGGTGTGGGGCGAAGAGTTAATGGTTAATAATAAAAAAGAAAAGATTTTATATTGTATAGCGCTTCACTGCGTTTACCATCAAAAGTGCTTCTCAAAAATTCAAAAATAAAATAAAAACTTACCCCCCCCCACCCCCCTGCTTTGGCTAACCAAAAATAAATACAAAAACAATACACAAAAAAATACAAAAAAAAAAAAAAAAAACCAACAAAAAAAACAAAGTATAAACTATAAGATGAACCCCAGTTAGACTGGGACTCGTCTGGAACGGATCGGACTGGGGATCTGAGCAGCAGGCTTGTTGGGTCTCTTAGTGACACAGGAGACTACAGATTTTGGGGATAGCGCCGTGCTGTGTCCACAGGGTGGACTCCTGTTCAGTTCAGGCACTGCTGCTGTTGTACAGTGAAGTATAGGAGTCGGCTCTGGTTGGGCTGCATTTGTTTTGTGTTGGAATCGTGCATATCTGCACAGCGCCCCCTGGTGGTGCGGTGCTCAAGTGAAGTATCAATAATAAATCAAAGCTCTAGAAAGAAAACACAACAGATGTCAGTCTTTCTATTTTATTCGGTTTTTTTCCTTCTTTATTTGGACTAACTCCCTTTCCCAGTCTATTAGACTTCTCTTAAAGAGGTGTTTTCGAATGTAAAAACGAATCTAACCCTGCTGAAGCGGTGTACGAGTGAGCACATGCCCGTACAGTATTTTTTCATTGGAGCCACTGTGATTCGGTTGCCAAAGTGATACCTGCAGCATAAGCTTCTGCCTGGAGCAAAACATGCCCAGGTCTGATTTTTGAAGTTCTCGATTAAAGTGCCAAGTATTCTTCAAGATGCTAGAAGTATAACGTGTGAATGGTTTTTGGAAGGTAAATAAGTGTCTAATAATTAAGAATGCTAGTAATCAGCAGAATAAGCTCAATCCTAACGTGTGGTATTACTAACTTTCACTAGGTTGATATATTATTTTTTTCTTGCCTTAGGTTAACGATAATATAGATGATCCCATTTAATTCATTTCAAACCCTCCTGGCTTCATGCTGGGCTGTGCTTGTGCTCAGTTAGGCAGGGCGCAGGTAGGTGAAGTGGCCCACTGGCTCTGCTCCCCCACCTACCTTTGAAGCTAATGCCATTCCTGCTTCGCCCCAGTCCTTACATTGATGCACAGTCACTTTAGACGGGGAGTCTGTATTAACACAGAGTGCATTCTGTCAATAAGGACAGGTTTGAAATACGATTCCCATAGCAGATTGTCCCGTTCCAGAGTTTACAGCTCAGAGCTCAATTGGTACTGGCGCTTATGACTGCTGTGACTAATCCAATCGTAAGAGACAGAATTACACTGCAGCGCAATGGGGTGAGGGAGAGGCGCAGGGGAAGTATAATATACTATAGAAATAAAACACGCAGAAACATGTGCCTCTCTTGGCTTTATTATTTTTTTATTCTATGGCTTTGAGATCCACTCGGGGCAGATGCAGTGCCGGTGGTCTGAAGGACATGGAAACTCATTTTAGTTGACTTAATTTGCTTTAAAATTGTGCTCAGTCTTTCTCAAGCAATCTGTATAAAATGTTCTATATTAAATATGTTTACGTTGAACTAGCTTCTCTAAACGGGCAGATAAGAGAATTGAAATCGTGCTGGTAAAAAATTGCAGCGCTTTTAAGACAAATTAAGGGCTAAAACTTTTTTTTTTTGCACACATATACAGCTATGGCCAAATGTTTTGCATCACCCTATAGAATTAACTAACTTTGCTTCATAAAGGCGAATGAAACCTGCTGAATAATGTTACTTTAACATTTTGAATTACATACCGCTTTGTAGTTTTCCATAGACATAAAGAGAAACTGGCAAAAATCTCACATGAAATACTGTACTACTATCATGGCTTCCGGTAGACTCTTACGATAACATTTTGTAGTTTCTTTGGTTACATGATGTTAAATAAAAAATCTAAATTATGTTCATAAAGTGTCTCAGTCCTAAAATTCTAGGTGATGCCAAACTTTTGGCCATAGCTGTACATACATACATATACATGCATGCATACATATATACATACGTGCATACATACATACAATAATCAGTTTGCGTTCAACCTCTAAACCTCTGTTGTGGTGATGTAATAATCAAACATTACGAAATGCATTATCGCACTTCTCTCTAGAGGGTTCAGCGTAAAGCACCCAGTGTTATTTAGACAATCCAGCTAAGGCACTGGGTTTAAAATCCCTTAACAAGGCTTTATTCCATTGTGGTCTCGATGTACAGCGCTCGCGTTTTGATTGAAGGAGCGCGTTTCAGTTGTGCCACACCAGCAATGCCACAGAACCTCCTGTTCACTTATAAGTGTGACTGTTGCCCTCCCACATGCACGGCACAGTGCCCCCATCAAGCACTGCTCTTCGTCCAGGCAAAATCCAGAAGTATTGCTTTGAGCCAACGTTACTGAAATCTGTGTACAAGTGCCAAGCTTAATGCAATAGGATTCATCGTTACCCAGTAGTATCTGATGACACAGATACGCTGGTTTGAAGATGCGAAACAAGCATCCTTGTTTGTTTTTGGTTTTAATGAAATGCGATTGAATGGCGTTAACCCACCTCTGATTCTAACCTCCTCTTGCTGCAATGGCAGCTTCACGTGTATGCTGCAGTTACTCCGCCCCTGACCCAGGGCATGTCGCACTACCCTGTGGTGCTCGAACATGTCCTTCCTAATCCAAAGCAGGCATATTCGGCTGGTCCCTGTTTTGAAGGAGCTTGGTGAATGTTATGCCCAACTTCAGACTTCTCCAATAGGGAAATCTGGGCATAGGAAAACCAGACTATTGAAGGGAAATGGTCTCTTTTTAAATACCCCCCTTTTAACACTACCCCCCCCCCCCCCCCCCCCCATTTAAAACCACCATACGGTGTGTTTGACTTTGCTCTGCTTCCCAGTTACTTGACCTAATGTCTGGGGTTTTTTTTTTTACGTTGGCTAAAATCAACAGTCTCACAGTCAAACGCCCAGGTGGTAGGGTGACTGATCCACACAGCGTCGTCCAGTTGAGATTTATTTGGAACTAAGCGGTTCTGTGTTTGCGATTGCCTGTTCTCTCCTGGTTACAGGATGCTAACCACCCCCCCCCCCCCCCCCTTTCCGTCCCCTTAGAAACTTGAAATAAAAGCGAGACAGCTAGCTGTCAATGGTTCAAACAATGCCATTATCTTTCAGAAGTGGTTATTATACATTATATCGTACTGTAGGTGATCACAAGCTGTTTTGAAAGGGTTATGATTCTGTGGGATAGATTCTGAAAACCTGGCAGCAGGTCAGCGTGCACAAAGTCTACATATAATACAAATCCTGTTGTCCGCTTGGGGTTTAAGACTTTGCCTTGCTATCATAAGCATGTACAACAATCCACTTCAAATGCAAATAACATTTACAGACTTGCAAAGAGAACCAATCTGATACAATCGGAGTGAAAGAAAGTTCCATCTCCTTTTTCAGTAGAATGTTCTGAACAAACAAACCATTCTAAATGTAAAAGAAAAAAGCAGTTGCTTGTGTTTAACTGTGAACAAAAAATAAAAAATCATCTTCAATGTTTTGCACTACAGGTTTCTGGGCTCTTTTTCTGTTTAATTTGTTACAGTTGTCTCTCTCTCTCTGATCATTAACTGTAACTACTTTGTCTATGCGTACTGGAACATTTTGCTCAAGTGCTTTAGAGATTTTGGCCTTTTATTTGTAAGTTAATTCCCCAAATGCTAATAAACAGTTAGATTCTGAAAATACCCAAATATTTATTTCTTTGACAATTTTAATAGAGCATTAGTCTTGGTACGTTTTGTGAAAGTTTAATTTTAATACTCTTGGTATTTCTTTTAGCCCATCTGTAACTCATTTTAGTAACCAGAGTTTGGCACTTGATTCTATAAAATATGGAATACACCAATGTGGAATAGATAGAGTTTGCTGTAGGTGTTCTGTCAAAACCTTATGTCTCCAAAATCTGAAAAGCATGGACCAGGGTTTGCATGAAAGCTGTTAATGAGAGGTAAGAGAATAACAGTTTGATCAGAATCAAAAGCTTGGAGGTTTAAAATCAACAGAAACTCTACTTTATTCTCTTTTTCTAGAAAGCGTTATTCTTTATCCTAACCAGAAAGTGGATTTTAACAGATCGCCGGCACAGAGAGGAAGGGTCTCAGTGTTTATTGATGGGGCCCGGGGGCCTCCAGGCTGGCTTGGTGGTGTCCCAGGGCCCGGCCTCGTTGTAGGGGAAGCAGCCCCCCTTCTTGACGGCTCCGCTGCCCGCCTGGGTTGCCGAGGTGTTGGAGAGGGGTCCTGCCCGGGAGCTGCGGGCCGGCTCAGCGCCCTGTTCAGCAGCCAGCCTCCTCTGGGCTCTCTGGGAAGACGTCACGCCCTGCTGCAGGAGGTCCAGGACCACCGGGATCAGGCTCACCACCCCCCCGTAGTAATTGCGAGCCTCGTTGCAGCTCAGGTGGTTCACCTCATCGTGAGGGTATCTGAAGGGAAGGAAAGCAATCAGCAGTCAGTAAAGCCAGACCTATTAATGTCACCCTCCGATACAGAATGACCACAAAGAAAAATGTCCTGGGAGTCCACAGGACCTTGTGATGGATGCGTATAGATGTTCGGTGGCTGTCTAATCAAGCAGAGAGTGTATTTCTCTTTGCTGTGTCTAGCCACCGAACACTTGTCCAGTCACAGTCCTGGAGGGCCATTCCATTTCAGGTTTAACAGGTAAAATGAGATCATTGATTACTAAAGGGTATGGATGGAGGTTTAACTGGTTCAATTCAACAATTCAGAACAGGGTTGGAACAAAAACCAGGAGTGAAAGTGCCACCTTTGGCCACTCCAGGGTTAATATCAGCCAGGCCTGTAGCATTGCAATGCAACGCACAGCACGCTGCAGTTTGTATGTAAGAGCAATGTCTCGGGGCTGCACTCACTTGGCACGGATGTGGCTGAGGTCATTGTTGTGATAGAGGAGAGTCCTGCAGGCCTCCAGGCAGTAACTGGCCGGGCTGTCCTCGGTCATCACGCTCTCGAGCCGCTGGAGAGTGTGGCTCAGGTCGCGCACGATGTCCAGGAAGAGCGTTAGGATGCCCTGGTCAGTGGTGTTGTGACAGTGGTGGTCAAGGTAGTTCTGGACCTGGAGGAGGGGGTGGACAGTTCGATTGATTTCCTCTAATTGTAATCACAAAGAGAGCAGTATCCTCGATTACAACGGTCACCATAACCACTGGCGACTCTTAAGATAAAGCCCAGAAATGTATGTCATCATTTCAACTTCAGAAAAACAAGACGATGGCGTTTCGACCGCTAAAACACATCACTGATCAAAATCCCAGTATTCTGTTAAAATGAGCTTCTCACAGTGGCAACAAATTACATGGAAGTCACTGCTAGCCAAAGAAACTAGCTTCAAATGAAAGCAGCTGAACAATCACGACAATTATATAGTTGCCTTCGAAAGAATTGGAATTGGAATTGATTTTAAGAAGGAATTAGAATTGGAATTGGAATTGATTTTAAGAAGGAATTAGAATTGGAATTGGAATTGGAATTGGAATTGATTTTAAGAAGGAATTAGAATTGGAATTGGAATTGATTTTAAAAAGGAATTGGAATGGATAACACAGGAATTGACTCCGACCCTGACTTTGTCTCAGACAATGCGGTCAACCTTTATTTTGTGAATGTATCATTGTTTTTTGATGACGCCCCTCCCCACAATGTTGATGAGCAGTATACCCTTTTGTGATTAATAACTCTAAGGCTGAGGGAACACGAAGCCACTTTTTCAGAAACAGCAGCTTTCAACCTGGTTCCAGAAGACCTAGTTTGAGGCAACTTTACTGCATCAAACCCCAAGTCTCCCTCGGTGTGCCAGGCCCTGAACCTTAGTCTCCTGAAACCTAGTTGCTTCGCTGTTGCCCCTGTCGGCTGCTCGCTGGTACCTGTGCCAGGGTGGAGACGGGCTTCGTCCTCTCGTGGGCATGCTCGCGGGTCCGCTCCAGCGCTGAGATGAACGTGAACTGCTGCTGTCTGAATCGCCTGCAGCTCTGCTCCAGGCTTTTTAAACTGTCCTGCAACTCGTTCATTCTGACCGATCAGCTTGAGTGGGTGTCACTGAGAAAATAATAACAACGATAAATGAGAGACACCCTGATGCGTTCTGTAGAACCAAGAAGCCAAGGATAGAATGATTCACCAGGCATTGCAAGAGAATAAAAAAAAACACAAACCAATCTAGAACAGCCTTGGGGGTGGCCCTGCAAGTAGCACTCTGGAAAACACATCTTCCAAATATTTTCCTGAGCCCGCAGTGCATGTTATGATCCAGGAATAAGGGCGGGCTGAGGGAGAAAGCCTTTGTTTGGGCACAACGGTTTCTAAGGTGGGAGTGTTGAAACAATACAGTATCTCTCCTTTGAAGCTCCGTTTGCCCAGTTGAACATTTTCTTCCTGGTGAGTTATTAACTAGGACTGGGAAATATTAATCTGCGGTGTAAAGTGTGCGTCTATTGTTACTAAAGACTCCCTGGCTGTGTGGATACGCTTCCAAGTTCAGGTGTAAAAGTTTTGCATTGTATCATTCTTCTTCATTACCTGTATTATTCAATTGTTATATTTGGATTTTGTTATTATTATTATTATTATTATTATTATTATTATTATGATCTATTGTTACTTTGTAATTTTTACTACTTCTCGTGATTGTCAGCCGATTTGATTAAAATCAGTCGATTCAATGGGACGTTATCAAGCAAAATCATCCCATAGGAATGAGCCAGTAGGTACCTACTAGCCTCCTAACCCCTAAATCTACCCTCTACCCCTAAACCTAATCTCTACCCCTAAACCTAATCTCTACCCCTAAATCTGATCTCTACCCCTAAACCTAATCTCTACCCCAAAATCTAACTGCGTCACTATTAAACATTTCAACACCGCTTGTTTAGCGCCCTCTAGCGGCTACTACAGCCGACGCCCATTAACCGACATGTAAAGCGCTTTGAGATACTGTGGTATGAAAGGCGCTATATAAATAAAATCCAATGAAATTCAATTAAAGGGGTCAGTTGAGATCTGCTCCTATGGTAACATTTTAAATAAGGAATACAAATCAAGCTGATAAAAATACTAAGCAGATTTTCAACAACCCTCAACAGATTCTTCAAACAACATCCCAGCAGACGTGTGTAGGACAGCTCTGGTGTTCAGGAATCGAGGGCAAACTGGTCTCTAAGATTCACACTCATCGTTGGTAACTGTATAATGTCCAAACAGACAGAGTGAACAATGCTGCTTACCTTCTTCGGGTATTGAGGAGAACGCGGTGTTTGACGCAGCCTCGTTCTTCGTTGGTTGAATTATTTATTTGAGTGTTGTCTTTTTAAAGCACAGTTCTCCCTCGCATTTACTTTCTACAGAAGGACTAGGGGGCGGGGTTTAACTGTTATTTACAGTGTTGCCTGGCTACGGGCAACGTCACTTAGCAACTAGCTGACTTCACTAGCAACGCAGACGCTTCAGAAAGAACGCGCCCATTGTTTGCTTGCTTAAGTTTCTTTCGACATCATGGACGCAACAGCCAAGCCCCTGCGAATCCCCCCTGAAATGCGAACCTATGCAGAGCAGCATGGCATCTTCGATTTGATACAGGTATGTTTTGCGTTTCAAATGCTCACACTGAACCAGCGGTTTATAATGGATACAGCGCCATATATATTTTAGGATGCGACACACGGTATATAACTAAGGAAATGACTAGTAGTTTTACACTCCAAAACGCCGAACAAACAAACTAGCGCCCTTAACACAGGGTCGTCGCTCCTGTAGGTTAGTCAGCCCCCTGCTGGTACTGTTCAAACCTGAACATTGTATTAATGGCCAGGCAAAGGCCGGCATGCAGCTACCAACGACAAAAATACGTCATTAAACCTTCACGCACATGGGAACTTGTAGCACAAGTATGCTTCTGTAAATCAAGGTCGGCATTTACTGCATCTTGAGAGCTCTATAGAGATAGGATTGCTGCCATAGATGTGTTTTATTTTGTAAGAAGCGTTATTGAAGGCAGCTGGCGGCTTTCCTCTCCACTGCTATAGTATTATGTAAAGTCACAGCTGCTGTACAGCCCTGTCAATCATGTTTATACTGTTGGGTATAGTGTTCCACAGTGACGTCATCGCGGTAAGGAGAGCCGTTTGGAAGCCCCTCGGGTGAAAGTGGTGTGTTTGAATGTATGCAGTGAGTGCATCTTCTTCAGCGTTCACCTGCGTGGATTTACCCACAGGCGATGATGAAAAGACTGCTGATGGAGAAGCCAGAGGACCCCATAGAGTACCTGATTGATCTCTTGAAGAACAACAGCATTGAAGGTAAGTTAGGCAGTCCTCGTTATGAGCAAAGTGTCCAATGGAAAACACACAAACGCCGACAGCTTCAAACGGAGTCGTTTTGAATAGCAATCGCTATTCATTGGTATGATTAGGACGCTGTAAAGTTTTCAAAAGGCTTGTCTTGTATCCCCGTTAGCCCTGCTAGGCCTGTCAGTCAGTATTTTTATGTCATGATTAAAAACTTACTTTTATAGCTTAGCCTTTTTAACCTGACTTGCAAATTATAATTGTTTTGATCGATTTATATGATTGAAAGACGTGCGTATTCCCAGAAGCAACACCAGATGGCACTGTTGTTCTGACACAATCCGTTCAGGCATTCAAAGGCTCGGCTGTGAAGGCCACTTGAAACTTTGTTACCATCTTTTTTTAAACTTTGTATTAAGAGCCACACACTTTTTCTGCAGGCTGATTCGGATTGTTTTGAATCCCTTTCTGTCTTTAGTTCCAAGGATTTTCGTGTTAGGCCCGCCAGCTTCTGGGAAAAGGACAGTGGTGAGTGTCATGATCTGTTATGCTTGTATTTGCAATTAACAAATGGGTTTGATCAGGATTGATAACGCATGCAGTATCTCCAGCGATTCTATACTTTCCAAAGAGAAGACTCTACCACTCGGGCCCTTCCTGTTCAATGCCCTGAACTCTTATTCTTTGCCAACTAAATGGCAGGACCAGGAGCTAAAGAATGCATTTTTTTAAATATCATGCTTACTGATTTTGAAATGAAGCCAGGATTCTGTCATTGTTTTAGGGTCAGAGAACGATCTGCATTGCCAGCGGCATTGAACAGAACCAAAGAGCAGCAGCTTCTATAGCTTAAAAACTCCACACTGATGAAGGCGTGAGACACATTGCTTGTCTGCTTTAGAGTTTCTTACACAGTTTTGCCCTTTTTTTTTTAACAGCTTAAGGATGCGATGCTGGCATTGAGAAAGCTTTGAGCTGCCACAGTAATCATGACATTATTAAACACCATAAAACACTAAATAAATACGTAATACAGCTTTAAATATAGGAGTCAGTGTCTTCCATTACAAAACCATATAGAGCTTGTGCAGCTGAAATCTTTACTGCTGGTAGTACAGCAGTATGGAGAGCACACCCCTTGGTCCCATTGTTCTGGCACATGTGCTCCATCTGTGCTGCCATGCCTGGGGCACTGCCCGGTACCACAAACCGATTTGATTCCACGGCTCTGCGACTCACTGCTTGGCAAACTTTGTTTCTGTTAGGTGAAGCAGCTTTGCAAGCACCTCGGAGCCACCCGCATCAGCACAGAGAGCTTGCTGAGGGAGGAGAGTGACCTGGTCAAGGAGGCCTTGGAGTACAAAGCAAATCAACAGGTACCGTTCCAGCGCTGAGCAGTTTAACCCAGGAACTCTGCACCGACTCTCCCCATTACTGCTGTGTCCGCGGGGCTCATAGAAATGCAACTGTGCTTTAAACTTGGATAGAATCTGCAGAGAATTTTACAAAAAACCCGTTTTCAATTTATTTCAGAAATGCAGTGTGTTGTATTTAATTTATCACAGGGTTTAGAGTTGCACGAAGATGTTCTATACTGAATTCCAAAAAAAAAATCTGATTGAATATCATCATGTTTTTTTAAATAGATTTTTCACCATGCTTAATGTGGTCAAACTTGTTGGAAACTTTTCTGGTGGTAGCCAAGAGAGATTTAAAAAAGAAAGTGACATTCAAGAAAATGAGTTCATTTGTCCTCATTAAAAACTTAAAGAAAACACATAAATAAATCATTCTGATAAGTAAAATGCTACATGTTTTTTTGAAGGGAGTTCTGAATAGGAAATCATCTTCCACAGACTGGTGTTTTAAAAACTCCATCACACATGTCCTGCCTTATTCTCTGCTGTCAGGGACACCTCAGATCAGGTCTGCAAGCTGAGCAAAAGTCTGGCTGCATGGACCTTTGAGATGAGTGTTCAGGCATACATGATGGTAGAGGCCGCTCTCCTGTCTTTGAGTCTGCAAGCTCAGAGAAAGAAAAGAAAGCTTGAAAAGCCAATCCCAGCGGTTTAATTATTTTAATTATCATCCTCTTTCTGTTTAAAAAAAAAAGCATTAAAGGATGCCCATTTGGGTTAATCTGATTAAGAACTGAGATGGAAAGCAAGATAAAAGGCCAAAGACGTCAGTGTTAATTAGGCGAGCTAAGGCTGCCGTTTGTGAGCTGGGAGTCTGTTTGGAAGAGGGTGCTGTTTTCAGGATTTGAATGTGCGCTCCACACATTTTTGTGGAGCTGACTGCCATATTTTGCTTTTATTTGTTCCAGTCTCATATCCCGTAACACCCAGTTCTCCTCGCTACACTTCGGAGAGCGTTGGGAACCCCTGAAAGTCATCCACGGGTGCTACACTTTTTCTCAGCCCGCTGTTAAATTCATATTTGAAGTATCATAAAAGCACAAGCATTGTAGAAAAAAAAAATGTGTTCATGTCGCTTTTAAAATAAACCACAAAATAACAAAGAAAGAAAATACTCAGATTTTCAGTTGAGATCATTCAGCCACGTTGGTAACATTTAAAGCTTTTCATAAAGTTAAACTACCAATGTAAATTAAATAAATACATAAATACATGGTATACAGAAGTATTGTACAGGAACTGCTTAGGAAGTGCAGAAGCCCTTACCATCGCCACTAAATGACTGTACCTGTGGCCTGATTAAAAGTTTAATATCTTTGTATTAAATCAAAAAAGTGTCTAAAGAAAAGAAGCCCATGTAATATTTAAAAAGTCAGTCTGTGAAAGATGTGCCGAGTGCCCCTCCCCCCTCCCCGGCACAGCCTCCCCCACACGGCCCCCATTCCCCTCTCAAGGTGACACATCAAAGCAGCGCAGCAGACACGCTCCGTCTCTGAAGCCAGCATGGAGCCCCTGCACTCCAGCACAGCCCTCCCCTTACCGTGCCGGTCAGCTTTAACCCTGCGGGACCCCCCGTCGAAAAGAAATGCATTCAAATCCGATAGAAAATCGCCTTGTTATTAGTTCACCTGCTTTGAGTGTTGGGTGGTTTGAATTTCTATTGAAGTAAGGGTCTGAATATTAAACCTCTTATTTCCTCATGTATTTATTTCATATTTATTTATATATTTCGTGTGTGTGTGCTGTCTGTTTAGGAGATTCCCAGCATGCTGTGGATCAACCTGGTCCAGCAGCGCCTGTCAAAAAAGGATTGCATCAAACGGGTAAGACTTGAGCCTTTGATAGAGAGGCCCCTGAACTCAGGGGCAGGGGTCCTGCAGTGCAGCTGGCTGCAGTATTGCAGCGTCATTAGATACTGGATGCGCTCCGTATCCAGCAACATCCAAGCTAAAGTTTGAGGGGGAGGCAAAGAAATCAAGTGGAGGTGCTCCACCTACCAGCAGATTTAGAGAGTGTGTGTGTGTGTGTCTCTCAGTGTGTGTGTGTCTCAGTGTGTGTGTGTGTGTGTGTGTCAGTGTGTGTGTGTGTGTCTCTCAGTGTGTGTGTGTGTGTGTGTGTCAGTGTGTGTGTGTCAGTGTGTGTGTCTCAATGTGTGTGTGTGTGTCAGTGTGTGTGTGTGTCTCTCAGTGTGTGTGTGTCTCAGTGTGTGTGTCTCAGTGTGTGTGTGTGTGTCTCTCAGTGTGTGTGTGTGTGTGTCTCAATGTGTGTGTGTGTGTCTCAGTGTGTGTGTGTGTCTCTCAGTGTGTGTGTGTCTCAGTGTGTGTCTCAGTGTGTGTGTGTATGTGTCTCTCAGTGTGTGTGTGTGTGTGTGTGTGTGTGTGTGTGTGTCTCTCAGTGTGTGTGTCTCTCAGTGTGTGTGTGTGTGTGTCTCTCAGTGTGTGTGTGTCTCAGTGTGTGTGTGTGTGTGTGTGTGTGTGTGTCAGTGTGTGTGTGTCTCTCAGTGTGTGTGTGTCTCAGTGTGTGTGTGTGTCTCTCAGTGTGTGTGTCTCTCAGTGTGTGTGTGTGTGTGTGTCTCAGTGTGTGTGTGTCTCTGTGTGTGTGTGTGCTCGTTTATAGTGCTTGCTTGGTTAAAAAAAAAGTCCTCACAAGGAAAGAAACTCTGACAAAAGCTACCTTATGAGGCCACAGGCCCTGTAATGTTTAAACAGTTATTTCCCCCCTGTACCTTTCATGATTGTATTATGTACTCAGAACGGTACACTTTTAAAGACATAACTAAACAGCAAACACTCCCTGTTAGAGACGTGGGTTTCAATAACCTTGGAATACAAACTAGCCTATTTTAATAATCTAATAAATGTGTTGAGGACGGCTTCTGTTTAGATCAGTAGAGAGTGAAAGAAATATTTCCTGTTTACAAGTTACCCGTTCCATTCCCCGAGCGCTTCGAAACCCACACAGATAGCCAGCAGAATAACGTGTTCCACTGGTGAGCCGTGGAGCAGTTCCTAAACCCTGACTGGCAGCACACAGGCAGAGCGAGTGGGCTAATTGATTTGTTGCCCAGTGAGTGGCAGGGTGGCAAGGGACGGGTTATAGATTTATTAGGGGGCTAAGGAAAGGGAGGAAGGGAGCGTGCATATTATTATTATTATTTGTTTATTTAGCAGACGCCTTTATCCAAGGCGACTTACAGAGACTAGGGTGTGTGAACTATGCATCAGCTGCAGATTCACTTACAACTACATCTCACCCGAAAGATGGAGCACAAGGAGGTTAAGTGACTTGCTCAGGGTCACACAATGAGTCAGTGGCTGAGGTGGGATTTGAACCAGGGACCTCCTGGTTACAAGCCCTTTTCTTTAACCACTGGACCACACAGCATATGTTAATCCACTGGCTGAACGGTGATCAAAGGCTGGAACAAGTCGAGCCCTGCTGCTTGCCTCGGGGCAGACAATGGTCTCTAACAGCCAGGAGTAGGTGCAAAGTAAACAGATAGTTATAAAAATCAATACCCAGCAATTGGGTCTGCGAGACACGGGTGATGAAATGCGGGGAGATTTGTGGCTGGGAGGGGAGGGGAGGGAGGGGGAGCAAGTGAACCGTGTTTAACTCTTAACTGCTTTGCAAGCTGTGGGGAAACATGCTTGCTTTGGCTTGTCCACGTTGCTCTTCGTCAAAAGCCCAGGGTTTTGCCCGACCGCTGTAACCACTAGTCTGATGCTGAGGTCTTTACTGCATACATAGTGGTGGTGGATTAAATCACTGTAGTGCCCTTACAGGAAAAAACAAACAAACCAATTAACATTGAGATCCCTTTATAATATTACCTAGAAGAAACCGGACCAGCTGCATTGTTACCAGCAATAGCCACACATTGCCAATGCCATTCTAGCTGCCCTGTGTGCCACTATTGCCACCTGCAAAGAACAATCTTAATGCTGTTACTGCATTGTCACTGTAGATCATTGGGCTTCTGCAGGGCAATGGAAACTGCCAGGTGGTGCCAACAGGCTACGGGCAATACGATTGTAATAAGACTGGCATAATAAAAGCATTGTCCCTGCTTGAGACACATGGGAGTGTGCAGTAACACTCAAATAACCCTGCTGTCTTGTGCATCCTCATACCAGGATCCAGTGCTCTGCAGTGAATGCTTTTTCCACAGCAGCATCTGCACAGCCCTCCTGGTTTGTGAAAGGAGGTGGATTACACTAGCCGGGAGATATGACTAATGGGGAACTCAAAATAGAAGCATTTGAGGAGGAGCAGCTGCATGTTACACCAGTGTGCACCTGCACTCCCACAAGGACCACAAGAAAGCGCTTCCAATCCCAAAGGCCCCCAATGACTGCTGAAGACAGCGCTCTCAGACAGCCCTCTAAAGTGTACCCAGCCCTGCCACTCTGAAACTTTGAATGCCAACGCGTTGGCTCACTGCAGCAAACCGACTGAGTCGAGCAGATCTGCCAACCAATCAGCTCAACTGTCTGTTTCAATAGAATCGACTCGTTCCAGCCTTTGATCATCGTTCAGCCGCCGGATATATAAATCGTGCTGTAGTTTATTTTTAAATATTTTTTTGCAAATTGCTTTTTGCTCAAGCTGCATTACTAAACTTTCGCCTGGCATCCTTTAACTTCAGCTTTTAAGTTGTAGTTTATTTTAGTTATTCTTTTTAAACTGGTAATGGATGTTTATCCCTTCAGGCTAAATGTCTGAAGGTATTTTTTTTTTTTTATTCTACATAAATGCAGGGAATTCATCAAGGAATACAGTCTCTCTCTGTAGCTGCAGGGACTGTAGTCTGGAGACAAATACCTGCAATCTGCTGCAGTTTTGGGTGGGGGTCGTTGCAGCGCTGGGATCAGCCCACTGAGCTGCTCACAGAAGTGATTCCGTTGCAGACTGCAGGAAGACTGACACATGAATTCATTTCATTAATGAATAGTGTGCTTTTTCACCCCTTTGAAAAGGGGTTGACACATTAGTACTAGACCTGGGACCAATTCCAATTCCAATTCCATTTACAATTCCAATTCCATTTACAATTCCAATTCCAATTCCAATTCCAATTCCGCAGGTGTGCCCAGGCTCAACCACAGCTACAGTTCTAATGAAATTCCGAATAGCACAATTACAATTGAAGCAGACCCCCGCTCTGATTGGCACCCTTCTATCCTTCTCTTTTGCATCTCTGTTCTTTTCTGCTATCTGCTTTCTCAATCTGTATATTTATCTCTGCCACTGCTGTACTCAGTTCCCTGACTATATGAAACCAAATTAATTAATTCTACAGGGTGATGCAAAACGCAGTGGTAGGGTTACAGTACAAGGAGTCAGGGAATAGTTGAATACAGATCATCACGGGTCTGTTAGTTAGCTCGTTCAAACTGTACAATCACGACTCCTTATCCGACCGACTAGAGATTAAAAAAAAAAAAGAAATTCTACTTTAAAAATCACTTTTGATTTTTGAAGAGTGCCGTGTTCAAAGCAGTCAGAGGTGCCGTTTTCAAACAAAACAAGGTGATCTGGGTGAAGCTGGAGCAGAGGAATGATTTATTCTAATCAACAGCAATGCCAGCTTGACTGCACTGTCAGGCTGTGGCAGCTAGTTCTACAGGAAAGCAAATCCACAAGGTCATCCTTACAAAGATTATTCTATTTCTAAATGTTAACGCTTGTTTTTGCAACCCAGTTAACACAGTATTCTAGTTACACACGTTGGACTGCAGTGTGTAATCCACATACTGTGTACAGTATATGCAGATTCATTTTGAAATCTCCAGGGTGAAATCTAATTGTCGTGTTTTAACTGCTCTATTTTCTTGTATTTCTAAAGGATTGCTTTGCAGCGTTTGAGGATATTAGTCGCCTATCATTTTTTTTAAAGGGCTTCATTTTAGGTTGGGTTGTCTGCTCGAGGCAGAATGCAATTTGATGTGCTTTTATGTAAATTACTGAAAGTGAGATGAGAGAATATACAGCATGCAACTCGTTTATTAGTGCAGAAAATAAGCTTTATCAGAAACTCATTGCTCCTTATTCAGAATATGGGTTAACATCTGTTACTAGTCCCATTTAATTCAGACAATAATCAGCATTATCAGGATACATCTCCAATTCATATTTAACATAATAGAACTGTACGTCACTGTACATGGATCCTATCTGAATTTCATGTAACTACATAAGATCCCAGTGTAAATGAGGCTTAGGCATCAATGTCCAGTGGTTAATGAATGCATAAATACAGAACACACTGTAGATAAATTATTACTTTATTTCATATGTAAGGATTTTTTTCCCTGAATGGTTGTGAACTTGTTGAATACCCCTAACCAATACATATACATATATATAAAAACAACCACTTCAAACATGATGTGCTGCTGGGAATCACTTAAGCTTGACGAGACTGATGCCTCTTATTTGACCCCTTCTCAGTGTCAGAATGAATGGCTATTTGCTTTTGCTTGGGGGGGGGGGGGGGGGGGGGAACAGCTGTCTGATGATAACAGTGCGCAGTGACAAAAGAAAGATGCTTCTTAGCGAGGATAACGGTTTGCCAGTCCCTAAACCCGCAGGGATTTTATTCCATTCAATGCACATGCATCAATTTCTGTTTAATCTCTTATGAAGCTGTAAATGGGAGTGCACTGATATTACTAGCCTGTTTATTAAACGTGTTTCAAATGGTTTGAATCACTAAAGTACTGGAAGAGAAACCAAACTGCGGGATCATAAAACTGCAAATTCATTTATTCTTGTTATTTTATTGACGTGTGTAATCTGGAGAAAGCGTGGGACGTGCGTAACAAGGGAGTCAGTTAAAAAATATATATATATACTGCGTGTATATATATATATATATATATATATATATATATATATATATATATATATATATATATATATATATATATATATATCTATATATATATATATATTAGCTCAAAGAGCCAGCTGCCCAACGTTTCGATATGTTGTACATATCTTTCTCAAGGGAGCCTGTGTTTGAATCAAAACATTGGAGGTATTTATAGGTTTTTGACAGCATGACTACTTGTTATTTTTTACATTCAAATCCATGATTTATTCTTACATGATGTAATGGTGTTCTATATATTGTGACATCATTTTTACTTCTATCTTTGAATCTGTATTAATTCTAATTAATACTACTTTATATAAACTTATATTTTTATTATATCATGCAATGCTGGCTCTGAGGATCAGTCTAGATTTGGCCTCCCCAGCGCATCAGCATGCACAATTTTTGAATGAATGTTGTTTATTTATTTAAATATTATATATTTATTGAAGTTAATTAGTTCATTCTTTTCTGTTGAGTCCCGCTGGCATAATCGTGTTCAGTCTATTTATCCATTTACTTTCTTTTATTCTTCTATATGTCTCATTGTCTAATTTGAGCTGTTCTAATACTACAAACTTTACATCATTTATGTCATGTCCTTGACTGGTGAAGTGCTGCACTATTGGTTCATTCATTTTTTTTTATTTCTAATTAATGAAAGGTGGTTCTGAATTCTTTTATATAAAGTAGTTCCAGTCTCTCCAACATATTTGATTTCATCACATTTTTCACAGGCTATTCCATAAACGACATTGCTATTTTTACAGTAGGTATTAGTTTTATATATATATGAGTGTGTGTGATCTGGACCACCTGATTAAACAGCCGCTGTGAACGTGATGCTGGATCACAGGTGAGCCATTATTAAACATTACTAAACACATACATGAACTGATATCTGTATCTGTGTGAAGGGTCTCCTTCTCCTTAGCCATGAACCTGTATTAAAAAACACTTAGGACCACCTGACCTGCAATTGTTTTCTATGTATACATGAGTGTTAGGAATGTCAATGGATCTGCAGCAGCTCCCAGAGGGGCTGCCTATAGAAGACCTGCCTTTTTAATAGAAAAAACACACAGACAATGATTAGCTGATTGACTGCACAATTAGGGGATTAGTCACCCCAGCGTTAAAGGGAGGGGGGCGCGGGCAGCGACAGAGCCGGGCTGCTGTACGCTAGGTGTAGGTCTCGTTCCACCTTGTACAGCCTTGCTCCCTGTTGCCTCCCCAGCCTGCTGTTCGCTCCCAGTGACATCTGCTCTGCGCTTGTCCCTTCTGTGATCGGGTACCCCAGTGCAGATGTTCCGGTCCCTGGGTCCTGCGCGAGCCAAGCAATGCGGCCTTTTGATGTGTGATGAAACGGAGTGGAGCGAGCCGCTGGGGGGAGGGGGGAGGGCGGTGGGGGCTGGCTCATTAGAATTTCAATCAGCGCGGCTCTTGCCTCGTCCCCGCCGCGCAGCTCCGAGGTGCGGAGGGCTGGAGATGATCCGCTCCCCAGAAAATAATCAGAATAAAACAACCACCTTGATACAAATTCAAATTAAGAGTGTATGAGAGCAAGACCAAAGGCAAAAAAACAACACGCCAGGGTTCTCTTATTTATTTTTTTGGCTCTTACGGGAGACTGGAGCAGCCTGGCTTAAGTGTGGTCTGATTATCTCTCTGGATTTTGATATGGAGGGGCAGTGATTCGAGTACTGTGGGTACTAGATTTGCAATGGGTAAAGTGCTGGACGGTATTGGAAATAAAGTGCATAACATAACTATGAGTCCCCATTCCTAGCTGGGTTGCAGAAGTACTGTCCTTGCCTTGTGATTCCCAGTTAATTAAGAGGCACTTGAACTTGACACCATGCACTACACTTCACCATGCCTCTCAAACACACAGTCCTGCACACCACAGCCCAGCAATCTAATAGCAGAGGTATTTAAACCTGCAACCTTTGGCGCTGCAGCGAGGCATTCCTACCACGGCACTATTCGAACGCACACCATGTGGTCTTCACAACACTGGGCTGAATGTCCAGCTAAGGAGTCTGCTTCCAACACCAGAGATCAGTATGTAGATTACTCACTGCGAAAACCCCGGTCTGATAGGGATCTGAACACAATCCAGGCCAGCTAAGCACTTTGAATGGAGGAGCCTGTGGCAGAGCACGTGGGGGGGTCAGGTAACGTATGGAAAGGTTAGCAAAGCGAAAAACAGAGGCAGATTTCAAACGAGTCCGGGAAGCTCAATAACGAACCGGCGGCTCCTCTGATAATACTTAGATCTATAAATGTGTGTTTTATTTTTAAGATATTCATTGTAATAATAAGCTGGCCTTAACAAGCACTTGTGGGAGATGGCTTCTTTTTCCTGTGTTTTTATTTTGTATCTTTCTGCTCTAAGCTCTGGGATTTAGGGGACTATTAGAGTGAATTTCTTTTTTTTTTTTTTTTGTAGCTAATGAATGTTCTGCATAATATTTTCTTTCTTCTTATGTTTTTTTTTTATGGATAACAGCGAGAGCTGGGGATCGGAACGAGAGAATTAGAAGCATCTTCACTGATTTAACCCTCCTAGTGCCTGGCCATGTGAGGCAGGAAAGATATATTCATCTCTACAGATATTTATGTGCATAAACCCAGGAGGCTTGGGGTTTCTCGTCATTTAGATCAGCTCTTGTCAAAGCTTCTTGCTCTAGTCCTGCACCTGTTTTGACCCAAGGCTATTTCATTGATTTTTTTTTTCTTGCCTCCACTTCATAATCCAAAGCTGCGTGTCATAATATGTAATATATTATCCTCATCAATATTTTCAGCATTGAAAAACCATTTACAGGCTTTGCAAAATGCTCCCACCCCGTCTCAATACACTAAAACTGCCCCTCATCCTTATTAACTCGCTAGCGAGGAACTAAAAGGACCATGACTGCCTCAAGGTGTAGCCTGTGCTGAGGTACCTGTTGCGTTGGTGCCGTATCCAACACGTACAAACCGGGATGTTTCTCTTGTATTCTGTGCTCAGGGCTGGGTTTTTGAAGGTTTTCCCAAGACCCGCGAGCAGGCTTTCCGACTGCAGGCAGCAGGCATCGCGCCGGAGCATGTGGGTATGTGACATGAATAAAACCGCTGTTTGGGTATCCTTGTCTATTTGAACCTGTTCCCCGTGTGCGTTTGCATGCAAGGCTGAGGCTGCTTTCCTTTTCTCCCTGCTCAGTGCTGCTGGATGCCCCAGACACAGTCCTAATTGAGAGGAACCTGGGGAAGAGGATTGATCCCGTCACTGGAGGTAATCCTACGGAGGCTTTGCCTTTGTTCATCGCACTGTTTTCTAGGGCTTCCAGTGTTTCCGAGTGATTTTGAGTCCTGTTACTCCAACGCTTTGTTCTCTAAATCTTCCTTCTCCTGGGTTTGAGCTTGTCTGGAGAATCAGAATTCCTTATTCCATTCAGATCATGTGACAGTGTGACCTTTCAACCCTGCCTATATGGATGTAGCGGACATGGTCATAAAGTGACTCACTCTTTAAGTTTGTAGTTTGCAAAAAAAAAAAAAAGGGAACATCTGTATCAACTGCTGTGACACGGTGTGTTTTAAACTTAAGGCCAACAGAATGTTAACGTGAGTTTCTGTCACTGTTGCTAATACAGAAGTGTGCTAAGGAGGCTGTGTCTGAATAGCACCATAAAACTGATCTGGTGCTGTTTGATTGACGGCGCCATACAACAGGGGGAAAAAAAGTGGGTCTGGGTTATTTTTTGGGTCTGATCCCCACCCGTCTGTTCCACGTGTTCCTTCCACTCCCCAGATGTGTACCACACATCCTTCGACTGGCCCAGCAGTGAACATGTGGAGAAGCGGCTGGTGGAGGCGGATGGGATCTGGGAGTCTGAGACGGTCGCCAGTCTGCTGGAGTACCAGAGGAACCTCAAAGGACTGGAGAGCACCTACAGCACCGTCTCCAGAGTCATCAACGCAGACCAGCCCAGCATCGACGTCTTCTCACAGGGTAGGTCCTGTCACAGAGCCCCTGCTCCCACTGTAGTCGCCAACACTGAGAGCCACGCCCAAGGGCAAGACTTTTACCTTGAGTTCCATTCCTAATGGTGCCATTGATTTGAAAGCCTTACTGTTTGACTCAAAACATGCATCAGGCATAATGATATAGAGTTTAGTAGGACATGCACTGTATTAATGTCCTATAAATAAAAGCCTTATCACATCTATCTGGTAATAACCCCTTAAAATCCATTTTATAGGCCATGGGTATTGACAAGATCTGACCTCACTCAGTTCATCTTGATTTTGAGATCTTGAATACACAGACATGCATGTAGTATGTACTGGATATACATTTTTACAAACAAAAAAAAAAACAACAACAGATTTTCTTATTTCAAAGATGCTCTTGTCTTCTGCAATGCCGCTAATTCCTTTTCGGGAGTGTATACCCACTTCCTGGTGTTTTTCTTAAGCTTTATTTTGATCCAGACAGACAGGTTTTCCCCACGGACTTTGTCAGATAGGAGTTCAGCTTCTTTCATAGCCCTGTACTGACCTTCATGCTGATCTGCTCTTGACTTTCGAACCCTTAGCGATGGTCTCCTCCTGTACAGGAGGTCTGTTGGCGTGGTTTGTCTGGCGTGTGTGAATTCTGTGTGGCTGGTGATCTCATTGAGGTTCTTCACAGCTGATAGACCCTGCAGCGTGCCGGCTTTGTTCTCAGCAGGGAGGCCCTGGTTTGAGTCAAGCTTCTTTCTCTCTTCACTGACCCCTGCTGGTGGTGGAGGGGGGAGGGCTAATGCTGCAGTGGCTGCACTTGGTTAGCCATGAAGAGGGGATGCTTTGCTTCTCCTCTCCATCAACCTGCCCTTCGTCTTATTGCTTTTGATGGTTAGCCCAAGGTGAAGCCAAAGGCTAAGTGCATCCCAGGTGGGCTGAAACCAGGATAAACAGCACTCGCCGAGGCTAGTGAAGCCATTTGAATACAATCTCTACGAGATTCTACTTGGCAACATTTATTCTTTCTTTAATTATTCGTTTAATTTGTGAATTCACGGCTCTGTATGCAGCCTAGTTGCCTTTGTTCCAGAATTGTTAAAAAAAAAAAAAAAAAAAAACCCTCTGCTTAGGGGATGATCTAGATAATGTTTACCAACGGTGCTGGAAACTCAAAACGCTACCCAGCCAGAGAGATGAGCTGCTTCCAGTCTGTAACACTGTATGTCAGACGGCATGCTTCTACCTGCTGCTAGGGCTGTGGCATTAAGGTGTCAATTTTCTTGTTTATAATGGGGTGTGAGCACAACTCAATCGAGTCTCTGTCGGATCACTGTGTGCTGTGGGGTGCTGTTCTGTCAGGCGTGTGTCATCGCTATTATATATCCATTTGCCTTCCAGCCACAAGCCCCAGTCTCCAAGTGAGGACTTTAGATTTGGGCCCCTTTTTTACAGCTAACCCACTAACCACTCCAGGCCTTATATAGTGCACAGTGTGATCACGTGACACTTCCCATGATTCCTCAGCATAACGGTGCTGCCAGCGTTTGGTCCTAATCTTCTCTAATTCATTGGCCACAGCTTTTTGTGTGATGTGTAGCGTACAGCCAAGTAGACTTTCTGATCTCCACTGGTAACACCACTAATGCTAGTACTAGGCTTTCAATAGGAAATAAAGATGTTTAATATTTAAGATAGCCTGTGGATGTAACCTTAAGAGCAGCCTCATGTTTGTGGTGTGATTTGTTAAAGCGAGGTTTGGGGGGGGGGGGGCATGATGTCATGGTGTGATTTTATAATTAATCCCTTTTGATTTACTGATTACATTAAATGAAAGAAAAAAAGAGTTTTCGTATTTCCTTATTAACTATTCATGATTTATGATTGAGATACAAACTGCGATAAAGCAGTCGCCTTGAATATTGATTATTGCTAATTAAAAATGCACTTTGATTTGCGGTTACGAGCTGACTTCTCTTTCCTTTTCCCTGCATTTTCATTTTTTTTTATTATTTGTTTCTTTAGCGTTGGAGTTTTACACCGCTGCTTGAGGTTTCGTATACCAATTAGCAGCCGAGACCATACAGGGAGTCATTAGTGCTAATTAGCCTGTGGTTAATTACTATACATTAAAGGATCACATGGCAGAAGCGTATTGTTCAGGAGAAGCCCGACTGCAAGCAGCTGTTAACATGCTTGAGAGGGTCACGCTGCAAACAAATCCTCCCTTGGAACAGAAAGCAAGGCTTTCATGATTAATTGATTGCCTATTTTATTTTCAGATTAGCCGGCTTTCTGTTTATTTTTCGTCTGTTACATTTCTAATTTTGTGACTAAAAGGTGCTGGATTAAGAGAGAGAGAGACTAGAGGGTTCTCTTTATCCACACGGCAGGGTTGGGGCACTCTGTAAACTTGCCCCTATGCTGCCAGCGTGCCACGGCTCCGCACTGTAGGGAATACGATTCAAGGGTAAGTAGTCTTGTCCCCGATGCCCATTTGAGTTTATCCCACGTGACATACCTATTAACCCATGACCTTGTACACACAGCCAGTGCAGCTGTGGTAAAAGGGTTTATTCACAGGTAGAGCTTGGGAGACTGATGTGCTGAACAGTGTCATTCTGTCGAACCAAGATCGGATTAAAATCCTGTTTAAACTCTCCTGCTATGTCAGTTAGGTTATATAGTCCTGTCCCGATTAGTTTTTCTGCGCATTATAAGCAAGGCAGAGTATGGACAAAACACGGTAAGATACAATAAATGCATACTGCACATTTACTTTGCAAATCCAGATATTGTCTGGGGTTGCTTGGCCCAAACAAGAAATAAGCTAAACCGTGAATCACACAGACCCTGCAACAGTGAGCAGGTGCAAAATCACAGCGGGTTGCAATTCTTGTGTCTTCTGTGAGCTAAAGCAGTTGCTTCTTCAAGTTCAAACCAGGACCTTTTTTTGTTTTTGTTCTCGTGGGGGGCACATGGTTGATCATCCTGCTTATTTGTCTCCCCAAACAGTCCTGACCTTTGTGCTGAGCCGGCATCGATCCGTAGCCCCCCACACTCCACGGATCCTCCTGCACGGACCCCCAGGCAGTGGGAAGAGTCTCCAGGCAGCACTAATAGCTCAGAAATACAACATTGTCAACAGTAAGCCCTCAATTACAGCAGCGCCTTCTCTTCTGTCTCTCCAGTATCGATCCCCCCATCTTGCCACTCTGTCAGTCAGCAAATGTAATCTGTACAGCTATGTCAGTCCTTGTTTTATTTGTGGCTCTCTTGTGCTCATTAAACAAGGGGCCAGCACTTCTGGATAATTTTAAGTACTTATTGGGACTGGTAATACAGCTTTTCTGAACAGCTGCTCTCTGCAAACTTGATTTAATCGATAAAGAATCATTGCATTGCACTTAGGAAGGACATTTATTTTCTCCAAGCATGCCTTGTCTATTGTCTACCACATCCCCACTGAGACCCAATTCCAGACCTCTCAGATTCAAATACAGTATAAACTACATACTCCCCTCACACGAGGTCTGGATAATGAAATGCAGGGATGGCCGTAGTTAATATATGCGAGTTCCTTGCTGGTTTTCTAGCCCGGTTTCCTCTGCTCTACGTGTTTCCAGTTAAATACCCTTTTTTTTAATGTCCTATGCGCTTTCATTTTGCAGTTCCATCTGCCTTTCGTAACCCCCCACAACACTGGAACAAGCTTGTCTTGTATTCTGTTTGCCTTTTCGTTCTAGAGGGTACATTGGGTATGCTGTTTCTTCAAACTTTAATGCACCTTTTCCCTTTCTTCCCTGGTAGTTTGCTGTGGGCAGGTTCTGAAGGCGGTGGCAGCAGATGAAACAAGTCAAGGAGAGCTCATTAAACCGGGTCTGGAAACCGGACAACAAGGTACAGCCGTGTCTCGCTGCAGAATGCGCACTGAAGCTGATCGCAGGGCTGCTTTTGCAATGCTAAACTGCATACTGCTCACCATAATAGAGTGAGGTTGTTTTAACGACTTCCGCGCCACAGGATCTCAATGCCCCAGCACATACATGGGAACTTTCATTAATACATGCAGGTTAAGAAGTAGGACCCACTGTTTAAATGTATAATAGACCATTCCATAACTTTCAACAGCAAATCATAAGATACATAGTATTGCAGTTATAGAAAGAAGCATGCATGCATTCGTGGGGGTAGAAACCTTTTGTTATAAATTCATGCATACACGTATGTTATGACACACAAAGGCTTAGCGATACGTTTAAACAAAAGAAACCTTTATGACAACTGGATGCCAGTGTAATCTACTCCAGAATGCTTCTCACGCTCTGTGCATTCTCCTACGCCTGCTGTGATCATAGCCTTCTGCATTGCACAGTGCAGGAGCCTGACGCTGCTCAGTAGCATTGCACAGTGCAGGAGCCTGACGCTGCTCAGTAGCATTGCACAGTGCAGGAGCCTGACGCTGCTCATTGGCATTGCACAGTGCAGGAGCCTGACGCTGCTCAGTAGTATTGCACAGTGCAGGAGCCTGACGCTGCTCAGTAGCATTGCACAGTGCAGGAGCCTGACGCTGCTCAGTAGTATTGCACAGTGCAGGAGCCTGACGCTGCTCAGTAGTATTGCACAGTGCAGGAGCCTGACGCTGCTCAGTAGCATTGCACAGTGCAGGAGCCTGACGCTGCTCAGTAGCATTGCACAGTGCAGGAGCCTGACGCTGCTCAGTAGCATTGCACAGTGCAGGAGCCTGACGCTGCTCAGTAGCATTGCACAGTGCAGGAGCCTGACGCTGCTCAGTAGCATTGCACAGTGCAGGAGCCTGACGCTGCTCAGTAGCATTGCACAGTGCAGGAGCCTGACGCTGCTCAGTAGCATTGCACAGTGCAGGAGCCTGACGCTGCTCAGTAGCATTGCACAGTGCAGGAGCCTGACGCTGCTCAGTAGCATTGCACAGTGCAGGAGCCTGACGCTGCTCAGTAGCATTGCACAGTGCAGGAGCCTGACGCTGCTCAGTAGCATTGCACAGTGCAGGAGCCTGACGCTGCTCAGTAGCATTGCACAGTGCAGGAGCCTGACGCTGCTCAGTAGCATTGCACAGTGCAGGAGCCTGACGCTGCTCAGTAGCATTGCACAGTGCAGGAGCCTGACGCTGCTCAGTAGCATTGCACAGTGCAGGAGCCTGACGCTGCTCAGTAGCATTGCACAGTGCAGGAGCCTGACGCTGCTCAGTAGCATTGCACAGTGCAGGAGCCTGACGCTGCTCAGTAGCATTGCACAGTGCAGGAGCCTGACGCTGCTCAGTAGCATTGCACAGTGCAGGAGCCTGACGCTGCTCAGTAGCATTGCACAGTGCAGGAGCCTGACGCTGCTCAGTAGCATTGCACAGTGCAGGAGCCTGACGCTGCTCAGTAGCATTGCACAGTGCAGGAGCCTGACGCTGCTCAGTAGCATTGCACAGTGCAGGAGCCTGACGCTGCTCAGTAGCATTGCACAGTGCAGGAGCCTGACGCTGCTCAGTAGCATTGCACAGTGCAGGAGCCTGACGCTGCGCAGTAGCATTGCACAGATGTACAAGCTGTGAAGTGACAGTTTTTGTATTTCATTGACCTTTTTTGCAATGTGGGCCGAGACCACTGGAGTTGAATGAACTTGTCCTTCCTGTATTTAAACCAGTTTTGTTGTGAATTTCTCAAAAATGTGAAGATCGGTTAATCAACAAACTAAATATTAATAAAAAAAAAGTCTTGGCTGAGGTTAAGTTATACAGTACGTGGTTGACGGTTGATTCTGCAGGTTCTTTCTTTCTTTCTCTGTCACGTTTTTTTCTGTCCTGTACAAATGTATACAGACACAGTATATTAGCAGGTTTCTATCTGCTGATACAGACGCAGTTACAGTACATGCATTCAGTCATGCTCAGTGCTGTGTATATAAACGAATATGGGAGTCCCTCAGCTCTCAAGTGTTTTCAGAGCCACAATATTTCACAATAACATTTTTACTGAAGGCAGCTAGCGATGAAGCTTTCGGTTGAGAAGCAATTTATGCAAAGAGCGCTAATGTTATCGGTCACAACTGGTGTAGGGGTATTCCTTGGGGTGTGCCTCGGCTCTTCTGCGCCCCGTTTTCTAGCAGTTTCGTGCTTTTAACGTCACAGTTGAAATGTAAACAGCATCGCAGGGGGCACGATCTTTAAGTGTCTGCTGGGAAGGCAGCGAGCGAGTCGCAGCTCTGGCTTAATGAAATAATAATGCACAGCTCCAGTGGCTGTAATTTGCACATGAAAATCAGATCCTTTCCCATCCTCTCCATTTAATCTGAGGGCGATGACAATTCCTCGTCTCAGTTTACATGCAAATTACTTTGTCAAGGCTTTCCTCAGAGATTAGGCAGAGCCATTTTTTTTTCTGTAAATGAATATTTTCATGGTGCAGAGACATTTATCTGTGTTATTAAAAAAAAAAAAACTGCATTTTATTTTTAGTACAGTAGGCTTATGGATTCCTATAAAATAAAATCTCTGGGCTGTTTGACAGCTGAAACCACTGAGCCACACTGCTGCCCAGTCTTTCACTCCAACCGCTAGACCACACTACTTCCCAGTACATCAGCACTAACAAGGCTGAACTACTTCCCAGTCCATCAGCTCTACCCGGTAGGCCATACTGCCTCCCGGTCCCTATGCCTTACCCACTAGGCCACACAGCTTCCCAGTCCTGTGGCTGTAACCACTAGGCCACACTGCCCTGCAGCCCTGAGCTGAAATCTCTAATTTAGTTGAAAGACGCTTCCCTTTACCGCAGCCCATCACAAGCAGTTAGTTATAACGGACCCACTCCAGAGACAGAGACCTGCGATGGATGCCAGTCACTGTGCGACTTGCCTAAAGCAACTTCTTATTAATTTAATAAACATCCCGCAGAGACTCGCAGCTCTGTGGCGTGTAAAGATTTGCTGCTGGTGTGTGCCGAGTTCAATCTAATCGGATGTGTGCCCCACTCCACCACAAGCAGAAGGAAAGGTCTGTGGCACTGTGGTTGTGGCGTGCTGCTGCTGCTGGTGCTGCTGGAGCTGTCCTGTGCTCATGACATTCAAGAGTCCCGTCTGCTGTATAGGTTGCGCGCTGCGGTTTCATTTCTGCTGTAGCTCATGCGTTTTAACTGTCTGGATTTATGAGATCAATATGTGGTCTACCAACGACAGGACCGCACTCTTCCGAATGCTAGTCTAGTTATAGAGAATATTCTCAAAAGAAAAGAAAAACAGCAAGTTATAAAAAAAAACCTGAAGAAAAAAAGGCATTTTTTTTGCCCAGAAGCCGTAGGAGTTTTGACATCAAAAGTACAGTAAAAATGTAAATTATATTCCGTTTAATTTTACTTCTTTTTTAAAAAATTTTAGTTATACTTTATACCAGCAATGGATAAGCAGGTAGTTAAAAAAGGAGCCTCTCTTGTCTGAATTGTTGGCTCACAGTCCACAGGGAGTTCCCAGCACTGTTTGCAGACTCCTCTCCCTCTCCCTCTCCCCCCCTCTCTCTCTCTCTCTCCCTCTCTCTCTCTCTCTCTCTCTCCCTCTCCCCCTCTCTCTCTCTCCCTCTCTCTCTCTCCCTCCCTCTCCCCCCCTCTCTCTCTCTCTCTGTCTCTCTCCCTCTCTCTCTCTCTCTCTCTCTCTCTCTCTCTCTCTCTCTCTCTCTCTCTGCCAGTGTCAGTGTGCGGAGCTGCAGGCAGAGAGCTCTCCGCCTTAAATAATTTACAAGTTGATTAATAGACTCACATGGGTATAATTATGGAAGGGAGAGACGGCAGGTAGTGTAACCAGTACAGTGCTTAAGGGAATTAGAGACCAGAATTATTAAGAAAAGAAAAGAAAAAAACAGTGTTATATAAAGAGAGCGAGAGAACCCCTTTCCAGGGCTGCGAGGCTTTTGAAGCTGGTTCTAGAGGAGCTCGAAGCCCCAGCTCTTTTGAAGTGGAAATTGGACAGTTTGGATCCATCGACTTTAATTTTTCACAAGCTCCAGGGACCCCTTATTGAAAATAAATTCTTTCTTTCTTTCTTTTTCTTTTTTCTATTTCAGTTTTTTTTTCAGAATTCATCCTTTAGAAGTCAAAATATCTATATATTACAAAATCTTTTTTTTTAATATACACGTATAGCTGCCCCAGAGCCAGACTGACACTGTGCAGATCTATACATCTAAATGCAGCAGCCTGTGCGTGGGTGGCTCAGTGTATGCGTGTGTGTAGCTGCAATACTTTTATTGATTAATAAAAAATAAGGAATATATAGGATCATTTTTACAATACAAATCCTCACCTCAAATTTGCAGATCAATCCACAGCTTGCATTTTTTTTTCAACCTAAACTACTAAACTAATACATTAGAATTGAGCTGTGATTTTGTATATTTTAAAATCCTAATTTGAAACCCAAGTATTTCTCTGATTTCCGTTCGTATTTTTTCTGTAAACTGCAGAACAGTTTTATGTGTCTTCTTTGGTGACAGCGTGGTAGGACTCATGAAATTTGAAAGGGCTGGAGACTGTGCCTTGTGTAACAAATACTGTATCCGTGAATTTCTCCCCCCTTCTGACACATTTAAACCACTAGATGGTGATAGTGAAGTTAAAATAATGAACGTGTAGTGTTGGTTGATTTATTTATTTATGGTTTTAGTCTGGAATAACAGAAGTGGATAGCAGTATATCTTTTGTGGTTGTACACAAAAAGGTTTAACTTAATATAAAATTATTTATTTCAGGACGTTTCGGACAATGGCCCTTCTTCAGCTGTGTAGAAAAAACCCCCAAAAAAACATTACCTGTACAGGTTGAGGGCATAAAGCACACCTTCCCCTCCCAGCCTGCAGAGGGCGCTGATGGTGTGTGTGTGTTGTTTTCAGTGCCTGACAGCACGGTGCTGAAGATCCTGACTGAGCGCCTCAGTAGACTGGACTGCACCACCCGCGGCTGGGTCCTGCATGGCTGCCCTCGCAACCTGGAGCAGGCAGAGAAACTCAACAGTGCCGGCTTCACGCCAAACAGGTGGGCCTCACTTCCAGCGCTCTTCATATAGATCACAAGTTATAGCCTAGTTGTTTTAGGGCGTCTGCAACAGTTCTGAGCGGTTCGGAGTTCTGTTTCTCCTCCAATTGAATGGGAACATTTTTTCTCACTATTCTCACTATCACAATCCATTATCTGATCCTGCAGAACACTAGTAAGCTTCGTTTGACTACTTCCGCGTACCAGAGAAATCACGACACACGCAGGGATGGGAATCAGACTCCTATTACATAGCTGTTTCACTGATTCCAGGTTTTACTATGAGCTTGATTAGCCACAGTGTACAGGTAACAAGCTCAGGTGTGCTTTGCTAAATTCACAGTAAAACTAGGAAAGGATCGGGTTTTTGGACATTGTAATACCTGTGCTTTACTTTCAAGAAACATTAAGAAAACTGTTAGCAGACCACAACATTACCAGCAAAGGCAACACAAAGGATCTGGAGCAAAACCCGCACAGCACAGCTGTCCTGATACGATAGCGCATTGGTTAGCATTATAGACAGGGGATATATATACGACTTGGGTCTCGAGTGACATCAATGCAGCACTTTTCACCAGCGCTTAACTCATTAAAAAAACAAAAAAAACAATGTGCATACCAATATGGAAAATAAAAGCTTGTTTTAAGCATCGCAATGCTGCGAGAGACTCTTAATGGCTGCAGGCAGTTTATTCGCAGCATCAGCAGCGTGGCTTGGAAAAAGAAGCCCCTCCGGCCACAGCTTTAGCCCTGGGAATTGAAGCAGAAAAGCAGCCTGATGATCTCGGGTCGGCTCTAATTGGATCCTGGATAAATAAGGACTCCGGGGGACTCCAGTGGGACCTTTCCAGAGATGCATCTGATTGAAACAGACAAAAAGAACGAAGGACAGAAAGTTGCAAGTGGAAAAGCCTCACGCTGGAGAGCCAGCTCAGACCTCTGGACAGTAACTGAGTCCAGTGACATTCTACCACAGGTTTCCATTGTGGGAATGCGACTTGATATTTTCTGCATGTCGCACATTGAATAAACATAATGCATTCCCAACCCCAAACCGCTGTATACATACTGCTTTGTAATTACACGCGCCAGCCTGGCCCTGGAGACAGGATATCACAGGGCTGACTGGGGTTTGTGCGGGATGTGCTTGAGAATCAGGTAGATGGTAAATAAGATCAGCGAAGAGCTGTATGGAAGACGGAATTTTCACTGGGATATAAGGGATCTGCGTTGAGTCTATTCAGTGGTATCTGGGATGGGACTCTCTGATTGGGGTCTATTGAGAGGCTTATGGGATTGAGTCCCGAGATTAGGGGGCGATCGAGAGGTATAGACTGAGAATAAGGACCAGCTAAGCGGTATTACTGGGGGCCTTTCCCTCGGTGTGGTTAGGAGGGTTAACAGGGATTTGCCTGTTAGTGCAGAGGCAGAGTTCTGTGGATAGCGGAGAGGGCAGCGCAGGTTAATTAGTCCATTACAGGGAGGCTCAGCCCAGAGCTGTTTAAACAACGAGGTGCAAGCTGGGGCTTAGTCCTCATTACTCCAGCTAAAGGAGCACCAGCAACCCAGCGAGCTGCCATTTACAGGGAGTTTGTCAGGCGTGGAGGAGAATATTCATCACAAGAGAATCAGGGAAGGGGGAAGGGGGGCGGATCTTGGACTTGTCAGGATCTTTATTATCACCTGAGCCAAGCAGTGCTCCGATTATCCGAACTACCTGAGCAGGTAGGTTCAGATCTCCGACTCAGATTACCCAAACTATCTCAGCCCCTGAGGATCTGATCACAGGCTCAGATTATCAGAACTGCCTCTGGAAGCTCGCCTGCCTTGGTGGTGGCACGGTGGTAGGTGCGCAGAGCTGGGTATCAAAAACAAGGGCAATAGGTTTGACTACAGAGGCCAGGGATTGGACAGTATAGGCTTGAGTCGTGCTTACAGGGCAATGTGGCACAGCTGCCAAATACACTACATTTCAAACACTGCTTCAAACGAAAAAAAAAAAAAAGCTCCACCTGAGTTCAGGATGGGTTAGATCTCAAAGCGCACGTTCCTCTTGTAATCGTAGGCTTGCATAACAAGCACAATTATTTTTTTTCTACACCCAGGGGCCCTAGAACAAATTCCATTTTGAACTCCAAATAAGATACAGTAACCTTTGCACTTTTCAGCCGGGAGTGTGGGTTAGCAGCTGCTCTTGCAGGCTGGATGCCGCCCATCCACTGTCGTCCCAGAGGCTCCACAGTATTGATATAGCAGATTCAGAAGAGATCCGTCTGAATTGTGATAGTTCAAACTTTAAACAGAAGCTCCATTACAGCACTCGGGGAAAATCAACATTGCCAACTAAGTCACGCGTTGGTGAGCGTCGGCACGTTAATATTGAGAGGGCGTGGGCTCGGTCCTTGCCTTGGATTGGCTCAGCTTTGAACCTCACAGTAGTGCATAGGATAGATAGGCTGTGTGGTTAGGTCTTAAAGTCGATCAAATCCTACACACATGGTCGTTTTATAAAATATATCAAAGTTATAAATCAGTATTTTAGGCAAATGAATAAAGCCTAAGGTTGGCGCTGGAGCTACTTTGTAGAGTAGCTTGTAGCGTTTATGACGCAGCAGAGTGCCGCTAAGCACTGTGATTAAGTGTTCGTCTATTGCAAGCCTTTGATCGTCCTGCGGTTCATGGGCCAGTGCTTTACCGGTCTGGCATGAGGAATGACTCAGCTGACTGGGCAAGCTACCACAGGCCTCTCACATAGTCTACACCACACTCTCCACCACAATGAGCATACAGCAACAGACAGCTCACTCAGCAGGAATGTATGAATACCATCTAAAACAATGCCAGTACTGCTAGTAGTGGCAAATACTGTGGGAAACCGTACTGTTTGTGGACTATGGGCAGACAGATTTCTTAGTAAAGAAGTGAACCTTACAAGTCGTTTGCCCATAAAGTAAATGACCAGTGGGCCATAAAGTGGGCCAGTCAATCCAGCTGTGAAAGCGTTCTAAAATCAAGGGCATGACTCTGACCAGTTTACCCTCCTTCACAAGGAGGTCCACTGATTCATAGTGCTGTAACAGTGCCCTATGACTCTGCATAGTATTGGCAAAAGCCTGTAACCTTTGGACCCACACCAGATGCCCACCTCATCCAATTGGACATGTCCGCACTGCGACCCTAGCTGCCCCCTCTCTCTTTTATTAACAATAATTAGACTTGTCGAACTAATAGAGGGGAATCAACTCTAATTACCCTGCGGAAAGCCCCAATTATACCATTAACATCCCTCAGTGTGGACTTAATGGCGAGAGACCTCATTTGCATAGCATTAGCTTAATTGAGCCGGAGGGCTGTGGTCTGCTAGCGCTACACAATGGAGAGATAATGTTACTGATGGGATGGCAATGGTCGGGTGGCAGCGATTTTAACTGACAGCTTTATTAATTAACAGCTATCTGGTTACTTGGACTTTAAAACAGATAAATAAATAAATCAACAACACAGCGGTGTGCCAACCCATGTGGTGCAACGGGCCGCTCGCCAGGAGCTGGGGTGCGTGCCTTCAGAAGGTCTCTATACCCATTGAAATCCGCTCTGTAATCTGCCTAATTGTGGGTCTTTCATATCCTCCAGACAAAACACTTCTATCACGCCCAGCCATTAAAAATGAGAGTTGCTGCTTTACCTATTTGTAATGAGTGGCAGGCTGTCAGGACGCTGTGTTAGGTCCTTGTCAGGTCTCAAGACAGACCACAGTTGAACCTGTTAAACCTCCGTCCACACCCTGATAAGCCCACAGTGGAATGGCCCTCCAGGACAGTGACTGGACACCCCTGGGTTAGAGCGCTGGACTTTGAGTAGCTTGCTAACGTCCTGGTCCGGCAGCAGTTTTGAACAATATCCCAGAAGTAGTTTTTTTTCAGGAATATGTATCCCTTAGTACCATTGCAGCCTTTAACTTCAGCCCAAAGTGTAATGCATCTTAAAGGTTAAACAAAGAGCACGCTGGTCCAGGGGCTGAGTTAAGTCACTGTGTAATGCTCTTGTGCTTCTGTCACTTCCCACAAACCTTTTTTGGTGTGGGAAATATCCTAAGCATAAGAGCCAGGTTGGAAGCCACGTTTGTTCCTTTCCCCCCTGCCTCAATTCAGAGACGGCTATACTGACATGAACATCAGGCATCAAGACTGTCTATCAGTCAGCGTTCCGCCTCTCTGAAGACCGTGTTTCCACAGCGGTGCTAGCATGACCCCTTGACGAGGACATCCCTCGCTTGTTAGTGGAGGCTTTGAATGCGGCTTTAAATAAACCAGGTAGCCAGAACCGAGGCGCTTTTGTTATGGAAAAACCGCCATTTGATCCTATTAAAAAAAAAAACAACAAAAAAAACACACACACACAAAAAAGTGCCTTTAGATAACTCCCCATCAGATAACGAACGCTGCCTGTCCTCCGGTTTCCTTCTTTGCATACCTGCCCGCTCCCCTTTCAAAAAGCCGATCAGTCATTTGGAGATATTAGTAATGAAGCTGAGATGGGTCAGGGAGATGCGGGCTCTGTCTCTGAGCCCGGGCAGTACAGTCACAGACCCACCATTATTTATTGAACCGTGTTGTTGATATTGGGTTTCATGTCAAACCACTGAAGCTAAAGGAGTGTTGCAGTAAAGGATCGTTCCAGCTACGCTGACGCTGTACGAACAGAGAGCGATATGAAATCCTAAATTCAGTGCAGAGTGGTGGTCAAGGGGGGAAACAGCCCTGTGCAAGTAAAAGAACTCTCTACTGCCATCCTGCTATTTGCTATCAATTCCATTTACGCAAAGTGTGTGCTACATGCAGCAGGTGTTTCTTGTTTATGTTTTGTCCAACCCCATCAAGCCTGAAGGATCGGTCTAATTAAGCTCATGCTGGAAGCTGCGTGGATCAATCTCAGTGTCAGGATCAATCGCAGGTAGACTGCGATGGGCAATCAATAGGTTAAACCTGCCCCCACCACAACCCCCTCTTCAGCTAGGCCGCTGTCGGAGGGGAGAACTGATGGCAGCCCGTCCTCCCCTCCCTCTCTCCTTCTCTCCTTCCCTCCTACCCACCCACAGCCAGTCTTTAACTACACTGCAGCTTGGCTGGGCTCCTGCTTGTTACAGCTGCAACACGAGTGCAAACAATGGAAGTCTTTGAGAACAATGAAATATGCATGGCTATCCGTGACAGTCAGATAAAGTAGAACAATTAGCTGCGTTATCCTAGAGAGTCGTGGGCAATCGGCAGCTTTACCCTGCCTCCCCTCCTAGCTATGTTCCCTCTTCCCTCCCTCTCTCCTCCCTCCCTCTCTCTCCCCCCCTCCCCTCTCTCCCCTCTCTCCCTCCCTCTCTCTTAGTTAAGTGTATTTTGTGTGTCTGTATCCCATCAAATCAAGCAACACTTCCTCTAATTGGCTTATAAATAATAGAGCCGGGCCCGCATTATAATTTAATCGCCGGTAAACATTGCAGGGGCCCTCTGTAAAGAATCTATCTCTCATTAATTTCTTAATTTCGGGAGATGGAACGGAAGGGGATCGGATGAACCGAGCCACGAAGATCACCTCAGGCTGGGAAGGGGGGATAGTTAAAAAGAAAAATGAAGGAGGAAAGACGTTGTTAGTTCTTGTTAAAGGTTGGCAGAAATTCAAGGACCCCCCCCCCCCCCCCCCCATACAAATGGTGCAAATGAGTGACAGGCGCTTGTCTGCTCTTTCAATCATCTGTCTGAAAACATCAAGCTGTCAAGTAAACAGAACAGAGTAAATTAATTCTTATGACCACCCCTTCCCCCAAAATATATCTTTTCTTCAGCCGGGCCTATGAATATTTCATGTTGAGGGGCATAAATATTAATTCTAATAGCTTTGCACAGTATTTATTATTTATTTTTTTAAGACAAATATTAATAAAAAATTCAGGAGTACAACCCCCAACCACCCCATTTCCCCCTTTTCCAAACACTTCAGAAACGTGAGGCTGAGAGCCAGCTACCTGTGACAACACACACACACACACACACATAATTATTGGTGGAACAGATCAATAGACAGACTTGACAGGTATAGACAGTACAGGCAAAGAGAGCAGTCATTCACTGAAGAAGCCCAACTCACAAGAGCCTGGGCCTCAAGTGACTTCTCCAGGAGTGGAAATAAGACAATGGTCTCTTTGATCGTCAGTCTGTATCCCACACTGTTCAACCCACATGAATATTTACCAGCGAAGATCTCACTGAAATGACACATTTAGAAGGCAAGACTGCTTGTAAAGGCTTTGAAGATGTTAAAATGTTATTAGCTTCAAGCTACCCTTCTTTCACTTTCCCATTGCATTCATCATTGTTCAAATTGGTTGTTACCAAGTACTTTTGATAAAACAAAATAGATATATTATTTAAGGTGGCTTGGTACAGTTTTTAAATTAATCTTTCAGTCTTCCCCGGACTATGAAAAATAGTTTGTGTCTGTCGGGATAGGCAAGGCATTGAAATCTTTAGGAATTTCTAATTAGGCTGAGATGAAGTTTGTTGTTTATCATTGTATAACAAGTTAACGTAATGGTAACTGAATGAATGACAAAACAGACACATCAATCAGGTGTGAGGCATGGCAATTCTTCTTTTCATCTCTTCAGGGTGTTTTTCTTGGATATGCCTGATGAGGTCGCTGTGGAGAGGGTGACTTTCAGAATGACCGACCCTGTCACAGGCCAAAGGTAAGACAGGATGATTTCATTTATTTTTTAATGAAGCGGTCTTAAACTGGTACTGCATCTTAAACAAATACCTACACCCCAAAACCGTACAAGGGTGCACAGGCAGATAATGCTCTCCTCTGCTCTCCTCTCCTCAGGTACCACTCCTTGTACAAGGCGGCCCCCAGCCAGCAGATCCAGGACCGGCTGCAGGTGAACCCGCGGGACTCAGCTGAAAGTCTGCAGCGGCGTCTGGACCTGTACCGAACCAACCTCCCGGAGCTGCAGGAGCTGTACAGCGACGCCATCTACGTCAACGCTGACCAGGACCCCCACGCCATCTTCGAGTTTCTGGAGAGCCACATCGTCAACCGGCTGCCCAAGCCCCTCTCCCACAGGTGGACTCCGAGCCCCTCGGACTGAGCCGGGCGTAGGGACTGACAGGGAGAGGGCAGACAGACGCGCACGCAGAGCTTATTCCACTCCGGTATGGTCTCTTTGCTACAGCAAGGCTGTTTAATGCAAAACACTTATTGTTTGCTGTTAGTATTTAACAAAATTTGAGTTAATTTGTAATTACTTTGGAATTCCAGACACTGCTTGTAAAGCAAATAACCAAATAAACAAAATGTATACAACTTGGATTTAGGTTTTTGTACAAAAGTGTCAAAAGCACGTCCAACCTTTTCTGTCAACTCTAGCGAGTCACTGTGGAGGCACTGCTAGATCAAGCATGTCCAGGACAAGCCCTAACTCCCACAGGACAGCAGCTCTGCCACTGCGTTTACTGTTCTGTTCATGCATTTGAACCACTTTGCCCACCTACACAAACGTTAGCCTGCTTTCTGCCTGCGTAGCTATTCCCCTATTCACCAGAACAGAACCCTAGTTAATTAGAAGTTTGTTGAATTAATGTAGCAGTAAAACGCAGGCTGCTCTTGCCTTGTCGTGGGTATGTATTAGTTCCACCTCAGTGGTCTCATAGACACTGCAGCAGCTCCACTCTGGTTATTGACATCTCCCCACTCTGCTGCACGCAGTCGCGGGTCAGTGGCCATCTCCCACTGGGCCTGGAGAGTTGAGTGTAACGGTTAGAGGAACGTGTTAACAGCCTTGTTCAACTCCCCTTAGATAAGCCTACAACCGACTTAATTACTGCAAATGAGTGACAGGATATGCATGCCTTTTGAATACTTAAATAAAAAATGATTCATTTAAAAAGATAAAAAAAAATGTTTATAGGAAATCTCTGTTGCTGTATTAAATTATATATATATACACACATACATATAAAATATGTTCTTAAACCGAAAACTGCCTCCCTGCTCTTTTGCAATCCTGCTGTAATTTATGTATTAGACAAGGCTGGGTTTTTAAATAATTTGGGTTATCTGATGTTTTAATAATTTAATGTTGAAATGTCCTGACTGGGGAAACGTTTCGGACTTGGGAGAAGAAATCCCCTTCAAATTGCAAGGATTTATTCTGCATTACAGTCAAATGGAAATTTAACCATGACATTTAGCAAAAGTGTTTTTCAGAAGCATTACTATCCTAAGGTATTACTATCCCCCCTCCAAACACGTGTGATCTTGGAGCTTTGTTCTGAAAGGACTGATCGCTACACCAAAGCGCAAGATTTAAACCCACCGGGTTCCGTTCAATTGAAACAGTGACAGCTCTAATCACAGCACTGTTTGAATATTAACAATAAAACCGAATCTGGAACGTTGCTTACGTTCTTCAACCAACGCGCTCTCTCTATCCAAGCCGTTCCATTGACAAGCAGAGGGAGGGGGGTCTTTTTTATTTTTATTTAGAAAAAAAAATCCACTACAATTTCAGTGTACAAAAGACTTACAAAACAGAAGCTTATTTACAAGAACAAAAGAAAAAAAAATTCTTGACAGACATAGAGTGCCAGATGAAGAATTGGATCCCTCAATAGCAGAGCTGCAGGACAGTTTCGCATGCCTGCAAAGAGCACCATAACATTGACGGGAAAACACACATTGAGTTTACATACCAGGAGGGTGCTGTGGGGCCACATGTGATTGTCACTGTTAGAAAGGGTTAGTATTGCTGTCCAGTCCACTGAACTGGAGCAGCAGTGGTACTCAACATTCCCATAGCCTGCTTCTCTCGCTCTCTCTGTCTCCACTGCACACTGGATAAACTGAGACAGGGTATCTATGTTCACCACGGCCAAAACAGTACCATTAATCCTATGAGAATCTCACACATTTTTATTTCATTTTAACGGCAGAAATTAATTTTTATATAACACCACTGTCTGCTTAGCACCAGGCAGAAACATAGCTTAAATACTGGGAATCCTATTAAAAAAAAAAAAAAAAGTTAATATAGCTACACGTTTGTGTTTGTTTTATTCCATTTAATTTACATGAGCTGAAAAATGAGACCGCGCAGCGCGTGCATCGAAAAACTGCAACAGCCATGAACCAACCTTGTGTAGGTGTTCACACTTTACATAGCGCCTTCTGAAACTACACTGTATCCTACTCAAGCACGCCTCATCAGCCTAAATTTAACAAACCACACAATCCACACTGTGTTAGACTGTCACCAATTGACACACTAATGATTACAGCTTAACACACCAATTAACACATTACAATTACAGCTGAAAAGTGACCACAACTCCTGTACTATCCAGAGGGGAAAAGGGTAAAGATGGACATTTAAAACATCACGTTTAGCCACTTTTGACAGCCTTTTTACGAACAAGTGTCCGCCTTCACCCTTTAATCCAGCCAATATGTATGGTATTTGGCCATCCTATTGTAAATGTAATTCTTTGATATAGGATATTCCATGAGCTGCAACATTGCAATCTCATTAAGGAGGCGGCTGTGTGGTCCAGTGGTTAAAGAAAAGGGCTTGTAACCAGGAGGTTCCCGGTTCAAATCCTGGCTCACTCACTGACTCACTGTGTGACCCTGAGCAAGTAACCTCTGCAGCTGATGCACAGTTCGCACTCCCTAGTCTCTGTAAGACAATAAACAAATAACAATAAAAATAAGATCATTCACTTGGGAATGGTCATAAACAAGTGGGCTTCACTGCCTATAACAAACACCTTGTCCCCAGTCCACTGCACTATTAAAAGACCCTTTGAATTCCTGTTGACGTATTTACAGCTGTGAGAGTGGTTTTACTCTCCAGGGTCCAAAGGTACACTGCTGTCGTGGAGCCCAGGCTGCTAAGCTCTTTGTTGTAAGATCAGTTAGGGGAGTATGAACTTCATGTCCTGTACGGCAACGCTCTCCCAAGACCCGTGTTTTTCAGCAGGGTTAATTGTATTTAACAATATGCGCCATAACCCCTGTAATTAAAAATAAAAGGCTTGCGTCTGCCGTTAGGAGCTGTCCCTCGTTATGGGGGAATCTCATTAAGAACCCCAGGAGGTTCCTTACATGCATTTTTTAGTTTTGTATATATGCAAAGCCTCAGCCGATCACTAGCTCATATAAATTAACCAGCACTCTCATTAAGTATTGGTTCAATTATATTATATGATATATACTGAGCATCAAAAGAAACGTATCATTTATATTTGGATAAAATTCACTAGATGTGATTGAAAAATGACACACTCTGTTTTAGATCAGGTACAGTGACTTTTTATTGTGCTGATTAACAATTGACATCATGAAGATGCTGCAAAATGATCTGTCGATCTTGGGCAGGTGTTGTGACTCTTGGTCTCTCGGTTCGTGGGCTGTCATTGACAGAGTGTGTCTGGTTATACCGTCTCACCAGGTTTGAAATTGCTGGCTGTGAGCACCCAAGACGGCGAGTCACAGCACGCTGCCCTCGTCCAGCCTCCAACATGTCGATCGCACGAAGGCGCTGCTCTCTTGCCAGACGTGGCATATTGTTTTTTTTCTGTGATTTTCTTTATTGCTTTTATTCAAGCTTGCAATTCAACAGCTTATTCAACTGCATATGCTTCAGTCACAGTCAGTAATGATCGAGTGCTTAAAAAGAAACCAAAAACATTTTCTCAATGTCTATCACTTATATGCTTTATTTTTTTTTTTTAAATAAATGTGTTATAATAGTGATAGGTTTCTTTTGGTGCTCATATATTTTTAAAATATTCACTTTTGTTTTTTAAAGGGCAGTTTTGTGCTGATGAATGATAGGGTGGTGGACAACAATTACAATACTGTGTAGTCTTTTTTGGAGCCCAAGTGAAATGTAATATTTGTCAATATGACATTCTAGTTCAGCACAGATCCTTTAACATGTGAAGCACTGGCTAAGCCCGTTGAACACTAAATGGTCCATTGCCATTTCTAATCACTATATTGATAAAGGGTAAAGCACACAGATGTTTGACAGGTCTCAATCACATACAGAACACTTACACACCCCTTCATGAACATTATACAGAATCTACTTTCCGTTTGAGCCGACAAGGAGAGGAGAGGAGAGGGTGGGGTGTACAGATTTCTCAAACCCTTGATCATCACACTTTCTGCACCAGAGTTCTGAACTGGAAAGTCGAATTACCCATAACTTACATTGATGGGATTTTTAATATATATATATATATATATATATATATATATATATATATATATATATATATATATATATATATATATATATATATTATATATATTTTTTTTCAAACATATAAAAAATAAAAGGGCATGTGGCAGTTAAACTGTCTGGACAGGAGGTTGGTTTTCCAAAAAGCAGAGTCTCTCCCACAGCAGTCCCTAAAACCATACAGGAGTCCTTTAGTTAGAACAGCGGGGAGTCACAGAAAGTGCAAGGTCCTTGCAAAATCCGTTTTATCCAATCGGGGTCTGGAGAAAAAAATAAATACTAATTCAACATTTGAATTATTTTAATACAAGACGACTTTCACAGCAGTTTCACCCATTCCAGGTTTTACTACGAGCTTGAGTAGCCACAGTGTATAGGCAAAAAGCTCGGGCATAGCTTACTTAAACTTACAGTAAAACCAGGACTGAATTAAACTGCTATGCAACGGGAATTTCAAGCCCTGAGCTTTGTATTTTTATATATTTATACTGCTTCCATATACTTCAGAAGAACCTACTTGACTAGTGTACATTTAAATATTTCTAAAAATAAAAAAAGCAAAAAAAATAATGGTTTCAAAACATTACACTACTGAGAAACTCTCCAGCAATTACAAAAGATTACTTTGGTATGAGACATAATGGGATTGTCAGTGTATAGTGTATAGCACAAGCGTTTAGGTCCAGTTAAACAGTTTGTAAAATAGGCTGGCCCACACAACAGAGTAACGGAAGATCCTTACCATCAGGGACGGGATGCCTGGCTATGCTGTCTTGCAACAAACACCTTCTGTAAGACAGCGTCTGACAGGCCTGGTATGACAGCACGCACCTGAAAGAGAACATGTTTCAAACACCGAGTGCCGTGCCTGCGTTTGATGTAGCAGCGCTTCTAAAGGGAAAGCCTCAGCAGCCGAGACGCCTGCCTGAGACTGGCAGAGCTACAACAAGAACATGACGTCCCGGCTCTGCAAAAGCAGGGACGCAGACTCAGGGACCAAAAAAAAACAAGAAAAGGAAATCAAACAAGTCAGTACGCTTGCGTTAATTTTCAGAATCAAAATGTTTAGATTTTCCCAGTCAGCTTGGGATCTGAACGTTCAAAATAAAACAGCGAGCTTTCCAGCTCTGCTTTTGAGGCTTGGATACAAACCTAGGCACAGCTGAGGAAGTCCCTACGTCTGCAGGCTTTCATATCAAACAGCAGCTGATGTTCCCACCCCTAAATTAAATGTAATTTATACAATGCCTCCGAATCCGACTGCTTGAAAATCCTACAGTGTTAATGCAATAATACCTGACAAAAAGGGAATAACAGACCAGGCTTACCCAGCATTATTAACCAATTAAAGAAGAACCCGTTCTCTTACTGAAGGGATTTAAGTGAAGCAGCGCGAGTTTACCTTAGCCACATATGTCCGTTGGAGCAGACTGCCTGCCTACGGTCTGTGAAAGGCAGGACTTCCTTACAGAGGCTGCAGTACTCTGGAAACGTCTGCTTATTCATCTTCTTGAAGATGTGACCAATCAGCACCTGGAGACAGAGGAACAATTAAAGGGCAAAAGGCCCTCTTACTTGGGTGCAGTTACTCCAACTCTATACTCGTAAAGTACATTAACGACTCCTTTCAGACTTGCAATACTACCAATACATAATAATGCTGACATTTAACGCACAACACAAAGCTGGTGTGTGCACTTTGGCATGCGAGTATAGTCCAGTAGTTTGAAGCATATTATCTGCAAGTAAATAAGTACATACATGAATGAATAAATAGAAAGAAAGGAGTTCCTCTTCTCACCCTGGCGGCCCTGTCCTCATAGGTGGGGTCGCTCATGAGGAAGTCGCAGACTCCCCTGGTGGGGATGCTGGTGTTCTCTGTGATCCAGGTGTGCAGGTAGACCTCCCCCAGGACCCTCTTCATGTGCTCCCGCGTGAGGTGGGACTCCACGGCCTCGATCCAGGCAATGATCTCACTCATCTGCTCCTCCGACACGCTGTCCTCCTGACTCTGTCCTCCCATTCCCTCTGAGGTGGAGGCTGTGGGCTCCTCCCCGTCCTCTTCCTCATCCCCCTCCACCTCCTCCTCCTCCTCGCCTCCTCTCCCCGTCGACCCCGCCGAGCCCCCTTCCCTGATGAAGACCTTGGAGTCTTCGTGCGAGGGCTTCCAGCGGGCTTCAGAGGGGGCTTTCTGGAGGGACTGGTAGAGCACCCTGAAGAGGAAGAGCTTGAACCTCCAGAGGTAGGTGGAGCCCGAGGTGTGCACCTTCTCGTCCAGCTCCTCCTGTAGCATGGAAGGGATGCGCTTGTCCCTCAGCACCTTCCAGCGCACCAGGTCTACCAGGTCGGCCTGCTTGAAGAGGTTCTGGATGCTGGACTCCAGGAGCTCAGCAGCAGCCTCGTCGGGGGTCTTGAGGGTGACGAACTGGACCCGGTAGCTCCGACTGACCGGATGCAACCCGTTGGTCAGTCCCTCTGTGGTCACCAGGGCCAGATACGCCCCGTTGGGGCTGGTGGTGATGCCATGCGTCCGCCGACCAGCCACACCGTCGGGCAAGCGGATGAGCTCCTGCTCAAACATCACCGCCAAGTCCGTGAAGATCGGCGTCAGCTTTTTGACGCTGCCATCCACCGAGGACGTGTATATGGCGCCCCCGTATCGGCTGGCAGTCATTGAGGTGATGGGCGTGGAGTGCAGGCCCGTGACGTGAGAGTTATGGACGTTCAGGCCGGCTTTGGAGATGAGGAGGAGGCACCAGAAGAGGTAGGAGCCGCGGGCGGCCACCACCAGGCTGCAGCTGCACTTCTGGTAAGGGTGGTAGAGGGAGATGCACTTGATGTTGTGCACGGGGATCTGGTCTGTCTCCTGCCACAGCACCACGGGCTGCCGCAGGGTGAAGTAGCCCTTGACCGCTTTCAGGTTGACCGGCAGGATCTTGACGGGCCCCACCGAGCTGCCCACGATGAGCCCGCTCATCTTGCGCCCGCTGTGCTCGTACTCCCACCACGCCAGCACGCTGGGCGCCGAGACACCCGACTGGATGGTGTTGCAGGACACGATGGAGTCTCTCCCGAGGAAAGGCAGCTGGAACTGCCAGACCGCCACGTCTCCGTTCTCCAGCAGCACGGCCAGCAGCACCGTGCCCACGTCCTTGCACTCGTTGTTGGTCTGGACCTGCTGGGTGGTGCAGACGCTCGACCACTCCATCCGGACGGGGCACTGCATGCGGTGCCGCCTCTGGAACTCGGGCAGGTCCTCCAGCTCCCCGCAGGGAGCCTCGGCCCCCGACAGCTGGTAGGATTTCTCCTCCAGCATCTCCCCGTACACCTCTGTCAGGTTCACCAAGGAAGTCCACTGGAGGCGGTTCAGGTTGCCATGGATGGTCAGCTGGTTGTCCAGAGTCAAGGAAGCCAGGAGGCAGCGGCCGTTGCTGTCGCAGCCCAGCGGGGACCAGCTGGTGTACTTGAATCCGCGCTGGGGCGTCAACGCCCCTCCCTCGGGGTTCAGCAGCCGGTCCAGCATGAAAGGCTGGCTGACCGTCGGGTCCTTGGAGTTGGCGAAAATCTCCTTGATCTCAGCCACCTTCTTTTCAGGGCCCACCTGCAAGAAACACAATGCAGTTAGAGCGATTCTTACTAGGACCTGGGGCATTCACACCACCGTCACATTGAACTGCAAGTTCACAAATCAGTTCTGAACCTCCAAAGGCATTACAATGGAGACCCCAGTACCATTAGAAATGATGCTTTACTGTGAACAGTTACTACGCCCCCATGTGAGCAGAGTAATTATTACTGCACTGTGCCCTTTGTTTCAGTTGTGGTTATTACTTCTCCCTTACATGCATTTCAATCTCTCACACGCAATACTTTGTTATATTGATTTCACACATGTAGTGGTGATGGGTGCAGTGCAATCACAGGTCTGGTGCAGTAGTTTTTGTGCAGAGAAGTCCAGGTATTCATGCATAGGACAACATTGTTATATTGTTAACAACTACAAATAAGACAGACAAACAGACAGACAAATTAGATGGGCGCAGTGTACAGATCAAATGAACATTTCGTCCGAACCATTCAAATAAAACCAGGTAATGTTCTGTATAATTATTCGTGTTACAACTAGAAAAAAAAAAACACATTTTTATTTTAAAAAGCATAAGAGTGGTTATTTTAATGATATCAAGTGCTGACTGTTATAATACGGTAGCAAAACTTGATTTCACTTGAGCGACTGTAATTAGTTATCGCTACTGTAAACAGATGATGCGGGTTGTGGCATGGTCCGATATATAAGCTACTGCCAATAAGTGTCTAAACAGAAATAAACACAATACGCTATTTTTTTGTTGTTTGTTTGTTTTATTAGAATGCCTTCATTAGCATGCAGCACTCAAGGAAAACACCTACCCAACAGCAACGCAAGCATGCATAATGAGACACTCCACGTTTTGTTTATATACACAACGCACGCCGAACCAAAACATGCGTGCACACGACGCGGCATGCGTAGCGTGCTCGGTTATCGCTACACGCTCCCGTCGTATGAAGCGACCCTTACCTTGAGCACGCAGGTGCGCTCCGGGACGGGGATGGCTGTTCTGTGGATGACCAGATCCTGCCCGTAGCCGTGGACGTCGCAAACGATTTCCAATAAAGAGATGCTGCTGGTACTGGAGGCCGAGAGTCGGTGGTCTTCGGACCACGACAGCGGTTCCAAGCCGCTCACGGGGCTCTGCAGCTTCACCTCGGGGTCCCGTTTGACTACTGACCCCAGTCCCCTCCATGGGTCCGGCTCGGGCTTCTCTTCTGCCTCTAGTTCAGGTTCCTCTTCGGTCAGAGCCCGCTCTGAGCTCGCCGCCGCCATTTTCCATAGGAGAATTAGAGCCGCGTCTCCAGGAAGTGACGTCGGGCAACCGGAAAAAAACACAACCGAGGACCTGGGAGAAGTGGTTGGTTTAGTTGTTAAGTCTTCTGCCTGTTCCGTAAAATATATATATATTTAAAATATAAAACAAATAGCAGCATAGTGCTTGAAACAGACTGTCAACGCAATATTTAATTTACAATTTGCTTTTGTAATTTTATCAACAGACCACGTGATAATTCCACTAAAAATATTATAGATTAAAAAATCATGACCTTTGAATTTGGTAAAGCATTAAGATACGGTTAAGTAAAAAAATAAAATATCTACGGGGCATTTGAAGAGGTCTGAAAGTAAAATGTGCCACTGTCGCACATTCTTATCTGGAGTTTGTGATAGCCATTATAGAGGTCCTTAATCATTACAAATTACACGTGTTTCCAGTCACAGAAAGCTGAGGTACAGTACGGATCGTTGATCTAAGTCGGTGTGTTTCAGGTTATAATACTAAACGCTAATATTCGGATTATTCGGATAGAGCAGTAACGTTTTCAGTGGTTGTCCACGCTGGAGTCTTTTATTAACTTTGTAATACAGTTACCAGTACAGCACTATGGGGATGAGTCTCAATGTTTAACTAGTACTCTCCAAGACAGCGTGTCCTACAAATTAGTACGCGTTTAGTGAAATTCATATTTACAACAATACATAAAAACGAGAAATCTGGGTTGTCCACGTTAATTTTTCATAATGATATGGCACCAAAAGGTTTATTTAGATAACGTTTTTTTTTAAAAAAAAAAACAACTTTATATTTGAGGACTCAAACGTTCAAAGTATTGCTATAAAAAAAGGAGAGCTGGTGTAAAATTAACACAACCACGGTTATCCAAACCACATTTAAAAAAAAAAAAAAAACAGTATTTTGAAACAAATTTACAGAGGAATAAAAAGCTATGTATTTAAAATGAGGATCATTAGGGGGTGTGTGTTTAATTTTCCCTGTTCGTTAATCTTGCATTAAATTGTCTTTTTTGAACAAAAGTAAAGCTGTCTTTTTTTATTAGGACGGTTTATCCTGTTGTGCTAAAATGGCAGAAGATGGGTTAATGTTGAACATCAGTGACAACCATGTGCTTCACAAGGGGAACAAGATGTTTAAGAAATCCTTCAAGCTTGCTGATAAATGGGTACATTCTATCTATTTGTCGATCTGACTATCTTTCTGATTTTCTGAGCAGTGGTCCACAATAATCTGTAACACAGTACTGATGTAGCCCAAGATGAATCTTCTGTTCAGTACTCTTAATCTCTGTGTTTGTGCCATTTGATGAATTTGTACTTAAATGTCATTTCAATTTACAATGTGAAACAGGATAAGGATAGAATTACATTATGTCCCTGTCTTAAGTGGCGATGGTCAACAAACTGGAGCACGGGTTTAGTGAACTGGTGTCTTCTGATTCACTGTCATATTAATCTAACGTGGCAAATCCCAGATTGAACCAAGAGCCGTATCCACCACCATGTGACTTCTTTCCATACCCAGCTGCTTAATTGGGCAGACCTACTGTGTATCCCGAGTTGTCTCATCCCAGGAAAATGTTGATTAAATAAATGCTAATCTGCTATTTAAAATTGTTTTGCGCTGCATGTTAACGTTGGAGTTTAAAAGGTAATTTTTTTTTTTTATAAAGTTTGAAACACAGCAGCATGTGTTGCCCGAGGAGGGAATGCATCTCCAGAACTGTTATGCTTACAAAGCAATGACAATTAAATCAGATTTTTCAGGCTGGTGAAGATCCCAAAGGTGCACATCTCTTATGTATGCAAATCACATTTTTGCATTAATAGGCTGTTATGAAAGCATTTACTGTCCTGGATATAAACAAACCAGAAGCCTAACGCTGCAGATTTTATATTCCTGCTTTAGAAAGTCAGAAAAGCTGCAAAGCGAGCTGCAGAGGGAGGAGACTTGGAAGGGCCCCCCTCGAAACAGAAACCAGGGTCCCCTGCAAAGAGGGTGCCCCAGACTGCAGAGAAAGCGACACTAGAAAAGGGGACCCCCAAATCCCTGCCAAAGATCCATCCCAAGAAGCAGGTGAAAGAGGGGGGCAGAACTCCAGAGACCGCCCCGAAGGGCAAGGGAACCCCGAAAAGCCATCCCCAGACCCACACAGCTGGCTGGGAGGACAGAGAGGGAGGGGAAAGGCCGTTCATCAAGACCTCGTCCCTCTTCAGAAACAACCCAGAGATCCCCGAGATCCACAGGTGAGGAAACCTGGTTCGGGATATTCTTCAGCACACTGAGAAAGAATACCAGAGTCAGGGAATAATCAGAAGTGCACGTTCTTCTTACTAAATCACGCTTCAATTTTTACCTGGAGAGGAGGGATGACACTTTCTTTGTTATTGAGGCTCTAACGATCTAGGACACTTCGATTGTAACCCTTACATTTTCTACAGTGTGTATACGCTGTGTATGGAGGATGTAGGGGCTGGCGATCCACATCGTCTCAATGCTGATTGCTCTAGTTTTATATTTCCAGTCACAACAGGGTCGCTGACTGTTTGTTTGCTTGCTGTCGTTCCTCCCCAGGCCTGCGGTGGCCCAGCTGAAGGAGAAGGTGTTCACAAGCGACTCGTTCAGTGAACTGGACCTGCACCCCCACCTGGTCAGTGCTTGAATGGAAACCCCATTTCTTCTTATTGACCCGATGTAGTAACTGCGGTTACAGTTACCTCCCTTTTTTACTGCAGTTTAGCATGTTAAAAGCATAGCAGAGACAGTGGCTGGTAAATGTATCGTAAAGCCTTTGTGATTTAACTTGGTATCTTTTTAAAAGAATAACCCTCTTATTTTTTTCTCTGGTTTGCCGTTTTCCTCTCAGCTCTCCACTCTGAACAATGTGTTGAAGGTGTCCAGTATGACCAGGTATGTTTTTATTAACTCAATCCTCTGCAGGGATGGAAACATTGCAAAAGCAGTTTGATCCATTCCTGCTTTTACTCTTGAGTTTAGTAGAACACACCTGAGCTTGTTACCTATACACACTGTGGCTGATCAAGCTCATAGTAAAACCTGGAATGGGTGAAACTGCTATGCAATAGGAGTCTTATTTCCATCCCTGCACTGTTGGCTTCAAAGAATTCACTTTTTCAATATTTTCTTCACTTGTTTATCGGATGCCGTGGCTCCCTTGTGCAGAGATTGTTTCTGTCTCCAAAAGGGAGTGATTGCGCTCTTCAGTGTTCTTGTCTCCTGCGTCTCTTCATGTGTTTTTCTTTTTAGTGTCCAGAAGCAGACAATCCCAGCACTGCTTGATGGGCGGGACGCTGTGGTTCGCTCCCAGACCGGCTCAGGTAGACAGTGAATTTTAGATTTTTACAGATGTTGGTTATTATTACTTCTGTACTACCAACAAAAGCAGAAAATATTTCCTATACCCTGTTATTTAACCCTGCAGGGGTCTGTTTGGGAGAGACGTCACATTCATGGTCTATGAAGCAGAATTGTTATTTGTTTTAAATATTGAGACGGGGTGAAATGGGAAATTCCACACACAACTAGATTGCTGTTTCATTGCTTAGAAACTGAGGTCTCGATGAGCTTTGCAGTTTCTTAGGCACAGATAATTACAAATGACAAACATTTTAAGTGTAAAGGTGTTGCTGATGTGACACGGTGGATGAGATGTTTGGGTGGTTGGGATTAAAGAGAGTCTGATGCAGTATAGTTAGTGCTATCACAGTGCTTTGGCTGAATGTGCGCTCGTATCTTTAGGTAAGACCCTCGCTTATGGAATCCCATTGGTGCAATCCTTACAGGCTGTGCAGCCCAAGATCCAGGTAAGGACTTTTTTTTTTCTCTCCATTATTTTTGTATGAACCGTTAGTCATTTCATCAGGAAAAACAAACAGTATGTTCTAGTGTTTCTTCTAGTTTCTCAGGGAACGTCTTCGTGGCTCTAAAGCGCGGGTTAAGTCGCCAGCCAGTTGCTTAATTAAATTGGTAGTGAGTATCAGTGCTGCGTTTGTAACTGGAGAGTCCTTGGAGCTGATTGCTGAACCTGAGGCATGAAAACAATGCTTTTAAAATCTTTCAATTATTCATTTACCACTGGCATTGTACGTTTTTATAACTGGTTACAGCGCATCGCTAAATAAAACTAAATACCCTGTAGGGTCAGATTACTGCTCCTGCTCGTGCTGTGACACGGGCATAACAGAATGCTAATGGATCTTTAGTCCCTTTCCAATGGTACTATATCACAGTGCAGTTCCTTCACTGGACAGGGATGGTAAAACTCAGTTCTGTTGCATGTCAAACCTGGTCAGATAATGTTAAACCAAGCGCTCAAACACGGCACACAAGTCCGGCACTGTGTCTAAAAGGCAAACGGCGTCCAGTCATTAAAAAAATACATCCGATGGGAGGATTTGATGGACTTTGTTGTTCTCGTTGCAGCGCAGCGATGGGCCGTTGGCTGTCATTGTGGTCCCCACCAGAGAGGTACATTCATAACCTTATAAATGCATTGTTTAAATCTCCTTCAGGCACCTGCACACTGTATATTGTACAATGCAACGTGTGTACTGTAGACACCCAGTCTGTATCTGCGGTGCTGTATTAAAGAGCACCTGTCTATAGTATACCTGTGTATACTGTAGTGCTTGTCTATGGTCCCTTAAGTGGTCATTGTAAGCAGGTCTACAGGTTCTTTAAACTCAGGACTCCTTAAGCTCATACTTGGCCTTTCCGTAAGAGTATAAGATTTGTTACATCGGAAAACTAATATCAGACTACTGGCAAGCCCAGTACTTTTTGATGATCAAAATTCTGTGCCTTGTGATAGACCCAATCAGCAACAGCTTTCTGGGCTTGACTTTTCAGTATAACAAACCGTTGCCCAGCTGTAGAAAAACCTACTCAAACTGCTTAGTCTTATTCCTGCTGTTTCTAGTCCATCCCGGCACACGTTGATTTTATCCCTGAGCGTTGCAATCAGTCGTCTTCAACGCAACGGTGTCTCTCTCTCAAAGAAGAAGAAGTTTGTTGAAAGGTTTTTTTGTTTTTTGTGATCTAGTTCAATCAAGAGCATGGCTGGATCTTTCCCAGGCACTGAATCAATCCTCAGAGGGGTAGTGATCTTCCAGGCAGACTGTTAACTGCTGTCTCTCTTCTGTCTCTCCCCACAGCTGGCCCTGCAGAGCTTCAACATCATCCAGAAACTGTTGAAGGTGAGGCTGTAGATGGGGCGGGCTGAGGCTTATAGGGACCAGCGCCATGGCTGAGTATCTATTAGAGTATAGCGATCTGGGAGGGAGGACTCCACTCAACACAGTCCCTGTCCTGCAAATGTCCATTCAGTTTAAAGGATGAGAGAACTGGATATATTTCATAGGGTCTATTTCAGAAGTTTGATTTTCATTGTCTGCCTGCCTCTCGTTTCACAGCCATTCACCTGGATTGTACCTGGAGTCCTGATGGGTGGGGAGAAACGCAAATCTGAGAAGGCCAGGTAAGAGACGGGAAGCTCTGTCACAAAGCGGTTCATTTCAGAAGCTTGCTGCATGGTCGTTGCTCGCTGCAGGAAGTAACCTGCACTTGGATGTTGCCCACAGGTTGCGAAAGGGGATCAACATCCTGATTACAACCCCGGGCCGCCTGGTCGACCACATCAACAACACCAAGAGCATCAGCTTCAGCTGCGTCGGGTGGCTCATCCTGGATGAGGCTGACAGGTCAGCAGACGGGAGCAGTGTCTCCTCTTCTTTTCACGCTCGTGGTTTCCTTTACTCTTGTGTGACGGGTACATTCTGTGTGTGTGTGTGTTTGAACAGGATCCTGGACCTGGGGTTTGAAAAGGACGTCGCAGTGATACTGAACGCTCTCAATGCTGCGCGGGAGCAGAGACAGAACGTGCTGCTGTCTGCCACGATGACAGAAGGTAAGACACTGGATCCCCACTTCATGAAGTCTCTTCAAATCCGATTTTATTAATCTAAACAGCAGCGGAATGTAATACAGCCGGTCCCGAAACAGGGATGGAAACAAGACTCCTATTGCATAGCAGCTGTTCATCTGTTCCAGGTTTTACTACGAGCTCGATAGGTAACAAGCTCAGGCTTATTAAAATCACAGTAAAACCTGGAGCGGATCAAACTGCTATGCGATGGGCCCGCATACAGCCCTGATTCAGTACAGCAGTGGTTTTCAACCCAGGTCCAAAGACTAGAGCAATGACTGCAGCTACTGTAAGCGTTGGAAAGCAATGCGTGTTTAAAACAAATATTCAGTGCCTGGTTGAAAAAAAAAACTTGGACCGCTTAGGGTATTTCAGGCCACTGCATCGTAACTACCGTGTGAATTCTCGAATGGGGAGACTGGAGGGAGCGCTTCACTGATGCTCTGTGTGTTTTGAGAGCAGGTGTGAGCAAACTGGCAGGTATCTGTATGAAGGAGCCAGTCAGCATCCAGGTGGCTGAAGCACCCGCGGAGCCGCGGGGGGGTGGAGGGGCCTCACTCGGGGCTCCCTCCGGAGGTCTCTCGGAGAGTTTCGCTGTCCCGGAGAAGCTGCGGCAGCACGCGGTGGTCGTCCCCAGCAAACTGCGCCTCGTCACGCTGGCAGCTTTCCTCCTGGGGAAGTGCAAGGTGAGCGGAAGCTCTGGGGTGGGGGGCTGGTTTGGCATTTCCTGTGCTGAGCAACATAGTAACATGGATGTAGCCACTGGCGTTTGTCTACTGGACTAAATTAGCATTAATCTTTAAATTTAACAATAATCTTTTTTTCAGTGTTTTAGAAAGAATCCTGTTTATTTAATTCTCCGTTGTTCTCCCCCCCCCCCCCCCCCCCCCCCTCCATACAGCATGAGAAGGGCCAGAAAGTTATTGTGTTTCTCTCCAGCTGTGAGTCTGTGGAATTCCTCTTTGCCATCTTCAAGGAGGTTCTGTGTAACAATGCAGAGAACCAGAAGAGCGGGGCAGTGTCCCCCCAGCGCCCTCTGCTGGACTTCATGAGACTGCATGGCAACATGGAGCAGGAGGTGGGGACCACTCGCTTTTCCTCCAGTCCTCGGTACTAACCCCTAAACCACACTGCTGTCTAATCTTTAATCTAACAAAAATGATGTGGTTGTTCCAAGACCCCCCTACAAACTTTTCTGAACCCCGGCAGGTTTGAAGACCCTGCTCTAACCACTAGGCCACACAGCCTCCCAGTCCCTAACGTCCAGGTGGTATATTATGTCTAGAATCTGCCTGCCGGTTCTGTCCTCTAATCCACACGGCCTCCGAGTTCATAGTTCTAACCTCGAGGCTTCAGTGCCTGCCGGTCCTTCCCAGTCTCCCCTCTGCTCTGTGTGTGCTGGGCGGCCTCCCTGTGTTGTAGCTGCTGCCCTGCTCGGAGCCGAGGCTGGCTGAGCCCTTCTTCACCCAGCTGTCGGTGGGCAGTGCCAGGGGACAGCAGGGCTGCTTGGGACCGGTGCTGTAATCACACCTTTTTTGTTCTCGCATTAAGAGCACTAATGGAACTAAACTGGGCTTCCCATATGGCACTTCTGGGAACTGGGGCAGGGAGGCTGGCACGCTAATCTGCTGTTTTTTTTATATTTAGATATTAAAGAATAGACAACAGGACCAGCCCTTAGTAGATACAGAATGTAACAGTAAACGTGGAGATGTGCATACAGTATGCTGAATAAATACTTGAATATGTTTCCTCTTTGTCATCTCATTTGAAGTTTTTGCAGTACGATTCTGCATGTATGCTGTGTGTAATAATTCTGTTTGTGCATGCAGTTTGCTGTCTGTCAGTATTGTAAAATGAACTCTTCTCTGTGCAGGAGAGGACGGAGGTGTTTCAGAAGTTTTCCCAGGTGAAGTCTGGCATCCTTCTCTGCACGGTAAGTCGACAAACGAAACAGTTCGAGGGCACTGAAAACAAACTTGCCAAGACCAGCGAGGAGGCCAGCACAGTGTTTTAACGCACGGTGAAGCACTCGGTGCAACAGAGTGGAAGAGCACAGTACCATGGCACAGGTCCTTTGACTGGCTCCCAAGTACGTTTTTATGGACGTTTAGATTGAGATCATCCCTTTAACTTGAAACACTCTAACAAGCTCATTCAAAGCAGGCTGATAATTCCGTGCAGCTGAGAGATATCATTATTACAGGTTAAGATTAGATGCAGCCGTGGGATGGCTGATATCACATAAAAATCATAGTATATCACATAAAATGATGGTCAAGCCTGATGAATGCGGATATATATATATATATATTTATTTCCCTCACACAAGAGCACAGACACTCGGTACATTACGTCAGCACTCGTATTGTTTAAAGGAATTTAATTAATATGCTAGTACTCTGTACTTGCGACTCCAAATTCCAGTGCCACAGCACATACAACCGTTTCATTCTTTCAAGTAATAATACAAAATAAAAAAAAAAAAACCCTTCCGTCACCTCTTTCGAAACCAAAACAAAAAAACAACCCTGCTGTTATGCAGGTCACTGTCTGTTCCTCATCTCTCTCCCTCTAAATCAAACCAAACACCCCTGTTTCATTTATTGGTGACAGCTGCCGCAAAACAAACTCAAGGAGCGAGAGAAATGATCTGTCAGTGGAAAGTCCTTTAGCCCGCGCTGCTAATCTGTCACACGCGGTTTGTTGTTTACCGTTCTCCTGCTCGCTCGCTGCCCAAGGTGGCATTTGCCGCGGAACGGTGACAGATGCTGACCTGCAAAAGTGTGAATCTTGCCGCTTTCCCCTGCTGCCAACCTGTAAATTACAGCTATCGGGAGTAATTAGACCTGATAAAATCCTTCTAAGCTCCGTCTTCCTCCCCCCGGCTGTGACACGGAACGAGGCTTAAAAGGGAGAGGGTTGATCTCTTATCAGGCACCGCGCTTTAACCCCGTCCTGTCCAAGGTGCACCCCCAAACAGGCAGTCACGGCCTCTGACATTGCAACCGATTAGCACACAGGGAGCCCACTTGTTCACTATGATTTTAACTACCTCAAATACTAATACAAAATTATTATTATAACAATATTCTACGGCTTTAATATTACGGTGAAGTACTGTGAATAGCAGAATTGAAACGCAGTGTGATGCCCACACTTTATTAGCTCGAGTGTCCCTTGTCACTGTTTAATTCAGTGAGAAGGGAGGAAGAAAATGAAAAACGTAATCCAGCTTACTAAAATGAATTTCAGAATTATACAATTGTCTCCCCCTCAGTAGACGTGGGGGGGGGCGGGGTGGTGTCTTAACATGGCAGCTCTGTAGCGTTGTACATACAGAGAAATCAGAAATGACAGGTTCAACTGCACAATTAACAAACTAGTAAAGAGCAGAAAACATATTTTTGAATACAAGAAGAAAAGATGTTACTATAAATGCGGTTACTATAAATACTGCATTGCAGTAAATAGCACAGCACAGGGTTTTTTCTGTATAGACTTTACACTGTCTATGCCAAATAAATCTTTTAAAAAATAAGAGTCGGTTTGCCTTTAAGTAATTCACCTGAAGCGAAAGGTCACTCAGTGAGTGCTTGTCATTCACTGGCCCCCCCGGCGCCTGTTTCCTGGCTGCCTGAGCCAATCGCCTTCCACCCTCGTCTCACTGCCACCGATTATGTGGTGCAATCTGTCGCCCAGCCACCGGGGGGCGCCACCCTGCCGGCCGCCTTCCGCACACGGCAGTAATGACTTTTGGCAGCCCGGGACGATGTGCGCGGGGAGGGGGGCAGTTAGGAGCTCTCTCTCCCCCCTCGGTTCAGTCGCTTTGCAAGATTCTTTGGTGAATAAATGAGTCGTTTTAATCCGGCTGACAGGCTGGCAGTGCCCGGCTCTGCCCTCCATCTGTACTCCCGGCCAGCGCTGTGCCAGACCCCAGGCTACCTAATGTGCCAATCCAAGACACAGCTTATCCTGGCTGCAGCATCGGGGACAGAAGGGTTAGAGCGCCACGATCCAGCAAGCGACAGCAACACAAGCTATTTATATAAGAGGAGAGATTAGCCCATCTTTAAAGCTCACTACTAGATCTGGAGGTAGAAGACTCGTACTGTACACTGTGTTTTAAATGATTTTTTTTAGCGACAGTATGTCTATAAAGAATCTGTCGATATTACTGTTTTTTCTCAGTGCATCATCTGAACAGCTTCTTCAATGCAGAAGCACCGATTGTTACTTTATAACAGCATAAGCAGAGCTTCTCAAAATCTATTGAAATGACCCTGCTCTGTTCATCTGTAACTTTGCCCTTTCCCATTTCTAAGTGAGATTCAGAAATCAATACTGTATATAACATATAGATTACATACCTGAGGTGTAATTCTTTATTGTGTATTGTATTGATAGGATGTGGCAGCGCGTGGGCTGGACCTGCCCCAGGTCACCTGGATTGTTCAGGTATGTTTGTTTGAACGCCTCTCTTGAGTTTGTAGATTAGCTTCTTTTGTAAAGCAAATGATCCCAAACTTTTACTGAATTTGTACTGTACAGGGATGGAAATAAGACTCCTATTGCATAGCAGTTTCACCAATTCCAGGTTTTACAACAAGCTTGATTAACCACAGCGTATCAGTAACAAGCTCAGGTGTGTCTTTACAAACTCATAGTACAACCAGCAGTGGGTCAAACTGCTATGCAATGGGAGTCTCATTTCCATCCTTGCTGTATATATAAAAGGCAAAATACAAATGCAGTGCTGTTCATCATGCTTGTCTTTTGGGAAAAAAAACAAACTTCGTGATAATCTGTATCAGTATCTGATTGTATCATAGTTCGTATTTCCAATCGCTGTGTCTCCTACGAGTTAACAGAGGCTGTGCAGTCTCGGGGGAATCCCAGTGCTGTGTTAAACCCACACAGAGACACGCCGCCCCCCCCCCCCCCCCAAGCCCCGTAACAAGTTGGCCGTTGTTTTGCAGTACACAGCCCCGGCCTCGCCCGCAGAGTATGTGCATCGCGTGGGGCGGACCGCGCGGATCGGCACACAGGGGAGCAGCCTGCTGTTCCTGACCCCCACAGAGACAGACTACCTGGGGGTGCTGGGCTCTCACAACATCAGGTCAGATGCAACAGCCCTGTACTACTGCTTGCATGCTATTATTCCAAGGTCACTAGCAGCTGGCTGGCGGACGTTTTGGCGAGTGGACCAAAACCGAATAAACAAATAAAATTAGATCTCAATGGGTTTGAGTGATTAGTTTGCTGGACTGATTTCTTAGAGATAATTGCATTGATTTGCACCGAAGTGGCATCAGATTGCTACCTGGACAGCTCTAGTCTGTGAGTCCTTGTTGCTCTTTGCCCTGCCCTATTCGAAGGGCGAGAGTCCCACACGGGCACAGAGGCACGCTGCAAAGCTAAAGCAGGCTGAACTGCTAGTCCTCTGTGCTCGTTTTTGGAAGGTGAATCTCTGTTTTGCCTCCTGTCCAAGGTGCACGGTGAGCCAGTGTGCACATCAACGAGGGCTGACAAATTACCCAGAATATTCGGATAGGCAGCCATCACCGAGCAGCAGCAAGTGCCGTCACTGTAAATTGCCGTCTGCCTTTATGAAGGGGAAATCATAGAGACAGCGCTGACAGCTTAATTTAGCACCAGGGCCGGGAGGCGTTGTGTGACTGTGCTTTGTATAATTGATAACGCAGTGATCCTCCCCGTTCAAGGGAGCAGGAGCCCCTTTCACCTTCAGGCATGTGCCGCTGGACTGGGCTGCTCACCTCCGAACCCCCTCCCCTCTCTTAACCTCTCATAGTTTCGTTTTTTGGTTGGCATGATGGACGCGGGTACCTTTTTTTATTGCACTGGGAGGGCAGCCAGATTTTCTGGGCTGTGTTTTTCTTTCCGGTACACCTGTCTCTGTTTGTCAGCCAACCTGTAATTCAAACCTGTTCAGCCGTGAATCGTTCTCAGTCCAGAACCTAGAAGTTTTTGTTCAATGGAGGCTTTGGCAAAACTATAAATTGATATAGTCAACGGAGTGAACGAGGACAAGAGTGTGTGTACAAATGTCATGCATGATACATTAAAAAGAAAGAAATAAGGATGGTGGGGTTATTACAATAGAGAGGTTTCATCTCCGTACTCTCCCTTTGCCAAATGTGCAAATTGTATTACAGATACGTTTTTTGTTCTGTAGATAAATACCAAGATATATATTTAATTTAATTAAAAAAGTGAACCAGAATTATTAATTCAACAAATATACAAAACAACAGATATACACTTGAGTGATATTAGCGGTTATCCCCCTGAAAAAATTCAAAGAACACATATTGACAGATCCTTATAAAATTCAAGCAGTTTTTTAAAACAGTTAGTGTGTCCAAAGGAAGCTCGTTCCACTTAGAGGGACCAGAGCATGAGAAGGCTCCTGAGCCAGCTTTAGTTCTGCTTCTTGCGACAGAAAGAAATCTCTGCTCAACACTTCTTAGGTAGATTAAATACAAGACACGATGCTGTTCAGGTACTTCGGGGAAAGGTTATGATAGCAGTGCGCACCATGCACAATTGCATTTAGAAATGACACACAGGAATTTAGAACAGGATGAGTAAGTGAGTGATGGCAGACAGTTCCTCAGAGCCGCGCGGGGAGTGTGTTTTCCCCCTGCGGAGTGCCAGCTCCCTCCAGTGTTAGAGAGAGAGAGGCAGGCGCTTCAATGTGTTTCATTTCTTTAGAAGATCCTAACAAAGAAATGGGACGCATGTCATGTGAAGGGCACAACAGCTTGTTGTTGAAGCTGGTTTCTTGCTCTGTTAGCTAGTCATTATTTCCAGTGTTTATTTTGTTGTTGTAACTCAGCATCAAGCTGTATTCCTTCACCCTACCTGAGAGGTTGCATGAGTTCAGTTGATCTGAAAAATCAAAGCTGCAATCAATAGATTGTTTGAGCAGCGTGATCATTGTTTCACGCGGCACTAATGTGTGAAAAATTCGAATGTCTGTCTTCCAGCATGTCGGAGATGAAAATGGAAGATATTTTAGCAAGCCTCATGTTGGAAGACGGGGTTAAAGGACGGGGGCAATGGGGTAACAAGGTAGGTGTTCATTTACACAAGCCAGTTGCTTGCAGGAGTTCATTACTGATCTTGCAGTGAACTAGTAAACCTTTCCTTTTAGCAACAAAGGCATTTATGTACACGATAATTAATATTAAACAGTGAAAATGCAACGTATTCATCAATCATTCTAATTTATGGCTGGGGGGGGGGGTGTCATTCAAAGGAAACAAGTTCTTATTAAAAATCCCCCCCCATTATTAATAAGACTATTCCCAGAGGATATCGTATTGATACAATTGAGTCCTGAAGGTCTGCATTCTATTCAATGCCTCCCTGCTTCAGCACTAAATCCTCTGAAACACAGAGAGCACCGCTCAACAAAAAAACAAACACGTGAAACCCTAGCAAGTGCCGTCCAGTCCTAATCCCGCTTTAATTTCCTTTTGGAACCCACGCCTGTAATTCCAGGCGCTCTATCTATATTGGATTTGGGGTGGCCGTGTATCCGCCAGGCTGTAGGGTCTGCACAGAGCTCAGTGATGAGGACTACACAATAACCAGCCAAGAGATCAGGGCCTGCCTGTGTTTGTTTTACACTCAACTGGGATTTCTGCCTGTTTAGGAATATATAGCTACAGATATAGATTTAGATATACAATGCTGTGTATATCTGGACCGAGTCGACCCTGATTCAATCATCCATCCACAGGCATGATGCCTCCTGCTTATTCATTTCAAACAGTTTCTTTATTATTATGGTTGAAGGATTGTTCAATCCAGCAGGGGAAAGGGCAGTCATTTTCATTCATATAAAACAGAAACAATATATATACATTGAAACTGTATTGATATTGAAATACTGTTGATGCAGAGAAATGTTTTATGGATATATTGAGTATATGCATGTATTTAATATGTGTTTGTGTTTATCACATAAATAAAAATATTCATACTGAAGAAAAAAATATTTAAAAAATATATATATATTTAATCTCATGAATACTTTTATGTGTTATATGTCAGTTTATATAGTGTATGTGTCAGTGTGTGATATTAAAAAAAGAATACAAATGAAATGATGTATATATAATCACACATATATCATTTTTTAAATATATATGTGTTTTTCTCGGACAGCCCCACGCAGTTGTATTAGCACACAGGCCATGTACTGTGTAGAGAATTCTACCTCCTCTGTCCTGTTTTAAGTCGCTGGCAGGTGAACAGAGTGTCTAGATGAAAATGCAATAGCGACACTAATCCAAACGCATACACACACTGCTGAGTGTTATATTTTAGTCTCTACAGTGTTTTTCAGAATGTCGGTCTGACCAGCAAATCCGTTAATTTAACGCTATTAGAAAGCCTCAAACAGTTACAAGCAGAAAGTTACTGTGAATGCGTGTTTCTGATTTGAGAAGTTGCCGAATGTTCTGCCAAGGGTTTACTCTGCAGACTTCAAACAGGCTGTCACAGAGATATGTATCAGGTGTTTACAGTTACCTCCAACAGGTAGAGATTTCAGCTCATTGTAATGGGTGACCAGTTACAGGCTTCGTTAAGTGTGTCGGAGGAGGCAGAAAAGGCAAACTGTAATCACGCTGGCTTGAGATGGCCTCGTCTCTGAGGCACAGATCTCTCCCTTTTCTTTTTAGATTTTCAGTAATATTGAAGGGATTAACCCAGCCGGCCCCTAGGTGGTTGCTGTTTCATTTTACTCTTATTAAAATCTTAAGAACCTGCTTTATTATTCCTGTTTGAAACTGCCTCAATTATTTAGTCGTCTTTGTGTGTGTGTTTTTTTTCTCATCTCTTTGTAGAAATCCCATGGGGCCGTGCAACAAGAAGTGCGAGAGCGGGCCACAGTGTTACAGACGGAGTTTGAGAATTTCGTCCATTCCTGCGAGGAGAACGTCCAGGCAGCCAAGAAAGGTCCGTCTCCATTTCCAGGGATGGAAATAAGCCTCCTATTGCAAAGCAGTTTCACCCATTCCAGGTTTTACTATGAGCTTGATAAGCTGCAGTGTATAGGTAACAAGCTTAGTTGTGTCTGATTACACTCCTACTGAAACCAGGAATGGATCAAAGTGCTATGCAGTGAGAGTCTTACTCCCATCCCTGTATAGGATATGCAAGAACAGAAATGGATATCAGCTTTTCTGGTAGCCCTGGAAATGGGTTGCTGTCTGTTTAAGAGTCATGTTTTCCGTGCTGCAGATCTCGCTGATCAGAAATGAAAGCGCTTTTTTTTTTTTTTTTCCCCCAGCAAACAGAGACTTAACCGAATCCCTCGCTGCTACACCAGGGCCGTCCTTGAAAATTACTCTTTTTTTATTACAGTTCATAAACGCTCGGTCCCACAGCGCTCCCGGGAAATTTCACATAAACTTTGAACAAACAGACATTAGCCTCCGAGTTTTAACAATCCATCTCCGCACACGAAAATAACTCAGTCAATCACGGCTCCAGAAAACTGCCACAGCTTCTGCAAAAACGAAGTAAATAGCAAGGCGGCAATACATCTATCAAACATTATTGAACTGAAAGGGTAGGACTTTCATATAAAACAACAAGCCGTTTTTTATTTTGAAGGGGATATAAACTTTATCAGCCAACAAGGTGGTTTAGTGGTTTGCAAAGATTATTTTAGTTGGGAGGCAGCAGGATTCAATCGAAGTCTGAATATCTTGGGTTGCGGTGGGGAGTAGGGTAGCTCAGTAGTGCGCAATCAAAACGTAATAAAACCATGCACTCCCCTTTGACTCCTTACACAACTGGCTTTTCAAAATGTGGTCATTTGGAAATGTTTTTGGTGGTATGAACAGGGTGCTAGACTTAAAACAGTAGCACACGCATGTGGATCTTCCAGTACATTACAGTACAGGACCGTCTGCTTCCTTAATTGTTGAATTGAGCGGATCAGAGCATTGTTGCAACCTGAGCATTTCAAAAGATTTGTTTAAGAGAACATTGGTGTTCAATAAACAAGGTCCTGGAATAGACTGCCTGCCACAAATAAGTATCACTGATTTAGACTAATACTCCATTCACAGTCCCTGAAAATCCTCACGTATTGAAAACTGTATGATAAGCTGCAGTGTTGGAGATGGAAAGTGGTAATATTGTTCTGTGCTTGTGTGTTCTTGAAGACAGAAACTAATAAACAAACAAGGGCTTTAAATGTTTTTGGTTTTTTTTATGACTGTTTGTTCGGTCTCCAGCCCTGCAATCGTTCGTGAGAGGCTACGCCACGTACCCAGCCAGCCTGAAGCACATCTTCCACATCAAGACCCTCCACCTGGGTCACGCGGCCAAGAGCTTTGGGCTGAGAGACGCCCCACAGAACCTGAGCGCCAGCCTGGGCAAGGCCAGGCACAGCAAAGCCAAGGAGCAGAAGAAGAGGTGAGAGGCTGGAGTGGGGAAGGGTAGGGTGGGAGATCGATCGCTAGGGCAGGCACACCTGATCACAGACATACCAAACTTAGTTATAGCAGAAGTATTTTCGAACTTCACTTTGATTTTAATTATTCTTTAACCAGGAATAAACCAATTGAGATCGAGGCCTGGCAAGATGACCAGGAACAGTAATTGAATATAATTAAAAAGAACATTGCTCTAAAAAACCCCAATATCATCACACATTCAGTCTGGGAGCATTAACACTTTGATCATTCTCGGAACCTGCTCATTAAAATGGAATTGCAGTCATTGTTCTAGCTGATACATTTGGGTTATTTATCGGAAGCATCCTGTATGCTCTGGTCCAGACTGTTCCATGCTGTAACTAAATGCCAACGCAGGACCTTCTCCAAGGCACTTGATAATTAAGTGTAAGACTAGATCGTAAACTGTACTTGGGTATATTAACCTGTAACATCGAGCCTAGGTAACCTGGTACACATTACCTTAGTAGAGGCTTTGCAATTTTACTTTACATGTTTAAGCAGGTGCAAGCCAGTGCCGAGGAGGGTCTAGCAAACTTTCCTTTCAAGACCCTGCCATAAAGAAACTGCACAGACAAAAAAGTCTTTATTTAAATTAAACTACAGGTAAAGCACTGGAGGCAACAACACTGAAATACACTGGAGAGACATGAACTGTAGATGGCTCTCACAACGTCCTCTTTTTTTTTTTTTGATCGCTTGAAAGCAGCGTTCATCTTCTTTGTAACACAGATTAATTACTAGCAACATGTTTCCCAGTCGGGTAGGTGTGGAGCTGGCTTCGGGGAGAAGCCTCGTCTCGCTGGGGCTTAGACTGCAGTAGCCCTGTAGCAGACAGGCAGTTCAGTCCGAGGGGGCCCTGGTGTGGGGCTGGCTGGTCTGAGGTGCAGCTGCCAGTGATTCAGGGACCAGCTCTGTAACACGAGAGACTTTGAGATAAAGATGCGCCTGACAGCTGCAGAGCTAGCGGAGAATCCTCTTCATTTCCACACCTTTGTTCCACCCTGAATGTCCACCTACCCCATATAGAAACGGCTCCCTGATTAGCATGCAGAGCTCCTATATCCAGGGCTGCTCAGGTTAGCTCTGGGTCTTGACAGGCTGTAATTGCAGCGAGTCTGTGTTGTGTCTCTCTTGAATCTGCTGTATAATGTATACGAACAGGCCCTGCTTATTGATCTTCCATCTATCGTGGTAACCATCAACCTGTCCACTCCCCCTCTCTCTCTCTCTCTCTCTGTTTCTGTACTACTTTCACTCTGTTTGTACAGTATATATCTGCCACCACCACATTCTTTTACCTCTGAGTCCTTCATTCTGTCTTATAATCGATGGATCTATCCTTTCTACTGTTGTTCTATACATCTGTTCACCTCTCTCTAAATATATGTGCATCTTTATTATTTGTCCATAAAACATAACCTACATTTGTCTGTAACCTGGGAATCTGTGTGTGTATCAAGTCATCCCTGTCTGTCTGCATAGAGATTGAATGCATGACCTGCAACATTTGTTGGATCTCTGAGTCCTGGTCAGCATTTGTGTAAGAGAACTCCGAAATAGACTGTTACGCTGTGCAAAGGGACAGTTTTATTGAGGTGTCGTTTCTGTGCGTTTAGAATCATTCAGAAGTGATTTCCGATGACATGCCCACCAGGATAATGCACCCCATCATTGAGAGGGGAGTCCCAGGGAGGAGAGCAGCTCATACTGATGCACATTACAGCAAAACGATCACGTTACAATCCTGCTGTTACACTGCATTCCTACTGAGAAGCCAAGGAGACTGCGAGTTGCATGGCATGGGTGTGCCTGTTTGTTTTAGCGTGGCCGGACCTGCACAGCGCGTCTTTATGCCTTCGCTGGGCTGGTGCTCTGGGGTCCTGGCCCCTCGAGTGGTTTAAGCTGGAGGGTCTGGGTACTGACTTGGCAGACGGGAGTGCTTGCATTCATATCAGATCAAAGAACTCAAGCAGGGGGAGGGAGGAGGGGATACGGCCCTTAAGTTCAGTGATCAGAATGCTAATGTGCCAGATTTTGGCAGGCGGTTAGCTGCCTTCTTTTTGGCAGAGCTAAAAGACCAGAAATTAGAAACTGGAGTTTAAAATCCACTTCAGTAGCGAGTAAAGTATATTGGGTGGTTTGGTGGCTTTTGTTGCCACATGTTTGATGCTCGTGGTGTGCAGCCCACGTCAGAACTCTGCCACACAGTTTGGCACATGTATGCCCACAATGAGGGCAGGGGTTGAGATGGCATGCACACAGGTTAAGGCATTTGGGCAGTGCAGGAAGGTGAAGTCTACATACTAGAAAAGATCAGCTAGAGGATGGGAACAGTCGAACGTTGCAGTGCTTTGTAAGACGCTGTCTTTTCAAAAGTTTAATTAAGTTAGTAATAGTAATGTCCTGCGTCCGTAGTAATTCGCCTCATTAGTACTGCAGTGCTAACTCGACTGGAAAAAAATGTAGATGTTGTGTTTTTTTTTTCTTTCTGGCAGGTGAAGGGTTAACCCCAACTAGCACACACCTGCAGGAAATGCTGTGGTGTGCTGTTTGTATTTCACACCATTAATGAGTCTGAGAAGCCAGCCCTGTCCACACATACCACTCTGTGGTCAGTAACGGTCACCTGTGCTCCAGGTGGTCAGCGTGCAAGCCGTGGCCTGGCTGTGATTACGAGTCCCGCTGTCTGTTTGGTAAGAGGTGATCAGCGAGACTCCCCAGGGGCATCCTGGATTGGCAGAGAGCAGGGGCAGACCTCCCTCTGAATCAACACATATTGGATATTAGATACTCGTTATTAACCCTGGCAGCTTGTGCTGCTCCCCAAGGAACCATTATTACAACTCTTTAGTTTTCTCTAGTCTTGTGACTTTTATGTTCTGCATGTAGCTTCGGAAAACATACTGGATCTTGAGAATCCAGTATTGATTTATATAATATTGGGGATGGCTTCGTTTTGATCAGTTCAGTATAGATTCGGTCAATACCGAGTCAGTGTTGGAGATCTTGGAGCCGGTCAGTATAACACAGGGATCTCTGTATAATCTCTGTTTTTTATTATTTAAATTATACAATGGAATGGTAGTATTACAAAACACATAATGTTTCTACATTACTGAGTAAGGAGTTTTAGTTTTCCGATTTCGTTTGCATTGGTTCAGGATTTAAGTGGCAACTTCTGTTCGGACAAAAAGATCGGCTAGCGTAACTACTCTTGTGTGAAATTCTATACATCACCTGTGTGAGACTCAGAGAGAGAAAGAGAGGGAGTGAGAGAGTTAAAGAAGCCCAGCTCCTCTGCCCTCTCCCTGTATCAGTTGCTTTGGAGCCCCGGTCAGGTTGAGGTCAGCCAGCGTTCCTGCTGCCTGGCTGCAGGTGAAGGTCGCGTCTTCGGAGGCAGCAGGTTAATGAGTGGTCAGCTCTGGAGGCTGGCAGCACAGCGGGCAGCGTCAGACTCTCAGGACCAATTAGCGGTCACTTAACCCCTGCAGCACCTCGACACAGCTCTCTGCAGCCCGCACTAGCTTTAATTGGCTTTTTCTAGAGCTATTTTTCTCCAGTAATTGGCATCGAGTCAACATGATAAAGAAGTTCAAATGAACCCATCACACAGGACAAAGAGCCAGTCCCACTGGGCTTGTTGCCAGCTGGATGAAGAGGTGGCGTCGGGGAAACCAGTGGTTTGACTGGGAGTCTAGTAATTGCAAAAGGGCGTCTTTACTCCAGTTAACTATAGCCAGGGTCCCCCTTGCATATGAGATGTTTATCTCCTTTGGGGTTGATATGATTTCCACGCATACCCATTTAGAATCGGCACAAGTCATGTATCAAGTGAGGTCTTCTAGGGCTCAGAATGTGTGATAAACAAGCCCCCCCACACACACACTTAGCCACTATGTCCAGCAGTGACACCTTGCTCCTGGCAGGTGAGACTTCATTACAGGTGTTTGTGGCTCCAGCTTTCTCCTGCCCTAGCCCAGCCCTCCAACAGACAGCTCTTAATGAGGTGATTACAGGAGAGGCAGAGCCTCTCCTCACGGACACCTGAATCACTTTCGAGTCCAAAGAATATACCAGCAAGAAGCGGCACGGAAAGCCCTAGACATGAGCTTACATACGTAGGCATCAATATACTGTATTCATATAATCTTGTAAATACTCACTGAGGCATTACAGGCAGACAGTAAAGCGCAGCACATGATCATTGTTGTGTTTTTATACCTTTTCCATAGATTTCCGTGCTTATTGGGAGCAGAGGTTACCTGTAAATATGAGAAAGAGTGTAGAAACTCACAGCTGTATAATACTGGGCGGGATATTGCTGTGGGATGGTTTTGTGATGTGGACTGCTTTCCACTTTGTTCAGACTGTTAAAACTCATTTTGCTTGTGACCTGCACCAGAATTAAAGCCAGGCTGAATTTACCTTAAACCTTACAATGCATACCGCCTCCCGACTCCCACCACCAGCTTTTAATGCAAGAATACATTCTTATGAAGTAAAGAAGAACACGCTAGTTTAGAGTTAAAGAAGTGTAGAGAAATGTGATGCTCATGTATACCAAGGGGACCAGCGACTGGAGTGAGAGGGTTTGATAGCTGAGAGTGGAGAATCATTGGGAGTTACGTGGTGTTGAATTACGTGCACAGTAAAGCATGTATGGAAGGCACACACATCAAGTGGAAATGACTGAGTGTAAAGAATACTTTTTATAGTCACCTTTTTTGTAATTTGCACATGCTTATACCTACCTTTATTATTATTATTTATTTCTTAGCAGACGCCCTTATCCAGGGCGACTTACAATTGTTACAACATATCACATTATTTCACATTATACAGATATCACATTATTTTTACATACAATTACCCATTGATACAGTTGGGTTTTTACTGGAGCAATCTAGGTAAAGTACCTTGCTCAAGGGTACAACAGCAGTGTCCCCCACTGGGGATTGAACCCACAACCCTCCGGTCAAGAGTCCAGAGCCCTAACCACTACTCCACACTGCTGCCCTACCTCTACCAGCAGGAGTCAGTGTGGAAGGAAAGCGCGTTTAAGGGAGAGATACAAATGCATGACAAATCTGAGCCTTTAAATGCAAAGGGCATCCCCCTTTCAGACCAGGTTGCTTATCCCCTCTGTGGCTTTTGTCTTTGGAATGAAGGCTTTGGCACGGGCCCCCAGGGGGATTGGGGCTCTGATCCCCTGTCCCTCTCCTCCCTGCCCTTGCTCCGAGACGGACACGAACGCCAGGAGTTATTGATCAAATAATCACTCCCGATCTAAGGGCAGCCTGTTTTACATTGTCCCCCTGCTGTGGGACATGGCTTTGTTATTGCTGGCTGGGGGATTGTTTCAAAAGCACCTTTCATCTCTTTCTTCCAGTCGTGTTTGCTTGGGGGGCGGGATTAAGCTGCAGTCGGATGGTTGAAATCTGCAGTTCATCTATGGTGTATGACCTAGTCTTAATGTTCCTGCTGTTTTTATTTAAATTTTATTTTTTTATGGAAAAATCCTTACGCAGATTAGATATATCTAATGATGCGAACGCAAAATCTTGTTTCCAACAATGCCTTATCCCTGTAGAAGGAATGGCAGGATAAATGTAATGGGGTGCAAGTTTATTTGTTAATTTACATATGACGTGCCTTAGTTGGAATTTAATACTGTTTCCAAAAAGTGTTACAGTGCTCCCCAACACAATGTACTGTGATTTATTAAGCCACCAGCACAGCTAGTATTCATTGGAGAAAGCAACAGAACTACTGCACTTAAACACCGTCTGTTTCCCAGGCCTGTCAAGAAGATGAGCAACAAGGAGAGAATGGCTGAGATCCTTCGCTCCGAATATTCCAGCGGGATCGAGTCCGCAGCTCCCAACAAGCAGAAGCAGAAGACGGGCTTGAAGATGCACAGAAAGCCAGGCCAACGCAAAGTCAGGAAACAGCAGGCATAACCAAATTGCTCCCTGCTGGCCTTAGCGGAACACCCCCGCTCTGTGAGAGCGTGGATCAGGTCTCTGGAAGAGCTGGAGAGAGACGCCGCCGTCATTGCCCCCCCCAAGAGCCTGTCTCCCTGGCCTCCGTTCTGAAGGTGATGTCCTGCAGAACGACTTTTAGCTTCTCTTTGAGACAGCCTTTGCTTGTAGCTTCAGTGACTGGGAAGAGACATCCGGCAATGATTGTCTGAGATGGGGCTTGAGCCTGCACTGTAATGCACTCTAATGTGGTCCTTGAGTGTAAGAAAAGAAATGATGAGTTGCCACTGGCACACGACACAGCTGCGGTACTGTATTTTGATCCAGTGGCTAAGAGAATTACAACTTGTACTAGCAAACATGCATACTGTCTAAATTAAAAGTTTTTTTTGTTACGATTTGTGACAGCTTGTCTGTGCAATTATATATATATGTATTGTATTTTTTTTTTTTTATCATTTTCCAGAGTTCTGGTAGATAATTACCGATATGTTGTGCAATTTGGACCCCAAACCAGGCTGAGAATATGGCACCAGTAGCATTGCCAGATTTTGAATGCACTCCCCCCAGTCTACTCCAGCACTGCCATAGATATGACAGGAAAAGCTTCTGTGATGTTTGGTGCCACCCTCCTGGCTGGCATCGGACTGGTGGCTCATGCCAGCAGCCTGCCACTCGACTCCAGGGCTGGGACAGTGATTAATTGCCTCAGGATTGTTGATGTAACGTGGAATTTTGTTACAAGTTGTAAATGCGTGCAGGTGTAATTCATAACTTCCTAGATAGCATGGGCTGGCCTGTGTTGGCTAGTTAGAGGGAAGCTTGCCTGCATACATTTTTGGGTAATGCAAAAAACTAGAACTGATCCCTTGTGTATAAGTGTAATGGAGGACAGAAGGGTCTGATCAGACAGCAAGAAATGATTTTCTCGTTTAAAACGGAGCATGACTGCAACAGAGCAGCTTTGACGGGCTTGTGTCTTTTATGGGGCATTTGAATTGAAATTAGCATTACGAAACGTGATGAACTCTAAGGTCAACCGTGAGCATTGGAGGGTGTCGGTTTAGGGTTTGGAAGAGCGTACCAAGTTATTTACAGATTGTTGTTCCAGCAACCTTTGTACATTAAGAGTGTATTATGTGCCATATTGTAATTCTGCATTGTTTAATATTCTCTCTTATAAACGACAGTGTTGTGTGGGGCTACAGAGGTATGCCCTGACTTGCTGTTCATTTGTTTTAATAAGATTCTGTAAATAAGTGGAAGTACCCAGAATAAGGGAAATGACATGGATCATACTTTAAATACACTACATTCATTTTATGAGCTGTACTGTGCTTTTTTTTAAAAAAAATCTGAAAACCAATACAAAAATATACTTCTGGAAATATATTGAGTCTTTAAACCGAATTTCAGACAGATTCAGGTTTCTGTGTGTTCCATGAAGAACCATGAACACATAACCACCGGTGCTATTTAGAACATGGAATCCCTCACATTCTGAATATAGTTCCTGTACTGTCTTATCCGTTTCACACAGCTTTCTTTTTTTAACAAAAATAAGTGAAAACATGTATCCGAGGTGTGCAGGATCAAAAACAAACCGCACTGGATCGTTCTTCTCAACAGGCTGTGAAAGAACAGCCCCCCTCAAACCCTGAATCGCACCCACACACACACACACCGCACAATGCAAATTGGTCTTTGATTGACTCCTAATTTGATTTGAAGTCTGTTTTGTTTGGCTTTATTCTGAGTCAATGAGATTAATTTGAGTCGCTGATCCTCTGGGTTTAAGTCTCTCCGTGTTGTGGTTTTTTGTTTGCCGGGAGCTCAGCTAGACTCTATCCGCACTTCATTAACCCTGAGCCGGGGACAATCTGCAGTAAGAGCCGGGGGGGTTACCAGTATCTTTTCAAATGCAAAAATCTCCGCGCTTTCCGACAAGAATGGGGAGCTTTTGACTTAATTAGGTGCTGTGCACTTCGCAAGAATAACCCTTTTCATTCATATCAAGGGGTATCAGTCCCTTTTACAGGAACACAGAACTATCCGCCTTTTAATTGTTCGAGCATGTGTAGAAGTAATTTAGCGTGCAGCGCGTCTTTTCAAGCTGTCCCAGAATAATGCGTTTTATTAAAACGAACCTTCCATGTAAAAACAGCATTTAAAGATTCCTCACACCGTTGAACGTTCGGTGTTTTTTTTATTTTATTTTTTTATTATTTTTAATTTGATATATATATATATATATATATATATATATATATATATATATATATATATATATATACACTGTATTTTTAAAGTTGTATGCAAAATCATTCTATCGCTTTTATTTGTTGTAATAGCTTTGTATGAACTGACTAACAAAAACAGCTTAAAACATTTTATATTTTACTTTGTAAAAAATGTAGATAAATCTGCATATATGTGTGTGTGTGTTTTATTTACTTGTTGATTTGAGTCGTTTTAAATCTAGTATATGCGCCTCTGCGCTTTGAAACGCTTTCCCGTTCATGTGTTCTCGACAGAAGGCTGTCTTTCTGTAACGCGTGCTGTTCCAGTGCTGCAGCAGGGAGGAGACCGGGCTGACCACGAGGGTAATGCGCATTTATCGAGTTCCAATTATAACCTATTAAACACTTTTGTCTAAACGTTAGAAAATCTGTTCAGCCTCGAACTCCCCACACACCAGGTAGAAAGACTAATGTTTTGGATAGTTTAAAGCAGGCAAGAGTGGGGGGCAGGAGGAGGATGGGGTCCACGGTACTACGCTGACCAGCTGTCCGCTCTCCTGATCCATCCGACAGTGAGCTTCGCCCGGCCACCAGCTGTTAGCGGTGCCTGGCAGCCACCAGAAAAGCCACACTCTTTAGGAAAGGGTGGAAACAATCCATTTCAAATGGGCTCATTTAGACCACTTAAACAATTACACACTTTGGCAGTCATTAATATTTCATCGACTTCTATTGTTTATGAAAGAAAGAAGTGTTGACACAAGCCGTTTGGTGCTTGTATTGTTCCCCTCCTGAGTCGGTATCATTAGTTAAACCGTAATATATCAGATAAACTCTACCAGCGTGCTGCCCTGGAGCGGGGAGATCTTGCGCTATCTGACTGCACGTTACACATTGAAGCATTTGTGTCGCTCATTTAGTGGTGGTGTTTTCTTATCACACAGAATACTTTCACTCTGGAATGAATGAACATGATAAACCGCGTATAGGATCCACGAATCCTATATTATTAGAGCGCTCTGCATTTTCTGAACTATATAGACATGCTTGTGAAGGGTTTTAAAAGAGAACGCTATATTCGGGGAGCGCCGGGAAATATATCAGTTACGCGCGTTTAAAGACCTAAAGAAATCGTTGTTTTATGCATGTATTTATTTTAATGATAACATTTTAAACTTGCATGCAGTTGCTGTCACACATATAGTGATTTGGATTCTGTTTTGTAACTTGATCCAAGAAATCGCAAGTTTAATATTTCACTCACTACACTGAAAATGTGTTGAAGCCTGTATCACTGACTTTCAGGAATTCCGCTTGCGTTTGTTTTTCTAACTCGACGAATTTAATAAATAAATCGCAATGTACAGTCTTACTCCCCGTCTCATCGGATAGTTATTAAGCCAACGTTGAAAAATGTAGTTTTCTGTGCCTGTCACGTTTCCAGAGCCTGCCACACCGCAGTTGAAGCCTGCATGGTTTTAAACATCATGTCTGTATATGAGAATGAAATATATCATTTCATATAAATTAATAAGGCTGAAAGGTTAACTGGATGAATGCATTTATAAGAAATGAATAACACATTAAATCGTAATCTGGAAAGCAAATAATGCTATAAATTTCACTGAACTGTATAGACTACAGTGTTTAAAATTGCATATTTTTTCAGTTCTCATGTGCGTTCTTTTCCTGAAGATGGACAGAAATAGGGAGTTTTCCTTGCCCGTTATTAATTGATAGGCACTTTGTTTTCCTAAAGTTAAGCCAGGCTGAATTGTTCAGTGTTTTGATTAGATGTTTATAGGCTAGGTCTTCTTCAAATACAGCAACACGTTTTCTATTTTGAACTTCCGTGGTAGTAAACGTGTGTGTTGAGTAAAAAGGAAAGGCGTCTTCTAGTATAATAACGAAAATGCTTCAAAGCTGATTCAAGCCCTGTACCTTTCAACTGTCAGTGCGGCACATTTCTATCGGGATGACAGGTGACTGATGCAGAAATGTCCAAATAAATACACGGTGTCGCCTATTTTAACATTTATATATATAAATGTACTGTAGTTTAGATACTTCTTTATGCCATATTATTATTATTTTTACAATTGTTTTACAATTACCCATTTATACAGTTTGTTTTTTACGGGAGCAATCTAGGTAAAATACCTTGCTCAAGGGTGCAGCAGCAGTGTCCCCACGGGGGATTGAACCCACGACCCTCCAGTCAAGAATCCAGAGCCCTAACCTCTACTCCACACTCCACAAGCACTGTCCTGATGCTGTAATCACAATGGCCTTTTTATTAAACATGACAATTGTTTCATTTTTTATTTTTTATTATTATTATTATTATTATTATTATTATTATTATTATTATTATTATTAATATATATTATTAATATATTAATAATAATAATAATAATAATAATAATAATAATAATAATAATAATATGTATTTTGTGAACTGATATATGAGAGAGCAGTAAGTTCATGTTTTGACATATCTATTGTTTTTTTTTGTTTGTTTTTTTAAACATTTTCATTATTTGTGTGTTTTTATAACGATGCGCAGTTTGGCTTCTAGCAAGGCTGTTTGTAGGTTGCAGAAATAAGAAATCTTTTAGGTGTGCTTGAAAAATGCAAATGGATGCCAGCAGAGCATCTCAACAACAGACTCTGAAGGAAAACAATCCAGCCCTGAAAGAATTTAAATCTACAGTCCTGTAAGAAGCCCCGCTGTATCACATTGTGGGTTTAAATCTACAGTCCTGTAAGAAGCCCCGCTGTATCACATTGTGGGTTTAAATCTACAGTCCTGTAAGAAGCCCCGCTGTATCACATTGTGAATTTAAATCTACAGTCCTGTAAGAAGCCCTGCTGTATCACATTGTGGATTTAAATCTACAGTCCTGTAAGAAGCCCCGCTGTATCACATTGTGGGTTTAAATCTACAGTCCTGTAAGAAGCCCCGCTGTATCACATTGTGGGTTTAAATCTACAGTCCTGTAAGAAGCCCCGCTGTATCACATTGTGAATTTAAATCTACAGTCCTGTAAGAAGCCCTGCTGTATCACATTGTGGATTTAAATCTACAGTCCTGTAAGAAGCCCCGCTGTATCACATTGTGGGTTTAAATCTACAGTCCTGTAAGAAGCCCCGCTGTATCACATTGTGGGTTTAAATCTACAGTCCTGTAAGAAGCCCCGCTGTATCACATTGTGGATTTAAATCTACAGTCCTGTAAGAAGCCCCGCTGTATCACATTGTGGGTTTAAATCTACAGTCCTGTAAGAAGCCCCGCTGTATCACATTGTGGATTTAAATCTACAGTCCTGTAAGAAGCCCCGCTGTATCACATTGTGGATTTAAATCTACAGTCCTGTAAGAAGCCCCGCTGTATCACATTGTGGATTTAAATCTACAGTCCTGTAAGAAGCCCCGCTGTATCACATTGTGGATTTAAATCTACAGTCCTGTAAGAAGCCCCGCTGTATCACATTGTGGATTTAAATCTACAGTCCTGTAAGAAGCCCCGCTGTATCACATTGTGGATTTAAATCTACAGTCCTGTAAGAAGCCCCGCTGTATCACACTGTGGATTTAAATCTACAGTCCTTTAAGAAGCCCCGCTGTATCACATTGTGGATTTAAATCTACAGTCCTGTAAGAAGCCCCGCTGTATCACACTGTGGATTTAAAATCACCAGCTGGAAGGGTCCTATATAGGGTAGTATGCATTTAATTATCTGAGCCTATATTTCTATAGGATTGCTTTCTGACTAGGCTCACTGTTTCAAAACTACAATGACATCACATTTTAGTTCAAAGGAGGTACTTCATAAGCTTTTAAAAAAAGTGAATATAAAACTTACTGAAGTTATTTTGCCATAGGTTCACCATCCCATCTTTATTTGTATAGCTCCTGTGTTTGTATGGTTGTGTTTGTTCAGATGTATTTTGCTTCAATAGATTTTAATAAAGTACTCATTTATAATTTACAGTGTGCTAAGAGACTAGCACAAAATAGGTTGGATGCTAGTACACGTGTTCATTTATCCCACGTTTATTTGCATGTTATACTTAAGATAATTAATAATACCATTTTGCAGATAAGGAAGGCGAGATATAGGATTTAATTATTTATGAACCCTTTTAGAAATTAGGCATTCTGTGGCAGTTCTAAGCACAACCTTTGAGATTTCTCCGGAACCCTAATTTTGTTCCGATTCTACGATCCATTCTTACATTGAACCGCAGAGGGTTGTGTGTACATTACTGGACTCAATTGAAAGACGAAGAGATCCGAATTCCCATTCATTTGGAACGTTTGGTTTGTTCCATGACCTCATTGTTTCATTGTTGTTTATTTTCTGTTGCTGGATATTAATGACGCACTGAAACTCCCCCATTAAGTCACAATTCAACAGGTCCAAAAATTCAGTGGCGGCGCTAGGCATAGGCAGACGGGCGTCTAAGCTAGGAAACCTCATGTGTAGCCCTCGCTAAGGACAAGTTTATGAGTTCACACGAATAAGGTTGACTGGTGCACCAATTTAACTGCTGTTTTTTTTTTAAGTATTTATACCGGTTATCAAATATAATGTCTTCTCATAAAATTATTGGTGTACATTTATAAACAGCAGTGTTTCCTGTGACAGCAGGGTCTTCACAGGGCACATGCAGAAAATATTGCCGCTTATGGCCCCCAATCAACTCGCATCTATCTGTCTATCCATCCATCTAGCTGTCTATCTGTCTTCACCCCTTGTTCTCAGTAAAATTGAGTCTGGTTGTTTTTTTTTTGTATGTAAGAATTTTATTTGTACATTTAAAAAAAGTAATTCTCTTGAAGTAAAATTCCCCATTCCGGTAATGTCTAAACCAGTGTTTTTTTTTTTAATGGGGAAAAACTTAAATATACAGAAGTACGAGAACCACTTCACAATATGAGCCGTTTCACAAATAAATAGTTTCAGTATACATTTTCACCAAGAAAAGAAATATATTTACATTGTTGTTACACATCACATTAAATTAAAAATTGCGCAATTCACCCGCTCAATGGAGGGAACGCCTCGTCTCGACAGACGATTCAGGCGCAAAGGGTTAATCGATTGCCTAATTAAAACGGACTATTAGTGGATTGTTTAATTATTAACAACCCCTTCAATTTCAACCCTTGTGGTTCCCGTTAGGACAGAGGTTTGCTCCTGAGACTTCACAGACGGGGTCAATTGCGTTATCAAATAATCATTGAAAAAAAATTGTACGTCGCCTCTGTAACTGAATATATAAATAATTATGACGATAACTTACAAAAATAATACATATACGAACACCTGTTTTGTTTAATAAAATAAAATGAAAGAAAAATACCAAAGTACAAGTTTTGAAATATATGTTTGCACCAGAGCAGACAAAGAACAGTTCCTAGTAGATCTTATTTGATACTGTGAAGTTATTATAGTGACGTTATTATAGTGTAGTTATTATAGTGTAGTTATACCTCCTGCATTTTGGTTTCAAATTCCACACCTGCTATGAAGCATACAAAATAGCACTGCGGTGTGAACAGAATATATATATATATATATATATATATATAATTTTTTTTTTTTTTTTTTTTTTTTTAATAATGAAGTTTCACCGCCACCAAATTATGTTTTTTGTTTGATAACAGGAAAGTTTTAAAAACGATACTATTTATTTATTCAAATTATTTGTATTAAAATGTTTTTTTTTAAGTACAATAGAAGAAATGCGCTGAAGAATGTTTTATAAACGGACAAAGTAGCCAGATTTGGGATCCACTTTAAAATGGCTACACGTGCAGTAGACAGCAGTGTGGAGTAGTGGTCAGGGCTCTGGACTCTTGACCGGAGGGTTGTGTGTTCAGTCCCCAGTGGGGGACACTGCTGTTGTACCCTTGAGCAAGGTACTTTACCTAGATTGCTCCAGTAAAAACCCAACTGTATAAATGGGTAATTGTATGTAAAAATAATGTGATATCTGTATAATGTGAAATAATGTATAATGTGATATGTTGTAACAATTGTAAGTCGCCCTGGATAAGGGCGTCTGCTAAGAAATAAATAATAATAATAATAATAATAATGGCTTGCACACATACAATTCCATTTGGAGAACATCTTGCAGAGAGAGAGATTTCCCTCCTGTTTATAACGGCTTGTATCTGCAAGCTCCATGACTGGCATTTTGAAGTCAACACTGTAGGAAATAGTTTATCCGGGCTAGTGTCAAATTAATAAATAGATTTGTATTAACCAGTAAAAATAAAATACAAAACCATGCCTATGGATGCCCTTTTTAAACAAAAGATCCCTGCATAGATTCGATGGGAGTGTTTTAAAAGGTTTCAGAATCCTTACAAACTCGGTGTGTTTTCCTCGCGGTGGCTTGCCAATATGTCAGCTATATCTGTTTTAAGGTGAACTTGTCAATCTTTGTTTCCAGATAGATATCGGATAAATATATGCATTAGATTTATTATGAAGTGTTAGTGCAGTATCCTTTCTATTATACTTTGTTCGTCTACTGTGCATTAACCCTGTTGAAATGTATGGAGGCCTATATGACACGTTATTCAATACTAATTACGTGAAATCTTTCAAAGTGCCAATGTATTTTTGTTTTGTTTGTTTTTTTAAATATACAGGCCAAGTTTCTGCCTCTGTTTAAAAATAAATAAATTAAAAAAAATAATAATAATTGAAAACAAAATACTTGTGGTTTGAGCTGAAACAAATAAAATAAAATAAAATACGTCACATTTATTAGTTTTCCCCCTCAAAAACAATGTGCGGGGGTATCAGTTCAAAATATTTTTTTTTTAAAGTTCTGAGTGGTTTAAAGGTTTTGTAATGCCACCACCGTTTCTGTTCTTTTTGTTAAAAAAAACTAAAACAAAAAAAAAACAGTTTAAATGCTTCTCTTTTTCCCCCATAAATAAAGTTCTGAGCTGCCGTGTGTTGAACGTGTCTTTCAGGGCGGTTCACCGTGGCTGCGCGGCCCGGGAGAGGACTCCAGCAAGCGAGGGGAGAGACTGGGGAGGTTCGCTTCCTCCTTGCAGGCCGTGAAGTAGGATTCTTGGGACGAGGGGCCGCTGCAGAGCCGGGGGAGGAGCGGACGGGCCCCGGTACAGGTACAGGGCTGCCCCGGGGTCCAGGTTTGACACGAGGCTCTGCGGATAGAAATAGGGCGAGGGAAACATCCTTTGCAAGGCCGAGTAATTCCCAGCTTCTGCTAAAAGTTCGAGTCCCACTGCTGTCTGTCTCTTCCATTTTGTCCTTTGAGGTGGAAAAAAAAGAAGAGATGAAAAATAAATTAATACATAGACTTTATGTATATATTAAACAAACTGAACAAAAAATAATTATACTGTATAGTGTAGTAAAATAAATATAATCTATAGTGTAGTTACAATTCACAAAGGCACGTTTTTTATTTTATTTTTTAGTTCCTTTTAGTTTTGCGTCTGAAATGCTGGTTTAAACTTTTTTTTTTTACCTGCGTGAGTAATTGAGCAGCTGTTTTTTTTTTTGTATTGGTAGAATACGTCACTGACTGTTTCAGACATCGATTAGACTGCATATTTTTCTTTAATTTATTTTCTCCTTTTCAGAATTATTTTAACCGGGAAATGTGTCCGTTTCCTTGACGCTATGTCCTGTACTGGTTGACCCAGATAAAATGTAAACTGAAGTATATTATTATGCAGGCTTTTCAATAAACAAACCTGCAATTTAATTTCACTACCTTTCCACTCATTGACATATCTGAGACTCTGAGCAACCAGTGTGTGTAATAATAATAATAATAATAATAATAATAATAATAATAATAATAATAATAATAATAATAATAATAATAACCTTGACTGTAATTGGGCCAGTGGCGTGAAGACAAAAGCGTGGTTTAATATCAGTGGCCTGTACTGTGTTTACCAGCTTCATTTTGTAATGGGTCCAAACACGCATTTAAGTTTCAGTTCAGTGCCCTTTAGAGTTTTCAAAGTCACGCTGCCGCTCTGAGCTCTCCTGGAGTGGACGATATTCTATATATAACATATCTATTTATGCGGTTATATTTCTATAATAAAAGAGACTGTAATATATTGAGACTAATCGGTGTGAAATTCAAACTTTAGAGCTGAATCGAGGAGTTGTGCCGACAGGTTTTGTTCCTTGGTTTATTTAATAAACCTATGGCCACTTCTTCATTAATAGCAAGCGATTATGCTCGTGTCAGATTGTCGCGGACAGTTGAAAGCCATTCGCACAGGTAAATAATTCATAATTATAATAACTGTGTAATTACAGTACGAGGGGCTGAATAATGCATGCGCCGCAAGCAGTAATCTGCATGTATTATTCATTCTTAAATGGGTTATGCTTTTATATGTGTTTCATGCCGTTTTGCAACATTAGTGTTTAATCAGATAACCATGTTGATAAAATTGCAGTTTCAAATTGGTATAGAGTTGCTTTCACAATCCCACGCTTTCCTCGTCGCTTGGACTACACTTGCGTGTATTTGGCTGAAATCGTTGTATTTGAATATACATGTTTTTCTTTGCAGTCCCGCTTGCAGTCCCGTGTGTTGTATTACTCGCCTGCACGCCTGAACCGCACCTTGCTTTGTATCCTAAAGCAAGGACAGGGGTGTTAAAATCGGAGACACTTCAAACACGGAGAGCATCTACCTCGCTGCAATCCCTGGCGTGAGCTGCTTTGTAAAATGCGTCTGAATACACGGCCTGTTCTTTTGAAATCGTGTTCGGTCGAGATCATTGTCTCGCCTCGCTTTTATGCTCGTATCATATATGCATTCAGTTGATCATGTCTGGCTGTATCCACCTGCCAGCTGTTCCCAGTTTACGCCCATTCGTTGCCCCCCTACCGGGGTGCATTTAACTGCTGGTTAGCTTTAAAAACGACTGAGGTCGTGTAATTGTGCATCTTGAAAAGACTCCGCTCGGAGGCTGTCTGTCGCGACACTAAGCTTTTGTGAGGTGTCGCTGCTGGACCCCTTTATTTGGCCTCCTTTGCTTAAGTCATCCGACTAGATAGAAGGCTGTAGCTGTCAAGAGGGTCAGAGATAACTTTATTAAGACTGATCTGCAGAGACGCACGTTTATGACACGAAATCAGAGAGCGGCATGGCTCTGTGCAAAGAATGGTGTTATTATTTACTCAGAAAAAAAGGGCGAGACGCTGCACTGTACTGGCACTCCGCCCTGGAACTCTGTTATCAAAGTTCTCTGCATGAAGAACACGCTCCAAGTGTGACGCATTATGGAATGCGGAATATATGGTTCTCTGATTGCGTTTTGCATTTAACCCTTTATTGCTACCCCCAAGTTGTTCAATCAAAACAATCCAATAATCTTCGTTCTCCAAAAGAATGCACGCTGTAAGAAGGTCGTTTTTAAACTTGCATACCAACCTATGACCCTGCCCCTAATGACGCAGTCTGAGTCGCACGCACTCGGCTCTTCCTCTTACCTGCGGTTCTGGTACCACGTTTTGACCTGCGTGTCGGTGAGGTTCAGAGACGCCGCCAGCTCCATGCGGTCCTGCACGCTCAGGTACTTCTGCCTCTCGAAGCTGCGCTCCAGCTGCGCCAGCTGGTGGTCTGTGAACGCGGTCCGGGCTTTGCGAGGCTTCTTGAGCCGGACCGAGGGGCTGTCCCGACTGCTGCATCTCTCCTGGTCGCCTTCCTCTTTCACTGAAAACGCATGAAGTTTAATTGTTAGGAACGAACAAGAAGAAATACATAACAAAAAAAAAAATACATTTAGAAATTATAACAAACTAAGCCGGGATGCAAATAAATGTGTCTATATTGATACAGAAACGCGTTCCAGAGAAATATTTAGAAAAATAAATCCGCTCTCGTAAGGCAGACAAAACCATTTAAATGCCATTGCCAAATGCCATTTAAATAAATAATAATAATAATAATAATAATAAACCCGTTAAGAATGAAACATCAATCTGATTCAAGCGTGTTAATACACATTGTATGTAGAGGCGGTTTCCTGTAGTTACCTCTAACTTTACTGGGCGTATGCAAGTATATTCTCAGACAATTACAATATCTGTGTTTGGTTCCTCAAAGATGTAGTTTGGTTGTATAAAAGAATGGCTTTATTTTACACACGGTTTCGCTTATAAAGATACAGTATTGTAGGCTAATATATACATATTGAGTTGAATGACTTTTTATCATAATCCTGTGTATCACTGATTCAATAAAAAGTTATACAAAGCAAAGTTAAAACACGGGTGATGCAGATATTGTAGTGATGATTACTGTACTTTAGTGATGTATTATTATTATTATTATTATTATTATTATTATTATTATTATTATTATTATTATTATTATCATTATTATTATTATTATTATTATTATTGTTAATAGTGAAATAAAAACCAATCTTAAGGAACTTAATATCAATGAATGTTCTAATGCGTTCATTCATTTTGACGCTGGTTTAAGTTTGTACCCGAATCCTCGCAGTAATATAGGGACAGAAAAGCCTGTAATAAACTATCAGATTCCACTCATTTCTTTGTTTTTGTATTTCCGAGGTCATTTCTTTTCGACTGTTTGAAGAACAGCGACACGGGGGAGCGAGCGAGTTGAATTCGAGTTGATGTGTCTGTCCACGAGCACAATAATCCGGTTAATTGAGCCACGAGGGATCCTAACCCGTCATGCAAGAGTCGAGCATCTTCACAGAGACACGGATAAACCCGCAAACAGGACCGCAGCAGCACTCCGCGTTACAAATGTGATTAGAACGGGACGCATTGCACCGAATCCCTCAAATATTATAGAGGAGGAATCTACAAATCACAGCTTACACTGTGCAGCACAGAGGAAGCGCTGGGCTTAATGAGAACGTATTTAACACGCACACACACACTAGGCTATTATTATTATTATTATTATTATTATTATTATTATTATTATTATTATTATTATTGTGTAGCATTAATTCCAGATATTTGTAGAACATTTTCTTGTGAATTTAAAATCACTAATCTGACTAAACATTTTAGTTAAATATTAAAGCAACCAAAATATTGAAACCTTAAGCAGTATAAAATCATGTAGTTGTAAAATATATATATATATATTGTACCATAGGAAACCTGCAACTTTATAATAGATCTAATCAAATACAGACGTTCTCATACAAATGAGTGTCATTACTGCTTTTGTTATTTTATAATAATAATAATAATAATAATAGAGTCGCTTCAGACTCTGTTGTTCCATCACGCTGTCGAGTCAATGAGACATGCGGAGAATGGAGATTTGTTTGTGCGTGTTTGTTTTTCTGTACAGTCTATCGCCGCTGTTGTTTTCAGTGCGGTTGTCAATGAAGAGGACGGGTTTCCCTGTCCGGATTTTGGGAAGATTTTGTGAAGGGGTATCTCCTGGGCTTCATTGTCAACTTTTTTTTTTGCAAACATCAACGGCCGCTTCAGAGAAAGCTTTTTTTTTTTTTTTTTTTTTTTGACAATACAAATGAAACCATTAAAAAAATTGATCAAGGGATTATTTTTTTTAATTATTAAATGATTTTATTTTTCTTTCAGTCCTGCTCCTGAGAAGATTTTTAATAGCTATTGCACTTACAAGCTAATGATAAACATTATATTAATGTACTTTGATTCATCCCAGTCAGCACTGCCATAGATCATGCTTTACTGTCTCTATCATAGACGATTATGAATGCTGAATATTGAAGGGATTGGCTCGATAGAATATAACAAATTGAGCTCAAACACTTGGATGACGGCTTGTATATATATATATATATACACTGTATTGTTATTGATATATTTGTTTTTATATTAGTTAGTATTTAAACCCAAAATGTGTTAAATTATCATGTACTAATATTTACCCATTAAGATAATAGCACATTATCGTTTTTCGTTACAAGTAATGAAAGAGAAAATAAGTCATTTTTGAAACATCATGTTGCTTTTCATATAGCTCCTGTTGGCATAAATGCTCCTGTTGGCATTTCACCTTTGTGAATTTCTACAAAACCAGATTAATATCGTCTCTTTTTTAATATCGTCTTTTTTTATTAATCTGTAAAGCGAGGTCTTGTAAAATATTTAAGCACAGGTTTATGTTTAATTTAGATTTGCAAGATTTAATCCCCCGATCCGTTATTAATTTGAAAGAAATGATGTCTCAAATCCTGTGCTCCGTAAGGTTTAAACACGAGCATTTATTAACACTTAAAACAGGAATCGAAACGTAAGAGCCAGTAACGCAGTGCGCCGGCTGTCCTGTTTTAAAACAGTCCTGTAGCCTCGCATTGTTTAACTTTCTTAACGTTGATATTCAAATGACCAGTCGAGCTTTAATCTGCGGTGCATTTTACTAACACGGAGCATTTCTAAACACGCGTTTTATATACAAAATGATTATATTCAATCAAATAAAAAGATCACATACGGTTGTCAGTACAAAACAGAACAAGCAAAATTGAAAAACTTCTGAACAGTTGAACCAAACTCGCAATCGCACTGAAAACACAAGAAGCATTATATGTGTTTTCTTAAAACAGGGATACTATTAGGCGTTACAATTACCGTTAGATGTCACATAAAATCATCAGTTACTTGCGCTCTGCAGTCCCGCTTACCTCTATACTCTGTATCGGAGGAGGAGTTGCTGTGAATTTTGTCCGCTTTGTCAGTAAAGTCGTCTGAGATTCTAGACGCCAGGCTCCCTGGATCTTGCGTCGGTTGGCAGTGACTGGAATACGGGGCACAGGCTGCCAGCGGCTTGCAGTCCGCTAAAATATCTCTGATGAGAAACGAAGATGTGACGGTCCTGGGCTGTGAGCCGCCCGAGACCTGCCCTCCGCGTTGGAGATGGGAGTCCAGCCCGAGTGGGTGAGCTTGTCTTTGCACGGCCGCTTCTACGCACTCCCGCCTCGGGGAAGGAGGAGACGAGCAGCCGCTACCCAGGTCGGAGCCCGGGCTGAGCTCCAGCGGGGATCTGCATTCTCCCATCAAACTGTCCCCTTTGGATAAAACTGGACTTCCTGGTCTGTGGGACAGTAAAGAGTCGATCCCAAAACTGGAACCGTTGGCGGAGGCCTCCATTTCCAAAAACTGCTGGACTTTCTTTAGACTAGCATTTGGAGTCTCTGCCGGCAGACAGTTCCAAGGCAGTATCTACGCGTGAGTATCAAACAGATAAACAGGTAAGTCAAGCCACTCCAGATCTGAAAGCACTCGAATATTTTCTTCTCCAAGGGAAAATAAACAAAAATACTTTTTTTTAAAAAACTTTGGATTTGAAAAACAATAATAATAAAACAAACACAAAAAAGTCCAGACGTCCCTTGTAGACGTAACCTTACAAAACAAATCAATGCTGCTTTTCAGCTACGTTGTCCGTGTATCATTTAAAAATCGATAAAGTTTTGAAACATTTTCCAGCTGCAAACTTTAATTGATTTTCCAGAAATACAAAAACAAAAATCCCCAAGCAGAACCTTGAAGAAAAAAAGTGATGCCGTTTATTTTCAGATGATATTAAATTAATAAATATGATTGTTAATTTTGACAAACAGAATCCCGAGCTGACAGTGAAGGAGAGAATTCAGAACCTCGGACAGCGACCGGCGCGGTCAAAGTCAATGGGAATTCATTGACGACCTGAGAGTGTCGATGAAGCAGCTAACATTGTTGAAACATTAATCAGATCAGAGATAGCTGGCTATAGTGACCTTATTGAGAAGAGAGAGCAATAGAGAGAGAGAGAGCGATAGAGAGAGAGCGAGAGAGCGATAGAGAGAGAGAGAGACACACACACACACACAGGGAAAGGCGGTTCCAGATTCAGAATCGTGGACAGTCGAGATCTTAAAGGAGACAGAAGTGAATAGTCCAGAGGTAAAACGGGTTAAACACAAACATCAGCCAACTAATGCCTACCGATGACACTTTCCCTAAAAAATGAACCTGTGTCACACACACAAGCTAGGTTTTAAAGGTGTCCCGTCCACGTGTGTCCCCAGCCGCGGCCTGCCATTGGCTGGATCGTCTTTTTTTGGGTGATGACTCGCCTGCGATGAGCAGGCAACTCGACCCCCCCCCCTCCCCCTCCCCCTCCCTCACTTTGATTAAAACAGACACTGAATTAATTAGGAGCCCCAGATCCTGGTTACTGGCAATTTCCACACTGTTTGCTTTCATTACATCATTGATGAGGCTTATAATGGGGTTATTATCTGGAGAGGCTAGCGCTTTCCCTACCCCTCCGCTTCCGGCAGGATTTATTTTAAATCTTAACTTGGCTGGAGTTCTTCGTCTTTACTTCTTCTATCATTCTGACCCTCCCCGCTCATTAATTGTACTTAGCATAGCCACTATTGCGGTTTCTTATAGCTTACCATACTGCATGTATGTATGTATTCATGTGGATTTATTTTCGTATTTATTCATTGTAAACGATTGTTTCTTTCTATATATTAAGTACATTTTGCATTCAGTGTTTTGGTGTAAACTACCACTGTATAATGTGTTTAGATTATTATTATTTTTTATTCTAAACTAATTCTAATGGAAAGACTCGTTTTATTATTATTAATTTCTTAGCAGACCCCCTTATCCATGGCGACTTACAATTGTTACAAGATATCACATTATTTTTACATACAATTACATGATTTTTTACACATTGTTTTTACATACAATTACCCATTTATACAGTTGGGTTTTTACTGGAGCAATCTAGGTAAAGCACCTTGCTCAAGGGTACAACAGCAGTGTCCCCCACCTGGGATTTAACCCACGACCCTCCGATCAAGAGTCCAGAGCCCTAACCACTACTCCACACTGCTGCCCTGGGATATTTAAGTGAAATATCTCAAATTCGTTAGCTTTTGGCTGTGGGAATTCTGGAGTAATTATTATTATTATTATTATTATTATTATTATTATTATTATTATTATTATTATTATTATTGTTATTGTTATTATTATTATTATTATTATTATTATTATTATTATTATTATTATGTATGCAACTGAACCATTTCTGAATTAATTTATGTACTATGCAAGTTACCCATGAACCTTAATCGCATTTAAACCAGTGGCCTATATTATACGTTAATCACGGTTGTGTAGTGTTATCTGCCTAAATTACATTTATCCTGTTTAAAATCTACCGCTTCAAAAGATAACGAACGTACAGTCTTTCCCAATATAAAACTTTATTGTGCGTTTAGAGAGTATAGGCTAATATTTCCCCCCTCGGGCACTTTCAAACCCTTTCCCCTTGTTCGGCTATACCTTTCCCGACAGTCCCTCACAGTCAGACCCCCTTCCTTCCTTCCTTCCCTCCCGCCCGGCAGAGCAGATTGGAGGCGCTCGCCTCGCAGACACCGGCAGGTTAGTGAAGCGTTGTCCGTTCCCACGGGGGCCCAACCCGACTGCAAGCTGTCATCCCAGAGCGGGGACACACGCAGGGCCGGCCCACAAATAGCCAACTGGACTTTTAAAATACTTTTACATTTAATTGTGACTTTTGTTGTTGTTGTTATATTATGGTGCGGATTTCTTTCCCCCATTGTGTAAGTGCAACATGTTAATCTGATCAATAAGTACAAGATTGTTAAACGGAACGGGCCGATAGATCGATCGATCAATACAGATAGACTGAAAGCGCATTAGTGGGAGCCCGGGTGAGGGAATACAGTGATTTGACTCCATTAGTTTTATTCATATGCCACCAGGCAGGCCCGTAATCGACTCAATTGTTTTTAAAATAAATATTAATAGATATACGAGTATATAGATAAATGTTGGCTCATCATGAGGCATGACGGACTGTTACGCTACATACAGATAATCAACCAATCTCTCACACAATCATTCACATAAAAGTCCATACAAGTCAATATTATAGAGTTATCATTCATTATTATGAGTAGCGTCCCCATTGAAGCATGCTTATGTAAAGTTAAGCGGGAATTTAATTATTCAAAGGATAATAATATCCTAAAAAAAAAAAAAAAAACTTATTGGACGTTCTGAATGGAACGTCATACCAAAGATTTAGCATTTGATTTTTTTTTTTTTTTTTTTTGCAGATCACATTAATTTGTTAAGACGATGCATTTAATACTGCAATGAGAGAGAGAGAGAGAGAATGAGAATGATCTATTAACATATAGCGATCCATTAAAAAAAACGACGCGATACAGTTTAATAGGAAGGGATTGACGTTTCTGTATTCAAGTCCCTGTCACTTCAGTTTGCTTAGCAGGTGCGTTACACCTGCTAATGAAGTGACATACAGTAGCTACCTCTGTGTTACTCCCTCGCTTTTACAAGTGTCCTGTTTTTGATATGTTCCCAGTACATGTTGTAATTCCTGTGCTTTTCAATGTAGAATATACAGTGAAGGGTTTTGAGCAGTCTGCATTATAATAACACACAGGAGGACACCCATGCAGTCTGGGTGCTCAGGTAGGCTTCATGGGTACAGAATGCCCTGCCTGCCTTCCCTGTTAAAGGATGGTGCCTTTTAGAGTGTCTATGTGCTCTGCATGAATAAAGAGGTCTCCAAAAACAAAGTTTGCATTCAAAGTCAGATGGCTTTCCTTTTCAGGGTCACTGCAGCAATATTTGCCAAGAGTTGGTACTGTTTGCTTAGTGAAAGATGCATTATCCCACAACCATTTCTATTTCACACAAGATACTGCTTGGTATTCACTACATACTTCCATAGGTTTAGCATTGCGCATGCTGTACTTTAAAAGAAAGCTGACCACGTTGACACTCCTGTTTGTTTAATTCCCCCAAAGGATGGTTGCCATAGTGGTTATAAATAACATCAAGTTATACCTCCATAGAGCTAATGTTGAACCATTAAGAAACTGCAGTTTAACACTTGGCCACCAAGTGTCACTGTGTGCTATTCAAACGTTCCATTAGAAGTGGATGTAAAAAAAATAAATATAAAAGTAGAATATATATATGTATAGACCCCAGAGGTAGAGGAATAAAATACTAGTTATTTCTTTTTTTTTATTTTGGACCACTTCTAATATACAGGACATGTGATAATGCACAGATGCTTTAGCCAGCCAGCTCGTTCAGCTGGTGGTATACATGCCCTGCCCCTGGAGCCCGCACCTGGCCACTGAGTCAGAGAAGTGGCTGCTGAAGGCTTTCTTCCGCGCCTCAGGATTCCGGAAGGTTTCCAAGTGAGGACCCACCTATCAAAAAAAAAAAAAAAAAAAAACATCACAAAGGCTCCCATTGATCTACGGCACTTTTTATTCAAATCCACCTGTTGCATGACAGCTACAACTAAAGCATGTCTCCCTCACTAGCATAAACACCTCAACCTCATTTCATCCAGCTAGGCTGCTCGGACCCTCGGAGCGCCCTCTGGTTATAACCAAAGTGAAATCTGCATTAACTGGTCATTTGGCTGCTTACCCCAGGTGCCTCTCTTATTCACTTCTGCATTGGGAAGAAAAAAAACGATATTTTTATATATTTGGAATCCTGTTTTCCATTGTGTTGGGACTGATCAGTCGTCCTAGTCAGAGATGCGCCAGACCAACAGACTTGCGTTAATGAAAGCCTGACATTATCTTGAAAGTCTGTTTAGCATTTTCGTAGGTAGAATTTAGCAGATTATTATTTTCCATATTCCACAATCAAAGTTATTGCACAATATTTCATTCTAAGGGTACAGTATGGTTCACTATTCATTTATACATCTATATCTGTGTGTATGATACCACTGATCTCTATATGAATCTATATGATGCGCTAACGCGTGGCTCCGGTGTGCTAATATGTGTCAGGTTAATTGATTGATGGATGGGTAAACAGCTCTGTGCCTGCTCAAGGTTTGACTTCCAGCACTGAAGTCAAGCTTGATGTGGGGCTTTAGAATGAAGTTTGTCACATTCAGAAAATTGGTGTTTGTGACAAAATAAATATATAAATATGTATAACAGTTCAAACCCACACAAAACTCTGTCACTCAGTCATTCCTTTTTGTTTTGTTTTCTTTCATTTTTTTTTAACTATTTAACATGTTGCAATCTGCTTGCAAGACGCTTCAAAGAGACGGAAATTGCTCCGATCAACTCTCTCTCCCCCACCCTGTGAAAAACCACAAAGAAATGTTTATTTGTTTCCCTTTTTTAAAGTTTTGTTAAAAAAAACAAACAAACAAAAAAACGTGTCGCCTTCGGAACAATTTTGGCATCTCGACATCTTTTAGAAATCCGAAAAAAGAAAGAAAGAAAAAGAAAAAAAAACGACAAACAACAAACAAACAAACGGAATGGGCTCGCTCGCGAAAAAGAAGTCAAGGGTGTATATGTCTAACCCATCAGAAATGCTACTTGACAGAAAATAATGAGAATTGCTAAATCTTTTATAAGGTTAACATTCGCCTTTCACAGTCAGCTGTCATACAAGAAAGAATTTAGCACATGCTTGCCGGGAAAATAAACCTTGATCGGCTCATTAAACCTGACAGGCCCGGACGGCAGTCCTTGGCAGCCAAACGCGGCCCGATTTGTGTCGGTAATTTGCAGCGAGGATAAAAAAAAAAGAGAAAAAAAGAGGGAATAAAAAAGCGCGAGGGGAAGACAGAGGGAGGCCTTGGGGGAGGGAGGTAGGATCGTTAGCGCACCAGGAGCCTGATACCCTCCTAATTGGAAGCGTTGGGCATTGTCAGCCGAGGATTTTTGCCGGCTTGCTGACAGGTAGAGCTGTCAGGATGATAGCCCGCTTGTCACTGCAAAAGACCAATAAAAACAAACCATTTTTGATTTAATTGGAGGCTTGTGCTGGCCGGGGACTGGGGGGGGGGGCTGGGGTATCCACCCCCTCCAACAATACACACACACCCCCTCCCCAGGTTTTGACAGGAGTTCGTATTTGTGATTCAGGTGTCTGATCTGCATAGGGAGCCAGGATGGCACCTCTGCCTGGGGTCTCTTTCATTTAAGAGTCCTTGTCAATTATAACAGGTGGCTTAAAAACAAAAAGAAAGGTTTCACTCATTTATATTGCGCATGTATATAAATATAGACAGTTCCAAAGTTTCAAAAACTTACTGCTCCCTACCTCCCAGTCCCTGAGCTCTAACCAGTAGGCCATACTGCCTCTCTGTCCTTTAGCTCCAACCACTAGTCCACACTCACTCCCAGTTCCCCAGCCAGAGCCATTGAGACTCCTCCCAGTCTATTAGGTCGAGCCAAGCTTTCTCCCATTTCTTTTAGACCTGCTTTTCCGTCCTCGTGTCTAAGCCGAGGGCCACACTACCCTACCAGTCTCCCCTTCTCTAATCTCCAGGCAAGCCTCCCGCTCCTTGGCTCCAGCCACACTGTCCGGCTCCTCTGAGCCCCATTAGCAGAGACATGGCTCCTCCACTCCCAGCAGGGCTCCTGGTCTCTGAGCCCTCCTGAGCTCCGAGTCCTGCTGTTAAACATCAAGCTCCCAGCAATCACTCCACAGCCTCTTCATCTCTCTCAGCCTTGCGCATTTCAAACCGCTGTTTTATTATTTTTGACAGAGTTCAGCTGCAGACATCTGCTAGCAGGGAATGTGAGGGGGTAGGATGGGGCCTGCAGGTGGAGATGGATCAGCCCAAATCATCCATCAATCTGGGGCACAGCGATTTCAGGGGCAAGGAGAGTTCTGCAGCTCCCGAATACAAAGCAGGGACCTCATTCCTGAACAGCACCACCCTTCTCCCAAACACAGACCCCCATACCCCCTTCTCCAATGTCTCTTCAGTGCTGCCACATCCTCAGAGGGAAGTATTGATTGTTCACTCGGAAGGAAACTTTTAATTTGCCCTCCGCGAGCTGGTTTGTCCTGGTCTTTAAACAACACTGTTTTCCAGTTTTTTTTTAATGTACAAATATGTCACAGTAATGAGAACCCACTGCAGTGACACTGTTTGACTATACAAAATAAAAAAATAAATACATGAATAAAAAAAAAAAATATATAGATAGATAGATGGATAGGCAGATAGACAGGCGAATCTACACAAAGAGGGCTAGAGGCAATAGCCACATAGAGACAGGGATATAAACAGCAGGCATGAGCGCATGGAGAGAGTGAGAAAGAGTACGGGGAGGAATGGGGGTTGTAGTTTAACCAGAGGGGATCCAGGCGTGGGGGTGAACTCCGGAGCAGGCAGGAGAAGGGTGGTCCGTGTTCGGCTCACTCCAGCTGTTGATGAGTGAGCCGCTCAAGCTGTCGGACACCGCGAGGCCGCGCTCTCGCCACGGGGCTCCGCGGGATTGGAGGGGAGCGTCTGACACCGATAAATGAGTGTAGAGGAGTCTGACTTAGGAAGGACGCGGGAAAGGGGTCTCTGAGTCAGATTTCCCAGCAAGAACAAACAGGGTCTGGTTTCACAAACCAGTTCCAGGTAGCAATCCAGTTCACTTCCATAACAATGAAAAAAAAGTGAAAGAAAATAACACATTTATCCTTTAATCATACAGACATGCTGAGTGGATTTGTACTAAACTTTATCGTTCTGTCTTAAAATAGAATTTTTTTGCAGAAAAGCAGATAAGAGTGGCCAAGAAGGGAGGGCAAGAAGATGAATGTGAACAGACGCTGATTGGTAAAATATTATTATTATTATTATTATTATTATTATTATTTTTTTTTTTTTTTTTATTTTTTTTTTTTTTTTTCAAAAAAAGTCTGAAGAATGCTTAGCTACTTTACACACTGGCTTCGGGACAACATGTTTGTCAGTGAAGGACAGTGTAGATGAAGGGTACAGTAAAAGAGATTCTGCGTGCCGGACGGAAGGCGCACCCAACACACACACACACTGTACACAGCAACGCTTGTGTAAATACTCTGTGTAGTGTGGGATAATGCTGCTGCCTTCTGGTTTACACTGTCATCACTTACGAGTTATGTTTTGTTCAGTACGGTCAGGAGCTGTTAGATTTAACGTCAGCACAAATCTATTTAAAACCCAAACTGAAAAGACAACTGAGGTGCTATAGATTGTGCACACTGCACAGTGTTTCAAGCAGCCACACGTATAGATGGAGGGGCAGGCAGGCAGGCAGGGAGCAGGCAGGCAGGGAACAGGCAGGCGGGCAGGCAGGGAGCAGGCAGGCGGGCAGGCAGGCGGGTACAGGACCTTACCTTCTGGAATCGTGGGAGCTGCCAGAGAGGGCGGGGCTCCACGCTGGGCTGGCTCTGCCGGAGCAGCGACGTGCGCGTCTCGTAAATCTTCCCCAGCTTAGTCTGTCAGGGAGAGAGACCCGGTGACACTGAGATGGGAGACTGGGGCTCGGAGCACTGCCTCAGCTAACCCTGCTGTGTGTGCGTGCGTGCGTGTGTGTGCGTGTATAACTTGGGTGTGGACAAGGATAGTAATATCAGTGACAAACGCTATTTACTGTATGCAGGCTTTTTTTTTGTTCAACTCAAAAACTGTTTTCTTTTTTTCTCTGTTCATGAATGAGGGGATCCATGCGTGCAATTGTGCAGGGGCAATATCTGTGTGTAAAATTACAGCCGTGTCTGAATACAATATTCAGAGCATTGTCCACTTGCCTGGCTTGAGAGTGTAGTAAAGGAGTAAGTAGAGATTAGGATAGGGGGGGGCTAGATTCTCAAAGCTATTTCCTACAAATCATCATTAGCTCCACAACAACCTGAGCCTGTTAACAGAACCATCATTTCAACCTCTGAGTTGTTTATTTCTGGTTTGATACCTTTATTTATTTTCTCTTTCTAAACATGCTGATTTGGAGTAAAGAGTTGTGAGAATCCAGCCCGGGGTGTGATTGGGACCCAGCCCGTGTCTTCGTGTCTTGGGTGTGTGTTTCCGTGCCTGTGTCTGGGCAGCAGTGTGCCTGCAGTGTGTGGAGATGATTGCAGTCTCCTCACCTTCTTCTGTTGCTTGGCCTGACTGGCCTTCTGTGCAGAGTGGCATTCCTCCAGCCAGCGCTGCTGGTACCTGTGCTCCAGCAGGTCGAAGATCGGGGTGGAGGGGCTGGGGGGGGGGGGGGGGCGAGAGAGAGAGGGAGAGAGAGGGGGGTCAGCTGAGAGACACGGAGAACTGCTGCAAAGAGACTGCGCAAGGAATCTAGCCATAGTGCCAGGGCCTTCTTTGAGAAGCGGGAAGTCACACTGATTTGGAGATCCCAGTTACCCTAATCAAGTGAGCTAACTCAATGCAAAAGAGAGAAACCCTTTGAGGAGTGGCACCTGGTCTACCACTGCGTTCAGGAGCACAGCGTCACAAAGATATGAAGAAATGCTAAAAGAAACTAGACTTTAGATTTACTAGTTTCTTTTAGTATATTTTCGGAATGTAAAATGAACACTACACGGCTCTCCTAGACTCTAGTCCGTGCGGCACCACTTAACATACAAGCCAGTGAGCTTTGAGATCTGAATGATTTCGTTTCCCCTTGGGCGGTGATCAGTGCAATATGTAAGTAATACGCAGGGCTGGAACGTCTCAATTATCACTCGTGCCGTCACTGGCAGTCCAGGAATCCAGCCGAGCCGCCCCTGCGGTGACTTTTATTGCTTAATTAGAGGACGCCACATGCCACAGAGCACCTCCACCCCACGCCAGCACAATCTTAATGAGGTTGGACAGGCGCTTAGAAAGATGCCCTGCTCAGGCACACGATGAGGCAGACTGTCCCGCACGCCGAGCCCAGGACAGACCGGCCCTTCTGCCCCTGCAATCTGGAGAGCTGGGACTGTGAGCAGAGCCAGGGTTAGAGTGCGTTACTCTCGGAGGCCCAAAACGCTTCAAAATATCCGCTTCGCACTGCCTGCGTTTCCTGGCAAATATCAAGTGTAACAAAAGCACTCTTTACTTTTCATTGTTGTTTTGCTTCCCCGATCAACTTTATTACCTACTGCAGCTGTGTGCCTGTTTAGCCCCCAGCAAGAAGGGTTGAGTCTAAATTATCAATAGATTGATGTAAACAAACTGGACAGCAAACAGCACTGAAGTGTAAACCACGGAAACGTGCATTCAACAGCCATACCCAGGAATCATATTTTAACTATAAAACCGATGATAGTGGGGGAAACTGTAGCTTTAAACACACAGAATCTTTATTTTTTTATTATTTGAAACTGTGTTTCAGGTGCTATTACTCAGAATCCTTCCTCTGTCACAAACTTCTCTTCACCAGAGGCAGGGCAAAGAATGCCCAGCACAGATCGGAGAGCGGTGATTGGCTGGTGGGATAAAAGAGGGAGGGGGGAGGGGGCGGGGTTTGAGTAAGACCCCAGCACATGCTCATTAGAGTTGACCTTGGCACCAGCAACCAGCGTTTGATGGATAAGGTACAGGGCCAAACAAGCCCCTAGAGAGACATGATCTTATCTTTTATTGTACGCTCACCTCCTTCTACTGGCTCCCCTCCCCACTCTCCCACACTCCACAGCTCTGCAGGCATCAGGAACAGAATAAATCTGTGCCTGACACTGAAACAGAGCAGGAGACAGAGCGCGAGAGAGGAGGACACAGCCGAGCAAGAGAGCGAGCGCAATTGCATATCGTACACAGGGATGTCGTTAGCTAAATAATTCACAAGGAGGCTGTGTGGTCGAGTGGTTAAAGAAAAGGGCTTGTAACCAGGAGGTCCCCGGTTCAAATCTCACCTCAGCCACTAACTCACTCTGTGACCCTGATTGATGGGTCGCAAGGAAACAGCCTTGAAAGTAAAGACTGTGGGCAGACCATTCTGAACAACATTAATGAAAAAACACTATCAGCCATAATATAGACAGGCATAATTACAACTAGAGGTTATATCAAGTTATTGGCTTTTTTTTTTGGTGCTTGTTAAGTAATTATCGCTGGCATCCTAATTGCCTGATATGATTATACATTTAACCTCCACTTACTGGAATGTAAAAGCTGATTTTGTGTGATTGGAGTTTCCATGCCTGGAGTGGCGCTGGGGATTAAAAGCTCTGAGAAGACAGTTTGCTGAATCTCCCTGTCAGGTTCCTAAAAGCCCCTCTTAATGGAATGGAGCATCTTAGCCCGACATTAGCATCTTCCTCATATTAGCACGGACGCCCTGGCCAGCGGAAGCAGCTATTAAACAGCACTTTAAAATACGCGTCGCAATTCAAACGCAGTGAGTGTTGACGATCATTTTTTTATGGTGCGGTGCTGTTTGATTAACAATTTAATGATCGCATGTATTATTTATCTTTTTTTAGCACATCTAACAGTCTCGACACAGTTTTACAATCAGGGGGGTGGTTTGTAAAATGACTGCATGTAGGAAAAGTCCATTGCTCCAGCCACTTCACACTATAATGTCTTTTGATGCATAAAATACAAGCAAAGAACCAAAAGATCAGTGGAAATGAGAGATTGCAGTTTAAGACCTCGGTTGGCCCGCCTTTCAGCTGAAGGAGTTCCGTGTGGTGTTCCTCACCGCGTGTGGACCCCGAAGGTTATGTCGGGGGGGCTGTGGTCCAGTCGGGCCTCCACCTTGGGGGGGCGGAGCTTGAGGTTGTGCGTGGCGCGGAACTGGTAGTGCTCGTGTGCCGTCACCAGACCGGACTTCACCGCCTCCCGGTTCAGCGCCATGAAGTCCTGGCCAGCCTTCCTGGGTTTGGAGTCGGAGTGCGTCACGGGCACCAGGGTCGACCAGTGACTCATTACTACAAACAAACCAGAAAAACAACAACAGATTGCACAAGACCATCTTCACAGCATTTACAATCAAATCTGCTTTTAACCAGCGCCATCCAGGAAACATTGCAGCAAGGCTCAAGTAAAAATATTCTTCATACAAGCGTTCAAAGGGTTCGCACACAGCATGGCAAGGGAAATAATGTGAAATGAATTAGATCAGACTGCCATGCAAGGCAGTGGAGCAGCGATCGCAATAGCGATGCATATTCGCTGAGACATCGCCCAGGCCTCTGGTGGTACACAGGTGGCTCTGTACAGAAAGCCACAGGACGGTTTCTGAACGTTACCATAGTTTAACATTGTCTGCCAATTTGTTTGACCATTGCACTCTGGGATTTAAAATGTTTACCTGTGCTTTATTACACTGTTAGGCTTTTGCTATGGCAAACTTCAATAAGGTAGTGATTAAGTGTGGCTCAGTGATTAGAGCTGAGGACTGGGAGACAGTACCTTCTGGGACACCCCCATCCGTGGTGACGTTGGGCTTCCCGAACACAAATTCTTTCCCAGGTAGAGTGAAGGCTCTCGATCGCGACCTTCCTAAATCCACCTGGTGGGATAATTTAAAACACAGGGATGTGAGGAGGAGAAATGGAAGCAGGGCCGCTAACATTATAGTCTGCTTCATACAATCTACTGATAATTGCAGTTTTGGAAAAGTGCTGGATAATTTCAAGCTCAAGTCTTAAAAAAAAAAAAAAAGAAAAGTTTGAAACTTAATGAAAAGTTTCATCAATCGTTTTTTATATCTGTGTATTTTATTGCAACATGCTCTTTAGAGCTTATGGTGCTTGTTAGATCATAGGAGCTATAAGATAAGAAACCGTGAAGACTGAAAGCCCTTCTTTCAACATGATTAGAAGATCAAACAAAGCACACTTTTTACAATACAATACAATACAATTCACATTTCTGTATAGCGCCCTTCATCACAAGGATTCCCAAGCTCTTCACACACACAAAGAACAATACAAACATTAAAAACAGTCTAATAAAACACAATAAAACAGAAATTAAAAACAAAATAAATACATTTAAAAAAAGTTTTTTGTGGTCGTGGATAAACATCTAGAAGATCACTCATTAGTTACCCAATATCATTTCATCATCTCATTTAAAAAAAAGCATGTTATTTGTTTAAAACATTTTCCTTTACAAGAACAAATCTCAAATGAGAATGACTTTGTTACAATGGCACAGGTGAAGACTGTGTGTGTCTATTAAAACACAGCCACCTGAGGATAGCGATTATCTAACACCAGAGACATCAGGGAAGGAAAAGGTCACAGCACAGGAACGAAGCTAAATTCAAAGTTATTGTGGTCCTGGTTTAATTCCTGCAGGAGCGCTAATCTTCTGAGGATCCTTGGACAGAGGCAACAACTTGAAGAATGTCCAGGGAGATAAAAGAAAGAGATTGCTGGTGAAAGTCTGATCTGGCTCTTTGCCTTCGAGTTTCAATAGCGTACAAACAGAGAGACAGAGAGAAAAGCCCTGCTCTGCATCCAAAGAGAAGCTTATGTAAGCCAAAAGCCTCTTTATAGTCTCGTTTACAGATTATCTGTTCTTTTATTGTGTGTTAATTAACAAGCCATGACCCTCTATAGAAAGCCAGGCCTGGAGCTGGGAATGGGCCTGCAACTTTATTTGAAGAACAGCCCAGGAATGATCAACAGCTCATTGGAAGCCTATTCTGTGTGACTAGGAAGGGAGTGGAGTGGGAGTGGGGGGGGGGGGGGGGGGTCAGTAAATAATTCACAGACCCTCACAAAGCACCAGCAAAGGAGGGGACATAATCATCTCTTTAAAATGAACTCTCTTTTTTTTTTCGTTTTTTCGCGTCGTGTACATTTCAGCTTTTCGTCATTTTGGGATTAGCTGACTCTATTCCCTCCCCCCAAATAGGTTGCCATAGTGAGGCCACTCTGTCAATTCATGGCTTAATCGGTTGCTAGGAGGTTCCTTATCCCAACTACATGGTGTCCCAACTTACATTTCCATTCCGCATCTCTATTCAAACCAGCCTGCGAGTCTAAACTTGATTTTCCCAATCACTGTGTATCTGAACTATAATATAAAACCCATTACATTTAAGTCTTTAGATGTATTACCCTTAATTACCCCTATCCTTTATTACCCTTATTTATTAAAAGGACATCTTGTCTGAATTGCAAAGGAGAGAAGAAGGACATTTACTGCCACCACAGGCTGATTGATGTAACTGCAGTCCCAGTGATTAGAATTGGGGCTCGCAGTTGCTCGACGTGTCTCAAATGTCTCTGATGAGAAGCTTGACAGCCTTTAGTGATCTTTATTAAAGTTTGACGCACAGTAGCCTTTCCCATCGTTTCAATCCCCGACGCATCCTCTTGCTTCTGTCTTCTTCTTCCTCCCTTCTTCCCTCCCTCTGGGGTTCTCAGCTCTGTTACTCTCCGTAGTTTTCCGGATGAAGCGATTGATGCTCCCGCCCCTGCTCTGATGTCAGCTGGACGGGGGCTCTCTCATTTGCATTTACACACTCTCGCTGTGCAGTTTATGAGTTGGGAAGATTGATCTCGCAGCTCGGCTTGATGTTTGATTACACGTCAGTCTCAAGACGCGCTGAGAGCAGACGGGACAGCCCACCAGAGGAACGAAGGGGGGGGGGGGCATAAAGAGGGCATACCAGGGAGAAAGGAGGGGGAGGGGGTTGATTAACGCTTAGCGTCCCATCCCAGGATCCCAAGATTTGCTCAGAAATACACCAGTGCTTTGAAAGGTTACAAATTGCATCGTAACGCGAATCCAACTCCCTCTTAACCAAAATCAATTCCCCTCTACTTAACACCTCGAGAACCATAAATTGGATCAAAACTGTATTTGGCTGTGTCTGTTTAACGTCACAAATTCAAATCAAGCATTCTTCCATTAGCAGTGACATCTGACACTTGTTTTTTTTTTTTTTAGATGGAAACCGTATTTCTTTTCCCTGCTCAGATTTCAGTCACACGCTGTTCATCCCCACGACAGTCGAGGTGAAACTGCAGTAGGAGACTTGTTAATGCTCAGGTGGCTTCATGTGATTGCTTAGATTATTATGCAAAATAGTGTATGCTTGACAAAGTGCTGATAATTAAACAGAAATGTCACATCTTAGTGCACGCTTATGGGATCAAACACATGGTTAACCGTATGTCAGGTAATGGCAAGCATAAGTATAGGGAAGGACTCCTTTACATGGGTGAGGACCGAGAGGCAGTATGGCCTAGGGGTAGTGATGCTGATGTGGTTAGATCTGAGGGGCTGGCAGGCACTGTAGTCTAGTGGTATGGGCTGGGAACCCGGGGGGTCTGGAGTAGACTGGTTCCACTCACAGAATGGGGGTGAGGGGTGAGGGTTCATATCGCTTTTTGTGTCGGCCAGCTTTGGAACTGGATTTTCACACAAGCTGCCTTTTTCAACGGACGCCTCCTGTAAACATCAAGGTTCTCCCCCAAGAAATGAAGTGTAATCCTCTCTTTAGGATAAATGAAGGAGGACAAGCAGAGGTGGGGGGCTGGCTCCTTCCGCATGCAGCTTAAAAAGCGCTTGCTGTGCGATCCTTTTACACAAACTCTGGGATAAACACTCTGCTGAAGAATAATTAGGAGACAACTGGAAGTAATGCCCCCCAATCTGTCTGATTAATTATCACCCGGCCCTGCAGCACAGCGCCATCTGCTGCCTGAGCAAGAGAGGGCGCTTTGATTGGCACCTCGGATTTGCACTGCTTAGGGATAATCCTGGATAACACCATCCAGCGACAACACAGCAAGGTGTGTGCGTGAGACAGAGAGAGCGGGGATTGTGCAGTTTAGAGGCGATCTCAATGTACTCCCAGCTACCAGGGCTCCAGCAGCATTGTGTGCAGACAGCATGCTGTGCTATTGGTGTTCAGGCTGGGGAACTTGGATAAACTACATCTTGTCTGCTTTGCATGTTAAAGACCCCTTTTGTTTGTAGAAGAAAAAAGGAATCCCTCTCACTCCTCCCACCAGCACGCATGTATTTGAATGGGAACTTTCTTCCTTTCACTGAAAAGATGTTCAGTGGCACTCTGCTCTGGAGCGGCGCAATACTTCAGTCCCAAAAGAGCAGCAGAAAGGTAAACGCTGATGAATCCGTCAGCACTTTCTGTTTGCTGGTTGGGAAAAAAAAAAGACATGCTTTAAAAACAAGCGCTCGATTTCAACTGGAAGACAAAGTAAGTGTTTGGTTTTTGAGAACAAGTCATTTGCAGTTCAACTCTATTTTTTAGTGAACTCTTTAGTGATATAAATGGAATAAGTACATACACTCAGTTTCCTTTCTCTCATCTTAACTGCTGCCTACTCTTCCTCTCTCTACTAAATCTCATTATCTTCGTCCTGTGTACTTCTTATCCTCTCTTCCTCCCTCCCTCCCTCCTTCCATCCCTCCCTTCTGTTCTCTCTCTCTCCCATTCTCTCTCCCTCCCTTTTTTTTAATTTAGTAGTCGCCAATTATTTAATTATTTTCTCCCAATTTAGAATGTCCAATTATTTTTAGGCTCAGCTCACCGCTACCACCCCCGCGCTGACTCGGGAGGGGCGAAGATGAGCACACGCTGTCCTCCGAAGTGTGTGCCGTCAGCCGCCCGCTTCTTTACACACTGCGGACTCACCATGCAGCCACCCAGAGCTACAGCGTCGGAAGACAACACAGCTCTGGGTAGTTTACAAGCAAGCCCGCAGGCACCCGGCCAGACCACAGGGATCGCTGGTGTGCGGTGAGCCGAGGACACCCTGGTTGACCTAAGCCCTCCCCCCCCCCGGCCAATTGTTTGCCGCCCCCTGGGCGCTCCTTTCCACGGTCGTCAATGGAATATCCTGGACTCGAACCAGCGACGTCCAGGCTATAGGGCGCATCCTGCACTCCACGCGGAGCGCCTTTACCGGATGTGCCACTCGGGAGCCCCCCTCCCTTCCTTTCTCTCTCCCTCCCTGCCTCCCCAACCTGGCTGTTTATTGAGATGCTAACTCTCTTTCTGAAAGTCTAATCCTGCAGCATCGGGGATAATTTATGAAGCATTTACATTAAGAAGAGCGGCTAATTGGGAGCATGTGTCTCCATAAGCCTGAGCGACACCAGCTAACTGCAGATGAGGCTGCAGGAAATGAAGGCGTTGGCGTGACACTTCATATTTTGCACCCGTTTCTATCCAGGCTGCTTTGGTTTGAGAGGCAATTTGCAGACAGTGCAAAAAAAAAAAAAAAACTTTCTGGGTGACGTAGATTTTCTTGTGCTGAAGCCCATCGCTTTTGGCTGTGGTAGTAAATGAAACGTACGTCTCTGTGCCGGATACAGAGGCTGTACTCTCAGCCTCATTAACTGAATCTGTCCCAACAGTGCAGAGACGCCAGGTCCAGTCACGACTGCAATGCTACGTCCTTGGAACCTACACCACATATTAGGTTACAATCAAAAAACTGTTTGATTGTAGACCCTGTCTGAAATTCCTTTGCATCAGATCATTTGTATGGCGATGACATCCCATTAAAATGTCATTATTCTTATCTAACAGTACTGTATATGGGGCCGTGTGTAAAGATGCAAGCTGATTTTCACTCACTCAAGGCCACTAAGCGTCCACCGGCTCTGACCTATTGTGAAGAGGTTATCAGCTTTTCTATATACAAATACATACGTGCACAATCTGGAACATACTGACTGTGGAAAGCCTGAGCTGACCCTGACTAAAGCAGAGGCAGGCTGTTCAGAGACAGAGCCCTTTGAGGGGCTCTCACAGCTCCACACTCCGACAGAGGCGGCAAATCTGCTGTCCTGGTCCCCCCGTTTAGGAGCCAGGAGGGAATAAAGCCATGAACAGGAGGATTTATTTAGCATGCCTCATCAAAAGGGAATCGGGGTGGGGGGGTGGGGTCAGGCCCTATTGTGGCCCAGACAACAAGAAGCTGCAGCATCAGGCCATCAGGGCTGCGTTTAGCTAGACAAATGCTGGCCAACATGTTCTTCGCCACACATTATCTCTCCAGCCAGCATGTTAGCCAGCAAGAAAAAAAAACAAAGTTGGGGGGAACTGAACGCAGTAAAGACAGCCACTGCTGAATTTAGGCAGGCAGACTGTTCTAACTGTCCCCGCACTGTGTTTGAACACGACGCAACCCACTCCCAAAACCGCTATTCTGCCCCGCAGACCAATGCAACCTCTGAGCCCACAAACTCCCATTCTTACTACTGTATCAGGTAAGCCGCTCAAGCCCCTGTGTGCCAGCCGGCAGCCTAGCTCTCTGAACTGCTGGATAACCCAAACCGGCAAGCTTTTCACTCTACAGCCCGATTCATTTAAAGACCTTCCTTTAGATTCACAGGAACCTTGCTTTCCTGACATCGTGTCTAAGAAATAGGATATCAGGGTAAAGATATCTGGACCTTCCTTTACTTTCCATTAAAAAAAGAAAAGAGAAAAGAATACAGTACAATGGCATCCCATTCCAACGGGACTGAGTAAAATGTGGCTTAGAGAGATCTTTAAACGATCTCTAAGTGATCTTTAAGTGTCCTTTTGTTGGGAAAACGGCATTCAAAGCCTCACAGAACCACCACGCAAGGGTAAATGCTCTTCTCTTTGTTCCTTACCCATGAATCATTTGGAGCACAGCCTGCAGTAAATCCCAGCCCTTGCTATAACCAGTACGCTACCAGCTCTCCTTCCCAGCTTGCTTGCTCTCCCTCCGCCTCTGTCTCTCTCACTTCAGCCTGTGAGCAGTAAGCTGTGTGTTTTTTTTTTTCTTCCAGAAGCACAGCAGGGCTCCCAGGAGGGCTAACCCAGAGCGCGAGAACACGGGTACGAAAAACAAACATCATCAGTAACCTGTCCACAGAGCCCCAGCGGCGAGCCCGACACCTCCCCCCTCTCGCTGCCAGGGCTGCCTGCTTGAATCCATCTCCGCCTGCTCAAAGCACCATCATCGCCGTGGACGCATTACCATGATTTATGGCTCCCACGGCTGCCGAAAAACCAATAGATCAGCCTGGATAGAGAGTGCGAGTGTGGGGGGGGGGGGGGGGAAGCGAGGATTGGAGGGGACCCAGAGAAAAACCCACAGATGATAAACTAGTCTGAAGCGTGGAAGAAAACACAGTTTCGGTGCTCTCTGTTAATTGCTCAAACGCAGCCCTAGTATGTTTTTATTCTGTCCAGGCAGATGTAAAGATACATCTGTACAGTTTAAGTGCATTAGGAAGGCTTTGCTGTTTGCCAGTGGTAGCAATTAAAAGGCAAAGGAGTCGTCCTATGGTGGAGTCTACAAGGGCGTTGGATGTCTGATTGAGACGATACTTAAGGTTTGTAATGTTTCCTATATAAGACATTGGAAGTTAGTTGGAAGAAAAAACTGTAGAAGCAAATACTTATTGGTGGAATGGTAGAGGGCGAGGGACTGGCCACAGCAACTGAAAACTGGATGATATCGAGGACTGCATATCTTAAGAGTTGAAAATGTCCCACAAGACAACGACTAAGAGTCCCTAATAAACCCTGTACAAGTCAGTCTAACTACACCTTCTTTTTCTACCAAATTGCATTCACTTTAACCACACTTTACCTGGGATCAGAGCAATAGACACCAACGCTGTCAAAATGATCTATTACCACTTTTTCTTTCTGCAAGGACACACAGCAGCACCTGTGGTAGAATACATTGTGCTACTGATGCAGAGAATTTCAATGTTTAACATTTAATGGAAAGTCAAATCTACTTTTAGGCTCCTGCACTGTTTATGAATACAGAATCGAACAGTAATGAATGTGATGAAATCGGGGCCCCTTTTATTCTTACACGGATCAAGATCTATTTATTTATTTCCCTTTCTGTATACCAGGCCTGCATTTGTACATGTGTATGTTTGTGTTTACATGCACATGTGTATATCTATGTATATGCATGTATATATGTACATGTATGTATATGTTCATGTGTGCATATATGTTTGTGTAAGTATGTATATATGTATTTTTGTGTTAATGTGTGTACATATGGTACACACATGTACAAAAGTTAAATGGAAAGTCAAACCTCTCTTTTTTTTTAATGCTGCTGCTCTGTTCAGAAATACAGAACCCTAATCTCCAGCACTGTCAATACAGCGCAGTTCAGAAGCACAGAAATCATCGCGATTATTCTTTAAAAAAAAACAAAAAAACGAACAAAGAACTAAAAGAACCAAAAGAAAAGGATAAAGAGCCCAGATGACATTCGATTGAATCAGCGCGGGGCAAATCTGCTGAGCAAAACGGAAAACAAAGAAACAGGAACAAAACCTGCTACCCAACAGAGCGATTGCAGTCCCCTCTGGATTATCATAGCTATTTAAATACAGTAATCTCATTTACAGCATTAGCCAAAGGGCCGTGAAAAATAACAGGGAAGATAGAGGGGGGGGGGGGGGTAATGAGAGAATCCAAAATGAAGTCTGGCAACGACAGGGAGGGAGAGAGAGAGAGAGAGAGAGAGAGAGGAGAGAGAGAGAGAGAGAGAGAGAGAGAGGAGAGCGCTGCTGCCTCATTCCTTGCCTCTTCCAGTCCAATGGAAAAGTTGATGAAGTTTAAATGAAGCAGAATTAGGAGATCAAGACACAGAATGCTGGCAGGATCTATAAGTCCCTGTGTGCCTCCCCGGACAGCCTAAAGCATGTGCAATTCTACAGGGGCCAGTTGCACTGAATGGAATTAAGAGAAGGAGGGCGTGGGGGAGCAGCCTAAATGTGATAATCTCCTATCACGTCTAACATCAATTCTGACAAGGCTTCGGTTAATGAGCTCAGCCGATCAAGCGTGCTGGGTGCTGTTTTGTTTTGTTTTTCTATTTCTTGTTCTTCTTCCTAGATTTAATCCCCTCTCACACTGCAGCTCACATTGCAAACCCATTAAACAGGCTCCCCTGCTCTCGTCTATCTAAATGCTAACTACGTGGGGCCGGGGGGGGACCGGATTGTACTTTTCATTGTGGGGGCTAATCTGATAATGATTTTGTCTCTGCAGAAACACAGGTGGAACGAGGAGAAAACAAAATCACACTTCTGATCTGTGGGTCCTCAGGAGGCTGATGGATAATCACATTTGGGTACATGTGTTGTTAGACTATTGAAGAGAAGAATATAAATGCTTTTTCACTTTCTTTCTTTCTTTCTTTCTTAATTATTTGCCATGGCTTTTGTCTCTGGCATTATTATTATTATTATTATTATTATTATTATTATTATTATTATTATTATTAACAAGGTCGTTTTAAATTCTGTTTGCCATTTTGGGCTCTGTTTTGAGGTAATTACAAAGGCACAGTTATCGCAACGAATTGAAATGAGCACAAACCAACACTTAGCAGATAGCAGTGTTGTTCAGGGTAGCTTTGTACTTGTTTTATACTTGCAAAAAAGACCCTTTGTCACTCTGGTAGTCCAACAGTTTCACCCGTGGCTGCTGCAGTGGGAGAAGGTTAGGAGTGTCTGAGTATCTTCTACAAGCTCTGATACAGCTTTTTATTTTTACGTCTGATTTTCTCCCCAATTTAGAATTATTTTTCCCCCCTCTCACCGCAGCAGTTCCCCACACAGCTGCTCAGGAGAACCGAAGGCTCAGCGGGCGTCCTGCGATCCCACGAGCGAGCCAGCTTCCTCTTCCACACCCAGGAACTCGAGAGCTGATGTAGGGTCCGAGATGAGGAGCACCAGACCCAATGCGACTCTCCCTCTGTGTATCTTGCACAGCAATGGCTTGTTCGGTACATTTGTTACATACAGTAGGTCTGTACGCTGCAGTTTTATGTGTTCTCTATGTAGGGCCCCAGAGAGAACAGCTGTGCTGCCATAGACTTTATAAATGAAATACATTGTAGAAGAAAAAACATTACAAAGCCACTGTTTCTCACTCTGTGCTTTAGTCCAACAGCCCGGCTTGCTGTGATCATTCTTCATTACACTGAGTTTGTAATTTACCATCGCTATTTTGAGTTGGTTTACTTAGCGATTTACAGCCCCTGGTTTTATCTCTCATAATCTTTTTACCTCACAGTTCAGAACTGCTTTCTCCTTTTCTAAGCAGACAGTATTTAAGAAGACAAACTATGATGGTTTGGCTAATGAGTTTGATAAGATATCAAAAATACAAACACACACATTTTCGCACCATACGCTAGTTGTATTTTTACAATTATAACGGTGTTTTATTGTGGGGGGTTGCAGTCACACTGAATAGCGTTTCTGGATTCATTTTAGAATGACAATGGATTATTATGCACGAAGCATTACATTTGCAAATGAAGTCTGGATTCAAAATTAAGTTTGGATTCTTTTTGCATTCATTTTCCTGTAACCGTTTCACATTATAAAGGCATTCATTAAACAGTCACTGTATATTGATGACAGTATTTACAGTTACTTTTCATTTAAGAAAGCCATCAATTGAAAAGACGTGCAAGTGGTGAGGAGAAAGCCATCCTGAGAAATGACATGATGCGGATTTCTAGAGCATTGCTCCACTTGCTCGGTGCAGTATTTGCAGGCTGTGGACCTCATGCTGAAAGGCACTGGGCATCAGAGAAATGTCAGGACCCAGAGCAGGCACACCTAGCTCCCTGAGCATCTGCCCAAGACCAGCCCCTGGTTGGTGGAAAGTGATTGCGTCTCCTGATCAAAGGTGTGCCTTGACGTGACTCAGTCAGGAACAGGTGCTCCTAACAGCCATCGCGAGGACCCCTGCCAGCTCACTAACAGAGAAACCTGCTTAGATGTGATATACGTCTCTAATAGAGGGAACTACTAGACCAAGGCTGTTAGCAGCTCATTCAGGTATTTTTAGCTCATTGGTAGAGCACTCAGCTATGAGCTAGAACATACAGCACTCAGTTCTAGGTCACATAAACAAATCCTGCTTTGAAAAAAAAAATAATAATCACTTGATCATTCACGACCATGACACGCTTGAGTGACTATGACTGAAGCATATGCGCTTAATCACCTAATTAGTGAGACAGTTGATTGGACTCTGGATATGGAGTGATTTCAGCTGTTGAATAAAGCTTGAATAAAAGCAATAAAGAAAATCACAGAAAAAAAAAAACAATATGCCACGTCTGGCAAGAGAGCAGCGCCTTCGTGCGATCGGCATGTTGGAGGCTGGACTAGGGCAGCGTGCTGTGGCTCGAGACGGTATAACCAGACACACTCTGTCAATGACAGCCCACGAACCGGGAGACCAAGAGTCACACCACCAGCCCAAGATCGACAGATCATTCTGCAGCATCTTCGTGATGTCAATTGTTAACCAGCACAATAAAAAGTCACTGCACCTGATCTAAAACAGAGTGTGTCATTTTTCAATCACATCTAGTGAATTTTATCCAAATATAAGTGATACGTTTCTTTTGATGCTCAGTATCAGAACTATTAGCAAAGACGATAGCTGCTGTATGCAACTGGACTCAAAACGTTGACCAGTTCAGTTCACTTCTCATTGGACTGTGAAGGACAAAAACGAGTGCTGTGGATTGACACTAAACTCAGGTTGGATCTCTACACCTCTCCATCAGCCTCCATTCTATCATAAATGACCTCTGTCCTGGCCTGGCTTTCAAGCCTGTTATAAATGATTAAGGACAAAAAAGCCCCCAGCATTACAAAGCATTTCCCAGCTCTCTGATTTACTAATTTCTCCCATTTGTCTCTCTTATATTCAGTTCCCCATTCACCTATATCAAACGTGCTTTACGGGTCAGAGGAAAAACCGCAGTACGACTCAGCACAGTAGTTCGTTTGAATTAGGAAGAACCCATACTGCCATCTCGTGGTAATGAGGCAGAGGTACCATTACATCAGAGCATTCACTGTGGTATCAGGATAGGTCTTTTGGTTTGAGGAGAGTTAGACTGCCCTCTAGTGTTGGAAACTATAGTCACACTACAAATGTGGCAGAAAAAGGGAAGAACGTATAACTACAAGCATGCTGTCAAATTAAAATGTGAAGTCATTTTGTAAAACTATACTGCTCTTTCTGGACATTGCGTTGAAACTGACCCAAGCGTTGCTTTGTTTTCGTGTTACAACAGTCGGGTATTAAAAAATCTCTGTAAACTCACCCCTTACTGTTACGCGGAGAGATAAGAAATAAGCAAATCAATCAATCAATACATTAAAAAGGGTCAAATCTCCTAAACAGAGAAAAAATGAAAAGCATTTTTTTTTTTTTCACGCTTGGAAAGGTAATATTATCCCTAACAGGCAGATGCCAGCCAAAGCTGTGCATGCGTCCCCGCTTGGTGCTTTGTCAATGTGCTGTGACTAATCCGGAAGGGGTCCCCACATCCCAGCTCCTTACCCTAATTAAAAGAGGATTAGCCAGCATGGAATCCCTGATCACTCCGACTTGCACAGCCTCCATTCCGTCTCCCAGTCTAATCGGGCCGCAAGGAATCGCAGGGAAGAGCTTCTCTTGGACTTTGGCCTGGAAAGAAAGTGTAAGCCGGCATGTGTGCTCACTGAACAGCAGCTAATGGCTTTACAGGCTATACAGTGTGTACTGGAGCCATGCACAGAGGGACAGAGAGCATGGAGGGGTTATACAGCTAGCTATAAGGGATTAGAAACGTCAGCTAGCCACTTTGCTATGCTGCTATGGGGAAACAAAATATGATGGCATCCAGTGTCGATGCACACACGAAATTAATATCCCCTTCGGTCTGTGTAAACTCTATGGCGTTCGTGAAGTTGCCCTGCCATAACTTTGAAAAAATCTATAAAATAGATACATTGATTGGAAACTTTAACATGCACGCAGGGACTGAAGAGGGTGTATTAGCATCATATAGATAACAACACATTCATTTTCAATACGATATGCTCCCGAGCAGCGTGCAGTAATTGTTTATTTTGAATGCTCTAGCGCTGGGGGTGGAAAGGTCTCGGTTCTTGGTCCATGTCCCAGACTGGATCCGATTTAACATTGCTGAATGGAGATCGAGAGGCTGGGAGTGAGCAGCTGAGAAGGTGAGAGGAATCGACAAAAGACACCCGCAGACCAAGCCTGTACACGCGATTTTACACCTACTTCATGTCAGTGTGTTTGTATTGTACTGTAAGCAATGATAATAAGAGGATCATTGTGGAAAAACTCGAGCTGGATAGAGCGGCGGTATTTAGATCATCCACCTTATAGATCAATAAAATAGACTCCTGGATATACTATTGCAGCAATTTGACTTTAAACACAAAACCAATTCTAAGATCACATTTGCATATCTGTTTTGATTTTGGGGCATCGTGGATTGTATTGATTCGAGTCCGCAGTACACAGTGACAAGTCAAGAAAAAACCTCAATGTGCTACATTTCTATATGCACGTTACCTCCCTTTCTATGTCCTTACTCAAATTATCCACATGAATTGCTGGTTTAGCTGTTCATAAATAAAAGTGCCTACCTGCGTTTGATGAACACGACCTGGGAGTCCCCAGACACACTGGCGACCCTGGGGCGAAACCAAAACACGAAAACAAAAATAAAAACGACCTAATATCGATTTTTAAAACTTAAAATAAAAATAATCATTATAAATTGATGTTTTAATAACGGACGTGTTCACCTGTGGTGTTTGTTTCCTTTCTTTAAACACAAATGATATATATTGTCTTCTCGAGTTCATATGGTATGCTCCGTTGCTATGGCGATTAAAGACGCTAAACTTTGCTTACGTTTGAGTTATTGTATTGTTTCGTATGATTAAAAGTGAATAGATCATGTCAATTTTTATTTCAACAGTATCGTTAATTTTCTATTGCACGTTTATGAACATTTTAAAAACGTACTTACTACTTAAACTTTGTTAAATGTTCATACATTTAAGTTTAACTTTTTAAATGGATATTTAAATATTATTTGTTTATTTTGGGTGTGGTATAGCGACAGTGTTTAGCTGCTGTAAGACTAAATCCTACACACATGACATGAACAATAAATAAATCAATAAATTTATAAATACGGCAAAACACACACAGGGATCACTGTGGTCTTTTCCAATAGTCTATTTATTGTTATTTTTTCTATACTCCGTATCGTAAAATTTATTCTGAAAAAAATAGTAATAATAATAATGCATATCTTGTTATAATTCTTAGTTTAATTTGTGTTGAAAAAAAAGTACCCAACGCGTCTCGTTTCCATGGTAATAAACAAAAGGCTGATTGACCTTTCACTTAAAGGGTTTACTTCCGGTAGTCGAGCACTTCCTGTGCAGTATGGCGCGCAGAGAAGAGAGCGGCTGTGAATGAGACTGGACTCATTTATAACTGAAAATAAAAACAATATTAAAGGTAATAGGCAGTTAAGTGACTTAAATAAAAAATAAATCCATGAGCATGCCACAGTGAACCATTAAGAAGTTACTTGTTAAAATAATAATTAAAAAATGGGCAACTTTTCAACTAAGCCTTTTTTTCTGGCGTGTGTGTGTGTGTGTAATATGCTTTGTGTTTCTGTTGGAGACGCGTATTCAAAATGAAAAGTTCATCTATAAATACGTATATAAATAGTAATACCAGTGCTAAAGCCTGCTAGTTCATATGAAAAAGAAAACATTCTAATTGTGTTGCGTGGGGAATTGACACCATTACCTGTGTGTGTGTGACTTGCTTAATGTTCATTCTCCACACTGTGGGCTGAGGCTACCAGAAATAACTGAATATAGACCCCTAACAGCTTATAAATGAAAACAGCTGTGGCGAAACCAAACCCGAGGCCTTGGTGAAACAAAGGCATCATGTTTTAAACACCACTGTAGAAGTGTCTCAGTTGCGAAGGGATGCAGCCACAACAGTGTAGGTTCAAGTTCAGCATTACTTCTAAGATTAACTACAAGAGCAAACTCCAGAATGGCCTGGTCTGTCATCTAAGGTTTCCTAAATGATTTCATTGCGCATTTATCCTGCATAACGTCCATTGTGTTACAAAAAAAAGGTTCATTTAGCTCACAAGGTGGTGCATACTCATTTCTAATTATTTCTGTCTGATGTTCTTGAAAATGATGGAGGGCATTAGCGAGGCCCGGATTGTTTTGAATGATAGACAGCAACTTCTTTACATATCTTGTTAAATATAATTGTAGCTGTATTAAAAGTCCCTTAGAAATGTAAGATGACAAGTAAATTATTGTTTTTCTTTTTTTTTTTCTTTTGTGCACCTGTTAAGACTGGACGAGGCTGCAGGCATGACCAGAGGTTCAGAAGGAGAAGCAACTCCACGCAAGCGTAAGGGGACTGTCCCGGCACGGTCTTTATCGCCTCTGCTTTTTGTGGACAGTACTGGGGAGGACACAGAGTCCTCTGCAGCAGCGCATGAGCACAAGAAAAAGAAGAAAGTGAAGAAAAAGCGAGCAGAGCATGAACAGCTGAAAGAAGCGGGAGAGAGAGACGGTGGGCACAAGAAAAAGAAAGTCAAACACTCAGGTGGAGATGAAAATCTGGAAGCAGAAACGACTGAAGAGGTGGAAATGCCCATGAAGAAGAAGAAGAAGAAGAAAAAGCACAAGAGAGATGAAATGAAGCAGGAAGGTGAGAGCAACGGTGACGTCAACCCTTCTGGTCAACCGAAGGATGAGGAAAGCTGTTTGGAAGCCGTTGGGTCTGAAAGAAAGAAGGTGAAGGTTGAGATAAAGGGAAGCTACCCCGTTACGCCTTGGACTGCAGAGGAAAAGAAGAAAAAGAAGAGGAAGCAGAGGGAAGCAGGGCTGGAAGAGACTGGGCAGGGGGCATGTGATCAGAGCAGCGGAGATTTATCTGCGAAAAAGAAGAAAAAGCAGAACCCGACAAACAGCATCCAGGTGCTGCTGTCGGACACAGACGAACCAGTCGAGGCGAGTTCCTCCAAAGACCCTGGACGCCAAGTGGACCCGACACGGAGAAGCTCCAAAATGAAAAAGAGGAGGTCGGACGTTGACGAGCCAGCAGAGCGGAGTGGAGTCGACCCGGGCCAGTCTCCAGGGGGCTCCGGAAAGGAAAAGAAACGGAAGATGGTGAACGAGAGCCAGCTGCTTGAAACTACCGTCGACGAATCGGGGGAGTCGGTCATAGTGTACCGGGCTGATCTTATCCAGACCCCAGGCGGCTCTCGAAAGAAAACGAAGCATGAGATTGAGAACCAGAGCCAGGAGCCGCAGCTGGACGTCGAAAACCCAGAAGCAGCTTCGTGGTTATTAAGTTCCACCGAGATCCCGTGCGGATACCAAGAGAAGAAGAAGAAGAAAAAAAAGAGAGGAATAAAGATGAAAGACATTGCGCTCAGGACTGCTGATGACGATAACACCGATGGGTGGGAGACTGGGTAAGAGGGGGTTCTGGGCAGCCCACTCGTCATTGATTAAGCAATAGAACGCTGAATAGAAGTTACTGTCTGGTAGTTGCCAGTGTCGGGAAGACATTGTCGACTACCCAGATACTGCCTGATAGTCAGGGTTTAATGTTATTAGAAACTGGTGCATACAGTGCCCTTAATGGTTACCTTTTCGAAGTTTTGCTTTCCTTCTGTTTCTTTAGATGTAAGTTCTGCGGTCATTTACCAAGTGGTAGTGCCCAGCAATAGAGCTTCCTGATTGGTGAGAGGCAGTTCTGAGGTTTCTAATGCCATTTTATTACACATCATTCAGAGAAGCCTAGCTGTTGCATTTGACCAGTTCATGTTCTGATACCTATCGCCTCCTCATTTTTAGTAAGGCTAAATCGTCCCCAGTAGGTGAAGAAGAGCTAGCAAGCATGATGGAGCAGCTGAAAGAGTTTGTTCCGAACGTGGAGAAGCTGTCGGCAGCGGTCATTGTCGAAATGGCCAAACACGACCTGAACAGGTTCCGGGAGTTTAAAAAAAAAGGTAAGGAAATCGTCAGCGATTCTCCATTGCTGCCCCAGAAGAGATTGCTGAGTTTAAAAAAAAAAAAAAAAAAAAAGATTTAAAAAGCTCTCTACAACATTGAAATACAGCTTTTGTTTAAAAAATAAATCTTACAAAATAAGTAATCCAACACAAATGATACAATTAAGGAAACATAAAATGTTCCCTCGTTGTTTATTACTAGTGATATGTAACAGATACAGAAATGAAGGCCATTGTGATTGCCTTGGCACAATATTGTCACCCCCCCCACCCCAGCATATCTCTTGCTTCCTAACCTCTTGCTAACCTTTCCATTCCCTAGGCATGGCTATAAGGTTCGGGAGGTTTACTGCAGAAGAAAACGCTAGGTTGAGGAAAAATGTGGAGGACTTCCTTTCGCTGGCCGGAATCGACTGCCCCCAAAAGCTGTTTTATACATCACGCTACCCTGAAGAAATAAGCACGATCAAGCAGCTCAAAGTGCAGTATAGATTCTTGACACGAATCTGTAAGTACTATAACCCGCAAAACTAAAACGATGGACTGCAAAAACCAGAAAGCATGAAAAAAAAAAAAAAAAAAATTCAATCAAGGCTACTTTTTGCAAGGTGTAGACAGAATTTGATCTCATCTGCAGGACAGAATCTTCCTGCAGCACGATGACCCCCTTATACTGGAACTTGTGTTAAACTCAACAGGGAGAGTGCCCTGTATTGCAGCACTTCCCAACCCTGGTCCTGGGGACCCCCTGTGTCTGCTGGTTTTCATTCCAGCTGTGCTTTCAATTACTTAACTAGACCCTTAATTGAACTGATCATTTGCTTAATTAGACCTTTTTACTTGTTTTCAGCTCTTAAACCGTTGCAGAGTTCAAGCTACTTATAAAATGTTACAGCTAGCTTGAAATCTGCAACGGTTTAAGAGCTGAAAACAATTAAAAAGGTTCAGTGAAGGGTCTAGTTCAGTAATTGAGCGCTCAGTTGGAATTAAAACCAGCAGACACAGGGGGTCCCCAGGACCAGGGTTGGGAGGCGCAGCTCTATTGGATGGACCACGAACACTTCCTGCTGGTCGCCTTGTCCAGCTACTGACCAGACTTGACCTTGCTTGGCTGTAGCGAGAGCTCCTTTTTGACATGTGTTTGTGTTTTCTTTCTTTTCCCAGGTGAAGGAATCCCAAGGGCTAGGAATCTTATTTACAAGCGAGGAAGAAAGATGTTTGACGAATTGAATTATAAAGGCAGGTTTGTACGCAAAGAGATTCCTGCAATAGGTTTTGTTCTTATTTTGGTATTTTAAGATTTGTGTCGTACCAATTAACCTGAAGTTGCTTGTCCTTGCAAGACAATTATATATATACACACACTGCTGACATGTTGTATTTTTCTACTCTGATGCATTATGAGACTCAACAATTTCCTCAAAGCCTCCACTAGTGTTTTCTACTATTCTAACAACCTTGACTTGCATAAAGAAGGAAAAACATTGAGTGAAATAGCTCGCATCACATGATTTCCAAGTGTGGTATCCGAAGCATAATCAACAAGCACAGAGAAACATCATCTGTAATTGACAAACCCAGGACTGGAAGACCCAAAAAACTGTCTAACAAGGATGAGCAATACTTGAAGATAATATCCTTAAGGAATAGATAGATAGATAGATAGATAGATAGATAGATAGATAGATAGAAATATAGATAGATAGATAGATAGATAGATATACACACACCCAGCAGGTTTCCCCCTGTCATATAGATTGATATGTTTGCAGCTTAGGCCTGATGCAGGGATCTGCAGCGTTTTCTAACCCTTCACTTTAACCCGTGTGCTGCCTTTGCTCTGTCAGGTACACAGAGGAAGAGGAGGCATCCTTGAAGAGGTTCCACACTCTGTATGGGAACAACTGGATCAAGATTGCAGATTTGGTGGGCCGGAGCGAGCAATCTGTAGCTCTGAAGTTCTTGACGTTTGACCGTAAGTAAGCAAAATAAAATGGGACCGTAACTTTTTAAAATCACTTATAATAGCATAAAATCTAGCCTCACAGATTTTGGTCAGTAGTTAGCATTACTGGAAAAAAAAAGATGGAAATAGAACTACCATTGCATAGCAGTTTGACCCATTCCTGATTTTACTGGTGTTGTATTAGGACACACCTGAGCATGTTACCCACACGCTGTGGATAAGTTTGTCATAAAACCAGGAACGGGTATAACTGCTGTGCAATGGGAGTCTTGTTTTGCATCCCTCTATAGGGACTAGAAGAAGACCAGCATCCTGAAATCAGACGTTACGAGCTGGGGCGCAGAGAGTGAGAAGCGACACGATTTATGGGTACGAATGTTGTGCAGCAGGTCTGTGTTTTGTAAGCTTTCCCTGCTTGCTTTATGCAGGCAAGAATAAAGGACGCTGGAGCTACAAGGAGAGAAGGATCCTGTTGAAGGTGATGGAAGACGAGCTGCGCAAGACTCTGGACCCAGCCGAGATGAACAGCCTGGAGCAGGGAGCGACCCCTGAGCGGAATGCCAGGCTGCTGACCATCATCAGGGAGAAGCTCTATCAGAACATCCACTGGGTGGACGTGGCGGCCAAAGTGAAAACCCGCAACTGGGTGCAGTGCAGACAAAAGTGGTGGGTGTGATGTTGCGTGTGATGTTCAGAGATGAGGCATTCTCTGCCCACAGGGGAAGCGATAGTGGGGTGAATTGTCTGTCCAAACGATGATGACATGTTTATTAATAAATAACAATAACCACCAAATTTGGGATTAAAAAGTAAACAGTAGGAACAGGCAAACTCTGCACTTGCTTTTGAAGTTGTGATCGCTGTCCTGTGATGGAGAGCCCACCTGTATGCAGTGCTGCGTATGGTGAGGACACTTGGTGAGGGCATTCTTTTTTTTATTTTTAGCCTTCATGGATGACAGTAAGAGCAGCTCAATGGTTGCAGCATGAGAGTATCAGAATCAGAATTGTCTGTGTGTCACGCTTACAGTTTTGCAATGCACGTCTGTGATTTGTTTTTATTGGTGAGTTTCATTTGTTCCTTGACTGAAAAGTGTTTGCTCCCGACTCCAGAACCTCTTTTTCTTTCTTGTCCCTACTGATTTGTGCAGGATGCATTTGCTAACACACAGGATGAGCCAAGGGGAGGCCATGTCTAAGAGTAACAAATGTGTCCAGGCAAAAATCAACTTGATAAATAGGTAAGTTTTCTTCTGAACGTTGTGTGAATTATGATTGATTAATTAATTAATTGATTGATTGATTGATTGATTAATTGATTAATTTCTATGTGTATTTTAAATGAATTTACTCATTTTGCAGAGAGAGACAGAGACATAACTAATGGGTAAACAGACTTCAGCTTATGCTCTATGAATTACTACACATATTTTTTGTAGGTTGCACTCAATGAATGTGGAGGATCAGTATGACATAGACTGGGAGGACCTCACAGATATATTTGGGTAATGTACTATTCATTCATTTGCTAAGCAGTGGGTGTCTTTTTTTTTTTTTTTTTTTTTTTTTTTTCAGCCAACCCTGTTTGTGTCGCATGTTTTAAAAACAGAACTTGCTTCGTCCTCATTCTAGGGATGTGCCCCCTTACTGTGTTCAGCGCATGTTCACCAGGTTGAAGGTCAGCCATGTCCCCATGTGGAAGAGCAAGTCCTTCGGAGGTCAGTATCGGGCGGGGGGGGGGGAGGTGGGGGGGTGCTAGTGGGTCCATACGGGCAGGTTTCTTTGCTTTCCAGAATTAGTTTTTTTTCACAAAAGCAATTACAGAACACCTTCGCTGTAACGTCCATCTTTATAACGAACCTTCGGCTATAACGAACCTGGCCCTTAGACCCCAAATAGAAAAATATAAAAAAGGTTTATATAAACACACGCTGTCAGCATCCTGGTCTGTACACACGGGATGACACCTCGCAGTGAAGTCAACTCTTAATAAGAAGCGCGCCCTGTGTAACTATGCTTCTGGAAGGAAAATCATTTTATGTTGCAACAAAGCTGGAAACGGTATTGATTGTTTTAAAAAAAGGAGTAACGCGGGCATGTCTCTGTCGTGAATAAAGGATGTCGAAAAATACTTTTTTGGCTTGTTCAGCAACCATGCGGCAAAGCAAAATTCATTAAAGAAATAAAAATAATAAAAACTTGAGGATCTGAACTTTTCATGTCAAACTTTTCATGTCAGGGTGATTTGGAATAAACGCTCAGTTTGGGATTCTTGCATGCTGGGTTAAGATTTGCTGCACTTTGAAACGATTCAAAGACAGATTGATTTTGAATAAATGTTCAGCTTCAGTTTGGGATTTGTGCTTTTTCTGTACTGTGTTTTAATTCTTTAATGAATAGGATAAAGCAAAGGCAGAATACTGCATACATGAGACAGACAGGTACGTGTAATTCTACTTGTGTTCACAATCTCATCTCTTTAACTTACTCCCACAGTTTATCGTTCATTTTGATTATCCTTTCGCTATAACAAACCCCTCGATATAGAGAACAAAAGGCTTGGACCCCAACAGGTTCGTTATAGCGAGGGTGTTCTGTACTTTCACCTTAATGGAGTGCTGACCAGATCACATTTCTTACCTCTGAGTTACCTTTATTCCCATCATAACTAATGCTAATGAGAACCCAAGCAACGAGAGACAGTATGCGCAGTTGACATCGGCCACACCACCACAGTTCCCCTGCAGCTTCTGTGCAACAGCTGCGCACAGTTCACGTGGTGCTAGAGAGCGCTTTGAATAATTGCACCAGACACCAGAGCCTGTTTGTACCACTTCTTAATAGCCACGTACGGCTCCTGTGATTTCGCTTGCAATTTCCAGCTAATATTTACACTCTCACACAATTTACCAGCACTGCAGTTATGCACAGTGGAGAGGTTTTGTGCCTGTTTTTAAATGAACAGTACTTGTTTTTTTTTTCTCTGAGTGATTTTACAGTAACTCTGGTGGTCTTGGGAAGTGTTTTGTTTTGTTTGTTTGGGTGTGTTTTTTTTTTTTTTTTTCCCAATACTGTGAGATGCTTGACCACTTCAGAGCGTTCTCAAAGATATGCGAGCTGAGCGGGAAATGAAGCCTGTGACCTACTTCTGCCAAGACACCCACGCAAACCACAAGGCTCTTTATATTAGTACTTGTTGGTGGATCAAAAGTATTGAGAAACCCCACGGGGAGTATACTAGGGGCGCACCGAAGCTCGCTCCCCGCACTCGGAATTGTCTTTAAGAAGCATTTATCGGCAGGTATCAAATAAATCAATGCATTCCCTATTTCAAAAACAAGACAAGCTGTCCTCCCCCACCTTTACAATGAAGTGCCAGTCAAGGGCAGTTAAAGTTCCGCCTTGAGCATTTTAAAAGCCGATTTGGAAGAATGTTTTTTTTTCTCATCCGGGGCACTTACATTTTTACTGCTGTGCTTGCGTCCCGAGGCCATAAACTGACAATTGATGTTTTTGTTTTTTTATCTGAAAGCAGCGCGTTAATGAATTGGTTTATTGAATACCTGCCGTTTCTTTTTTTTTTTTATTTTAAATACTTCATAAAGACCTGGCTGTATTTTGTAAAGTGTTATAACTGTGCAATTATTAAAGGCTGACACTGCGCATAATGCCACCAACAAATCCTCCTTCATCTCATCTCTCTCTTTTTGTTACTTGGTGCTTTTTAAAAGCCGCTGCAAGGCTCATGATGTCACAGATAAATACAGAGCGAAAACTTGTTTGGATTTTTTTTTCCTTTTTTCTTTCCTTTAGATATCATTGACTTCCTGTATGAAAATACCGTGCCGGCTTTAAAAGAAAAGATCAGTAAATCAAGAGGGAACAACAAGGAAAGTGTTAGAGACTCGTACGAGTGCCACAGAACTTTCAATTTCTCCGACATTTTTTACGAGAGCGATACAGACTTGGAGATTGAAGAATCGGACCAGGAAACGTAAAGAAAATGAGAGAAAGAAAGAAAGAAAAAGCCTTGGGGGAAGGTTTTTCCAAGTCGACAGTCCTGGGGCTGTCCTCCAAAGCATATAGCAACAGTATAGTCCTACTGTGAAGGACTGCGACAGCTGTACATAACTACCCAGTGTAAGAAAGTACACCCTCTTCAGTGACTGTCTAGGCATCTGTTTTATAATGCATAATGTCATGACCGAAGGGGATACGTTTATTTTGAGCGTTTTTGTTAAGAAATAATATGTATGAAAGCCCTGTTAAAAATAAATAAAAAGTGTGCCTTTTGTTTTCTGTCCTTCATTGGACATGAGGGACGTGCTCGATCTGTGACTGCGTTTTAAAATGTTCACCTGTTCCGATATATCCCCCCTGGTTGTAGGATGTGTAGAAGGAGCTGGTAAACGTTTCTAAATGTTTACCTGAATGCCCAGAAGATTTCTACCTGCCCTGTTGGAAGCTTGTGAATTATTTGTAAGAAACGTCCAAGTTTTTTTTTTTTTTTTTTTTTTTTTTAACTACAAGGATTTGTGTGTTGTCCTTTTCTTCAAGTCTTTGTTTGGGGGCTGGGACAGGATTTTAATTAAGGAGATGCTCTCTCTGAAGTGGCTGAAAGGTTATAGATACAGGTCATTTAAAATGTGTTGTGTTAAAACACCTGCAGTTGCTGTTAATACTAGCATGGTGTGCTTTTGAATTATTTACTAGATTTATTTGGAACATTTTGCAGTGATGACCTGAGTTAAATTTTTCACTGAGTTATGCAAAGTTTCCTTGGACTAAACAATGTGGTGTGGAGCTAAACTAATCGAGTCACGAAGCAGCCACACAGTGTGCAAATCTATGCAAAATGGGTTTATGAACGTGCCTTATTGTATATATTGTGTTAATATGCTACATTAATAAATAATCTCTTAAGAGAAGTCTCAATTCAAAAGTGCGTTTGCTTATAACCCTATGAATACCGGCTTAATCCATGTTGTGTGGCAAAACCAGGAGAACTGTGTCTGGCAAGAAAATTAACTTTTTGATATCAATAAAACATGTCTGGGGGTTGAAATGTTACATGCGCTTGCCATTGAGAACACACACACACAGTGCAGTCCCGTTAGCTGCAGAGTGTCCCTCTGCTAAAGTCGGAGTGTGAGAGGGGGCGTGGTGTAGCCACGCTGTTTACATACCATCCAGGGAGGGGAGAGGAGAGGAGAGGAGAGAGGAGAGCTGTTCACTTCGTCACTCACCAGACCAGACCAGACCAGACCAACTCGGCGTAGTTTCTTTATTTTTGTTTGAGGGTATTTTTCTCGACAATAGTTTTGTTGCACCATGGACGTGAGAGAAAGCCGGCAGCTACAAAAGCGAGAACATCAGATAGGTATTTTTGTATACTTGTATTATATAATATATATTTTTATTATTGAAAAGTGGTACGTGCTTGTAGACTGTCGTACTGTATTAAGGGTTATTTATGTGTTTATGTGTTGTTTACAATATATCTGTATACAGTGTGTAACAAAACCACGACGCGCAGAATTTTAAAAAAATTCCCTTCAAGCTGCGCAACAAGTTGTTCTTTTTGTGTGGTTTGAGTTGAAATGCATTCGGTTCAGCGACCGCTGTGGTATAGCAGTACGTGTGCCAATACTGACTAGTGAACGTTTTCAACAACAAAACATCGTAGTGTTTTAGTAGTTGTTGAGTTATTTTTAATATGCAGTTATCTTTATGAATGCACATTTTATTACTCTGGACTGCCGCAAAGATACAGGATTTTGTCCGCATGTTTTTTGTTTTGTTTTTTTCTGAAGAGAAAATTAAGCCGAAGCCAGACGTATCTTTCTAAAAGCTAAGCCAACTATGTGTTTTTATATTTATTTATGAATTACACAACTACAGTCCGGAATCAAAAATCTAGCAACAGCAGCATCCTTAAAATATACTACTGAGAAACAGAAATAAAACAGAACAATTCTTGTGAACGAACACCTTATGTCCTAAAACGCTCCTAGCACCAGTCGGTATAATTACGAGAAACAGTTCATTAAACTGTAGTCTCGGGATATTTACATTCATTGTATTTCTAATAAATTAAGATCTCAGTAAGTTGTTTTAAACGAAGGGAGTTTTAAGGTCGTGACCTGCTCAAAATGTAACATGTTACCGAAAATGATAGTGTTGAAATCCACAATTAAAGTTCTCATCTGATCTGCATTAAAACACGTTGCTATCCTTTTTTTTAAGTTTACTTTTTTTGCAAAACACAACTGTCATAGTACCCGAACTCTCTTCTTTATTTATTTCAGTCGTGTGGCATGTTGTCGTGTTACTGTAAATACGCCGCACCTGTTGCAACGTCTTCCCAAACAGAGTGGATTGCATGTGGGTAAATATTTCGTACATAACCTAAACCACGATCAAATAAAATTTTGCAGTTAATCTGCGTCGTTTTTAGACTCGATACAGAGTTACGCGTTGTACGGTGTCTGTAACAGCACACCAACAGTGTTGTGAAGGCTGGCCTCGCTTGGGATCTGTGTCAGGACGGTCTTCATGCGGTTTAACCGCCATGCTCATGGCGTTTTGGGCATGTTGTATATTGTAGCCGCTGTCCCTGCCGCTTCAACAGCTGTTTGCATATTCTCTGTGTGCGCCATGTGCAATGCGGGCCAGCGCAGCAGATAACCGCGCAGTTACAAGTGAAGTGAAAGATGACTATGTACAGAATAGAGTAAATGGTTAAACGTGCCTCACCCTCAGCATTTATTATATTCTGACCCAAAACAAAAAGCTTCTTCAGATAAATAAAAAAGCGAGAATGTACCCAAGTTGGGCGGTCAGTGGCGCCTGTGTTCAGTCAGACTGCAATGCAGACAGCTGTGGAATCCTGGCCTTGTTTGGTGTAAACATGTACTGTTGTTGTTTGGTTGGTTGGTTGTTTTTTTTTTTGTTTTTTTTGTTTTTTTTTGCTACACTGATCTTTAGATAGATTCCCGTAAAAGGATCTCGGCTGATGAGTTCATTCTATATTATATATAGAATGAACTAATTGTGCTTCAAAAAGTCGAATGAATCCTGCTGAATAATGTTGCGTTAACATATTGAATTGCACACCGCTTTGTAGTTTTCCATATACTGTACTTAACGAAAAACTGACAAAAATTTTAAAAAGTGACGTTTTGAAATCTGACGTCACTACTGCTGTTATGGCTTCCGGTAGACTTTTGCAAGATCATTTTGTAGTTTCTTTGAACACATGATGTTAAATAAAATATCTAAATTACGTTGTATATATTCATTAATTTTGTCTTAATCCTAAAATTCTAGGTGATGCAACACTTGTGGCCACAGCTCTAGGCCATGCTTAGGTTTTACTATTGAAGAAGCATTACCTGTATTTCTTTCTAAACCTACACATTTTGTCTGTAGGTGTCCTGAAGGTCAATGGTGATGAGGTTGAAACAGGTACAAAAACCGTGTGTGTGTGTGTGTGTGTGTGTGTGTGTGTGTGTGTGTGTGTGTAGCATCCAGCCTGCTCAGATAACAGCAGTCAATATGAGATGAAACGTAGGGCAATACTACACAGCATCATAGCTTTCCATGCTTGCACTAGTTTCAGTGTATTTGACACCATGCTTATAAATATAAAAAAATAACAATAAAATCATGCAAATGTTTTATAAAAAAAAAAAAAAAAATCTGTTTTTAGTAAGGCTTGGGTAGCCAATTTGTCCGCTGGCCAGCCTACAGTAACACCTACGAGTGTGGGAAATATTTTCCACTCTCTTCTCGCTTTAAACAAGATAAACACCTTTTTACAAATCTAGATTCCATTACAGGGAAATAAATGAGACTCCTTTTGCACAGTAGTTTCACCCATTCCAGGCTTTACCGCGAGCTTGGTTAGCCACAGCGTGTAGGTGACAAGCTCAGGTGTGTCTTCTTAAACTCCTAGTAAAACCAGGAATGGATCAAACTGCTATGCAGTGGGAGTCTCGTTGTCATCTCTGCATTGTCTTTTGTTGACGAATTAATGGAAAATTCACACCTGACAAGCATGACAAAATGACATATAAAGTTGGTAGCCCATGTAAACGTTTTCAGATGCGTGTCATTTTCTGTAGGCTGTGATGCTTGAAGAAGAACAGTAACAGCTGTAGATAAACAACTTGAGCCCCCCAAAGTCGGGACTTTCCGTAATCAGAAAACAAAAACAGATCATCAAAGCCTGGGTGAAACGCTTTGAACGTACGCCCACGTGTTGTTTTATTAATGCCACGGTAACCTTGTGCTTTCTGTTTGTTTCCAGCCTCAGACAATAGTATTGGTTTCTGTGGGTGGATCCTGGTGTTGTTCTCCTTGCTCTTGAGCCTGCTTACCTTCCCTCTCTCCATCTGGATGTGTATCAAGGTAAATCACCTCGACCAAGCTTGGAAAGTCCCTTACGGTTTTAAAAAGCACGTGTTTAATGGTGCCCCTGATTATCTCATCTGGAAAAAGCAGGGGTGAGTCATACAGTCGGGGGAGCGCAGGGGACTGTCCTAGCTGTACGAAGTAGGCCCGTGCTGGGGATTCCACAAGGAGCACTGGCTGTAGCGCTGCGGCGAGTTAGGGAGGCGAAATCGCCAGGGACCTCTGAGGTTTCTCTGAGCGCAAAGCGGAACCCTGCAGGGCCGGCCTTTGTCCACTAGGGGCCGGTAGTGCACCGACCATCCGCTGTCAAGCTCCGGGGTGCACAGAGGCAGTTGTCTTGGTCGTGGGATCGGAGGACGCCCACTGACCGCCGATCTCTGGAGCTGATGTGGGGGTTGTTGCTGTGAAGGAGCATGATGGGACGTTCTAAACTGGGGAGGTGAATCAGGGTTCTGATGAAGGGAAAGTGTCCCGCTCCATTGTAACACAGGACACAGTGCATGCTTGCATACTCTCAGCTGCTGCCCTCATTTACTTTCCTTCTCTGCTGCACAGATCGTGAAGGAGTACGAACGGGCGATTATTTTCAGACTTGGGCGTATCTTGCCAGGCGGTGCCAAGGGGCCAGGTAGGTCGGGTTAACTCTCCTGCTTTTCTGCCACGAGTGGTTTTGTTTTAAAATACTTGGAAAGGGATACAAATATAAACCACATTATGAATAAATGCTGCCACAGGACTTAGCAAAGCAGGGGCTGCATCAACCCTCGGTGCTTTTCAGTGGATTAGGAAGAAAGCCGTTATCATTTGAATAGAACCCTAAATCAACTAGTGTGCTTGCATGTGTTTCTCATTGTTTAACATGACACGGCTGTCAGTTCACGGGTACACTTTATTCCAATAATCTAATGCTTGGGAAGCTGGGGATGCATGGGAATCCACCCGGTTAAGGAATGATAATAACCAAAAATAATAAAAAAGATCTTGTATAGGAAGCAGGGCACTGTATTGGGACTCTGCTTTTGGCTGTGAAACAGTGGAATTGTCTGTTTCCTGACTAGCACTGCTAGCAGATTGTTTGTGAGGGTGTTTCTGTACAGAGGTCTTCTGTTCTGTGTTCACGCTCATGAGGGTACTGGCCTCCTGGCCTGCAGTGATGCTGGCTGGGGTTAGAAAGTCAGCTGGACACTCTGCAGAACATTCACCCCAGAGCAATGAAACAAGAGCAACAAGACTACAAAGCTCATTTAATAGAATTACAATAATATACATTACAGTGTATATAAACCACCAGCATGCTACGTGTGTGTATTATAGAGGGATGCGACAATGAATTGATTATTGATCGCCATGGCTTTTATTTTGTGAGCCTCAGTTATTGATTGATTGATTGATTGATTGATTGATTGGTGCCCTATTTGGGTCCCCACTCCTCGCACACATATTTCTAGCATGTTCCACTGTACAGAAAAGTATTTTAATTGCTTTCTTTTAATAGACATTTTGATGGGGTATTTCATACTGCAATAGGGCGTGAATTCTACTTTTGAAAATCCCACGTTCTGTTCAATTTCTGTCTCTGGCAGGTCTGTTCTTAATCCTGCCCTGCACTGACAGTTTCATCAAAGTGGACATGCGCACCATCACCTTCGACATCCCCCCTCAGGAGGTAGGGAGAGCCAGCAGTTTGAGAATACACGGAGGAGTCTGTCTGCATGTCACACACACTTACAGTGGATCGCGAGGAGCACTGGTGTTACTAGCAGACTTGCTCGTGTTATCTCAGTAATTGTGCCGGAATATTTTTTTACATTGGAGGTGGAACAAACTGTGTTTGCATAAAGAAAAAAAAAACTTTACGGTAATACAGAGCTATTTGAGTGTGTAATTTGTATAAATGTTCACGAATGGCAATGCTGATAAAAACTGCCTCCTGTTTGCCGTGGCTCCCCGCGCAGGTTCTGACCAAGGATTCGGTGACTGTGTGCGTGGACGGCGTGGTTTACTACCGCGTGCAGAATGCCACCCTGGCCGTGGCCAACATCACCAACGCAGACGCTGCCACGCGCCTGCTGGCACAGACCACACTGCGCAACGTCCTGGGCACCAAGAACCTGGCAGAGATCCTGTCCGACCGCGAGGAGATCGCTCACAACATGCAGGTACTACAGGGCTGGATACGCGCCATTATATATATTTATATACAGGGGTATGTATCCAAAACCAAAAGTTAGGTATTTTTTCTAGATTGCGCTAGCACTCTTCTGTTTTGAGTGTTTTTTTTGTTTTTTTTCTAGACCTCTTTAGAGTTTCGCAGTGCTGAAAGAGGTAAAGCTCATCTGTCTGGAGTGAGCACTCTGAATCTCTGTGTATGCACAAGGATTCATCACATTGAAACACTGCTACAGAATTTATCAGGCTATCCTAAGCAAAAGCCCAAATTATCTTAATAAATGACCCATTACCTCTAGTCGTGCTTATAATTGTACATCTCGGGCTGTGGTAAGTTTTTCATTTCCTGAAATCTGTACGGAATTTGGAAAATGTTTTCTTACTCCATGGTCTTGGAATAAACTTCAGGAAGAACTGAAACGTGTCGTGATCCCTTTCAAAAAGTTCAAACAAGAGACATGTAGCTGAGGCGTGTTTTTGCCGGGGCTCCTAAGTTGTTTCTGGTAATTTGTTGAACTTTTTTATTGGTTGTGCTCATTTGAATTTGGAGGTGGGGGAAGGAGACCTGATGTCTCCTGCGCTGTCTCCTCGCTGACTCACTGCTTCCTGTTTCTGTCCCTCCTGCAGTCCACGCTTGACAGTGCCACAGATGACTGGGGTATCAAGGTGGAGCGAGTGGAGATCAAGGATGTCAAGCTGCCCCTGCAACTCCAGAGAGCCATGGCAGCTGAGGCAGAGGCGTCCCGAGAGGCCAGGGCGAAGGTAAAGAGTGCCAGCCCCTCTCCCCAGCCCCTCGCACACAAGAGAATGAGCGGAGATGAAAACACTCACTGCCATTACAGCATTTGAAACCCACGCTAGCCATGCACCCAGTCCTGGGTTTCAGTGTCCCTCCCTTATATGTAGAAGCATGAACAACTCCTGTTGCCTGCAGAAAAGTGTGATCCGTTCAGAGCAGATTTACCAGATCTCCTGACATGGTCATTTCAATAATATACCTGAAACCCAGGACTGGGTGCTGCTGGCTAGTTTATGCAGCACAAGGCTCTCTGTGAAAACAACCCCACTATTTATACTCTCCGTACTTTGGCATGTAATGGTCTGATTTGTAAATGTGCCTGCAACCACGGTGTCCTTCAAGCTTACCACTGGGGTGTACAGGCACACTGTTCCAACACAGCTCCATATTAACAGTCCAACGTGTTTTTCAAGCACACGCTGTTGACAGTAATAAGTATATTGAAACCAGAGGCTGGCCGGATTCTGAAGTGACGTCTGGTTCTGGTAAAGTCTTGTCTGTGTAGGCTCACTTTTCCAGGTGTGAAGCCAAGGACAGGATCTCTGCAGGGAGCTCCACATCTCCAATTCCTCCATGCTGGCTGTATGCTTTCCACTTTGAATGCTTTTAACTAATGCAACTTGCAGCATATAAATGAAATAACGGCATTAAAATAATAAATATATATAATATATATATATATATACAGTGCCTTGCGAAAGTATTCGGCCCCCTTGAACTTTGCGACCTTTTGCCACATTTCAGGCTTCAAACATAAAGATATGAAACTGTAATTTTTTGTGAAGAATCAACAACAAGTGGGACACAATCATGAAGTGGAACGAAATTTATTGGATATTTCAAACTTTTTTAACAAATAAAAAACTGAAAAATTGGGCGTGCAAAATTATTCAGCCCCTTTACTTTCAGTGCAGCAAACTCTCTCCAGAAGTTCAGTGAGGATCTCTGAATGATCCAATGTTGACCTAAATGACTAATGATGATAAATAGAATCCACCTGTGTGTAATCAAGTCTCCGTATAAATGCACCTGCACTGTGATAGTCTCAGAGGTCCGTTTAAAGCGCAGAGAGCATCATGAAGAACAAGGAACACACCAGGCAGGTCCGAGATACTGTTGTGGAGAAGTTTAAAGCCGGATTTGGATACAAAAAGATTTCCCAAGCTTTAAACATCCCAAGGAGCACTGTGCAAGCGATAATATTGAAATGGAAGGAGTATCAGACCACTGCAAATCTACCAAGACCTGGCCGTCCCTCTAAACTTTCAGCTCATACAAGGAGAAGACTGATCAGAGATGCAGCCAAGAGGCCCATGATCACTCTGGATGAACTGCAGAGATCTACAGCTGAGGTGGGAGACTCTGTCCATAGGACAACAATCAGTTGTATACTGCACAAATCTGGCCTTTATGGAAGAGTGGCAAGAAGAAAGCCATTTCTTAAAGATATCCATAAAAAGTGTCGTTTACAGTTTGCCACAAGCCACCTGGGAGACACACCAAACATGTGGAAGAAGGTGCTCTGGTCAGATGAAACCAAAATCAAACTTTTTGGCAACAAGCAAAACGTTATGTTTGGCGTAAAAGCAACACAGCTCATCACCCTGAACTCACCATCCCCACTGTCAAACATGGTGGTGGCAGCATCATGGTTTGGGCCTGCTTTTCTTCAGCAGGGACAGGGAAGATGGTTAAAATTGATGGGAAGATGGATGGAGCCAAATACAGGACCATTCTGGAAGAAAACCTGATGGAGTCTGCAAAAGACCTGAGACTGGGACGGAGATTTGTCTTCCAACAAGACAATGATCCAAAACATAAAGCAAAATCTACAATGGAATGGTTCACAAATAAACATATCCAGGTGTTAGAATGGCCAAGTCAAAGTCCAGACCTGAATCCAATCGAGAATCTGTGGAAAGAACTGAAAACTGCTGTTCACAAATGCTCTCCATCCAACCTCACTGAGCTCGAGCTGTTTTGCAAGGAGGAATGGGCAAAAATTTCAGTCTCTCGATGTGCAAAACTGATAGAGACATACCCCAAGCGACTTACAGCTGTAATCGCAGCAAAAGGTGGCGCTACAAAGTATTAACTTAAGGGGGCTGAATAATTTTGCACGCCCAATTTTTCTGTTTTTTATTTGTTAAAAAAGTTTGAAATATCCAATAAATTTCGTTCCACTTCATGATTGTGTCCCACTTGTTGTTGATTCTTCACAAAAAATTACAGTTTCATATCTTTATGTTTGAAGCCTGAAATGTGGCAAAAGGTCGCAAAGTTCAAGGGGGCCGAATACTTTCGCAAGGCACTGTATATATATATATATATATATATACATCTATATCTTTCACATAGTACCTTAAAAACTGGTTTACCCTAATTTAAAAAAATTAAAAAAAATAAAAACTTAGGGGGTGGAAATGAAGATCATTGGATCGAGCCCTTAGATCTTTAGTGTTTGTGTTTGGCAGGCTGTGTAGTGCTTTGCAGGGCGTTCCAGAGCACTCCACTCTGTCAGTAATGTTGCTGCAGAACAGAAATAGCCTGGGCGAAGGTCAGCACTTCCCATCAGCCTGGAGCCAGCCCCTTTTTATACTCTTCCTGTACTAGAAATAAACCGAGTTACTGTCTTTCAGTGGGACCAGGCCACACACACACACACCCCTCCTCCACTGGCTGCTTTTTATAAGCCAGCCTGTCCCTTTGAGAGAGAGAGAGAGAGAGAGAAAACGAGAACTGTTATTCATTGTTGCACGGCAACAAGGAGTGTTGATTTCAAAATCTGCATCCCCATCCTGATGCATAGATCTGTGTCTGTTTTCATGAAGGCATCAATCTATGTGTCTGTCCTAATGAACACATCTACTCTGTGTGTGTGTGTGTGAGCGTGCTCCTACCCAGGTGAATGTGAGGGGCAGGGCCTCTCTGTCTGTCTGTCTGTCCTATCCGTGTCCTCCTGTCCTGACGCGCTGCCCCTCTCCAGGTGATCGCAGCGGAGGGGGAGATGAATGCATCGCGGGCCCTGAAGGAGGCGTCCATAGTGATCTCAGAGTCCCCCTGCGCCCTGCAGCTGCGCTACCTGCAGACCCTCAATACCATCGCTGCCGAGAAAAACTCCACCATCATCTTCCCCCTGCCCATCGACATGCTGCAAAATTTCATGCGCCAGTGAGCAGGTGGGAGGAGGGCTGGCGAACCACAGCACGCTTCTCCTTGGTTAATCTGCAAGCGGTTTTTGCAGGGATCCTCTCTCTCCTTTTTTATTTTTATTTGAAAGTCATTGCTCTCGACAGAAACCGAAGCACAAACTTCAGATCTTAATAAATGCCGCTTCGAGAAACATCGACGAAGTGAAAGGAGTTGATCTGTGATGGCCGTGTCTTACTACGTCACAGTGAGTCTGCAGTGGCAATGCAGCAGTCTAACTTGCAAAAACATTAGAGCGTAGATTTGCACTTTCTCAACGTCAATGCAAACACATGACACAGCCCCATTGTGCAAATGTATTGAAAATAAAAAAGTCAAACCACAGCCCCGACACATTGCAGCTTTCATAAAATGTTCAAGTGCAGTCCAGCCGGACCCAATACAGCAGCAACGCTGGGCAGAATCATCCCACAGATCATTCATTATAAGCGCTGTAAGATCAGAACAATGTGGATTCATTCCATTAAGCCAAATGAGAAAGAGAGAGAGCTCTGCCATTATTTTTCTATCTTGTATAAATCGCATCTTCATGCAGTCGTGTGCCTTCTTTCTAACTGGACTATTTTTGTACGTGTTATTTTCTCAGATTTATAGTACAGTACTAAATATATAGCTCCATATCAAGTGCAGATGTGATCTATGTTTAAAAATGTGTCAAATGAATCAAGGTAAATGTTAATGACAATATTACACAGGTTGAAGGCTGGTTCAGTGAATTTTTAAATGGAGTTGGCTGCCTGTTCTCCATGGCATCCACTCTCAAACCCAGATTGTATCCCAGATCCATAGAGACTTGAATCAAGTCCCTAGAATTTGTGCATGGATCCCCCTTGTAGTGCCCTGAACCCAGCCCCTTTCACCCGGAAAGTTATTGCAGTTATTGTTATTGTGAGAACTAGTTATTTTAAGCTGGAGTTCCGAATGTATTTATAAATATCCTGAAGGTCATTCTTCAAAAAATATCTGTGTAACTTTTTTTAACCCCATTTGAATATGCAATTGCCTTGCCCTCCTTGTTTTCCCTTGCTATTTTAATAATGCATAATGTGTTGCGCAATAAAAACTACTCTACCAGCCGAATGATAAAAAGACCATGTTTGAAGGAGACTATCTAAACCATTTCTAGGAATCTGCCTGTCCCTTCTGTCCATGTCACCCTTACATTTGTACATGTAAATGCAGTTGGTGTAGTGCAGGGTGATTGACTTTAATAGGATCGCCCTAGTATAGGATTCACAGCCGTGTCCAGGATGTCGGGTCCTTTATACAGGGAGTCGACCAAGACCAGCATGCTCTGCTCACGTGTGGCCTGATCTGTATTTAGACTCTGGGCCACATGTCAGAGTTGGAAGGACACGGATCTCTGATGGGGGAAAGTTTTAGAGAGAAGTTCACCAGTGTTCCCCTCGCTCTGATCGATACAATGCCAATTCTAGGTACAGCATTATAAAACTAGGGTTCACAGACCAGAATTAGGATTAGGGGTCTAAGACTACCGCTAACCTGCTGTCTATGTAACACTTCACTACTGTACCTTTAAAAACGTGTTTGTTACCAGCAAAATGTTTTGGTTTTTTTATACTGTTTTTCCTCTGCTGTATAAATAAAACACACACAAGATGTCTCATTCCAGCTTTACAAAGTTTATTTATTACTGGTTTATAAAGCTCATTGAAGTGCCGATGCAAATAGCTTGCCGATAAACAAAAACAAAAAATATTGCACGACTGCATGGGTATTTGTAATAGAAAAAAAAACCAGCCACCCTGACCTGTTAAGACACTGAAGGAAAAAGGGGAGGGGCAACATCCAGCTGTTTTCTCAGTCCCTCCCAAGAACTAATTTTCCAACTAAGGTGACCTCCGGAACTATATGGACTGCCATCTAGTGGGCTAGGGAAAAGTACTGCAGTCTACATTCTTAATTGAAAGGATCTAGAACAAAACACCCACCCTAGGACTCCTGTGACTCTACGTGGCAGTGTTAACACCACACAGCACCGAACCCCAGTTCACAAAGGAAGAAGCAAGACTTTTACTGGCATTATTACACTGTAGATTGCACTAACTCTAGCAGGGTTTCTCCAAGAGCAGACCGATCAAGGGCGGATTTGGGATTACACTGAAAAATGTGCACAAGAATACCGCTGTACACACAAAGTCTGTTGAGTGAATTCACTCGATTCGATCCTCCGAACTGAATCCACCTCTTGATTTATAGGTTTAGAATTAATGACCCCCCCCCCCTCCCTCCCATTTGCAAGATCAGGCTTTGTAATAATGATGTTCTAACGCAATGCAGATTCGTGCAATTTTAAATAGAAAAAAAAGGCGTACTTACTAGAATGGTACGAAGCTTGCAATAGCACTGGTAACTTGACTACTACTGACTGTGCTTAACTTTTCAGTAACCAACAGTAAAAAAAAAAAAAAAAAAACAGTGGAGAAACCGTGAACTAGAGTCAGTGAACCGGAGCAGAACAGGATGTGGGTGGGATGGCAGTGTGTGTGTGTCTTGACAGGTCTGGGACTCCCTGGTAAGGGGGGGGGGGGGCTGCAGACAGAAGCTTGTTGGTAAGGCAGTGGGAGGTGGGAGGTGGGGGTTGGGGGGCGGCAGGTCCTAGAGTGTCCCGGCTCAGACCTCCAGGCTCGCCATGGCCCTCTCCAGGGGGTCGACCGTCCAGTAATCGTAGTCCCAGCCCAGGAACCAGCCAGTGAAGGTAGGCGGCTCAAAGCCCTGCTTGATCACGATGATGGACGTGCGCTGGTCTCGGTTCGCAGGGTCGCTCTTGATGTATTGTGCAGCTAGCAGGAGGGAAGAAACAAAACAAACACACACAGAGTTAGAACGACAACTGATGATGATGATGGCAGTTAAAAATAAAATTAAAAAAAGTAGAAAAATGCCAAGCACTCAAAACCACTAGCAAATTATGCTTCTGTTTTATTTACAAATTTAAAAAAATCTGAAAATTCAAAACTAGAGCTGAAAAAAATAAAAATTCTGTTCAAAGCAAATTAATTCTTGCTACAGGCCTTCTTCAGAAGATCGTACGACTGCAGAGACCGCGTGCGACTGAAGTATGAAACAGCCATAAGAACGTTGCATTATGAATTCAAATCAGAAGTGGTGCGTTAGTTCATCCGTAAATTTGAGGATGGAGCAGCAAAAAAATCCCATTAAGCAATCTACATATACAGACGTATTAACTGTGAGCCCTGCCCTCGTTATCCAGGGTTACCTGAAGCCATGGCCTCGGTCTTCTCCTCCTCCTGGGCTTCGTTTCCAATCCAAACAAACACCTGAAAAGAAAAAGGAGTGTTAATAAAAGCTGTGATAAACCAGACTAATCACACAGCTCTCAGTCCGTACAGATCTGTTTTTGGGAGTGGGTGGGGTACAGAGTCTTGACTGAGCAGCTCACAAATCATTACCCAGTAGGTAAGCACCACTTGAAAGGTTTCAGTGTTTCCAAGCATGCTTCTGGAGAACATTGGCTGGATCCAGACAAACAATTAACTTTACCCCGAGGTGCCAACTGCGACAGTAACCGTCTGAAAAGCGTATTGTGATTGGGTGCCTCTGTTGAGCGACAGATCTTGCTTTGTAATCAAAAGCAGTGGGATTGCTTAACGGCAGGTGTGAACTTTGTATGTGTTGAGATGTTCCAATAAGACTGGATGAAATGGCAGCAAAACCATTTCAAAAGATATGAATCAACAGCCAGAAGTTGGCATCTCTGCTTTACCTGCTCCCAGGTGTCGAGAATCATGACATCATCCTGTGCGAGGTCCTCCTGGATCATCTCCCCAGGCACCTCCTCAATCTGGAAAGGACAGAAGAGTTACAACACAAACTGATCATTCAATTCTATTACAGCTGCACAGCCAGATCCACACGTGAACCAGCTTTAATGCACGCGGTGTACCCTTACTGCACCCGGGGGGTTTCAGTGAAACAATCAAATTACTGAAGCCCAAGGCGAGTGTGGAGTCGGGACGTCACTCACAATGAAGCGGCCGGTCTTGTTGGAGCAGGCGAACAGTCTGGGTGGGTGAGAGTCCATCTTGTCCTTCAGCCTGGTGGAAGTGCGGTACAGTTGCTTCCCTCCCAGAGCAGACCAGAAATCATCTGGACAAGACAGGAAACACACGTCATATCACGCTACAGCATTCTGCAACTGTAACAGGGCGCCGGCTGGGCTCGAACCCGCGACCCCGCAATGCAAAACGAGCCGAGCTGGTCTGCGGTCGTGGTGTTAGAGCTTTAAACCTCCTCTCACCGACACTGAACGTAATCCACAACGACAGCACATCACACAACACTGCTGAGGAGACAGCAAACCCACGCACACCTCTACAAAGCCAGGGCTGCAGCTGCTATATCCTGCACTGGTAGTTAACTGGATGATTCCATGAGGTTTGTCAGGTCAAATCCATAGTGGCCAATATGCCCTTCAAAGACAATAATCATTGGAGGATTAGCTACAGCTTTGTTTTGCAACTCAGCACTTGAAGCTTCGCTAGGCAGCCTGGCTCTAATTAGTTCTGTTGGAAAAAAGTCCTCATTGAAGAACACAGAACAGGACAAATAAACAATCTTTTACAAGATAAATACCCAACTACACAAAACTGAAAGGTCACAAATCCAGACTGTTCTGTCTGAACGATCTGCTCCAGCTGCCCAATGCCTCCCCTACCTGTCTCTCCCCCCTCCTGCAGCTTGGAGGCAGAAGCCCCCAGGATCTGGAGCAGCTTCTCGGCCCCGTCCTTCTCCGTGTCACAGGCGCCCTGTCCCACCCAGACAAAGGAGGCGCTGGGGGTGAGCAGCACGAAGGCATCGTTGGAGTTCAGGCTGGAGGCACAGGCATCAACCTAAACAAGACAAAGGACCATGAAGCAACAAACATTTCAACACGAGAGAGACTTCCAGGTCAACCGTTTGTCATGCTTTTAGTATTTCTAAATTTAGCACTGTTGAGTGTTTTACAGTTACTACAAACCACATGCACTCACCTCCACGGCGCGGGTGAACCCTGCAGAGTTGGCCCTGACCTGGAAGAGGCGGGTCTCTGCGGGGGTGGACTGGCCCCCGTCGCGGGAGGTGCCCCCCTTGTACACCACCATGGGCTGCCCTCCGAAGATGCTCATCAGGTGGGCTGGCTCCTTGCCCTGGATTACCCGCACCTGGGACCAAGGAGAGCAGGATTAGCAAGGACACTGCAGTCTCTTAATCTGATAAGCATGCATTTAATTCCAACATGCCTGTAAAACACACACACATATGCAACATCTGACAATATAATAAACCAGGCATTAGACATCACTGCGGATGGCAGCGCAGTATAATCAGCTTGCACAGGCTTCCAAACAGCTCTCTGGTGCCCGACAGTCTTTTTAAAACGGGCAGGTTAGTTTGTGATCCTTCCATACAGCCACACAACCTCTACTCGTGTTAGGGTCCTGTTTCTTTGCAGACACTAGGTGGCAGCAGAGGTTCCGGCTGAGAGACAGCGTGTGGTTCTTGAACTGCACAGGAAGGTAGCATTCTTACTTATAGTTGCAATGAAGCAGCTCTGCTGAAATCATGCAGGGCAGGCGGTTAAGTGCAGGTAACGTGTTTTAAAAATATTAAAAAAAAAAAAAAAAAAAAAGGGAGAGAGAGAAAGGGCTTTTGCATGACAAATCAAATAAATAAAATCCGATAGAATTTTTTTTTTATTTATTTTTTGTGCCACCGCTGCAGTGTGGAGTGGAATACCTGAGTGGTAATACGCGACCCCCGGATCTGAAAGGACAGAAAAAGCATGAAGTGAACAGGGAGAGGAAAGCAAAGCCTGGGGAAAACGAGACAGCAAGGAGCAGACAGGAGCGCTCCTGGAGAGCAGAGGAGCTCAGCTTTCAAGACCAAAAGTCACTGCAACAGAAAACTAGAGACAGTTTCAGAGTGTGTTTTTAGATGGCACGCACGCTGTTTGCAGTCAGCACTGTAAAGTGTGTGTCGAAGCCTGGCTTGCTGTGTGATTACCTGCACCGGACCCCCTCCCAGCTCCTCGTCCAGCTGGGCGCTGAGGATGGCTGAAGCTCCAATCTCATCCTGGGAGGAGTCTGATCCTTGCCTGCAGAAGGGTTAAAAAGATATACATCAGATGTCACAGACACAGACACAATCACAGACATCTGAATCTCTCTCACCTCCAGAACCCGCACAAAGATAAGACCAGGAGCACCTCTGTGTTTGAACCCCCAGAGATTTAGTTTGTCCAACATAGTTTCACAAAGCTATTTCATTCATCACATGACATATAATGTCAAAGTTTAATACAGTTGTTTCAAGGAAAAATATAAATAAGGGAAAGACTTGAGTAATGTAAATTATTTTTTTTTAAGCTTAGGAAAAAAAAAGTAATATTAAAAAGAAGCCAAGAACTAAGTGAATTGTATTTTACGACTGCGGACTTGCAGAAAGACTTCAAGATGAAAACGTGTGTTTTTCTGTTCATCTCTGAAAGTCTCGCTGCTGCTCCACTCACCATGTGTAGATGAGGTGCCCCTGTCTGCCTGCGTGACTGTAGCTGTACTGGGTGATGTAGCTGTCTCCTCCGTAGAACTGCCCGTATGTGGAGGGGTCCACAGGCACCTTATCCGAGTTCTCAATCCTCCAGATCTGCCCACAGAGGCACAGAGTTACCAATCGCTTCACCTCACAATCACTCACCCCAGGGAATAAAGCATTCATTCACACACACACACACATCTTATCTTCACACGGACACTGGTTTGGAAACGCGTGCCGTTCCAGACGTGCGCCAGGGAAGCACGTCAACATGAAACAGTGAAGGCTGTCCAGGAAAGCTTTTCCGATGCTAAATGATTCCAGTTCATCATGAATGCTAACCCTCACCGTATATATTCTTTCTAATGGTTCATTGTCTATTTAATAAATCTTTCCACAAAAGCAAGAAGATGGATCTCTAAACCCCACCCCACAATCATGTGAGGCTTGCTAATGTTTTGTGGGAATGCAAATCTATCATTTGCCTATATAATAACCTCCAGCTGCTATTCTCTCTCCACTTGTGAATGGTCTTCAGCTTCCTGCTCTGATCTTGCCCATTGCATTCCTGCTTGTATTCTCTCATCTACAGTATATATTACATTGTGCCTTTCTCCATCTCCCAGATTCTGAATTATCAATCTGTATATGAAACAAATGAGAGAACGTACAATACAGAAGAATAAAAAGGACAATAAATGGATAAAATACGCAATACCACGATGCCTGAAGGTTTAAAACAGAAAGGAATAGTAGATTGTTACATCATTAACTATGCAGTAAATTTACTATTTTAAACATACAAATGTGTTTGTGATGTAGTTACCATGGCATCAAAAGCCCAGAAGTACCTCCACTGTTTGCTTTCCCTTGACAAAGGCGAGTTAAACATGCCGAAATATTAGGAATTTGGCTCCGAGACCCTTGATCATTCAGATATTACACTGCAAAAAAGGGGTTGATTTGATGACCCTATACACTGTTGGGGTGAATCCCTATAGTTGATATTTGGATCATTCTGCTAAAAGGATCCAGAGAGCCGGCCCACCTGTTTCTCCCCCTGCCCGCCGTCCACCATCCCGTGCTGCGCTGCCATGGCAGGAGAGTCGTGCAGCGAGGAGGCGTCGAAGGGCACCTTCTCGATCTTGGCGATGTGGTTGGACACGTAAGCCACGCCCATGCCCTCCGTCTGGTCCCGGTCGCGCCAGTTCTTGAAGAACTGCTTGAAGAGCGGAGTCTCGCCCATCTCCGGCAGGATCTGGATCTGGAAATCATTCAGGAGCGCACGAATCCAACGCGTCACATCACTTATAAAAATGAGGAGAGCTCATCGATTGACAGCCTGCTTGGATTCATGAATAAAGAGGTTCAGAGTGGATATCAAATACCGTGGTGCACCAACGAACGATGACAGCTATCTTAACTACGCATACTTCTGGTTTAGAAACTCAGACGTTTTCATAACTCCTGTTGCCTCAAGAAGGGCTTCTCTCTAAGCTCAGGTGGTACACCAGAGTGCAACCATTAAACTGTCCCCCGTGCAACACTCAAGAGGTAAAAAGGTTCCCAGAACGTGGAGGCGGAGACAGTAGACCAATTACAAAATCGAATGAAGAATACATTAGTTAGAGAAGTGATATTCCATACCCGTTCTTTAAACAAATTCATTTCTACCATTCTGCACTGGGACTCCGCTTTGACTGCTGACCCAATGTCCGAGCCCAAGCATTAGGAGGACACCGCCTGCTGGCTAGCTCAGCTCTCATGGAGGACCGTCGTCCGCTCAGATATTTCCTCATCTAAACCAGCAGCCCAGACTGGGCTAGCTCACACATGCAATGCTGTGCTTTTCAATTCCCCACCACTTCCAACCCTCACTGAGCAGATTCCTCGATTTGCATTGCTTCTCTACATTCTGAGCCAGCATGTTCCTTTCATCGACGGGGTGAACAACCACAATAAACTTAAATCATAGCTTGCAGCTCTCCCAGTCCCCCGTCTCCATTGCTGGTGCAATCCCCTGCCGATGCCTTGCAGACTCACCTGGGTGTGTTTGGGGTATCCCATCTTCTTAATAAACTCCTCTGCTGCTTTCATGGCTGCCTTTCTCTCCTCGGTGTTGGCATCCTTGCCTTTGAGAAACGCACAAAGGCCCACAGTCAGCTACGGAGCACAGCGCACACATCCAAGAACAAACGACACGACAGATCTGAAATTGCAGGTGAATTCCGAGGCCCGAGGCCCCTGGCTCACCTTTCCAGACGAAGATCTTGTGGTCAGAGCCGTGGTCCAGGATGAAGCAGTCTCCCGACTCCAGGGAGCTCTGAGAGAAGGGGTTCTCTGCAGCCACCAGAGCGATGGCCATGTCCCCACTTGCGTCCGACACCTGCAGAAGGAAAGGGGACAGCTGAACCAGCAGAAAAGGACTGACACACAGTTTATATACAGCAGGTGAGACATCAGCAGATCCAGGTTTCCTTAAAGCCTGCTGTGATGTTCCAGCAGGTCTCACCTTGTACAGCTTGGCCAGCTTCCTGTTGGATGCATCAGCCTTGACATCATCAGAGCTTCCTTCTGGCAGATCAGGCTTTGCTCCCAGAACCTGAATTTAACAAAACCAAAAAAACATTACAACGTTTAATACAAAAGAGATTAAAAAAAATCATCTTGAGCTTACTGGAAAGGAAGGATCATCAAAACCAGCTGTGCCAGACGAAGGCTTCCCATGAAGCCCCTTCCCGTGGGAGCAGTTACCTCCAGCATCTTCTCCCGCTCCCTGCCCTCGTCGCACACGTAGACCTTGGCCCGGCCGCTGCGTTCATTGTCGCGGATGTCCTTGGCGACCTGGGTGGCCTTTAGCTTCTCGAAGCGGTTGGCCTGGGAGCCACACCACTGGAAGATCTCCTGCGAGGGAGAGAGAGGGGGCGCACCCAGACACAGCTCGTTAGCAAACACCTTCGCCAGCAACCAGACCCTGCTTGCAACAGTCGGATAACGAGAGAGAGCACGGAGAGCTTCCTCACATCTCCCAGGTCCAGAATGAAGCAGTCTCCTTGGTTGAAGCTGTCCCAGCTGACCGGAACCTCCGTTGCCCTGACGACGCGCCGGCCCTTGACCTGGAGCACGCGCTGGACGATGACCTCGTTGGTTACCACGTGCCTGAGCCCGGAAGCCACGCCCCCTTCCTGCAAAGACATGCCCCTTTTACTCAACAAAACTGACAGTGCAGGAAACAAATGGGATTATGTGTCACTTTTAAAAATCTACAATAATGATAGCGCTGTCATAACTAAAAGGGCATAATGTTATAAGACTTCCATGCATGTGACCTCATATGGGAACGGATACAGAAAATCTTCTAGTCTTTATATGGGGACGCATGGAAGAGGTAAATGCAGGACAGCACACTCTCTCTCACCTTGTACTTGAGGCCCGCTTTGAAGTACCCGAGGAAGGTGTGGGACTCATGCCCTTGCACCTCCCTGTACTGGATGGGTTTGCCCTGGAGGTAATCATCCAGCTGGACTGTGAAAATGGCAGCCGCCCCACTCTCGTCCTGGGAGCAGAAATCACCTGGGGAGAGGACAGAGGGTCAGCATCACACCGTGACAGACAGGCAGAATGGACACCCACATCCCCTTCGCTCAGGACTCAGTCAATTGTTATTTGTACAATTACACATGCAGTGAAAGAGGAGGATATTCTCAATTTAGTTCCTGCTGTCTGTGCTAAATGAAACAATGGCAAACGTTTTATGATGCCTCAACGAATCGTTGCCATTGAATTGACAGTTTCTTTGTTGTAAAACGTTGACGGACAGAGACAGCGCAGTCCTACCGAGCCAGAAGTGCAGGTCGTACTGCAGCTGTCCGGATCTCTGCTTGACGGTGTTCATGATCACGTAGGCGTCTCCGGTGAAGAAATCCCCGTAGAGCTTCTGCGGCACCGGGACCAGGTCCATCTTCTCGATCCTCCACACCTGGAGCCCCGCCTGCTGCCCCGCCTTCTCGAACTCGGGGTGGTACACCATCCTGACTGCGGGAGAGAGAGAGGGGGCCGGGATCACAACGAGAAGGAAGGATCGGACAGGGTCAAGAAAACACTCTGCCCAGCTGGACAGCCGAGAGGGATGATAGGACAAGCAAAAGAGAAATAAGGGATACGGGGAATCAGGGGGTGCACCACCTTCGAGGGTCCTGTACTATTAACAAGGGCATGGGATAGGAATATTTATTGCAGCAAGCTATAGAAACAGAGTTCGATTCTCAATGCCTTTATTGCGAAATTTTCATTTGCATGATTTTAATCTTTAGATATATTCAGGATTGCTGATTTCATTACCGCAGCCTGTACTCCGTGTGTGTGTGTGTGCGTGCGTGCGTGCGTGTGATTTCAATTCCACAGGGACGGCTCTCCGATTGGACGAGGAGCAGCTGTGTGATTTACACTGATCAAGGCTGTCTTGGAAGGAGGCAGGGCTGAAAGCAGAGACTGTAATCAGGGGGACTGACTCAGCAGTGAAGCGCACTACCGGAACGACCCAGCCCCCAGCCTGGGACGTGTCACTGCAGCCCAGGCCTGCTGATCTCATTAATGTGCCTTCCTTCCTATCGGATGACTCAAAGCTTGAAAAGGGGCTGAGATTTATTTTCCTGTAAAAACAGACCAGAGGCCTACCAAAGATTGCCCAGACCTACTGCAGGAAGCTTTGTTTAAAATTACTGGCTGTAAGTAATTGAGAGTGAGTCAGCGTAGCATAAATACAGTTGAATGAAATGTAAATAAACCGCGACATGACTGCCTGCCTAGACACACACAATTCAGGCACCACGCTAAAAATGTGTTTTTTTTGTTGGCTGCAGGTGTTCACTTAGATGCAGTTTCGTGTTCTTATAAACAGTGAACAATAACAGCACGCTACAGGGATCAGTTTTAATGAGATTTGTAATACTACAGACTGTTGCTCCACATGCTAAACCCCTTTTCAGAGACCCCCACACTAACATGTTAGCAGTTTCAGGTCAGTTTAATAAGATTAAAGCTTATTTAATTGCGTTTATTGAATTGCTGCCACACTACGTCATGAGTACCAAAAGTTGTTTACTAGTTTTGTAACATTTGATATTGAAAGATAAAAAGAAACAAACTTTGTAAATCTGTCCCAATTGCCTGCCGTCTTTTCTTCAACAAAACCCAATCTGGTTTCCTCATCTCAAATCACATCAGCGCCTATTTACAGTCATCCAGTGGTGATTTAATAAGGAAGACAGCCGAGAGATAGAGATTATATATATGTATGAGTGATTTTCTGTTTCAGTCATCACATCCCACTGACTCTGAGCACCCCTGTGGCCTCATTAAAGCTCTCAAACATGTCTAATCTCAAAGTACAGCTAGTACATCAGAGTGTAACCATTAACCTGTCCCCACTGCAACACTCCGGCCCTAGTTGATGCAAGAAACACGTCAGTAAGAAAATACAGCAGGAACTGTGGAACTTCTCACATCCACTGGGGGCAGAGTGTTGCAGGGGGGACAGGTTAATGGTTACACTCTGATGTACCAGCTGTACTTTGAGGGGTGCTCTTAACTTACCAGGATGTGATGTGATGACAAGCAGGAAAAGATAAATCTAAACAAGAAGAATGTCACAGTTAACTCCAGTTAAGTTCAAACCCAATACCGAGCACTTTGTGAAACGTTTGGAGGGACTGTCCCTCTCGGACACCTAACCACTGGGGGCGGTCACAATAAAACACTTCTGGGCTTAAGAGAAAGGCTGTATTGTCTGTGCAGCTCGAGTCAGCTGACTGTATTTCAGCTGAAGAGCGGTGACTGGCTCAGCGAACATGGGACTGCAGAATCTTCCAAAACAATGAATCACTCGCTCCAGTATCCAAAACACAACCAGGCTTCCCTTTTTGGTTTTATATAACATATGTGAAGATTCTCTATTTTAATCTTCAGTGGCAAACATAAAAAAAGGAAGTCAATATAAATTGCATGCCGTTTCTTGGCAACCACAGATACATGTTGCCATGCCACTTGTCTCGGTGCAAGCTCTGTCTGTGCCAACTTTCCTTTCCATAGCAATGCTAGTCCTGGATTATACACCAGGCACCCAGTCTCTGCTGGGATGGCATCCGATACAGACACCTCTTAGTGCTACTTTGAGGGACAACATTCTCTGCTAAAAAAAAAATATGTAAAATAACTGGGTTCTCCAAAGACAAAAAGTTTTGGTACATTCTGAATGGCAAATGCTTACATTTACCAGATTTTATTAATAAAAATGTCATTGATAAAATGCTATTTATTAAAAAGGTATCTAAAACCAAGGTACAGATAAGATATTGTGCTAGACCAAAAAAAAATCCACACACACTAAATTAAAAAAAAAAGTTAACCCGTCCTTCTGGCAAACACTTCCAAATTATTTTCCCCACCTAGTAATATTATACTCTTCTCAAACTATCCCACATGAACATGAATGCAGGCCATGCATAGCACAGCCTGGCCCCTGCACTGGCCTGGGCTTGGTAATGCCATGTGCGTGCGAGTGTGTGTGGAGAAACGCAGAAGGAACTCAACCATTTGATCTCTCCTCAGTGAGATTTAAATCTGAGCACGCACAGCTGCCCTGGGGTCCAGCCTCAAACCCAATCTGCAGAGACTTTCAGTGCAGCTTCCCCATTTCAGGGAGAAGCTTTGAGAGTCCCAGCGCTCTCCTGTCCACTCCTGTCTCTAATCGCACGGTACCACTCAGGGGAAGCTACGGAAATGCACTTCTACAGCTTACTGAGATATGACACCGTGACTCAAGGTTAGTGTTATAAACCTTGCTGTCTAGCCATCGATATGCCATTGTTCTGTAACAAGGTTTAAAGTCTCCCGGATGATGGCTATATCCTGTTCAAACTAACCCTTTCATTCGACACATTATATATAATGTTTATATATATATAATTACCTATATTCAAATATATAGTATAGTGGATCTAATTAATGTATGTATTGTTTGTATTTTAATGCCCTTTAAAGATCAGGAGCAATGCATCAGCAGTATTATTGCTACACCAACATGATTGCAACAGGTCTACAGGTATTTGCAAGAAACATATATAATATAGTTTGAACAAGCAGAGAGAAGCAGTCCTCCAACGCTCCACCGCAACCAGGATTTAACAGGCTGACAATCACAGCAAAGAACATGCAAAGCGGAAGAGATTAAGAGAAGGCATGCCAGCGCTACATCAGCTGCTGGCCCTGAAGCGAGGCTGGAGAATCTCTTTTGAAAGCCAGGCTCCAGGACTGCTCCAAACCACATACTGCTAGTCAGCCTTGCAGCAAATCACTGTACCCCACCTGACTGTGGTCCAGCCAGTCCCACCCCAGCAACAAAGCAGAGTCATCCACGCAAGACAGTGAACAATACACCGTCCACTCACGCAACACACCTCCGTCTGGCTGCTGGACTGGAGTTTCTTGTAGTTTGTCCTGAGATTTCTGATTGAGCGTGGTGTATGATGTGTTTGTTGTTTTCTCAGGTTTAGATACAAGAGGACTTTTTTCACGCCTTCCTTTTTTTGTCAGTCAGTATACGGACGTATTGCAGGCTCAGTAACGCCTGGTTGTTTTAGTGCAGTGAAGTGTTTTACTGCACAGGTGGATACGCTGCATTGGGAGTCACCGTTTGCCTTTTAAATAAGCAGCTCATAAAAGTGGGTGAATATCCTGTTTTCAGTTTCTTTTTTTATGCAAAGTTATTTTTGTGCTGCTAGACCCTATAAAATATAATATTCATATATTGCCACTAATTGCAATCTGATCTATCTGAATGCACTATCCCTGCAGGAAAGGAATCACTCTGCTGTACTCAGAGAGAGATCTGTTTATTCCGGTTTGGGTCGGTGTAAGTTTCCATGGCAACTCCATGATAGATTGCAGGAAACAGTTACCATGATGATTCACAATTGTTCCGTGGTTATTCATATTTGAACGGCATCGCTTGTATTTTGGGATGTTTTCAGTCAAACATTACCATAGTTACCAGTTCTCAAAACGTTGCCCTGCTCTCGTCTGTCCCGTGTGGCGATGGCTAGGTCCCAGAAGAGGACAGCACCTAAAATTGTCACGACTGCAAAACACTTGCTTTTTTTTTTTTTTTTTTTTGCTCAACTCAGAGTTGAGTTTCCTAAAGCAGGGTGGTGAGGTTTACCTTAAACAATCACATGACAAACAGCTTCTGTCTTTGAAAGGGGAACTAGACAAAACCCACCCATGCCCCAATAAATCATACAACATACATTATCTCCACAGGGCGCACTAAACAAAGGGAGTATTTGAATTTAGTTCTGCAATTCCTTGTGAAAGACTCCCATACAATGATGTGCACAAACAATACCTCAGGCATACAGTATAGAATCACAACCGGCTAACTTTGTAGAGAAGCCTGGGAGATGAGAAACATGAATGCAATGCTCAAGTGACACGCCTTTTATAAAAGCAGCTCCACCACACTGCATTGTGCAATTATCAAAAACATCATCATCACATATTACACATCCGTATATTAATACTGGTGCAACGTTAATTAAGTATGCACAGGAACGTGCCTATGGAAACCATTACACAACATGGAGTAGAGTCATGTTTACTTATGGTTTAGGACGGATGATTTTGTGCATATATATGACTTTTAAAAGGAGGTTTATTTAAAAAAAAAAACACTTAATTTTACAAAACTAACAGTTCTATATTTAAAGTTCTCTTCAGCGCTCTCAGTGAATTGTATTTCGTTCTATAATTAACATGATATTTTTTCTCCTTTACAAAAATATTCAGATAAATTGATGGAGGCAATGCTTTTAAAATACTATTGAAGGTTTAAAATGCATATATTGTTTAATAAGATGACAACCCACGTCAAAGGGCCATCTATAAATATATACATGTAATGCATGTACCTCACAATACAGACAATGCAGGATAGCATATTTTCCTTCAGTCAATACTCAGCTGTAAACTGAAGCACAAATGGGAAAGTGCCTCATAAGGAGCTAACATTACTTTCCAGGCTTGACTGTGTCTCGCATATTTCCCATCTTTCTTTATCGGGCGTTTAAAAGACTTCGGATGAGAAACTTGGTACTCGGTCTACAAGACACTGTATAAAAGTTATGCATTTTAAAAAAAGGGCAGTCAAAGCTGCAGAACACACTAGACGTGCCAGTAAAGGCTCTACACAACAACACACAAACTGCGTGTTAACCTGCATACACCCCGCAGAACACGAAGCAGCTGACTGCATCAACCGCTCGACGCAAATGTATCTATACATCGAGAGAGGTTTAGAAACGAGTAGCCGCGGATACAAAGTTTAATAATAACAATAATAATAATAATAATAATAATAATAATAATAATAATAATAATAATAATAATAATAATAAATAAATAAACAATTGCGTTTATATAAAATACATGTCAGCACTCGAACCCAACATCAATAAACTGTTGATTTAAGCGTTAAAACAGAAGGGAAAACAAACCCGTTTACCTTAAAAAAAAGTGCAACTCTTTAACGAAGCAAAGTTTAACACCGCAGTTCCAGTGTGACGGTCACACCCAGTCCCCACAACTAGCAAACAGCGACTGCGAACGAGTGCACGACACTACTGACACGAAGAGCCTGAGAAAGACATCTTAACAAACACACAAAGCGGGCGCTTTAACCTCGTTATTACCTTCAGCTGCGTTGATACGTTCTGCGATGTGTGTATGTGTGTGTGTGTGACCTCCTTTGTGCAGGCGATTTATGCTTTTTTTTTTTTTTTTTTTTTTAAATCTGACGGGTTACACCCTTTTTTGAGGCAGCAGCTACCGACCACTCAACCAGTCAGGCTTCCCGTACAGGGCACGGAGAAAAATACAGGCTGGCGCCTCCCCCCGGCCACGACAGCGGGGTTTAAAATAGATTACGAATCAGCGGGCATAACTGGAACACAGAGCCGAACCGCTGTAATGGGATGTTTAAATTACATCCAGATGAAAAAAATATATAATCACTGACTTAACGACTCACCTCTTCAAACAGCACCTGTAGAACTCCTCTGTTTGTATCCTGGGACACTATCACCCTTCATTTAAATATGCTTTATTTTGCTCTTATCTGCCCCCTATTTTACTGCACTTAATCCTGTACTTCAGAATACTGTAATCTGCCAAGTGTTTAACCTGTAGTATTTTGTATTTAATCATATCCTGATGTAACTATCACTATTATCTGCTGTATTATTGAATTGTGGTTTGTCACACTTGTACTTTGCTTGAACAAAAGCTATTGTATTTCTTGCTCTTATTGTATTACTTGTATTGTAACACTTGAAATGTATTTGCTTACGATTGTAAGTCGCCCTGGATAAGGGCGTCTGCTAAGAAATAAATAATAATAATAATAATAATAATAATAATAATAATAATAATAATAATAATAATAATAATAAATACGATCAATAATATTGATAGCGGCGTTGTGAAGCTTGGCAGAGCGGTACAACCAGCTTGGTATACTGGTCGTTATACCACTGCGGCGTGTAAATAGCGAGCAACACCACGGTCTCTATTCACACGCTAATGTTATATTCCATTGTATTACCCTCGCCTCAACCTTACACCTCAGCCGAATCATTCCTAATATGAAAACGACAGAGTACTGCAGAGTGGTGTAAATAAGGGAGAGGTGTGACTTTAATGAACAGTGGTGTGAATAGAGGGGAATGCACAAACATTTAAACAGCAGTGCACGATGAACTTTTAAATACGCACCCAAACGCGACGTTACTTATAGAATTAGACCACGTTATTAGGAGACCGTACCTCTCAACGAATTATTAATACGTCCGTGTAAGCCAAGAGCCACCTGCCACGGTGAATTGCAGACTGTCTGTTTGATGTGTACTATTTGATTTGATTTTGAACCACTGTCTAATCAGCACGATCAGTTCAAACAGCGATGCTGACCCTAGCTGAGAAGGGAGAGGAAGATCGCAGCTGTCTTCCAGCTATCCAGCTCTACATATACCGGCCGCACAGTAAGCCTGCGCTTGACCTTGCACGCCTCATCATGAATGCACCCTGAACAGCTCGCTGAATCACGGGCAATCACAGCCTCTCATAAATGTGATGCGTCAAAAAGGGCGTGGCTGATACTCTCGTCACTTGCACAGTTTTTTTGTTTTTTTTAAATTCTATAGCATTTCCTTCCTTTAAAGCCTCACCACAGTCTACATGCATTTAAAACACGTCTCTCACGGTAGCGGCGGGCGCGGGTGATATCTGCAGTGCTGTGTTTGATCGTGACAGGCAGCTGCCAACAATGGAATGCATCGCTCCAGGGAAACGTGACGGAAGGGCGTTCCCAGTAAGTACAGTCCCCTCTGCCAACAGCCAGAGCCGGTTCAAAGCGATATTGTGTGTGGGTTCAGATCCTCGGTGTGCAACGCTGTTCCTTTAGAATCTACCGCGGTGTGTGTATATTACAGGAAACAATGTACCACACAGAACTACTGCATTGCTTTGAAACTGTACTGCCCCGAGGAAACAGACTTCTGTTGGGGGCGGGGGTCTGAATTAGCAATTTACAGCGAGGACAAATTACCAGGATCCCCCAACACCTGCAGCTGCACTCCCCAATACACTTCAAGAGAATGCAGTTCCTCTTCCCAGTGTATAATATATCGTTCATTGTATACTGTGATAGAGTATTGTCATGGGCATTCCTTATATGGTTAAGACACGCATGCCCAAAACAGAATAGGGATGCTAAGAGACAGAACTATAAATAATAATAATAATAATAATAATAATAATAATAATAATAATAATAATAATAATAATAATAATAATATTCTAATATTCTTTAACATTGATAACAGATAAATCAAGTGACGGTCATGGAATGCACAATTAATAAGTAAATACAACTTGCTAGTGTTGTAAGCAGTTCAATTAAAACATGTAAAATGTAAAAACAGCTAAGTCCACAGCATGTGTCTTTCCTAGCCTGCCGAAGGATTAACAAAGACTGTAATAGTGTAGTCTAAGATTACTATGCGTGAGTGAGTGAGTGAGTGAGTGCGTGTACAGTATGCTGCATCACAGTGGAGAGGAATTCCAGACGCCTTTTCTAGTTTATATTGTGTTAGGGCGCCCTCTAGCGGATTTTTTTGTTGAATATTTTATCTCTTAACAGGCATATCTTTCCATTTACTGTACTGGTTTCCAGGTCAGGTCTTACAATAACCACACCAGTAGACCAAATGCATCCCCGCTGTAAAAACCTATTGCCTAACATTTCTTGGCCCCGGTATCGTTTGCACGTACTCCCAAATTTACTCTCCAAAATTAAGTATGCCTGTGAGGCTTACTGTAGTAAAAAACATATAATTCTGCAAAATCATGCCGCGCGTAACGCATCAGATTATTATTATTTTTTTTAAATCATTCCACCGACGTCAGAAAACGTTTGCAAACTCGAATCGAGTCCGTGAATTCATTTAGTTAGTGCTGGAAAAGAGACACCGCGGAGTTTGCTGTCCGTGACCTTGCCCTAATAAAGGGATTGCATTGGCGTGTTTTTTTTTTAATATTTCTATTTCACGTATATCTCATAACAATAATAAGCGCAGTTTGATAAGGTGTCGTTATTGTCACATGCGTGCATTTCGGTGCAGCTGCGCGGCGCCTCTCAGCGTTTTGCCCTTTGTCCCACAAGCCCATTGTATGTGACGGAGGAAACCCTGTGCAGCGAAACCCGCCATCTTGGAAAGGCAAACACTTCTAGCACCAGGATAACCCGCAGATCCCCTGAAAGAGCCGAAATAAAACGAAAATACCCACACAATAACGGTAAGGAACCCCTTAACAACCACCAATAACGATGTCTTACACCTTCCACCGCGGCACCGGCCCGGGGCCAGGGCTCACGGACCCGCAGAAAATGTAAAAATTAGGCTAAACGTGGAAGAAAATTGTCCATTGTCGAGGGGGAAAAAAAGCAGGAAGGAGGAGGGGTGACTACACCCATATATCCAAACAGAGCCGAGGTCGAAATAATCATACTGTCGACAGGTATTAATGGCATTACTCTGATAACCGGTGCATTGCAAAGGCGATTTCTTAAATTGCATGTATGTGTTTTTATTCGGTTTTTTTACCAGCTTAATTGCGCGGCGCTTAGTTCTGATTCTTGCTATCCGGAAGAGATTTTGTTTTGTAAATTAAAACCCGGTTGGGATGTCATTGGAAGTTAAGCGGCGTTCAGTTAACAGTTATAACGACGTTAAGGTTTGGGAGACGAGTTGCATTGAAGTGATATGCAGTGGCTGGTTTCATTTACAGTTTGTGTCAGTCGGTATTAACGACTGGGATATAGCAAGGGACTAGGCCTTACCCTACCAGACAACAACAAAACCATTTCATTACTAAAGCGTTTTTAAACCGCACTCTTAACTGCTGTATTGTTTCAGCAGTTCATAGATTGCATTTCGATTCGTGCCAGAATATGTTTGCACTGTTTAGTGTTGCTTTTGCTGAAGGAAGGATGTAAATTTCTCGGTTTTGTTTTTGACATGTCATTCGTGCCCCGGTGCAGCGTTGTTTTTTTGTGTTAGTATGTATTTTATACTGCTGGTTGGTGAAAAAGAATTAAACACGTTGTGTTTTTTAGGATTGTATTTTAAATTCACTGTCGTTATTTTTTGTACCGGTAACGCATAGTGAGTGAAGCTTTATATTATCCATGCCTGGCTATTTGGGATAATATCGGTTATTTGACAAAAGGGTTTACACAAATTTCAACAAATTAAGAATACAGTAAATAAATCAAAGTTAAAAAGGCGCACCAAAAGCATACCCGGTGTGTGTGTGTGTGTATTTTTAGCTTGTAAACAAGGTTAATTTCATGAATGACATGCCTGGTATTGCTACGGTACCAGGCCTGGCTGTGTGTCATTCTCGGCTCAATGGGAACACGACAGAGACACAACAGCGTCCTTTGAAATGTGTCTTGTAAAATACGGGTTATGTTATCTGTTAGTTCAAACGTTTTAGAGTTTGTGTTTTAAAATGTTTTCAGATTGATTGTACAGTACATATTTTTCAAAATAAGGTAGTTTTTTTTTTTTTTTTTTTTTTTTTTTTTTTTTAAGTAAAACTGTCCGTGTAGGACAAAGTGCATGTGACGTTTCAACTGTGCAAGCCTCTAAAATATTTGTAAATTAAATAACCTGGTAATTTTTTTTTTTTTCTTCTGTCACTTTGTCAGTTTGCTGTCTTGTCTGTCAGATGCCTTCTGTTAAGGCAGTGTGAAATACCACTTGTGAAATGTGACATCATATTTTAGATCGAGATTTCCAGCAAGTAATGCAATGGTACAGTTGAACAGAATATTAAGACAAATGGTCACAGCATAATACTGGTCGTTTTAAGGTAAGTCCAGTGTGAAGTATTGTGCTTTAGATAACGAAGAAGGGTTGGTATTGATTCATTTTCATCAGCGTCTTTTTTTCTGGACAATTGAGATACTGCAGGAGTAAGAACTGTAATTAATCAAATTAAGGTTCCCCCTTTCCACTGTGTGGTATCATCTAAGTACAGACTGTGTCTGTCAAAGTGACTTATTTCCATTCATTGAATGGGTACAATCACTGGAACCGCATTCACAAGTCAGCATTTGCTGGGTCAGGTGTCTTGTCATGAATGGTATGATGCACGCCAGTATTTGCCTTGCCAATCAAAAATGCCTTTCGTTTTGGTATGGCAGCTGCCGATACTCACTCGGATCTGTGTCAGTCACTTTTAACACTGGTCCTTTCTCGCTTAACAATGCAATTTAGACTGGGGTGGACGAGAAGTTGATCTAGAATTAGGGAGAGTTTCTTTTGATAAGAGTCTTGCGAATGTTAGACAAAGGCTGAGGGAATGCCTTGCAAAAACATGTGACTGGTTAAAAAGGTCTTTGACCCCAGAACAAGCCCATAGTTACAAGCCAAGAAGTGCAATTAAACATCCAGTAAATGCTGGAAACATCAGAAAGTGTGTTACAGGTGCACTCCACTTTTGGAATATTTCAATTAAAAACAAAAAAAAACCCATGATGAATTAATAATTCGTGCATGTCCAGTTTTTATAAAATCTTATGTGCGTATGTGTATCGATCCTATGATGCTTGATTTCTGACTCGCCCAGTAAATTTCTAGTTGATTGAAATTAAAACCATGGTGTACTGTGCATCTCTGAGGTGGAGAGAGGTGCTATGCAGTCTTCACCTACATTAACAGAATTATGAACTAATCCCTTAACATAGAGGAAGCAAGCCTACATCTGGGAAGTTAAATATCACATGACTGTCCTGTGCAGCCAGGATATGAGATTGTCTGTACACATGAAAAAGGACAATAGGATCTTTCGCTCGCTCATAGATAACCATAAAGGGATACTGAAAGCAATTCCACCATAGATTGACTGCAGTTATGTGAATGTACTTATTGGGGTAAGGCAATATAATCAGCTTGGAACCGGGAATGTATCAGTTTCACAACTTGTGTTCGATCGTCCTTGTTTGAGTTTGCATTTTTTAAAGTAAATGCCTCTCATGTTTTGTTTAAGAAAGATGAGATTACAGGTAAGAAAGTGATCTCTTGGTGTTCCCTAATTCTATTGCCTAGTCTGTGCTTGCAGGCAATCGCATGCTGGCTGTATCACGCTTGACTGTTTAGCCTTAAAGCAGAATATAAATGTCTTTGTTTAATTTTGTTATTTGCCACTTTACGTAGCATTCCCGTTTCTGCCTCTACAGACACCTTCGTTTTTCTGCTGTTGAATTGCATGCCAGATTAGAATCTGTAGCTGCTGTTTAAGACACTGACCTAGTGGCTTTATGAATAATGCAAGTAATTGAAATGCTTAGTGGACTGTAGGTTTTCTTTAGAGTGAGATTAGAGAGGTTTAGCCCCTCTACTGATTTTGCGCATGAGTAATCTAAGAGCAACATTTTGTTAAATGCTTGATCACTGGCACTTTAGACTCTGTGCTGCGTAAGAATGTGATTTGCACTGCGATGCGTTTTTGTGCCTGTAAACAGTCTTGTGTGTTTTGCATGTTTTTTTTAAGTACTGTTTTGAAAACCTGAATGAGTTTTCTTACTCTTAAGCGTGCCCTAACATTTTTGCAATGCATTTACCTAGTCCTTAGGATTAGGAAAGTGATGTTCCATCAACAAACTCCTGGAGTGAAATGCAATAGAGCTGCATGTGGGAACAAAACCATTTCTCAAGCTAGTAGTGGTGCATATTAAAAAAAAAAAAAAGATTTTCTGTGTTTGCAAGCCACTTTTAATGGATTTGTACCGAAGACAGCGTTACAATATCCAGGTTAAGTGTTGCTTTTTTTAATGGAATTGCCAGAATATAAAGTCACAAACCTAACACAATTTATGACTGAAAAATGTGTTTAAAAACCAATATGCTTGCTTGTCAATCTCTGAAGGGTTATTTATTTATTATTTTTTTGCAACAAACACAGTTGTCTAAATGTAAAACAAGAATTGCACTACAGAATAGGCTATCCCCTCTCAGGAACTTGGCACGTCACTGTGAAAATTGCCTTCAGTTTTTAGCTAAGAGATCTTTTTGAAACCTAGGCAGAACGCTGGAAAACACTTGCTTTAATTCTCACCACCAGGATAGAAATTTATACATTCTGCAAACATACCGACAAGTTCCACTTGAAATCTTTGCCTGCAGCCATTATTTGTTTAGCTTCCACCTGGCAAATTAAACATGCGCATCTTCGCTTTTTTTGGTGTTTTTGGAGAGCGTGTGCTTTGCGTTTGTCCTCTTCAGGCTGTGCTCAAAGACCAATAAACAATAGTCTGTATGCTAGCATTTCGCATTACTGTTGCATGAAAGGTAAAATAATGTACCTCTCTGGTGCATCTTAAAAATCACATGTACAGTGACATCTAAACTATTATCACTTGATGGATTAATTTCCTTGCTTGCTTCCAACCCCTTTCTAAATAATCTTTCTCCACAGTTTTTCTTAAAGACCCTACTTTGAAACTTCACACGCTTATCTCTTTTACATCTTGTATTTCTTGTGTGTGCGCACACACACACACACACACACACCGCTTGCCCCATGAACTAAAACTTGCTCATTTTCACCACTTTGGACTGGAACAGAGGCAGTGTGGCTGATTTTCTTTGCATTGGCTTCTGACAGTAAAACTCTGATCCATGTTACAGATTATAATACTGCTAAACAATTTCTTTTTTTTATTCTCTCTCTTCATGCTTTGCCCTGAATCCATGTCTTCCTCCCCCAGCTGGATGAATTGCGAAGAATTAAAATCAGGGTGCTGTCACTTAAGAAATATGGTGATTCATACGTTGTTGGCAGGGAGAGAAAGGGGGTTGGTGAACAGTGAACATGTAAGCCCAAACTGAACGCATGCACCAAACCCTCCAGCTGATACTGGTTTGCTTATATACAAACCATCTTCCAATATCCTGTTAAAAGATATAAAATATATATGCTGTATACTAGATCAGCAACGCCTGCCTCCACTGACAACCAAGTGTAGAAGTTCAGCCATTCAGGGGTGTGCCAGTAAAAACACCTGCCTACAGACAATGTTTAAGTTTCCAGCACCTGGCCAAATGTAAGATGTTCACCGCCATAGCATTCCATTTTCTCAGGGATGTTAGTTGTGTTCTGTATTTAGGGTCGATGACAAAGAGCCTTCAACGATACTCTGTTTCTTCAGTGCTTCTGTCCTTCACTGCAAGAAGTCAGTCACTGGGTCATTTCACTGAATGCTTTGTCTGCAGCATTATGTAACGCGGTAACGTTAATGAAGAAAGGGTTCCTTAAGATTGATACACATGCGCACAGTAGACGCTGCAGTACCTGTTCTATACACATGACCACAGTCTCTCAGATGTAGCTATAAAGGCAGATCATAAGAGTGGCGTTCTGTACAGGGTGGAGTGTGTTTTTACTCGGGGAGGTGGGGGTATTTCCTGTTCGGTAAGCTCTTGTTGTTTCTGAACAGCGCAGATTGTTGACTCCTTTATGAGCCAGTTGCAGACAGGTATTTTGACTAGTGTCTCCCAGCTTGTTGGTGCTAGGGAGCAGTGCTTGCATTCAGAGGGCTGTAGAGTCAGTTAGGTTTGCATTCGTTCAGTTGTCGTGTTTGTTTTGTGTTTTTTTCTCATTCTAAACCCAGGGCTGGCTTTTTCTGTCCAATGCTTTGTAATCAAAACGAAGACATACAAACACGATCACATTGAAACGTTTTCATCGTATGGATCGTCCGTCCATCCATCCATAACAAACACTCTTCTCAAAATCTGAACTAAATGGCAACTTGGCATGGTGTTGAAACTTTTGGTCTTGTTTTATTCCGGTTTATTCAAGTTGAAGTGCTCCGTTTGTTCTGCTATTTTAACAGTAATGATTTAACAAAAAGCTTCTGTATTGTATTTAGAATATGAAAGTAAACTGTCAAGATCTCCCGCATCTCTTCTTTTGATAATGTCTTTTATTTTTGACCCCCAAGGTGTAATACTCAGCATGAAAGTTTTTTTTTCAATGCCTGCTTCCTCAAAGCGAGTCTTTCTTGAGCATGATTCGCACAGGACCAAAAATCAGGTGTCCTCAGAGGAGGACGTCTAGTTAAGCTCCCAGGCTTGGATTTGTTTTTCATCAAGAAAAGTCTGTAAATTCAAAATGAAATGCGATGTTGTGGCAAGAGAAGGTGCTTTTGTGAATGATTTGTAAACGGGGAAACCGGGTGTAAATAAATAATTTCGTTGTACCTTCTTTTCCTAAGGCTAGAATAACCATTTCGTCCTTTTTGAGTGATATGTATTTCCATACATGCCTTCAAATGAACGTTCAAAGCATCCATTTAAGAGTCGGTGATTAATATTTTGTATTTTCCCCTGATCCCCAGTTTGGTTCTGCCCAGTCGTTGCATTTTACTGAACTGTAGAATCTCGGGACAGATCGTACCAGTTTTAATATTATGATGTATTGTAAAGCCTGGTGTTGCTTTGAGACGAATACCCCGGAAATGCTGCATCAGTTGTGACATAACCCTGACATTGATGATCCGCACGGGAGTAAAGACACAGGACCCCTGAGTTTGAAATTTTACAGAAGGTCCCGATGTCCTGTAAAGAAATCGGAGCACCTCTGTGAGAATTATCTGGGATAAAAAGAAACAGACGGTTCGCACAGGACTAAATTTCACCGATGTCAGTAAAAATCCTGAAACCACCTGTTTGTGGGGATCTTTAGTCCTGTGCGAGTCAGGGCTGTGGTCTGCTTTCCTTTGTAAAACACACTTGTATAATATTTTGTGCTCGGTTTCTTTCAGAGCCAGAATGGCCACCGCTCCGTACAACTACTCCTATATTTTCAAATACATCATTATTGGTAAGTGTGGGACGTGGCTCCTCATCAGTTCCATTTTTCTTTCTTTATTTCTTTTAATCTAAAGTTACTGTATGGGGATTATGTTAATCTACATTTGCAAAGTGTTTGACATTTTAAAATCTGTGTAAAAAACAGGTTTCTCTATATATACAGTATCTTTTTTAAACATAATATCGATACAAAAATTAGTACAAGGTCTTTCTTTTTCATGTATGCATTTGTTCCATAAACCGCTTCTCTGATTTTGCGCTAATTATATATACATTTCTCTTTTTTGCAGGGGACATGGGAGTGGGGAAATCATGTTTGCTTCATCAGTTCACAGAAAAGAAATGTAAGTTTGTGGACCCTACACCTGTCTGTGTGGTTTTACATGTGTGTTACATTCAAAGGTGTGTGAAGACATCCAAACGAGTCAGAAGAATGCCTCCCTGTTTTAGTTCACGTGACCCGAATTCAATAGAACATATGGTCAGCCTTCATTTTAGTGGTGGGAGAAGGGATATGAAGGGAACATTTAGTGCATCTCCGGCTGAAATACATGAAACACCCACAAAGCCCTTCCAGATTTCAACGTGGGGCTTGGGAGTTGAATTATGCGCAGCCATGTGGAGGGCAGTACTACCTTGTGTTTTTAATTCCTGCATTTCTTCTGTCGCAGTTATGGCTGACTGCCCTCACACAATCGGAGTGGAGTTCGGGACGAGGATAATCGAAGTCAGCGGTCAGAAGATCAAGCTGCAGATCTGGGACACGGCAGGACAGGAGCGGTTCAGAGCCGTCACACGGAGCTACTACAGGGGAGCTGCGGGCGCGCTGATGGTTTATGACATCACCAGGTGAGACGCTCGCCGCTGCCGCTGTCAAACGTGAAACCTTCGCCAGCATCTCCGCGAAACATGAGGTTACGTGCAGATACTTGGATTTTATTATAGTCACAAACATTCGTTGCTATGATTTATGTCCGTAGTGGGACATCGGTAAACATTTAGGTTGTGATTTATAAAGTAACGGAAATTCTAGATTTCAGAGCCTCCTCGGGGGGGGGGGGGGGGGGGGTAGCTTGGACAGTCCATTTGCCAGCACCTCTGAATGGTATAGCAGGGTGTCCTTGAATGAAAGCTTTTGAAGTCTAATAGTTACAATAACTACTGCTGTGCTAACTTTATTTGCTAACACACATTATTTCCAAATCTCCATACTGTAATGTGTTGTGTTGAGAGAAGGGGGAAACCAACACGTATCAGCTGAAAACATAAAAACAAAACAACGGTAAAGCTTTATGCTTGCATTTACTGCAGAAAATAGCAGCTTCTCCAAGGACAGCGCTCTTGTTTTCGGCTTGTATAATCTCCAATAATGAAGTCCTGGACCACAACCTTGCCTTACTCCATAGAAACAAAAGAATGGTGTCTCTGCTGAGCACCCGGTAAAAAAAATAAATAAATCGAGCGGCTCCTAGCACTTGGTTCTTTGTAATGGAGTCCCAAATGTCAGCCTTCTCAATATTTTTTTTTCCATGACATCACTTGGTACAAAGAACACATTTCTGAAGCCCAAGAGTCAGATGGAACTGGCACTGAAATTCTTCTGTTGAGCAAAAGCTTGAATGCGTATCTGCATTTTAAAATGATACTGCCTTTTAGATCCTGTTCAGGGAGCCGAAATTGACATGTTAATGCAGAACAGCTTGACAATCATGAGTTCATCTTAATTGGATTGATTTTGTATCTTTTTAAATGCTTGCAGTGACCGTGCAGTGACACCCTTATAGCTGTATATGACTGTTTGCTCCTGCCTAGACGACCATGTTGTCTGCAGCAGTGACTCTGCAACCTCTTTACAGAGCTTTAACTCAAGAGTACACTGTACAGCTTTGCACGTGATAGAAGGCTGTGTTTACATACTGTCAGAAATGCAAAGCCTCTTCATAAACGGAAACCTGTCACACCAGTCTCTGTTAGAACTGGAGCAGAGTGGTTTTGGTACTGGGGTGTGGTGATGGCAGGTATTTGTATTCAACGATGCTTTTTAACTTTTTTTTTTAATCTTTATTTTAGGAGAAGCACGTACAACCATCTTAGTAGCTGGCTGACAGACGCAAGAAACCTCACCAACCCTAATACTGTAAGTGAACAGATTGGTTAGATAGCGTGTGTCTAACACCTTCGTCACTGTGCTCAATCCCTATCAGATTGGTTAGATGGCGCGTCTCTAACACCTTCGTCACTGTGCTCAATCCCTATCAGATTGGTTAGATGGCGCGTGTCTAACGCCTTCGTCATTGTGCTCAATCCCTATCAGATTGGTTAGATGGCGCGTGCCTAACGCCTTCGTCACTGTGCTCAATCCCTTCAGGTGGTGCACCACACAGTCTTTTTGTATCCTCCTCCTGTAGTTACCATTACTACCACCAAGGGCCTGAATGTTACACCACTGGGATTCTTCTAGTTTCATAGCTAGGTGTTGCTGGCAGTGTCTGCTCTGACTTATAAAACAGCAGTCTGTGTCTTCAGCATATTAACTTCCTGCAGTGACTGCCTGTTGCAGCGTTCTAACCACTGCAATCTTTTCTTCAGTCCTGAGCTGTAACCTCTATGCTGCTGCAGCCACAAAGCTGCTTTACCTAACAGCCTCTCAGTTCTAACACTGTCTCCCTGTCCTTGGGAATCACTGGGCTGCACTGCCTCCTGAGTGTCTCTCTCTGCTGCTTAAGTACTGGATTACCTCCCATCTCTGTGACAGATGCTCTGATCTTCTGTAGAGAGGAAACATCCATGAACTCTGTGCCTACTTTTTCTAGGGAGCATTCCAGGGACCTGTATTGGAAAGGTAACAGACCTGCACAATTTATCACCCCCCCCCCCCAATAGAAACACTTTAAACACACACACACACATCCCTGTTTGCCACTGTCCACTCCTGTTAACAGAGATGCTAATGCAGCAGAGCTGCACCTTTTTGTGATGCTTGAGTCCCATGTAGTCAAACTAAAGCACAACCAGGAGCTGTGTGCAACAGTGTGAGCACTGCTAAATACTAGCCTGCTTTTTTTCCTTTTCAGCTCTTCACAAAACTCAGCATAACTCGATATCCCATCGAAATGAATTGAGCAATGTACCGGTGTGTTAGGAAACCACAGACTGGCTGAGTGGGAAGTGAAACACACTGTAGTTGATTTTTTTTTTTTCTTTTTATCAATGCCAGTTTCTAGAGGGCTATTCAGACTGTTTTGGCGTGGAGGTTATTGTTCAAGGGTGCTTGCGCTATACATCACGATCCAATTATGTGTCCGAAGTCTCAACCCGGGTCTGTTTCTTCGACAGGTGATAATTCTTATAGGAAATAAGGCAGATCTAGAGGCTCAGAGAGACGTCACGTATGAGGAAGCCAAGCAGTTTGCAGAAGAGAACGGTGGGTCTGTTTACTGCGGATCTGTTGGGCTGCTTTCACGGAGCCCGTCATGTTTCACAATTTGTATAGTAATAGTTTTGTAGTTAAATTTGTTTTGACATAATTTACTCATTTGTACCCCATATCCATGTTGTTATTTTTTAAACCATCCTATTAGAATAGTTCTTACTGTACCCCCAGGGATACTTTGTTTTTGTTCACATAAACACGAGTCTAGTTTCCCTGTTATTTTATTTTTTTTCTACTTTAATATTTCATAGGCTGCAAGCATCGCTAATGTGAAATTAACACATGCATCTTATTTCACAGGGCTGTTATTCCTCGAAGCTAGTGCGAAAACGTGAGTAATGCTTTACCTGTTTGTTTAAACTGCAGAGGAAAATGATTTTATTTAAATATCAAACACCAAATGTTTTTTTTTGGATAAGCGACTACAGTTTAATTACACACAGAGATTGTATGGTGTGCGATTCTTCTACCGTTCACATGCTCAGATCGTGTTTTTTTTTTTTTTTTAAGGATAACATTTAACTGTTGCTTAGCCGTGTCTTTGCTCTCTGTCTCCCTCTAGAGGCGAGAACGTTGAAGACGCATTCCTGGAGGCCGCGAAGAAGATCTTCCAAAACATTCAGGACGGCAGCCTGGACCTAAACGCAGCCGAGTCCGGGGTACAGCACAAGCCCTCTGCTCCCCAGGGAGGCCGGCTAACAAGCGAACCACAGCCCCAAAGGGAAGGGTGTGGCTGCTAGTGACGTCCGCAGTGGGGAAGACCCAACCACCTTCACCTCACTTCTCCACAAGTGTGTGTGTGTGTGTGGGGGGGGGTGGATGGAAGGGGGGAGGCTGTTAACTCCTCCTGCCTGCCTCCCTCCCTCTTTCGCTCTCCCTCTCCTACCTTACCTTGTCGTCGCCCCCCCCCCCCCCCCCCCCCCTCCCTCACCACTATACCAGCCCCATTCGATAGTCCATTATGTCTGGGATTTAAAATTTAAGAAAAAAAAAGATGTATGAAAAAAGATATTCAAGGTTAAAACTCACCACTGAGACGTTGGTAACATGAAACTAAAAGAAATAAGCATCTCTTTCCATTTATTTAATTTAAGTCATTCCGTTACTCTGTAAAGCATAATTTACATCAAACAACAATGTAAATCCAGTGCAGCAGCCTGTCCTATTCACATTTTTGTAGTAGTCCGAAACGTCCTGATATATATATTTTTTTTATCAGTGATTCACCTACATGACCTTTTTTTTCTTTTGGATTTTGCACCTTAATGTCCTCGTGATAGTTCCAGATCAATAGGTAATGCATCTGAAGTGGTTTGCCTAAACAATGGTGGAAAAATCCCTTCCCTTCTTCTCTTGCCTAAGAGCTTACTATACAAATTCTGAAACGTGCTGGGCTCTGTGAAAGCAGACCTGCAGAATGGCAGATTTGAAAAGCTGGAGTATGTGTTGTGTTTGCTGGTATATTCTGCTGTGGAGTTTAGAGGCTGCCTGTTGTGATGCAAACCAAGGGTTAGGGTTCGAACCACAACCCCCCAATCAGAGGAACAGCCCCTGGTCACGTGATCTGCTGTTAAAAATGTTAATAGAAAGGAAACGCCTCAGACAGGTCAGGGCACGTGCTTGAAGCACTTACGATTCACACGTGGAATCCTTCTTGATACCTGTGTTTAGGCAGCACTGCTTGGGGCGAGCCAACATGATGGATCGCTGCTTGTCCTGTATTTCCAGCTTGTATTGAACTTATTAGCGACCTCTGGTGGCAAGATTTGGAAATTACAGTTCAGTGATAATACGGTAATGAAAATGAGGACACATAGCATTCATGTGCTCTCCATTCCTGTATGCAGACACGGCTATTGGTTGTATCTGTATTCTGTTACCGATCAGCTGTAGTTAAAATGACAGCTGTCTTGATACTTTAGGAAATTGTGTTTTTTTTTACCCATTAAGTTAATATATTTTTTTTTTCTCGAGTCTTAACCTGAAAAAGCAAAAAGGGTAAAAATAATACTTTTGGTTTTGTTTCTTCTGCACTTCTCTCATCAACTGTAGCCCCATTCCAGACCCTGTTTTATGTATTTCCACGTGTTTAAAAAAGAAAGAAAAATGTGTATACATTTTGAAGGAGCTGTGTTATAACATATAAATGCATTCTGCGTGTAATATGATTTTAATGAAGACAAATTGATTTTAAAAGAAAAAATACATTATCCACTCTCTTTGTACAGTATGACCTCTCTTTAAAACTGTGTCATGTTGCCCCGTGAAGCACAGAAATAGATGTGATCACTAATAATAAAAAGAAACGACAAAACAAAACCCAACTTTTTACAACTGTATTGAGATTTGCTTTTAACACCAGTTGCATTTTCTTGTATAATGTGTCTGTTTCTGCTTTGTTCCATCATTGCACTATGGTCTGACCGGCTCTGCTGTGTGTATCAGTCCCTTGTGATAACATGCTTCTCCCTCCTTGTGTTGGTGTCTTGCAGTTTTGCGTCTGGCTGTATTTTCTCACTTCGTTGTTGTATACATGCATAAGAGCCTTGACTAAAATACTGGCCCGGAAATACCTTTGCACAGGAAACCTGATTTTACTATACAGTAGAAATATTTTAGGGTGCATTTAGATTTTTTAAACTGATTTAATGAATGAATAAATTATTCTTATATTCTAGTGGGTTGGGAGAGGAAGATGGTGGTAGGGGGAGACTGTGAACTATGTTAGCTGTGTTGAATATAACGCTGCAATGTGTCTTTTTTATTTTAAGATTTGGAAAGAGACCGTGATCATTCTCAACATGGGGCTTTTTAAGTTTTCAGGAATTATGAACCCTCCCTGGTCTTTTGGAGAAGGGGATTGTGTTGTATATATTGTACATTCATCCAGAAGCAGAGGCTGAGATGGAATGAATTTTGAAAGGTTTCTAAGAAAGGAAGTTGGCTGCATTTCACCGCTGTTTTAAACTATTACAAGGTGCAACGTCAGGCTGTTGATTAAACATGCATTTTAACATACAAGGACTGGCATTTTCAGAAAGCGTGCTGCAGAGGTTGAATCGGAAGGCTTGTTAGCAGCAGCATTTCAAAGATGGCGAGGGTTAGCGAATTCCAGATTTAAAAGGATATGTGAATTTCAAGACGGTCTCAAAGGATCGTAGGCCGATGTGTTTAGTTGTTTGGTTACATGCTTTGCTGCATTCAGTATAAAAGTACGATCTGCAAGGCACTGAGTGTGACATCCCCAAACGACATAACTCCCTGTATCCATGCCCAGACGACATAACTAACTGTATTCAGTAATTCAGTAGAATTACTGGGCGGTCTGTTTTGGATAATTTCTTGTTGGATTCCCTTCTGTTCATGGAAGCTGCTTTCTGTGCTACCAGTCACAGACCCTGCTCTGCAAATGATTATATTTTTAATTTTATTTGGGGTGGGCCGTTGTGTTGTCCTTGACATGCTGGATTGAGAGTCATGCTGCTCAAGTGCTGTGTTAAATCTGTGCCATTTCTCATTATACACCAGCTTTTAATGTGCAGCCTGCTCTGTATGTGTAGAGATGAACTTCCCAGCTTCTGAATCTGACGAGACCACTGTAATGCCAAACGGGGAGGATGCTGGGTTGTGCTCCGAAGAAAATAATATGACAGCGTTTAAATTGAAAAAAATATTTTCAATTGCAGGAGTTTTTTTTAAGAGTAAAAAGTCCCCCCCCCCCCCCCCCCCACTGGAACTACTCCAAGATTAAATAAAAATAGTACGTATGCTTGAATGCTTGTTTCTGAATTAGTCATTTTTTTGTGTGTCCCCCCCCCCCCCCCCCCACTCTATATGTAGTTAATTAATAAATTTGGTGTCTGTTGAGGGTGGAAAGATCACATCGCAACATGCGAGGAGAAGTAAGAGGTTAATGTGACATAGCAGAGGTCTTAAAGAGGGTACTGTCCATTCATTTTTATTTTTAATGAGTGCAATTATTAATAAGCAAACATTAAACATGATACGTAACCAGCTATCTGCCTTGGTACTACCTTTCTCTTAACCGTTTGGAATTTGTATTTACCGTCTCTGAATTGGAATGCGTTTTGACATACTGTATTTTCAAATGAAATGTAACCTTTTTCTTTATCATGGCTTTAGTAAACGCAGTCCTTGGTTTGCCCTAAACTCTGGGCACATTGCTGCTTGGCCCTGTAGAAATTAGTAAAAAGCATGGGAGCTTGCGCTTAAAAATAACAAAAGTCCTAAAAAAAAAAAAAAAAAAAAAAAAACACAGATAATTTTGACACTAAGCGAAAGCATTTTTGTTTGATGTGGTACCGGGACACGGCATGTTATGTAAAGGCCAAAACTGGACTCTGTAGTTCCTCAGGAACTTTCCCTCTGCTCTGTTTTGTTCTTCGTATTGTTTAGTCGGAGCATGTGCCCTTTTATTGAAGTAGATGCAAGTAATGTTAAACCAAACTTTAATTACAGCTCGTGTCTTGGGAGCATATATGAAATCTATATTAAAAAAATATCACTTTTTAATGATTTATTAAACAGCCCAACTCAAGGACCACAGCCTGCTAACATAAATATATAATATTTATATGAAATAGTCATTATAAAGCCAACTCAAAAGACATTGAAATTGGCTGAAGTCATTAAATGTGTGCTTGGTTTTCTGTTTCTATATCTCTTTTTTTTCTATTTCTCATTAATGTTTTTTTTTAACTCTTAAACCGCTTACAATAGGTCTTGTTATTTATATCGGTGACAAACCAACTTTCTTCGGACTGCTGTACTTTTCATTTGATGGAACAAAATTGCTATTAATCTGAATATTTGTAAATAAAGTACCTGTATCTAGATCACTCTGTTGGTCTTTCATTTCCCAAGACCTGTTTTTATACAGGACTGTGCAAAAGCAGCTGCAGCCAGTGTCCTTATTGTGTATAGCGGACAGGTAACCAAATCAGCAATCGATGCATTCAGAAAAAAACTCTTCAACTACTAGGTATGCACATATTACTGTACATAGTAATATATGCATTTAGAAAACGTTATCATTAAAGGGTTTTTTGTTTAGCTTTTTGATACAATTTAACTGTTAATGGATGGGTCCAGTGTTCCATTAAAGATGAATGTGCAGACATGGATGTTCAGCCTGAGGAGAGGGTGGTGCAGAGCTTGTCATTCATGACTTCCTTTTTACAAAAGGCCCATTCAGAGTACCACATACTGACATCAATTAATAAAATCAAAAAGAAACATCTGTAAATGTTAAAACGTTTTAGTTAAGAGAATGCTTTGCACATATATATAAAAAAATATATATATTTGTGTAGTGCAATAAAATGCACCAGCAGTACATACAGTACAAATCACTTAAAAATAATTAATATTTATTTATATAAACCTGCATTAAAAATAATTTACAATTTGTACAAAAACTACTTGCAGAGAAACTGCAGTGGTTGGTTGCATAGCACAGCCACAGTTATGGACGTTATGTAGCCCAACGACTGCAGAGAAATCATGCTGTGATTCCAACACTTCACTTATTTTCTATGCACAGTCAGATGGCACGACGACAACGGGGCACTGACATTAACTTATCCGAGTGTGCCACATACACTTGGAAGCAAAATAGTTTGCTAACAGCATTGTTCTTTGCGTTTTCAAATTCAGGTCTTTTTCATGTTTCTTTAATAAATAATGTTGAAATGAGATGTTGGTGCCTCTGTTCAGCTATCCCTGGCACACCAAAGAACCTCAGGCCAGCTGGAGGTAAGGAGGTAAAACTGCTGTATTTGTAAGGAAGATGTGAAAGATTGAGGCAGCAGGGGGATCTCTTCAGTTCACAGTTGGTCTGCCATGTAGGTAATTGTGTCACCAGCTGCCTCCTAATTAAAAACGAGAAATTTGCATGTCAATATACAACCAACATAAATAGTACACTTGCGTTGCATTCGATTTTTTCATCTGAACTGTATATATTTTAAACAGATGTCTCCCAAAGACCTTGATCCAACAGATACAATCACATGTAATTAACTGCAGAGCACAAAAACGTATGGTCGTGGTTTCTGACACACACACTCCTTCCCTTGAGAAAAGCAACAGGAGCTGATTTTACCAGTATTAAAAAGGGTTTAGGGAATCCATGTCATTCTCGGGTATATTACCTGCATCCCTCTCTGGGATCACCCCTGTGGACTCGAGACCCAGGATGCTGTGTGATCGGGGTGTAGTACCTGGCGCTCTCCTGCTGGGGGAGCTAAGACTCCCACGCTGCGGAGACTGAAAACAACAATACATTTCAGTTCCAGGACGGCAGAAAGAACCTCGACTTCCTGCAGTCTTGCCATCCTTGTATCTCTGACTCTTACTGCACAATGCACAACTTTACTCAGCGTGGGTTACAACAAATGACTATATTATTAGCCAGCTCTCAACCAGCCCATAGGCTCCAGAAAAAAACACTTCCTAAGGGAGGGACCTTGGTTATAAAATGAATGCAAAAGGCTGCTTGGTTACCCGGCTGCTTCTGAGCTGGTGGTCTCCAGGGTGGTGCTGGACGGCGGTGTTGCTGACCAACTCGTCCAGTGCGTCCACTCGTCTCTTGAGGCTGTGCAGGCTGCCCTCGGTCTGCTTCCTGTGCTGGCTCAGAGCCTCCGCCTGCGACCACATGCGCTTGCGCAGCTGAGCCTGGGAGCAGAAAAGCACAGCCTTCGTAAAACTGCGCAGCAAAAACACACTAACAAAAACTCTGCATGCAGGCTTGCACAGAAATATGTCTAGGAAATGTATAAATCGTTTTTTTAATGAAGATATAAAAGCCTTAACCATCCATCCAAGCTTATCTGTAAATGCAAAAATGTTTTCTTTTCCCTCCTCCCAAACACGGACACTCTCAGTATGAACTAGAAGCTGTTCGGAAGCACACCTTCAGATGGTCCTCCTGCTGCCGCAGTTTTTCTCTCTGTGCTTCCCCTCGCCACTGTTCATCCTGCAGAGAGTGAAAGGACGGCAGAGAATTCGTTAGTCCAGGACAAGCCTCCCGTTCGGGCACAAAGCCTGTTGAATACTAGAACTAATTTACAGCATTAAAAGCTGCTGAATAGAAAGAATGGTTTTCTAACGATACTGCACACAGAGAAATGCGCCACCTTGAGGTTGAAGCGGGGCTGGCCTCTGCTGTCCTCCTCGCGCAGCAGCAGCTGGCTCCCCCTATTGGCAGAGTTTTGGTAATTCTCCTTGAGGCTGTCCGTCTGAGCGTAGCCCGGCTCCAGCTCTCTGATCTCGGCCTTGATCTCACAGCGCAGAGACCGCATGGCCTCCCTGATCTCCCGCTGCCGCTGCTCCACCTCCTCCTGGCTCCGCAGCTGAGCACAGAACAGGTTACACACCTCCCAAAGCAGTCTCATATGCACAGGATATTCCATACAGCCTTCAATTCCCCTCTACGGGTCTGAAGAGGCATTGACCTTTGCTATCTAAAATCCATATATACATGTATAAACAAAAGGCACACATAAAAATGTACATGTATTGTATGTGCATATATGTGTGTGTGTGTGTGTGTGTGTGTGTGTGTGTGTGTGTGTGTATATATATATATATATAAAAAATATTGTACAGCCATTTAAATACAGTCAAACAAGTTTATCATCTGCCTTAATGACCTGATGAATTTCCTATCAAATCACTAGCAAGAATATTGCAACTAATTCCTGTTTTGTACTTTTAAACGCTTATTATGATCACATAAGTACAGTTTCTGTTAGTTGCCATGCTCTTGCTCTTAGCCAGCAGTATGTACTTGAGGCTGCCTGGTACCTTGTCCTTGAGCTGCAGCAGCTCCTGTCTGGCGGCGCTGAGCTCTTTCTGCAGGCTCCGTGCTCTCTCGTGGTTATCGTGGGCTGCCTGCTCCACCGCAGCCAGCTCTCGCTGCAGACGCCCCGTCTCCTGCTGCTGTTCCTACCCCGGGGGAGAAACAGCGCAGATCAGCACCAGCAGCCTCTGTGCATCAAGGACGTTTGTTTTCAGTGCAGTTGAACACACTCACGTGCAGTGCCTTCTCAGCCTGGCCTCTCTCGGAGTCGTTCTCCGCTCGCAGGGCTGCCCCCTTCCTCTCTGCCCTCCTCCTCTCCGAGCCCAGCTGCTCCTGCAGCCTCTCCACCTCCTCACGCAGCAGCAGGGACTCCTGAGCGTTCCGCTGGGCCTCGGCTTCTCTTTCACACAGCTGCTGTCCTAATAAAACGTACGAATCAACGAATGAATGAATCATTTCCTTAGAAACGGAAAGATTGGCATGACCACAGAGTGACAGCTGGCATGGTTTACACTGCCATCCATTTTAATACAAACACTGTTGCCAAGCAGAAAGTTCTATGGACAGACATGTTGTCACACAGTTTGGCCAACATTTAAGTAGAATTAAAAGCAATGCAAACCACGATTACTAAAATCACCCTGTATATAAACCTCCTATAAAGGTCATTCTACTACCAGTGACCCTGAATTCTACAACCCAGCAGGGAGAGAAAAAAAACGCATAGCCTGTTTCTTAAAAATCGAGGTCTGCAATGATATGATTTATAAAACACTGCACAGGTTAAAATAACACAAGGTAAGAGAGTCAGCTGCTTACTGATGTCTGCCAGCCTGTCTTGGAGGAGTGCACTCTGCTCCTGGTCTCTCTGCAGTGCCCTGCCTTGCTCCTCCAGCTCAGACACCCTGGCTGTGACCTGCTCCAGCTGGCTGCTCCTCTCAGTCAGAGCGGCATCTACAGCTCCCAGCTGGCTCCGCAGGGACTCGATTCTCCGCTGCAGGGACGCTTCCTCTTCCGCCATCTCCTTCCGCAGAGCCTGCAAACTCTGAGCAGGATCTTCAGTCAGTTCAGATCCATCATTACAGAGCAGGGCAAACCCCAACCGCAACCCTGTTCACCCATTCCAGGTTTACTACGAGCTAGATCAGCCCCAGTGTGTATAGGGAACAAGCTCAGGTGTGTTCTATTTAACTGATCACAGTCTGATCCATTCCTGGTTTTACTATGCAATGGGAGTCTTTTTCTCAACCCTGTAACCTCAGGTAAGGAAGATTCTGGTTTTGTGAAACCGGCCAAAAATGTCTCAATGAGGAATTACTGAACACTGATTCTATGAAAGATTTTTCTTTAGTTTTTGAACAGTTTTATAAAGAAAAAAAACAAACAGACTGACAAACATCAGCTCAATATACCTGCATTTCAATAAAAGACCTACCTTTTGTTGCTGGTCCACCTTGGCTCTCCGGTCGTCGATCTCCCTGTGGAGGTGCTGCAGTTCCTGGCTCAGCTTCTCCTCCCTCCACTGGCTCTCCTGGGATTTCTGAGCACTGTGGCTCAAGGACTCCTTCAGCGCTGCCTGCTCGGACAGCAGCTCGTCACGCCTCCTAGTGGCAGCTCTTAGATCCTGCACACAAACCACAACAACCGCTGAGGGGTCAGCGAGATTGACTGCAAAACGCCGATTTCAAAACGTAGAAATCTCGAATGAGAAATCAACTGAAGATCAGTGATAAAAATCGGGCTGTTAAACCAACCAATTATTTTTAATAGTACTGTAGTTTCCAAGTACAATCTTCATTTTTTGTGATTGATAATAAAGTTTAGGACATCTCTTATTATAACAGAAAGCATTAACAGATCAGCTAGAGCCCACACTGCACAAAGTGACATCTCTTATCACAGTATGAGACACCCAGCACACAACAAATAGAGATATAGAGCACACTACTACTGCCCCCTCTCCCCTGTATTACCTCCTCCCCCCCTCTCCCTTGTATTACCTCCTCCCCCCCTCTCCCTTGTATTACCTCCTCCCCCCCTCTCCCCTGTATTACCTCCTCCCCCCCTCTCCCCTGTATTACCTCCTCCCCCCCTCTCCCCTGTATTACCTCCTCCCCCCTCTCCCCTGTATTACCTCCTCCTCCCCTCTCCCCTGTATTACCTCCTCCCCCCCTCTCCCCTGTATTACCTCCTCCCCCCCTCTCCCCTGTATTACCTCCTCCACCAGATGGAGCTGTTCTCTTGTGTCATGAAGGTCATCTTTCAACAATGTCAGCTCTTCAGTTTTCTCTGAAAGAAAATAAAAAAGGTTGCATCCTCCTTCAGCTTCAATCCTACAGGCTGACCCTTTACTAAACCCTACAGTACATCCTAGAAAAAGTATCCAGGTGGCGAAGGTCATTCTGGGATAATGAAGTTTGTTTGGTGAAGGAATATTTTGAGATTGAAATGACACCGCTCTCTCTTCCCTGCATGTCATGCTGTACCTTGCAGCTGCTGCTGGATGGCTGTGGTTTCCCGGCTCAGCTCCTGTCTCAGGCTCTTTCCCTGGTTCACCTCCTGTCTCACCTGGGACGCCTCAGACCCCAGACCCTCCAGTTTAGACAGAGCCGCCCTGCAGCTTTCCTCAGTGGCCGTCAGAGCTCTGAAAACAAACAACCCCTGTGTAAAAATGAGCCTGCATGTGGTACGAGCACAGTGAGGAGGAGGCTTCTTACAAGCTTCCAACTGAATAAGACAGGTGCATGTCAGGCTTAAACAACAGTGTTCAGAACTCATGAAAAACTGAATACAGCGTTGCAGTTTTACTAGGAAACATCCAATAGGCACAGCGGGCTGTTGATTTTTTCACTGCAATTTATTTAATTAAATTGTTTCAAATCCACACATTTCGGTTGAATTTCCAGTGCTCTTATCCCTGCTCATAACCCACCCAAACAGGGTACGAGAAAGCTATCCAGTAGCATGAGACACAGGGTGGGCTGTACCAATCAGCTTCAAGTTACCCCCGATGGTCTCACCTCTGGGACTGGGCGAGCTTGGCTGCCGTGCTGTGGCACTTCTCCTCCAGCTGGCTCTTGTCTTTGCTCAGCGAGTCAATGCTGTCCTGCAGGCTGTGAGCTTCCTGCCTCAGCCCCTCCAGCTCCTGCCTCTCCTTCTCCAGCAGCTGCCTGTGCCTCTCCCCCTCGGCCCTCTGCCGCTGGGCTGCCTGCTGCAGGGCTTGCAGCTCCACCTTCTCCTGCAGATCACAGAACACAACGGGCTCTACGTTAATGATCTCAACAGCGGAGGATCTGAACACTGCTGCTCTTTACATTAACTCTATATTAATCTTTACATTAACTCTATAAGACCCACCTCTTAACAGCATTACTACATACAGTAATAAAAAGATCTATACATATAAAACACCCATTAGTGCTTAATTTGGAAACACTAGAAGAAACTCAATGACAAAATCAAGACATTGAATAGAACTAGTCAAAACATTTGTCACTGAATGTATTCAGTTTCTTTTAGTATTTCAACACACAATACAAATACAGTAAAATGAGGTCCAGGTTTTAAGGTGCCGCTATTACGGTCCGCTATCGTTCAGATCGTTAAAACAGATCCCCTTGTACGGTTTGCTGCAATGTTCAAATGCAAGTGATCTGCAATCCCAGTTTGATGTTTCCTGAACCCTTTGACCCCAGCTGTGGGTATACCAAGGGAGAGCCTCACTTGCAGCAGTGCCACTTGCGTTTTCTCCAGCTCGTTCATCTTCTGGTCATGCTGAATCTTGACACCCTGTAGCTCATTGTCCTCCAGCTGTAGCATCTCCAACACGTGCTTTAGCTCTGTGAGCGTGGAACGAGGAAGAGTAGTAGTTACAACAGCAACAGGAACTGCACTCACTCCCGGAACACTGAGAGGACCAGCATGGAAAAACAGCTGCGTTAACGCAGGACTAAAAACGTACTGGCTCCCCAGTGTCACAAGCTTTCACCTTGTATTCAAAACGCAGTGTATTTCTAAATGCACTAAAGCCGCCTCTACAAGTTATTATTGCACTTTGATACCAGCTTGCATGGAGCTTCAAACAGCAGCTTGTTACGGGACAGCACCAATGCCACTAGCTTGATGAAGCACTTGTTCCCAGTGCAGTGCATTCAGATGTTTTGGACGGGAGACCCCCTCACTCACCTGCTTTGTGTTTGTTGACCTGAGAGAGAGCACTCTGCAGGCTCTCCTCCTCTCTCAGCACCTCCTGCTTGAGCAGGGAGAGCTGAGACCTTCTCTCGCTCAGCTGAGCGCTCAGCTCTCCTTTCTGTGCACTCAGGGCTTCCAGCTCCACGGTCAGCTCCTTGAACAGAAACACAAGACGCTTCTGTGACTTCCAAATGACTGCAGTTTTAATCTAAAAGATCCGACATTCGTTGCCCCTGTTCTAACACGATCAGAAGGATCCCGAAAACAAAAAAGGTCCTAACAGAAGAGGGTGCAGCTATTCCGATTTTTGCTTTGTTCCAACCAGGCCCTTCATTACTGAACCTATAAGGACTTGGTTGGAGCAAGGTTCTGGACTGGAACAGCCACAGTCCAGTGAACTGTCCCCTCACCCAAGCCTTGATTCAACATGCAGAAACATCCAGCTTGTCCTCCGAAGGTCTGTTCCCTTGCTAGAACACGGGAGTCAGCGTGCGGAGTGTCGCTGTGTTCTGTGGTAGCTGAGCTGTGAAGCCAGCATCCCAGCTTCTCCCTTCACCTTGATCTGCCGCTGCTTCTCCAGCACCTCCCCCTCCCCCTCTCGCAGCACCCCTGCCAGACTGGCTCTCCTGTGCTCCACACTCTCCTGCAGGAGGCGCTCTTCCTCCTTCTTCTTGCCCAGCCTCCGGTCCAGCAGCATCACCTCCTCCTGCTGCAAGTGCACCTGCAATGGTGGGAAACGCAGGGAGGTGGTCCATGACTTCAATGACTTCAAAAGCAATCCCAGGTACAACCACAGGACACCAAGTCAATTGGACAAGTGCCTTTATGAGTGAATGAATTAGCACACTGCAGAAGGCACTAGCTGAGTACACTGAAGGGGGCACAGAGCTGAAAGGTTTGTCTGCTTGACTTGGTTTCTTATATCGTTTTATCTTGGAAACATAGGGGGCAAAGGGGAGTAAAGAATCCAGAATGATAAAACCCAAATACAGACTTAACCGTGTTTGAAGTAGGGAAGTGCTAGGAGATGCAGCAATGGGAATTCGAGTTCCCCTGCAGAAGCTCGCCTGGTTTACCTCGTTGTTGAGCTTTTCCAGCTCACTCCTTCTGCTGGAGAGAAGTCTCTCTGCCTCCCTCAGCGTCTCCAGATGTTTCTCCTCCTTGCTCTCAGCCAGCTGCAGTTCTGCATGCAGTTTCTCCAGGCTAGACAGAGAAAAACAACAGCTTTCATTACTTATTGCAGCTCAATCTGGCACTGATTCTGCCTTCATTTTTGATCTTCATTCAAAACCCCTGTAAGACCAGTGGTGCACTGATGCAGAAAGTAGAAACTGGAGAGGACATCACTTTATTTATACTCTGAGAATGTAATTTGTTTCACATGTGAAGATCCTCGGGTTATTAAGTCAAATACGCGGTTTCTTTTTTTTTTTCTTTTGTTTATTTTGCATTTGAAGATCAGAGCCTGCAAACAGGTGCCCACCTCTCAGTGATGTCGTGTATTTTGTGATTGAGAGCCTGGAAGTCGGAGTCTCTGGATGACACCACTGCGTTGATCTCCTGAAGGATGCCCTGCTGCTCACCCTTGTGCTGCTCCAGCTCCTGAAGATCAGCCTGTACAATCCTACAGGAAACACTAAGTTGCTTATGTGTATACAAACACACACACACACACACACACACACACACACACTGAAAACCTCATTATATTTATGCATACTGGCGTTAATGGGAAAATGGGAGTCACGACCATGGTATGAAGTGCTTCCTTATACAGGGGAAGCATTGTACCTTCACAATAACATATTCAATATTGTTGCTTCCTACCAAACTTCTCAGTGTAACATGACCCGCTTGCAAAACAAGCGGGCGTGTTCCGAGGACATCTTTGTAGAAATGTCTTCTACGGATGTTGAGACGCCTACACTCAAGTGATGTCACCACAGCATGCTTTCCAGGACCGCCCCAATACCTCAGCTGCTGGCTGGCCTTCACCAGCTCGGTGGCGGTTTCCTGGGCACGGTTCTCCAGTTCCTCTGCGTCCTTCTCTGTATTTGCCAGGTGCCGCTTCGCATCGCTGTACTGCTGGATAGTGTCTTTAGTCTGAAACATGGAAGGAGCCCAGTTTACGAAACGTTGGACAGGAGTAGTATTGAAAATCCTACTGCTCCAAATCACAAAGACTGCAAAAGATCATGACTTTGAAGAACACAAATATAAATACAGAGAAAGATTACACTCAAGTGTGCCGGCATCCTTTTGCATTCCTGGTGTATTTTATTTGACTTTTGCAACAATAGCATTTTGATAAATAGATGCTCGGTGTGTTTCGTGCAAAGCCGTGCTGGCTGCTGGGCTGGCACAGTCCTTGCTTACCCTCGCTTGGGTGCTCTTCAGTTCGCTCTCGGCCTCCATGAGGAGCCGGTCTGCCTCCCTGAGCTCAGCCCTCCGTTTCAGCAGAGTCTTCTCAACGCACTCGATTTCATCCACAATATCACCGTGCTGCCTCAGAGACGTCTCCATCTCCAGCTCGGTGACCAGAGAGCCGAGGGTGCCGTCGAGCAGGTCCCTGAGGAATACAAATACACATATCAACACACACACACACACACACACACACACACACACACACACACACACTGCTGTAGCCGTTTTATGAGTGATGCACATTTTAGAAATGAAATATTACAGTTGGAGATAATAGTTGGAAATAAAATGTAGTTTATCATCAATTACCATTTGTTGAACCAGAAACGATTAATTAAATCAAACCTTTCTGAAGGTAGGCTTGGTTTTCACATTACAGACCGGCGGGCTGCTTGAAATCCACCAGCTCAGCACATTTTCCTCAGGTCTGTCTCTTACTTGTGCTTGTGGCGCCTGGGGCCGGCCCTGCGCAGCACCTCTGCCTCGCGCTCCAGCGTGTCTCGCTCCCGTTGCAGGGTCTGGATCTCGCAGTGCAGCCGCTCCACCTCCAGCAGCTGCTGGCGCTGAGCCGAGCCCCCCTGCCTCTCCTCCTCCCGTCGCTGCCTCCGCAGCTCAGCCACCAAGCTCTCCAGCCTCGAGATCTCGTTCTCCTGCAGCAGCAAGTTCAAGACAGGTGCAAAAGCACGTTTAATTATTGAATTTGATTTTTAGAAAAAACTGTACAAAAAGTTACATCAAAATGGTTTACCAGCTCGTGGTGATCAGGCACGTTGCAGTGCAGGACTCCAGCTGGGATGAGGGGGACTGAGAAGTTGGCAGGAGGGGGTCCGTACACCAGCTGGGCCCCCGTTGGAGGGGGCCCATAGATCACAGTCCCGGGGCTCACCGCAGTGACACTGCCTAGGGGAGGAGGTCCGTAGATCACAGTGCCCTGAGGCAGGGGTGCCCCATCCGGGAGCACAGTGTATATCACAGAGCCGGGAGGGGGGATGAAAGGACGCCCAGATACACTACTGACACTACCGTCGCTCTCGCCTCCACTGTCAACATCGCCACCTGCTGTAACATACCAGACACGATGCTCACGTTACAACAGGGCTTCCAGACAGTTTTACTGGCTTTCTCATTTACAAGGTAAAGCCATGGTGAGATGCATCCTACGTGATGTGCTTCTACAATTTAAGCCTGACTAGGTACCTGTAAATTCAGCTTGAAAAGGGTTTGACACTTTGACTATTAGACTGACTACCAAGGTAACTTGAGTGGACATGCCCTTCCACTAATGGTTTTTTAAAACAGGTCTGACAAATTTCAACCTTGGCAAGATATCTCAAGACCGATTTTGCCATTTGCAAAATGCAGCGTGAACAATATACGCACTGAAATTACGCCAGCAATCATAGTTACCTCTGCGACTATGTGTTCTCCAAGGCCCGTTCCTGACTGGGGAGTAAATCCAATAGCCTCCAGTAGCAGGTGCTGCAGGCTCCTCTCGTTCTCTTTTTCTTTCACGCCTCGACTGGCTATGCCCCCTGCTGGGAGAGGCTGGGTACTGCGAGCCAAGCCCAGAGTCTCTGGTTCCCTGTGATCCAGTACTCGGGGCCTAATGCAAGCAAGGACAAAACGAAACGAATGAAATTTGTCCATTCATGTTAATAATGCTGCGCCAGTATTTTCATGTTTAGAAAGAGACACTTTGGAATTGAAGCCCTATTGTACACAGCTTTGTTTTTGCATTTGATGCATAATAAGTAAGTTTAACAGCTGTAAATATCACCCAAAAGACCACTTCAAAGTGGCACTTCTATACAGCTAGTCATGAACATAGTTTTGGCTGCACTTTTTTTTTTGGGGGGGGGGGGGGGGGGGGGGTCTTTAAAGAATTACAACGTCTGCAAGAAGAAAAAAAAAAAAAGAGACTTCCCTGTTCAAACCCAACATCCCTAAAAGAATCCAAGAGGTTTAAAACAAACAAAATAAACTTTGGACGTTCAGGCACAGCTCTTGCTTTTTTTAAATTGATATGCAACGATATGCAGCAATGCATAGGGAACACGAGCAAACAGAAGAAAAAAGATGGTTCACAACTACACTGTTTCTTACATTGGGTGGCGATGACACATAGTACCAGTGTCCTCTCCTCCCGACAGGGTCAGTGAGGCTGGAGACATATTCGTTCTGCTGGGCCAGGGAATCCCTCAGTGCCCTGATCTCGTCCACCAGCTTCTCCATCTCACCAGCGTTATCTAAAACCACAACAGGGCAAAGTCAGGACTTTAAGGGTGACTCTCTCACTTTGCGTTAAAGCGATTCCAACCAGTGCAAAGAAAAACAGGTTATCATCAAATACTGCATTTCTATTTTTTTTGCAACAGAGCAAAAGAGCACCCTCCCTCACCCTCCTTGGCTTGATTGAGCAGCCTTCGAAGGCGCTTGGTCTCTGCCCGCTGTCTGCCCAGTGTCCGGCCCTGCCTGTCCAGCTCCTGCTGCTGTGAATTGGCTGTCAGGGTCCCTGCCTCTGTGCGATCCACCTCCTCCAGCATCTGCAGAGAAAAACAAAAAAAACCAGAGGGTGCGTTCAGAAACTGAGCGGCTCAGAGCCAGAATTCTCCCGCTCACCTCGGATCACCGATGAAATCTGCTCTGCAGCGCTCCGAGATGCTCAGGGGGAGCAGAACTGAGCATGTTGTTAAGTGGGCTCTTTTTACCTGCTTCTCTTTGTCTTTAAGCAGCTTCTGGAGCAGATCGATCTCAGCTTCTGCCCTGCCGAGGTCTCGGGCTGCCCGGCCTGCCTGTGCGCGGAACCCCTCCAGCTCATTCAGTTCCTGAGGCAGGAGAACAGAGTCACACATTCATAGAGTTACAAGAGCACCTACAGGCTGTAAGTTATAGATATTATACACATGCAAAAAAAATACTGCTATAGCCTGCGCGAAACTGTTGGAATACACTCGAACAGTTTCTCACATTCGGTGGCGATGGGACACTGTACCAGTATCCTCTCCTCCTTAACCCTTTGCGGTCCATTTACTAAATGCGCGTCAGGCACGCCAGGTCTAATTTATTTTCACACACGCAGTTAATTTTAGACGCGCTGTTTAAAAGTATTTTTTTTCACAGTCAAACAGGTTTAAAAGGCCCTGCATAACAACAAAGCACTCACTAGGGATCTTCAGCCCCGCCCCACCCTTTCGTTCGCTATAGCTTTCACCTATGTAAGAAATAAATAATAATAATAATAATAATAATAGTCGTGCATACCGATCGATCATCTCCTGATCACTCGTTTTATCACTAAACTCCTCAATAATGCGATCCAAGTCATTATTTTATTACTATAACATCTCAAAAAAGCTCTGCAAATGTCCGTGTTCTCTGTGCGCTGACTCACTATCAGCCAGCTTGTTTACTATGACCGTCCCGTTATCTGATACCAGGGCCATGTATGACTATTCATGAGATACGCCTTTTTTTATTTTTTCGACTTGTCTCGGCTCCTGTCGTTCCCACTCAGCCATTGAATGGTTTTCTCAGCTTTTTCCAGAGAAAAAACGACTAAAACCCGTTTTTTGCGTTTCTATAATGATGTCGGACAGGGTCCGACAATGGACCTGATAGGAATAATTGCAATGTCGGACCAGGTCCGACAATGGACAGCAAAGGGTTAAACATGAAATTATTACGATACATGTCATGTTTCTTTTAGTTAGCTGGGTCTCATATTGGAGTGTTACTTGATGAATAATGGAAAAAGAATTGGAGAAAAGGAAGAAGGAATAAAAAAATTTAAGATAAAAAAAAAAGTGTAAGAAGAAATTACAAAAAAAGAAACAAACAAACAAACAAACAAACAAACAAATAAATAAATAAATAAATAAATAAATAAATAAACAGCCCACCTCTGCCCTCTCCTGGTTGAGTTTGCAGACGGTCCCGTGAAGAGATCTGAGCTGCTCCTTGGCCTCACAGAGCTGCCTGGCTGCCATCTTGTCAGCAGCTGCCATGGCTCCCTTCAGATCACGAAGTTCCTTGTCGAGCCCCTGCAGCTGCATCTGGGTCCTCGAGTCCTCCAGATTTATCTACACAGAGAGAATTCTTTTTTCCCCTCACAGTTTTATGCAGTCTAAAAAAGCAGTAACATTTTTACCGCTTGCTCGCTCGCTCCCGCTGTCATTATAACCATGGTGTACTTGCACTCTACTACACTTTCATTTGCTTTTACCTTGCTGTTTTAAACAAAGAGACCCCGGCTATCGCTGCCGTTACCTTGCGGTCCCGCTCCTCCAGCTCAGCCAGGAGTTTGTGCCTCTCGTCCTCGGCCTCCTGCAGCTGATGGTCAGTCAGTGCCTGCACGTCCTCCATGCTCTGCAGCTTCCCCTGCACACGCCGCAGCTCCTTCTCCACCTGCCTCACCCGAGCCACACTCTCACGCTTCTCCGAGTCCATCTGGAAATGAGAAACAAAAAAGATTTGCATGGATCAGGGACACGATTTTTCTTTTTTTTTTTTTTTTTAGCAAGGATCTTATTCTTTTTAGTGTCTTCGATTCAAATGTTCTGCCCGTCCGACTCCACATATACCTTTTGGATTCGATTTGGTTATAATCCGAGACACCGTTGATTTTATTGAAAGAAACAGGACCAAGGGGAGACCATGCAGTTTGTTGCTCTTGTCACCATAGGAAGATCCCAGCCCGACAGTCCCAGATAGCGAGAAAGCTAAAAAACACAGGCTCATTTCGCTTGTGATCCAAGCCACGTTTGAATCCTACAGGAATCAAAGTCGAACACACTTGGACAGAGATCAGACAATTACACAAGGCAACTGTTCTTACCCTGGCTGCTTCATCGCAGACTGCCTTGTAATCGTCCTGGGCCTTCCGCATCTTCTCTCTGAGCTCAGCCATCTCGTGAGTCAGCTTGTCCTGCCGCTGCACAGCCTCCTCCTTCTCCCTCTCCATGCGGGACAGGATCTGCCTCATCTCCTGCTGCAGCTCCGCCAGGCTCCGTCCCACACTGTCCTCTGCGTTATAGGGCCTGCAGGAACAGAGGGGCTGGCTGTTACAAGGGCTGCATCACTATTCAGTCTCGGGTAAGCGCTAGCAGTGGGAAACATGCAAGCAAGCCAAGCAGGCCAACACTGTTGAGTCACCAAACACTGCCCTGTAACAATCTGTAACTGACTCCTCTGATCTCGTTGGCGTTGCAGCAGGACCGAGCCATGTTAACCTGAGCGTCCGAAAGCTGAATTTGGGGAAAGTCAGAACACTGGTACGAGATGTTTACTCGAGAGTTTTTACAGTGCTTCCTTTCAGAGTCATCCTGGCAAACTTACAGTTTACAGAAGTAGTATCTCGAGCCATCTACCACAGCCACATTTTCCATGGGTAAAACCTTAGCATTTAAACTGCCATCCATCAGCATCCGCCTCTACTGAGCTCTGGGTCTTGCCTGATTTCACCGACCCCTGACTTCAGTTTTCTCCGGAGCTCCCCGACGCGGGAGGTCACCTCTTCGGGCTGGAGCATCGTCTCCCTTGCCTGGTCCAGCTGGTTCTGAAGGTTTTGGAGCTTCTCCTTCAATGAGTGATTCTCCCCCTGAGTGCGAGACAGGAATGCAAAACCTTTCAGAATGTGTAAACTGTCAGAACCAGTGCACAAGCAAAATTGTACATAGAACTTAACCCCCCAGTTTAATATTAACAAACACTATGTTCTAGATTACTAATAACCTGCTCACACTTGACATTTTGAATTCCCCACACTGGTGTTCAGATCCCCCTGGTTTAGGATACAGTATAGCTCACACCTGCTCAGTCTTTCTCCTCCTTAAAACTGAATGCCTGCACTCATGTGATCAGTTCCCCCTTCACCTCCTTATAATTTCATTAGCACTTAACAGCATCTTCAACCAAAGCCTCTGACTGTGTGAGCACCCAGCTCCTAACACCCTCTCCCTCTCCCATGTCCCTCTAACCCTTGTCCATCACCTGCAGCCTCTCGAGCTGTGACAGCATCTCCTTGTTCTCCTGCTCCCTCTCTGAAGCCAGCTGTGCCTGAGCCATCGCGTTCTCCAGAGCTTGTCTCTCTTTCTCCAGCTCCGACTTCAGGGCAGATTGCTCCATCTGAATTGAAACATTGACGGATTTCATTTTGCACTTGGCTTTCCGACTAAAAACATCACAGATCCTAAATGATTTCAGCCGGCCGCTGATCAATGATTGTTAGGGAAGTGGCCCGGAGGGAAATTCTGATAACCTACGAAGGTTACTGTACCATAAAGAATATCAAAATCCTTGCCATCTTCCTGAAATTCACTTCCCACAGTAAACTTCAAGACAGAGGTAGCTTTATTTTCTATTACAATGGCCATCTCATAACTACAGTCCCGTTCTGATTATGTTATTTTGCTGGTGTCCTCTGTGTGCTGGGAAAAAAAATCACTGAGCATTTTATCCAGTACAAAGTTAATTAGTTTTATACATGTCATTTGACTTTATGTAAAGTTAAAAGTTCCTGTTAGATTACATGCGTTTACAACAGACTGGTGCAAAATTTAGCCAGAGCAAATGGTTTAGGACTCTGGTTCAATGCATTTCTCTTTAGTGCACAAAAAACTGTAATTTGACTCTATCCTGGCAAACAGAGAGCTCTTTGTAAGTCATTCTGCTTACCTGCTGTCTTTCAGTGCCCCATTTCAGGGTTTGAATTCAATAGTATCAACTAGGCAAATGTAACAGTTGTACGATAAATCTTTTATAACACAGAAATGAGAGATGGAGAGAGGAGAGGGTTCAAATTAAACCAAAACTAAAATACAGTTGCTATTGTTGTTTTTGAACCACATCAAAACGTTTGCTAGCTGGTCCTGTATAAATCAATGATAACATGGAGTATTGGCTGATCTATACCATTTTTTCTGCTGTTCCAATGCAAAGCATGGTGTAAATGTTACAAAACTATTGTACAAAAAATGTTATTTTTAAATGAAGCACTGCTACAAATATTTCCTTATAGATGTGTACTACAGGGATTGAAATAAAACTCTCGCAAGGTTTACTCGCTCTCAGAGGCAAACCAGAGGAATCTCCGGCTCGCAGTCACCCTGGAAAGCCTCACAAATGATCATGCAACGGGAGTCCTATTTCCATTCCTGTGGTGCAAACTTGAGCAAAAGCCCCACAGCCCTCTGGTCCTCCCGCCTCACCTGGCTGAGACGCCGCAGCCTGCCCAGCTCCTCTTTGAGCTGGTTAGCCTCTGTGTCCCTGTCCTGCAGCTGAGCCTCCAGCTCTGCCTCGTAGGCACTCAGATCCCCCTGGGCCTGCCTCAGCGTCTCATTCTCCCTCCGCAGCTCCTGCATGGAGCGCTGCAGCTCAGACAGCTCCTGCGGCACAGAAACAACACGCTCAGCTCACAACATGCATATATATCTGAGAATACACTTCTACATACAAACCGCACAACACTCTGTGCATAAGGACTATATATATTTGTTCTATTTGCCTTGTTTGTTTGTTTGTTTAGTTTAAAAGGATTGTGTACAATAAAGAAAAACAACTTTACAGCAGGTCCCCAGGGTCTCTCTTCCCTGCTGGTGTGATCCCTTTGCGGGCGACGCTGCCCCTCACCTGTGTCACATTCTCTGCGTCCATGGCAACAATCTCCAGCTGGTTCCTCTCTTCCTCCAGCTCAGCCAGCTTGTGGTGCAGCGCCTCCCGCTCCCTCTGCAGCTCCATGCACTGCTCCTGGGCATGCCGGGCCTGGCCCTTCACACTGTTCAGGTACTCCTGCAGCCCAGAGATGATGCCTTCCAGGTCCTGCTTCAGAGCCTCGTTCGCTGCGATCTGACCTGTGCACAAACACAACCTCACATACCGCGTGCCCTGGACCACCGTCCTTCATCACTGCACGCAACACTGAGCTACTCGAACCCTGTGCAGTACCTACTCTCTACGCACCCAGAAAGACTACAGAAGTTCACAATGCGGGTGAAATGCAATAACTCTGCTCTCGTAAGACAAAAAATGAAATTTGACATTACTGTTAAGTTACTTTTTTCATTCGTCGTACATATGCAAACTGAGAAGACGAAAAAAAAAAACAGAAGAGCTGTTACTGTGTTCTGTCCCCTCCCATCTGCAGCTGTTGCTGGCTGCACTACAGCCTGGCGCCATAAAAGATTTAGAGATGTAAAAAAAAAAGTGGTGTTTTTTTTTTTTTTAATTTATCGCTACCAGTCGTCACTGATTTATCAGGAAGGCGGCTCTCAGGCGGCCTGTACTTGCAGGGAGGGCTGGGGCTGCCTTACCCTCAGTGAGCTGCTGCTCCAGGTCCTTGATCTCCTCCGTTTCCATGGCGATTCTGGACAGCATCTCATCCAGCCGGTTCTCCAGGTCCCGGTACTGGTTACTCATCATGTCCAGTTGCTGGCTTTTACTAGCCACCTGAGCCTTCACGTGAGCCTGGGAGACAAGGGGCTCATTCTCAGGGTTACCCTCAGGAGCACACACACTCACACAGTTTAGGAGCACATTATTAGGCCCTCACTAAATGTGGGGTTTGCTGTGACTCCAGGGGCTAGTTTCACAAAGCAGTTGTAGGTAGCAGCCTGCCAAATCCAATTCACTTCCATTTTTAAAAAAAAGTATTAAGAAAATAACACATTTATCTTTTAATCAGATAGACGATTTCTGCTAAACTTGTTCTGTCTTAACATATTGTTCTTTTGAAACAGGTGAAAATAAGATAGCTTACTAGCCACTGCTAAGTGCTGACAGTGCTTTGTGAAACTGGCCCCCAGGTTTCTAACGCTGGGTAGGTAGAGGATTTTCTGCTCAACACAAGTTTTTTTGGTATTAAGTTTTCTGGTATAAAGTATTTGGTTTCAGGTTTATGCATGGTTTAATTTTTTGGTTATAAAAATAAGAAAAAAATTAAAAGCATATTAAAAAAAATCTGGGAAGAAGCTAAATTAATGGGTGAGGTGTTTTACAGCAAACCAATGCATTTATTATTATTATGGCACAACATTAAATGATTATTATTATTTTATTTTTTTTCCCAAAAGGTATAAAAACATACGGTAACAGAGTCAAGGACCTGACTGGTCCTTTACCATGAGATGTTTGCATCTTATATAAAAATACAGCATTTCAACAGAACAGCATCTAAATAAACACCTTTCAACATCTTCATACATGGAGTCCGCTGAATATAAAATCTAAAAATCGGTGATAAAGCTGGGCATTTGTTCTTTTAAATCAATAAATTAAAAGTGTCAGTGTAAACTGAAGGGTAGCAAGACTGTAAGCACCCCTCTACACGATATGGCAGTAGATCTTGTAATTGGTATTAATTAACACATCAAAATAACTCCCTGATCTGGCAAGCCTGTACATGCCAAACTCCCCAAGCTGTACGATCACGGGAGAAACTGCAGTCGTATAACCTTAGCAACACGCCCGGGCTGCACAGTACAGGTGATAAATGAACAAACAGAACATCTACCATTTACACACAATGCATGTGTACACACATGAATACATACAGCATTCACTTATCAGCTAGTTCCTCTGCTCTAGCTCCAAAGAGAGCCTAGCCAGCTTGAATGCTTATCTGATGCAACAATGGGTGACCAACAGCGACTGAACCGAGGCAGCGCTGCTGAGACAGTGAAGACAGAATCTAGCATTATCACAGAGTCAAGCTCGCAGGGATGCTAGCTCTTAATGTGGCAGGAGTCCAGCTCCCGATCATGTGTGTAGAGACAGGCTGGGGCGTTGTTTTGGGCTTACATAGTTTCTTTATCACCCTCCACTCAGCCGACTGCTGATCTAGAGCAGACACAGACAGACACAGCCTGAAAAACTCTTAAACACGACAGTAGATTGCATCGATATTAAATTACACTGGCACTGCAAACACTGTCATTAAAATACACTTAACATTGCAAAATACTGACAAACACAAACTTATCGTGAGTTACCTTAGATATAAAATAAATAAAGAAGTGAAATAGAACATTGAATCTTGTTCCTAAAGAAACAAATGCACCATTACACTGTTAAAGTATCGTTTACACATACTAAATAAAATGTATTTCGGACCCTTTTGTCATTGAACTGAATATCATCAGCTTTCGTTCTGTGAACTATTACAGAAGTTACACTATTACAGTATTACAGAAGACAGCACCTACTTGCACACTTGCAGATTTGGTCCTGCAAGGCAGGGCTGCATAGTTTCCTCAGTTTCCTTTCTGCCTTCCAGCTTCCTCTTTCAAAGCACTTTGCATTTGATCTGCAGTGTGCAGTTTCTCAGCACCTCAGTAAAGTTCTCCTAACTCAAGCCCACATGCTTCTCTTTCTGCTCATTTCAGCACAGCCACTGCCCAGCATTTCTTTTGCTTTAAATCACAACACAGGAAGTGCTCCCCCAGCCAATCAGAGGCACTGCTCTTAACTGAAACAATAACCTCTGGAAAGGCTGGGCCTCTTGAGCAAACCCTGGCTTGTCTGAATCATGCCGTCAGATTCCTTAAGGGGGGGCATGCCTAAGTTCTTAAAGGAGCCACACCCTATTTTTTTAATGGCTTTCGAGCTGTTTTTTCAAACCATATCTTGTCTTAGAAAAAAAAAAAATCAAAAAAGCTGCTGTAGCATTATTATTATTATTTATTTCTTAGCAGACGCCCTTATCCAGGGCGACTTACAATTGTTACAAGATATCACATTATTTTTACATACAATTACCCATTTATACAGTTGGGTTTTCACTGGAGCAATCTAGGTAAAGTATGTTGCTCAAGGGTACAGCAGCAGTGTCCCCTACCAGGGATTGAACCCACAACCCTCTGGTCAAGAGTCCAGAGCCCTAACCACTACTCCACACTGTCTGCTGGTTAGATAACAGGGTAATGCAAATGCTGCAAACTAGCTCTACCTCCGCTACGCTCCCCTGCCTCCAGAGCCCGCTCCTTCTCCACCCTTGCTCAGCAGTGGTGGAATGACCTTCCTACAGATGTCAGGACTGCCCAGTCCCTGACCACATTCCAGCGCCTCCTTAAGACTCACCTCTTCAAACAGCACCTGTAGAACTCCTCTGTTTGTATCCTGGGACACTATCACCCTTCATGTAAATGTGCTTTATTTTGCTCTTATCTGCCCCCTATTTTACTGCATTTAATCCTGTACTTCAGAATACTGTAATCTGCCAAGTGTTTAACCTGTAGTACTTTGTATTTAATCACATCCTGATGTAACTATCACTATTTAATCATATCCTGATGTAACTATCACTATTATCTGCTGTATTATTGAATTGTGGTTTGTCACACTTGTACTTTGCTTGAACAAAAGTTATTGTATTTCTTGCTCTTATTGTATTACTTGTATTGTAACACTTGAAATGTATTTGCTTACGATTGTAAGTCGCCCTGGATAAGGGCGTCTGCTAAGAAATAAATAATAATAATAATAATAATAATAATAATAATAATAATAATAATACATTCATCATGCCTGTCAACTTTTGAAAATACAAAAACGGGAGTGGGGGGGGTCCTAAACCCTGCTATGTACAGACAGGATATTGCAGTAATCACACACCAGCCATGAATTTTGTAGACATTAATGGTTTGCTGACATAAGGGGGGTTTTAACAGTAGAATACGGGAGAAAATCTGTCCCGGGAGATGTCCGGGAGAAGGGTCCAAAATACCGGAGACTCCCGGTGAATACAGGTCTGCATTCATTCTGGCATAGTGTTATTTATAAAGCCATTGCTTTAGTGGGTTGGTATTATTATTCTTCTACCATTAACAATAATCGTGGAATACATACAATCCCAATTCCTATTTCCTTACTTTTTGCAAACTCCACTTGTCTTATAACTTGGGTATTGCTATAAAACACTGACAGTGAATTTTACCAGTCCTCCAACACACTTTCTGTATTTTAACACAGGAAATAACATGATGGAAATGTTGCAAGAGTTTAAGAAAAAGCAGACCAAGGTACTGTTCTCTGCAAAACCATCTTATCAAAGCATTCACTGAGTGGGCTATTATAAGCAGGTTATCTGAAGAGGGTAAGTCATTCTGAAAAGACACAAGGCCAGTCTGCATTCTTAATGTGTGATATCAGTCCTGCTCCCCCTAAAGCAGTTCACGTGCTGGGAAGGTCTGCAGTCCAGTCTGATTTCGTTTTTCTTTAACGCTACATATTCCTTGATTCTGCACTGTGATATCCACTGTTTAAAAAAAGTCTAGATAGAGAAAAGTCTAGATAGATTGACAATACAATTAGGGACACTGCCATCAACACCACTGTATTCCATTTGTTAAACATCACAAATGCAACACCCCTGCTGGTAGGATTGTTAAGGTAGCTATAAATGGAAGACCTTTGAGTCAAATTTATCAATCAGCATTATGCAGTACAATGCACTGTCAACATGGCTCAACTGTTTGCAAATTACCCAAACCAGGAAACAAAACTGCCTGTTTAACTGTTTTGTCAATCCAATGGCTTGTTCCCCAAAGAACAAACTGGAAACTTTGGAACGTGTACCGTACATTCTAGAGACTAGCCCAGCTCCACAGGTTCCTGGATCTACCTTGACCTTGGCCACACCCTGCTCCAGCTCACTGATCCCATGCAAGAGCACTCACATGTCTGGGGTTGTTGGGGTCCATGGAGTCCAGCGCCCTCTGCAACTCATCCAGTTCCCCCTGCTTCCTGCTCATCTCTGCCCTCTGCCGCTCCATCTGCCGCTCCAGCTCCTGGGCCTCCTGCCTCAGCTGGTTCAGCAGCTGGATCTTCCTGCGCAGCTGCTGTCGGAGCTGCTCCTTCTCCGCCTCCGAGATCTAGGCACAAGGAAAAACGCAAGCGAAACAGGGTTTCGAGACAGGCTGGTACACGCTTAATAAAACCGCTCTGTGTAGATGAAATGCAATGACACTGGGCCCCGTCTTACCCGTTTTTGGGACACCGCCTCTTCCAGCTGCTTCAGCTCGGACGTTGCTCTGAGGATCTGCTGCTCTGCGTTGCCGATCTCTCTCTGGAGCTGCTTCAAACGCTCTTCAGCTGTCGAAACGCGCGTTATTACTTACAACAAAAATATACAGATAACCAAACAATCTCCTATGGATGGATGCTATACTAAAATCTAGGCTTGAAATGATCACACGTGCACCGTTATTACATAACAGGGTGAAAATACCAAAAAAAAAAAAAAACACACACACACAACTGACCATGAACAAAAGGTTGATAAGTTAACTAGTCATTATGCTATACAGGAAGTTTTTTTTTTCCCCTTTACGAGCTACTACAATAGTATTTTCCACCCAAGCTGAGCTTCTGAGTTTCCGTTACCGGATTGCTGTACAAGCAGGGTTTCCTGAAGCACGGAGTTGTCCTCCCCTGCCGGGTCCATCTCCACACGTCCGCCTCTCGCCTGCTGCTTGCCCTCGGGAAGGAAGCTCTCCACAGCGTACGCGTTCCTCTTGTACCTCGCCTTCCCAATGTAGGGGCTCTCACCTGGGGAGTTCTCCAACTCCAAGTCCTGCAACAAGGCAAGGTGTAAAACAGCTTGATAAAAAAAACATGTGGCGATACACACTGTACCCCAATCTACTGTGAAGCATATTGGGGTAGGATCTATTCTGATCTAAATACTGCCACTGTTCAAATAATGACTAGAGGCCATGGTTATTAAAACACTCAACAGTGCATGTAAAGAGACTAATTTAGTTAATTTGTAAATATATGAATGAATCATAATTTAAATCAATGAATGACAGCAGTTTTTAGATCGACTGCTGTTTTGATCACTTGAATAGTCCTCATTATGTGATAACATTAGAATAAGCAGAGAGTACGATGCTTGCACGTTACCTCATTTGGGTAAAAAGCCAGTGGCTCGAACTTTGCATCAATTTTATAAAAAGCCAGCTCTTGCTCCAGTTCGTACTGCTTTTGGCAGGCTCGGGTCAGCTCAGCGGTCTTCTGTTTCAGCTGTTGGTTAAGATAACAATACAAGAAAAATCAGACAATTCAGCATGCTTGCAGCACTGAAAACAAAAACAACAAATTCAAAAACGATCTGAACTCCTCGGCACACTGATAACAGAATACAGTGCCTTTACATCACAAGGATTTATCGTTTTTAGTAAATGTAGTTTTTAGCACACATAGCAAAAAAACAAAAAATCACTAACAACATTTGGACACCAGGTGGGGTTATGCATGTCAAAAATCAAGCCAAAACACCTTCAAGGGAAAATAATTTTAACAAAACATGTAAATTGAGAAGTCCTGCAGACAACAACTGTTGTGGCAGGAAAATACTTCAATACCCATCCCTGCTGTAACCCCAAAACTACTGATGGTTACCCTCCACCCCCCCATCCACCCCCATCATCATCACTGCAACCAAAATTAAGAAACTCTCATCCCATCGGAGTTTGGATTCAAGCTCATTTACTGTACTAGGATATTCAAACACACAGGCACAGCAACATGCTTCCACACTGAAAGATCTTCCACACAGTACATCGTGCTCCTACCATGAAACAAACCTCTCTTTAACAGTTCCATCCTAAAAGGACATCAAATTATTAAACACAAAATTACAACTCCGGCTAAAATTAGACAACAGACGAGACAAGTTCAGCGAGTTGGGACTAGATGGAAATCGGAGTACCTGACAGACAGCATGTAGCACGCATCCAGGCAATGAATGCAAAAACTGGAGACGAGAGGCAAAAGAAAAAGGGATAAAGAAAAGATGAAGAAGAAGAAGAAGGAAAATTAACTATAGCAAAAACCTCAAACCAAGTCATGCAGGGGTGTATTAACATGCGGTCTCAAAGTCTAAGGTATCAAAACAACCAGGTTGAAGACTATAACACAAGCACACGATACAGCATCATGTGCTATAACTCAGCCTTACCAAACTGAAAAAGAGAGAAGATCCTTCTACAGGTAACTGACATTTTATCAGCTGCTAAATTACATACATTACAAACCCTTTTTCGATTTTACAGTAAAATACTGCATATGGCTCTTTCAAACACAAACCCTGTATCCACATTACTCTGAACACTGGCTCACAAACTGTCATGCGGGTTGGGGGTACAGCCTGTTACAGAAACTAATAGATAAAGCTGAAAATGCATTGCAATCAGAAACATATAGGCTACTACCTGTATTGAGAAACAAAGGGTTTGGCGGGCAGGGAGCAACACATAACCAAGATACCAGCTAAAAGGAGGGAGAGATCGGGAGAGATCGGGGAGGGACAGGAGAGGGAGGCAGGGGGAGAGAAAAGCAAACACAGGCTGTCAGCACAACAGAAATCAGAAGCGCTTTGTCAGCGTGCGTAGGCAATACAAAACCGCAAAAAAAAAACCCAAAAAAAAGCCACTTCAATGCAAAACCCACAGCATGCAAAATAATGCTAAATACCAGTACAATTTTCCAGAACATTTCAAATCGACAGCCCAAGACATTCCTGTGGTGTACTTCAAATTGAATCTTAAAAACTGAGAATAATTTGGTTACAACAACATGACATTTCATTTATCTTTGTATAAAAAAATAAAATGTAAAAAAAAACAAAAAAACAAACGGGTACAGTGGTTGATTCCCCACTTAACCACAAATGCGTGTTTACAGCAGGAACATGCATGCCAGATGAACTTTGCACAGTATTATAAGTGCAGCCTAGCACTCATGAGTTACTTTACAAGCCAGGGTTTCTGTAACAGTGCAGTGTAATAAGAAGTGGCGCCCCCACCAGCTGGTTCTTGGTGTCCAGCTCTCTCCCCAGCTCCTGGTGGCTGTGTTTCTGCTCCTGAGTCTCCTGCTGCAGGGACTTGTTGAGTTCCTCTTGCTGGCCTAGCTCCTCTAGGGCCATGGCCTGCTCTTCCTTCAGGTCCTCAATCTCCCGGACCCTCTTCTCCAGCTCCTGCTCCAGCCGCTCCACCACCTCTGCAAACAGAAATAAATCCATCCATCCATTAACCACGCTGCTCTCCCTCCAAAACTGCATGCACAGCAAAGGGGAGATCTCTGCCTGCTTTTTTGTAACCAGATCATAAGTACAGTTAATGTGACACCAGCTTATGAAAATAGCAAGTGGAGTCCTGTATGGGAGATTAAGGTTCAGGTTTGATATATTATTCAATGTCAGGACGGAGGTCCTCATGAGCACAGCCCATAGGGCAGATGAAGAAATGCTCCGATTAAGGCTGGTCTTGAGCCTCACCCAAATGGAAGCGCTCGTGCGCCTGCTGCCTCTCCTGGTCTGTGATCGGCTGCCCGTCCAGGCGCTCCAACGAACGGAGGTGGAAGACGACGAAGGCTCTGTAATGAGGTAGGTTGGCTATGGGGTTCTCAGCCACAGCCAGCGTGGTGAGATCCTTCAGCGGCTTCAGCCTGGCGATATCCTGGAGCTGGGGCAACAAACACATACAAACGAATGGTTGATCTTCAGGGCTCATCTCTCATTTGTATTGTATTTAAATGGAATTAACTAGGATAGGGCATCTCAAGTTAAAGGTACCAAGATGGTTTGACTCTTTGTTCAGTTTGCACACAAAAAAAAACAAAAAAACAACATCATTTAACATTGAAAACTAGGACTGTAACTAACAAAAGACAACAGTCGTGCAAACTTTGCGTTAGACCAAAAGCTTAGTAAATCTAGTCCCTTCAAAAAGAATCAACACCCAAGGATGAAATTATATATATATATATATACACACACACACACACACACATTTCTCTGTTAAGCCTAACATGCAGTGTTATTGCACACACATAGACTCTCAGGGCTCCTTACTTACTGAAGATATTCTGTTCTGTTTGAGGTTTAAGTTACGTATTGCTCGCAGCTTCTTCCCAACCCATGCTGGCACGTGTTCGATGTCGTTTCCTGCTAGATTCAGGTAGGTAAGGCTTGACATGTGCTCCAGACCTTCAATTTTACTGAAATGCAGGGAAAACAGTCACTGCATGTACTGCAGCACAGTGGGCCCCTTGAATTATTACTATTATTTATTTTATTGATTTATTTTTTTGAAACGCAAGTTCCATTGGCTCCAGTTCGGTACCTGATTTTGTTGTGGGCCAGGTGCAGCTCCTGCAGCCTGTGCTGTTTATCCAGTTTCTCAATCTTCTCAATCAGGTTGTTACTCAGGTGCAGGACCTGCAGCCTCTCGCACTTTTCAAAGTTTTCAATAAACTAAAAAAGAAACGGAATGCGTTTTTATTTTTTTAAATTTAGATAGGAAAATCTAAAGAAAAGGAACAAACTATTATTCTGTCATGTAAAAAAAAAAAAAGAAAATATCTACCGGCAGTACAGCGGCTTACCTTGAACTTCTTCCCCCCACCTTTGGCTAGAGAAAGATTTACAGACTGCACCAAGGCTAAGTTGTCCTGCTTGGTTAGTTTCTTAATCAGATCCTCCGTGATGTACCGGACACCAGGACTCGGGCCTGCTCCTGTAACAAAACAAAACAAAACAAAACAAAAACAGAGTCACGTATGTGTTATAGAACTACAACATGCTATTAACATATTTGATATTTAAAGGCTTTCGTGAAGTCATGTTTCTTTTTATAAACGTTTTCTCAACGCATATATTGTAATAATTTGAAGGCTTTTGTAAAAAGCGTGCATATTTTTTTTGCTCTTGCGTTTTAATAACAAAGTGTTTTCAATGCGTTCATTCCTGTCTGATGCTCCATAAGAGAAATGGTTGCAGCTTTAGAAATGATTGAGTCCCTTATTCCAAACATGGGTAGATCCAAGTCACCATTACCATGCACAGCATCAAGCACAAGCAAAAAAAAAAAATCCATTGCTTTCTGATGACCCGACAAAGCAACCCGTTAGTTCAGCTGCAGGGGGTCTTACCTGTCTTAATAACATTACCTTTACTCCTCTGCAGCTCGGCGACTCCTCCATCCTCACTGTCCTCCGTCACGTCCAGCGGCTGGCTGCTGCTCTGCCCCAGGACCCTGGGGAAGGTGCCTGGGGTTTGGGGGCGGCTGGAAGGGGAGGGGGACCTGGTCCTGGGGTCAGACAGAGGGGACCCCGGACTCAGATTACGAGGCCTGGTGAACATACCCCTGCCCGGTGTGGTTTTGTGCTGCACTGCCTTTTTCATACTGCCCGCAGCAACTTCTTCAGTGAAGCATTTGGTAAAATGAATGCTGCATGACAAAATAAGTAAAACGGTTAAAACGACTTCACATCGAGGTTCTTGTTTTTCCTCTGGCTGTGCCATAGATATGGAGCAAACTGAATAGTCAAAAATAAATAAAAAAGACAGTAAAATGTTATGGGTAGCTAGCTAACAGAACTAACCACAGACAAGATGCAAACGACTCTATCTAAGAAGTAAAAGAAACGGACAACCGTTGTAACGTTCCCAGCAATTATATACTCCCGGATCCCAGAAGCTTGATGGAGCACCTTATTTACAATATCTCTATCACATCAAGACGGATCTCTGTCCTTGTCTGCGGTTACTGTAAATGCAATCTGGACTGCGGTGATTCGTTACCCTTTCCCTCGTGTTTATCAAAAGAACATCTAAACATACTAATATACTGTACTAATAATAATATCGCTCAACCAAAAACACCATTCAAGTTCAACTGTCAAATTAACTCGTGTATTTATCCCATAGGATTAAACAGAACAATAATATTAATAATACCCTAAACGTGAAACCGATATCTACCGTATAAACATACACGTGGTTAAAAATGCTTTTATATCCTAGTTAACACGTTTAATGAATTACTAATGAATTACTAGTAAACCAATGGTTACAGTAACACTATCAAATCAGAGAGTGAAACATTAATTCATTCCATTAAAATCATGCTATGCGGTAAATCAAATCGCACGATAATTAACGATTAACACATGAAGGCTGTACAGTACTTACAGAAGATTTGAAAAGAATTAAAAGCCGCCAGAGGCGTCCACCTGCAAAGGAATTTGGTTATGTTCGTTACCATAGCAACCCCCCTCTCCTTTGACCGACAACCAGTCAATATTAACTAACTGAAGGCAATTAAGACTAAACCACAACACGGAGACTCTTCAGCTGTGCGAAATCGTCCGTTGCAGCGGTTTCTAAATTCTCTACAAACTGTTTTTCGTAACAATTTTGAATTGCCGCTATAAAAAAAGGAAGTTCACACAACCGCAACAGAAAGCGCAGCCATCTTTTTTCACTTCAAAGCGCGTCCCCGCGACTTACCCCCTCCCCCGACGTGCGCGCGTCTCCGCGACGTACCCCTACCCCGCTCCCCCGACGTGCGCGCGTCTCAACGGAACTTCGCGCCCACAGAGTGCAGGTTTGGCGCTTGAAGATGCTGCAGCTACTGCTGGTTGCGAGGAGTTGGGATATATCAGCAATATAAACAAGACCAGTAAAAAAGATTACAAAAAAATCCTGAGCTAAGTTTTATAAAAGTGTGTTTACCTTAGTAAAAGTATGTGAAAGCATGTTAAAACATAAGTAAGCTTATTTAAAAAAAAACAAAAAAAAAAAACATTTCAAACCAAGGTAAACTATGGTAATTGAATTGCGTTGTACTTACAGTGCACATAACCGTGGCAAACTTGTATGAGGTCAATAGTACCAGTTTAGAATTATTACCCTCTTGCAAGATGTATTCTGATATTTGGCACTATTTTAAAGCAAGTGGTTGCTTGCTCCCATTTTTTTAAAACCTTAATAGTTTACTGAGGTAAAAGCATAGCAAAGCAAACTAAACTAGAATAAATAAAAACCTGGGTAAAGCATAGCTAAGCTTTAATCTTGCCAGTTCTGTAACAGTTTGTTTCATTTTTAAAATAAAGGCTGCAATTAGTCTAGTGGTAAACGTTTGATAAATCCAGCCCATGTTCTATAAACGTTTTGCTATGTGACTCTTCACCCAGCCCCTCTAAGCTATCCTGTCCTTGTCTCTGTTGACTGACCCTTCCCGTAAATCCACTGTGTACTTTAATGACATCGTCTTTTATTTCGCTTTACGCAATAGCACTCCTGACTAGAGGTCATTAACGTCAGGTAGTTGACCGCGCCGCAGAGACAAGCCCATTATTCCCCGATTTCATCAACCGTGCCTTTACTGCAACTTTAATAGTCTTTAAAATTCAGATTCATATACAGTTTCTTTAAATTTCTCATTGCTGATACTTTTTAAAAAGCTAGACATTATATCTTAATTGTTTCACTCTCAACTACCGTGTGGCTATGCTTTCTAAAGGACCTTTCTAATTGGTGGATGAAAGTTTAAATTCTACTCAAGGCATACAGACTGCCGCTGTTGTGACTTGGTACGCAGTTGGGTGACTCACAATTAATAACACGTATACCATCTGCATTTTAATTTATGGTGTGTTTAATATCCTATAACATGCGTGTTCTGTATGATTCAATAGTGTTGCTTCAGCATAGATCATTATTATCTGTGCTTAGTAACTACTCCAGCTAAACGTTGCTTCTGAAAAGACTCCTTCTACGCTGTCTGTTGGGAAGTGAGGTGGGGACGAGCGGGCATCATGTTACGCACTGGAGCCCGCACAACGCTGAGGGAGTCTTATCAGAAGCAGTTTATGCTAGTATAGTCATTAAGGACGGTAGGTAATGCATTGAAACTGTGTGAAGCGTTTGATAAGATGCTCCTCTGAAGCTGAACACACAATTCAATAGATCTATTTTTTTTAATCCATAGTTGTCTGTATTGCTGTCCATTTGAAGGTTGTGTGGGGTCAGTGGTGATATTAACTGGAAGTACACAATGAAGGCCATGTCAACAAACACGCCAGGTTTTAACTGGATTCTGGAGAGCCCGTGCAGTTCCAGTAAACGCTTCAGTCCCATACAGCCTGCGTCTGACCAGCAATGAAGCTTTTGGGTATTCTTAGTCTTTTACTGTACTGGAGGGGGACCAATGCCCAAGAAAAAACGTAAGTATGCCTATTGGCGAATTTATTTGTTTTATTTTCTTTTTACTGCCTAGAGATACTTGTTAAATAATAATAAAAAAATGATTATACTTTTACAAAATGAGAGAGAGAGAGAGAGAGAGAGAGAGAGAGAGAGAGCGCACATGAAGCTGGTCAGTAAGGCTCGTCACATGCTCCATAGTGTCCCGAATTAAAAGTATGTGCAGTTGTATTAAGTATCTAGCATCCGCGCTGCATAATAAAAACCAGCTCTCAGTTCACAAACAGTCTACGAATCTTCATCTCCCTCTCTGTGACTTACACCTTGTCTACTCCCATAGTAAAAGCACAGCAAAGTATTGTAGCGTCCCTCGATTCCCGCAGGCAGGCGCATCACACAGAGCGAGAAAAACCGCACACAGGCGGAGGGCGGATCTCACACTGAAGCATAGCGCCGATACCGCTGTACAAAAGATACGGCTCCTTTGCAAGGAGCGTATATCGGGTTTATGTCTCTGTGTGTGATTACGTCACCTACCAGCCCTACTGCGCCTTCCCCCGTGCACGCTACAGTATAATGAAGCACAGTGGAATCATGGTAAAGCGCAGGTAAGCACTGTAAAGCCCAGAGAGGCATGGTAAAGCATATTAAAAAACATGGTAAACGATGATAAATCCATATGTTATAAGTCCATGGAGTGCATGGGAAACCTGCAAAATTACCATGCAAAAATACCATGGCAATTTTTTTATAAGGGTATAAATACCAGTACATTTTGACATGAATAAGAAAAGTTACCGAATGCGTAGTTTATTGTGTGTTGGCGCACTATGTTACCCTATCATTTTCTGAAAGTTTGTAAACTGAATATTCACCCACCCACGTGGCAGGTACCTCATCACGGCCCCCAGAATCCTGCGCGTGGACGCCTCGGAGCGGGTGGTGGTCCAGCTGTTCGGGTACAAGAGCGAGTCCAAGTTAACTCTGTCCATCAAGAGCTACCCGGACAAGAAGAAGACCTTCGCCACAGACACGGTGACGCTCAACGCAGCCAACCGCTACCAGAACTCCGCCACACTCAAGGTACCTGTCCAGGGTCACCTGGCGTCCTCTGAGGCCAGCAGGACCCCCTGCTGTAGGTTTGAATTATATACAAAAGCCTGTCTGTCTGTTTCTATCATTGCTTCTCGATAGCTGCTGCCCCAAGACTTTCCCAAAGACGACGCCCTGAGATCCTTTGTGTACCTGGAGGCGCTGTCAAGTGACCTCAACAAGGTGGAGATGCTGACTGTGTCTCACCAGAATGGATTCCTCTTCATTCAGACAGACAAGCCCTTTTACACCCCTGAGCAGTCTGGTAGGACATTCACATACACTTCATCAATCAATCAATCAATCTGCCAATCAATCAATCTGTCAATCAATCCATCAATCAATCTAGCTATCTATCTATCCATCTGTCTATCTACCTGCCTACCCATCTATCAGTCTATCTATCTATCTATCTATCCATCTATCTACCTGTCTACCCATCTATCCATCTATCTACCTGTCTACCCATCTATCAGTCTATCTATCTATCTATCTACCTGTCTACCCATCTATCAATCTATCAAGCTATCTGTTTGTCTGTCTGTCTGTCTGTATCTATCTATATGTCTATATCTGTCTGTCTGTCTGTCTGTCTGTCTCTATCAATCTGTTTATCTATATCTATCTGTCTGTCTATCTGTTCGTTGTACAATGGCCGCGTCCTGTATTGATTTATTTATCTGTATTTGCTTGCCTTCCGTTTCCAGTGAAAATCCGAATCTTCTCTCTGAATGAAGAACTGAGGCCGGCACACAGACCCATTACTGTCACGTTCATGGTGTGTATGCGCTAGCGGCGCCTTTATCTGTTGGTGGTGTGAGCTCAAATGACCAAGAGAAGACTGGCTGTGTTCTTTAAGCTGACCTGGGTTCCGTAGCCCAGCTCAGGCAGGGTTTCAGGAGAGCTGGGGGAAGATTAGATTCATTATTTTTGGTCGCTGTTTATTATCAATTTTATAACAGTACCAGTACTTAGGGCTTTACAATTAAATCATATTCCACATTGAATCCCAATGTTGTTTGTTTGTTTTTGTCCAGGATCCAGATGCAGTGAAAGTGGACATAGTGGAAGAAAAAGATGTTACTGGGATCATATCCCTGCCGGATTTTAAGATCCCTCTCAAGCCTAAGTAAGATGGAAAAAGAAAAATCTCCAATTAAGATCCATTTCCCAAGCTTTTTGTCAGTACCTTTCCCAGCAGCTCGGCGTGACAGTGTTATGTTGATTTGTGAAATTATTCAAGGGCTGTGCCACTCCGCTTTACTGTGTCCGACGCAAAAGAGTGCTGGGGGACTCTTAATATCTGCGCGCCAACATGGAGGAGAGGGGACACTTTATAGCGTTGCACTATCAGAGACCTGGAAGCTGAATTCATATTTTTTGACGCAGCTTTTCGTTGGATGAGAATCTCGCCTCTCCTGTTTTCTCTTCTAGGTACGGAGTCTGGAAAATCGATGCCACCTATACCAGTGACTTCACCACCTCTGCTACTGCGGAATTCGAAGTCAAAGAATATGGTACCTTTACAATGAGAACTGTGATACTAACCACGGAAAACGTAATCCTTTCTGTTTATTTGTTTTAACTGGATCCCCAATTAACCCTTTCATGCACGGCGACGTCATATAGGGACGGACACAAACAAAATCTTCTAGTCTTTATAGGGGGGACATGTGGAAGAGGCAAATATGCATGATCACCTCATTTTTTCAGTTTTTTTCTCTGTTGAACAAAAGTCAATGAAAAATATATTTAGTCCAAAACTACTTTTTTCAGCAATTTTGTATATTTCATGCATGAAATAGTTCAATTTTCCCAATACCTTATAAAGTGTTTAGGGTACATAACCTTTCAATATCTAAGGTTGACTGTGGAAAATGTGCCTCTTCAGTTTATCATACTTTACAGCACTGTTTTGTAAACGTTATCAATAAGTATTAAATGTAAGCGCAGTGTACCATAGTATCTAGTTTTGAATCAAGTGCGAAGGCAAAGGCACATTTTCAAAGCAAATAAAATGCTTCTCGCTCTGTAAAAACGACTACAGTTAGAAAGTTCAGAACAGCGTCCTGTATCCTCAGCAGTAAGTGTGGTCCCGCTCTCAGTCCTAACCAGCGTGTTTCCATTCTCTGCAGCTCTGCCCAGCTTCTCTGTTACAATCCAGCCGCAATCCAGCTTTATCTGCTATGAGCAGTTTGAAAACTTCAAATTCACAGTCCAGTCCAGGTGAGTGGGCACACAGGCGCGCCAAAACAAAACAGACAGACAGATGGTGATTTTGATCATTTTCCAAAGTGCGTCTGCAGGGCTGGCCTTTGTTCTCTGAAGGCCGGCAGCTGTGGGATACAGGTGAGCTGTCCTGTTTGTGGGATCGGAGGACGCCCACTGCCCTTCAGCTCTCCTGAGATTTTGTATCGAAGGTTGCCGTGACGAGAGAACACAGAAAGAGACGGGTTAAATAATTGGGCACGCCAAAAAAAAAAAATACATTCGGTCTTTTGAAAGTACGATATTACACCGTAGCAGAATGATGAGCCCTCAACTTATTTATAATATAAATCCCAGCATCAAAAAAGACTTACCCTTGTGTACCGTTGTTACTCTGGCAGCTACTTCCATGAAGCACCGATGTCCGTGTTTATCCGCTATGGGATTATTAAAGGGAAAACTACCAACATGATACCACAGGCAGTGCAGCATGTACTGGTAAGAGGACACACACAGAACATGCATCCCTTAGGTCTGATACATTGCCTCCTAACAGGGATGGAAATAAGACTCCTTTTGCATAGCAGTTTCACCCGACCCAGGTTTTGCGACAAACTCGACTAGCCCCAGTGTACAGGTAACAAGCTCAGGTGCGTCTTATTAAACTCCTAGTAAAACCAGGAGTCGATCAAACTGCAATGCAATGGGAGTCTTATTTCCATCCCTGCATAGAGTGGGCAGGCTTTGTGGATTTTATTTACCGTTATGTCAAACTTGTCCCACTTTTAAGGCACACCTTTTAAGTGTATATCTTTTTAGCTAATTAACATATTTTTTAAAAGGTTTTATTAGCAGTTATTTAAAATAACTTCTTTTTTTTTTAATAATAAAATAGGTCGTTAGCCAGCTTGGGAGTTATCAAGTCGGGCATACAATTGAAATTGGTTTGCATTGATTCCATCGAAAACCAGATTGAGTTTGGCATGAAAAAAAATCTTGTAACACAAAAGGTAGTAAGTGTATCTCCTCCTGTGCCTCTCCAGATGGAGCAGGGGAAGGTGGAAGTGGTCTTTAACACAAAGACAGCCCTGGCTACTCTACCCGCTCTGAAGATCAGCAGCCTGGAGGACCTGGATGGGAGCTTCCTTTACATTGCAGTCGCTGTGCTCGAATCTACCGGTAAAAACACACCGAATCCCAAATCCACGCAGAGATTAAGCAAATTGAAACTGTTAAAACAATTTGGGGATATCTCACACATTTTATTTGGTTGATTGAGCGTGGGGGGAATGAACGCTGGGTGAAGCTGTATCAAGGCTTAACTGATAATGAATCAACAAGGTCAATTCCCTGATGAAAATCACAGCAACTGCTGTTGAACTGGTGACCAGTTAAGAGCTGGGAACTACAATCCCAAAACAGCAAATATATTCAATTAGCAGATTACAACAGACATTGAGTTCAGCAAGTTGACTTTGGAACTTTTCAGTAAAGGGGTTTTTAATGGACCTTTTTTCTCATGGGTCAGTTGTGTCGGCAGCTCTTCAACCAGTACTGAGTCTCCTGAACCAGCATAACCAGCAAAGTACCAGTTAAACAGTGCTGGACTTTCCCTCAGGGTTATCATGAATCAGAACCTGGCAGAGGGCTTCGCTCCAATCAGGAATGGTGGCTTGAAACCTGGTTCCAGTAGAGCTAGTGTGAGGCAACTTCGCTGTATCAAACCTCAAGTCTCCCCTGGTGTGCCGTGCAGTGGCCTGAAACCTACAGTCTCCTGAAACCAAGTTCCAAGCTATAAAGTGGCTTTGTGTTGCCTCAGCTTTCAACCCATGTTCAAATAAGTATCTGCAAACCTTTGGCTATGCACATGGCTGTGTCGTGACAGTTCTAAACAGGCAGCTCAGCTGAGGCAGAGCACTGAGCCACACTCCCTACATGCAGTATACTGATGAGCAAACCCATAGCTCCCCTTGCTGTGTGTTCCTAGACGGGATCTCCGAGGAGGGCGAGCTGGACAGCGTGAAGTTCGTCATCTCTCCGTACTCAATCAACATGGTGGCGACCCCCTTGTTTATGAAGCCCGGACTGCCCTACTATCTGAGGGTAAGTGAGCTGGCTGCCATCTGAACCACTGAGTGGGTGATGTACAGCAGGCAGCAATCTCACTGAAATATCCAGCGGGATACAGAAGTCCAAAAAAAACAAACAAACAAAAAAAAAACAGGTTAATTAATTATTAGACAAATGTTTGGACAAGCAGTGTTTGTCAGTGTAACTCCAAAGCAAGCACTCTGAACGTGGTAAAAAGCAATTGTACACTGTTGTTTTTTTTTTTTTTTTTAATGTGCTGTGGCTGTAAGCGTTGGAAGATGATTCCCCCTCTTTTATGTTTTGCACGGCTGTGGATTTTCATGACCTCACCCCTTCGCCACCCCTTCTCCTGTGTGTGTCCGGCAGGCTCAGGTGAAGGATCATCAGGGTAACTACATGGGGAAGGTCCCGGTCAGGTTGCGGGCATCTGCGTTCAGCGAAGGGCACGAGGAAACGCAGATCATCTCGGACGGCTCCACGGAGGGACTCCGCTTCACCAGCGTGCAGGACGGCACCGCGCTCTTCGTCATCAACATCCCCTCCACCGCCACCAAGATCGAGTTCACGGTCAGGAGCACCACAACTGCCAAACCCTGAGAAGCTCAATTTGCATGCATAGTGGCTTGAAACCTGGTTCCAGGAGACCGGGAGAGATCGGGTTTGAGGCAACTTTGCTGTATCGAGCTTGGCTGAAATGGAGCCACAAGTCTACCCTGGTATGCTGTGCAGTGACCTGAAACCTAGTCTCCTGAAACCAACTTCCACTCCACAAAGTGGCTTAGTGTTACAAGGTTCATTAGATGCATGTCAAGGCTGTGACATACTCCTCTATAGCATATCCTACATTTCCAAGGATATGCTTCGAGGGATATCCTCAGTCAGAAAAATAGGGTCCTTTCTTTACATACAGGTTACTGTTTTAAGATCTGTCGGATTATTTTAAAAAGTCACGATTGAATTCAGATGTATGAAACATTCATTGGTCTTATTTATACAGTAGAAACGTTTGCAGTTGGGGTGTGGGTTTCGGGGTGCGACGGGGTCCCAGTGAGAGGGTTTTAACATGGGCTCACGTGATTTCTAACTCAGCTGGAGACCGAAGACAGTAGCCTCCCTGAAGAGAACCGGGCTGTGCGTACATATGAGGCCGTGGCGTACAAATCACTCAGCAGCAGCTACCTCTACCTCGACTGGGCCTCCCAGCGCAAACAGCTGCACGTCGGGGAGTACGTCAGCATCAACATCTACTTCCCCAGCCCCTACAAAAATAAGGTCAAATTCTACAGCTACCAGGTAGGAGTACACATTGCATTAGCATTTCACAAACACTAACCTAAATGAATGCAATGACAAACTTGTGCAGTCGCTTGCAGTGTTTCTAACGGAGCGTTTTTTTTTTTTTTACAAAGTTTTATACAGTAGTTATCAAGATGAAAACCTCTGCAGAACAGGTAGCCGTTAGCAGCAATTTCAACACTACGGCTGGCTTTGTAGCCGCTATTGCACAGTGGTCCTGATGCATCACTGCCATGTGGTATTGCCGTGGCATAACATTGCAGCTGCTCTAACAGGGCAGAGGCTGGGCTCGGACCGGCGACCTGACACACCGCGAGCGAGCATCTCAACCTCAATGCAAAAAGGGCAGGGCTCCTCTGCATTCGTGGGTTCAGAGCTTTTAACCTCATCTCGTCTCAGGACAGGGAACAGGACAGAATCCGTGCCGGCAGCGTATCATGCAACACTGCCCTTTTTCAATGGGTATATTTTTAAGACCATGCTTGTCGTTCATTACTGTTCCTGCACTCGGGATGTTTAGCAGGTTTAACAAAGCCTGGTGAAGGACTGAGGGGTGTGCAGGGTAAGTCATACAAGCAGGCGGGCACCTTTCATACCACAGTGTCTCCAAGCGCTTTACATGTCGTTTAAAACAGCAAGAAGTGTGCATTTTTAAAAAATGACAAAGTAACAGATAAGTAATAATAATAAACTGGGTTCCCTTTACTATGTAATACTTTGTAATACTAACCCCTCAATTAAGGGAGACCAGCAATCTAAACCTGGGGGTGGGTGGGGGCTCTCACAGGTGTGGGGCTTCAGGTAGTCCCGTATTCCTGATGGGACCCATTTCTTTGTTTCCAGGTGATCTCCAAGGGCAAGATAGTGAAGTTTGACTCTATAAGTCGCATCGGAGAGTCCAACTCTCAGAACCTGAACTTCAGGGTGACCGGTGACATGGTGCCCTCGGCCCGCCTCCTGGTGTATTACATCATCACTGGGGAGGGCATGGCGGACCTAGTCGCTGACTCCATCTGGCTGGACGTTGTGGAGAAGTGTGTCAACAACCAGCAGGTGTGGCAGTTCTGCTGCGTATTTCACAAGGTCTCTTTACAGAAGACCCATTGAAATGTCAGATTACCAGGGTAAAGCTCCAATAGGCTTGGTTGTGAGATCGCAGGACGCCCGCTGAGCCTTCAGTTCTCCTGAGCTGTGTGGGGAATTGCTGTGGTGAAAGGGGGAAAAAAAAATAGACATTTTAAATCAGTGGGTAAAATATTTCGGCACTATAAAATAAAACAGCCTCAGCATTGCAAATCTTTTAATATCTACTAAAAGGAATGGTCGTTTTTAAAGTTAGGAATGCAATATACATCTTGTTCCAAAGGGCACAACAGGCAAAAAGCATGAAAAAAAAATAAATAAAGCTTGCCCATATTGTCTGTGCAGCCGCTGTCTGAAACGAGATCGTCAATGTTTTCCAGGTGAAACTGTCAAGTACAGAATCGGAGTACCAGCCAGGGAATCGGATGAGCTTGAAGGTCCAGGCAGAGCAGAACTCCTACGTGGCACTGTCCGCTGCTGACAGTGCCCTCCATGGGATCCGCAGCAAAAGCAAGGACTCCATGGCCAAGGCGAGTCCCAGACCAGGAGCGAGTGCTTCCAGGGCTCTGCGTCACGTCCTGCAGCAGCCCAGCAACACGATGATAGCCTGCAGATATGAGTCATTTCAAATGATTACACAGCACCTGTCCCTCATTGTAATACAGTGGTTTATAACGCAGAACTGGAATCAGAGCAGGGGGTATATAGAGCTGTATTGTACATGTAGCCAGTTTTTGGTAAAATAAGGGTGTAGGCTAATAGCTCAGAGATTTTTTTTTTTTACTGATCTTGTCTAGAAGCTAATGTATCTGGACCAGAACTAGGATTGTGTTCAGCTTACATTGTATACTGTAGTACAGGGGTGGCAAAACCTGGTCCTGGAGAGCCACAAACCTGGTCCTGGTATCTTTGGATCAATGACTAAAGACCTGAAAAAAAAAAGGTTAGTGTTGACCCAATTAAGAAAATAATTGGTTCAATTAAGTAATTGAGAAGTTGGGTGGAAGGAAGACCAGAAGCCCCTTCAGGGCTCTTCAGGACCAGGGCTCGCCCCCCCCCCCCCCGATCTAGTCGTTGGTGCGACAGCCCCAGGTGTTCCAGTTCTCTCACGTTGATTGGTGTGTGTGTGCGTGCGTTGATCTCAGGTGATGCGTGTTCTGGAACAAAGTGACCAGGGCTGTGGTGGAGGCGGGGGGGCTAACAATGAGGACGTGTTTCGCCTCGCCGGTCTCACCTTCATGACCAACGCCACCGCCAAGGCCCGGGACCCCAAAGGTACTCAACCAGGCCGATCGCAGGTGAAAGGGGGCCGCCCTGTTCCTTATACCACCTTAAAGTGTAATAAAACAGAATTGAAGAGTGGTAAAGCATAGGTAAGCACAGAGAGGCTATTCAGAAACATGGCCAACATACTGAACTATGGTAAAATGACTGTAACCTTTGAAACAGGCTCTTTTTTTTTATAAAAGCAGCAATATTTGTTCAAGTGAACCTATGAGAATGAACGTATGTAAGGCAACACTGTTTTCATTGCAGGGGAATTCTGCACAGACATCAACAGGCCGAAGCGATCAGTGAATCGCAACAAAAAAACCAAGACAGGCAAGTGACGAGAAATCAGCCCATGGAGTTTAGAGCAATGCAATCGAGGAGTTAGTGAAGGCAGTAGAACAAGCCATTTAAAAACAAAACAAAACGAACAGCTAATACCTCGAAGGAAACCAACTCCACAACTGTTATGGGCGAGAGACAGCAACTGAACTGAATAAATGCTCTGTGCTAGTTTCGAGGGCTCTGACAAATAAAGTAATAGCAGTTTTTTCTTTAACATAACGCAAGTCTGTTTCCCTGCAGGCGACACGAATGCAAACAACACCAGGACAGAACGATCATTGTATCTGAAAACAGAAATCCAGAGGAAAGGCAAGACAATAGAAACCAGAACCCTAAGTAGCGTAACACTATTGAAGACAACCTGTTAATAAAGAACACTCCATAGCCTGCCGGGGAGAAAGAGAAACGCTTACAAGCTGCCCTAAAAATAGCTAGAGTAAAGTTTAACAAAGCATGCTGAAAGCATGTTGAGGCATACTGTAGGCAACTACTGTAAAGCCCAGAAAGGTATGACAAGCTATGCCAACTTTTATAAATTTACCAACCATTGGGAAAGCATGGGAAACCTGCAAATTTTTTTAAAAAAATGCTCTACTTTTCTTATTTTCAAATCCATATTGCATTGCATGTGCAAACTGACAGAGAGATGGAAACAAGACTCCCCTTGCATAGCTGTTTGATCCATTCCGTGTTTTACTACGAGTTTAATAAGACACGCCTCAGCTTGTTACCTACACACTGTGGCTAATCAAGCTCGCTGTAAAACCTGGAATGGGTGGAACTGCTGTGAAATAGGAGTCTTATTCCCATCCCTGTGACTCCTCTTTCTCTGCCCAGTCTCCTACAAGGACCCCCGAGTGCAGCGTTGTTGCATGGACGGAGCCCGCAGTTATCCCATCAGGGAGTCCTGCGACAGCCGGGCTAAGAGAATTGAGACAGTGATGCAGTGCAAGAACGCCTTTAAAGTGTGTTGCGAGTTAGCCAACAAGCTGCGGGAAGAGTCCCACAGAGTATACGTCCTGGCGCGAATGGGTAAGCCCCCCCCCTTTATCTTATTCACGGTAAAAAATAACCAGAACCTAAAGAAGATCTTACGTGTTCTGGTAGGGTTAACGAAGCAGGAAAAAACCCAGCATTTCTGGTCATGCTGTAACTCTTAATTTATTAATTTTGTGTTCCGAAACATCTATAACGCTTGAATCTATCAACGGTGCTAAATTTAGAAATACTAAAATAAAATGAATCAATTCATTCGATTTTTTTTTTTTCGACTAGAAGAGAAGATCCTGGGTGTATAGAAAAAGAAATTCTTAAAAGAGCCTGTTTCTCTGTAAGGCCAGGGAGCTGGCAGTGATAAACTGTACCAGATAGTACTGGGGGTAACAAGGAGGGATTGTCACCAGCATCCCTTCTGGGTTGTGTTTCTGAATTCAGAGCTGGCCGCTATGTTTGGACTGGATAGCGCACAGGTCCGAAGTTACTTTCCTGAAACCTGGCTCTGGGAGGTCCATCAAATCAGGTAATAATCAGATTATTATTATTAATAGCAGCAGTAGTACAGCTAGGGCCAGAAGCTTTGCATCGCCCTATAGAATTCATTAATTGTGCTTCGTAAAGTCGAATGAAGCCTGCTGAATAATGTTAACACACTGAATTACACAACGCTTTGTAGTTTTTCCCCCCACATACTTTTGCATTTACAGCTGTACAAACCGAGTCTACAGCCTTGTGTCTGCCGCCTCATACTTCTTCTCTAACCTCCTGACAGTTCAAGCTCAGGAACGAAGACGCTCTCTACAGTCTTGCCTAACTCTTTGACAACCTGGGAAATGAAGGCTGTTGCAGTTTCAAACAACGGTAAAAACTAAGCTGTGTCGTAATTTATAATTGCATGGTATGACCATTTGTGCCTCTGAAACTGATAGATTAACCCAGCAGACCTGCAGACAAACATACAGACATACAGGGGGTGCCATCTCTAGCACTCAGGCAGGGGCTCTCCGATGCAGAACGGCACACCTCACCTGCCCTGTCTTCTGGAAGATGTAAAAGCTGCACTCCCTGTTGCAAGTCAGTTTCTGTTGTGATGGGCCAGGAAGCGTTTGATAGGCTTTGATAGAGGGCTGATCTGGGATAGTGTCTAGAACATACTTTCCTGCAAAACTCCACCCGAGCCTCTCTGTTCTCTGTCTCTCTCCCCTGCCCAGGTATCTGCCAAGCTGACCCTCTGAAGGTGCGGGTCTTCAAACAGACCAGCATCAACGTGCCCATGCCATACTCCGTGGTGCGCGGCGAGCAGGTGGTGCTGCAGGTCTCTGTCTACAACTACAGGGATGAGAGCTCCAAGGTGAGCCAGGGCTTTAGTATGCTGGGCTGGGCTGGGCTGGGCTGGGCAGAAGGTGTGCTGTTTCTTTACTCTGTTCAAACTCTTTTACCCGCTTTCTTGCAACACTTCTCAAACCATCTCACTAGCGCTAGTTCCAGAGAGACCTTTGCGATTGCTACAGTAGAACTGGATATGGTTCCGTATACATCTCATCTGCAATGCAGAACTGTTCGCTGTGTGGGTCTCGATTGTGCATTTGAATTTCTGTGCTTTGAATGCGTGTTGAATTGATATGTATAGGACGCTTGCAGAGACATTTTCCCTGCTTGTGATTCCTGGGGTCAGTTACCACCAATGTGGCTTGGGTTCAGACCATGGGGAGAGGAAGTGGTCCTAGCGACTGGCTTCTAATCCTGCCAGTCACAAGGAGAGACAACTGGCTGAGAGGCGGCCCGAGTGTATCTTGAACTGGTGTTCTCCCGGCAGTACTGCGTAACTCTGACGGTCGAGGAGGGGATCTGCCTCTTCCAAGGCTCCAAGACGGAGGCCGGGACCACCCAGATCACCCCCTGTGAGTACAGTGTCATCCAGGGCTTGTCAGTGAGAGCCTTCACCCACACCATCCTGCCCCTGGAGACAGGGCTGCACCGCCTGAGATTCACACTGCGCTCCCAGCTGGGCTCCGAGATCCTGGTGAAGACGCTCAAAGTTGTGGTAAGACAAGCCGACGCACAGAGATGTACGGGCAGGGATATTTAGTGTTAGCAATTAGGATGCCTGGCTTATGTACTGTACCTGTACAGTGTATACAGACTTAACCAGCTCCCCGTTAAGACAGTCTCTCATTGTTTAATGTGGATGCAATTCAAAGATCTTCCTCTGTTAGGATCAGGCTGTGATTTTGCTTCATACAACTGAAGGCAGTTTCCCTGTTAACTTTTCACTTGCAGCCTGAAGGCATCAAAACTGAAATCTCCGACGCTGAAACGTTGGACCCCCAGGGTATCTATGGTGAGGTGCTGAGTAATTATGGGTGATCCCTCTCAGAGAGGAGAAAGCAGAGCCTGGTAGTAATTAACTGTTTCTAGAAGTATTCTTTTCATGTGAAATATCTCCATCGTGACTCTGTTTCTGATGTCTGTGGTCTCAATACAATAAAAAATATTTTCTATTTGAATAAATGAAATGAACGTTTATTTTTTTTTTTTTATTTCATCACGATATGCCCCAGCTACAGAAACTGCCCCACGGTTTTGAAAACCAAAGTTTACCCCATTGACACCTGCTCCCCGTTAACACTCAGTCCCATGCAGTGTGGATATAAATCAGGGAGGCACAGCGTGTGACAGCGTGGCCTCTGTGTGCTCTCTCTGTATCCGACCCCCTCGCTTTGTGTTTCAGGGCCCCTGAAGAGGAGGGTGGAGTTCAGGAACAGGAGCCCTAGGGGCCAGGTGCCCAGGTCCAAGGTGGAGCGCACACTCAGCGTGAACGGTAATGTCTCTACTGCACAGCATAATGCTGGTTTACGGTACATTAAAGACTTTAAGGGAGCCGTATTTGAAACAGTTTATTCCTGACGCAGCGGGGCGCACTAGAGCAGGGGCTATCCTGCTCCCATGTTTAAGCGCTTTGATTGGTTCGATAGAGTCGTGTAGGCATGGTGAAGGCGGAGTGAGTTTCTGAATCACCCTGCAGATGCATTGGTTTCTGAAATCCCTGTGTCCTCCCCCTCCAGGGGAGCTGCTGGGGGAGGTGATCTCGACCGTGCTGAAACCCAGCGGCCTGCAGCAGCTCACCAGCCTGCCGCGCGGCTCCGGGGAGGCGGAGCTCATGAGCATCGCCCCCATCTACTACGTCTTCCACTTCCTGGAGAAGAGCGAGAAGTGGGAAATGCTGGGTCCGGACTCCTTCACCAACCGACTGGAGCTCCGCAGGAAGCTGAAGCAAGGTGGGCCGGCCCGACTCCCTCATCTGTTTCTGTATCATGGGCACCACGCACGCAGCCAGAGAGCCTCCCAGCCGCCATGCAATAGAGACGTCTGCATTACAGAGCGTCTAACCTCCCCTCACGGGCAGAGACTGCAGCGCATCACGCAACGATACATCTCCCTCTATCTCTCTCTCCTATTGTCTTGATTATTCTTAACTGCCTTACAGCGATAAACCTGATCAAGTTTTTATGTGTAGAAGAGCACATCTCTATGTGTGCAGCAGCTTTTTAACTGACTAAATCTAGTGTGTGAAAGCATGCTAGACTCCTGCTAGGCAGGATCACTAAACTCCTCCTCCCTGGATTCTTTGCAGGCATCGCCAGCATTCTGTCGTTCCAGAATAAGGGAGACTATTCTTACAGCATGTGGCAGGAGGGGGAGCCCAGCACATGGTGAGCTGTTTAATAAAAGAATACATACTATTGCATTGCACATTACTGTAGCAACCAAAACGGGGGACAAAACAAAACATTGAAATGCTGTCATTTTGTGCCCTACAGTTTGCATTAGATTTATGATAGTGTAGGGTTTGTATTAAACTCATCAAAATGTAAACCTCAGCGGGGCGTTGTAGTAAGAAGTGGGGATTTTATTTTTTTAGCAAAGCCTGCAGGATGCATGTGGATTTTAACTTGGTGCACACCCACAGCACCATCCGGTGAGACGGATCTTAAAGGGGAAGTCTTTCTGTTCCAGGCTGACGGCGTTCGTTGTGAAGATTCTGGGGCAAGTGAGTCAGTACCTGCAGGTGGATCACATGTCGGTGTGTAACACCATCTTCTGGCTCACAGGCAAATGTCAGAACCAAGACGGGTCCTTCAGGGAGCTGTCCATGTACAAGCCTGTCAAAATAAAGGTAACCCAGGCAACAAATAACGCATGACCTTCAACTGATGCGCAATGTAAATGTGTTTATATTGAGTGCAAACACCCATTCTATACTTTATAAAAACCAATGCAATTACGTTGTTCTAGAATGCATTGTTATTTAAAATGGGCAGCAGTGTGGAGTAGTGGTTAGGGCTCTGGACTCTTGACCGGAGGGTCGTGGGTTCAATCCCCGGTGGGGACACTGCTGCTGTACCCTTGAGCAAGGCACTTTACCCAGATTGCTCCAGTAAAAACCCAGCTGTATAATGGGTAATTGTATGTAAAAATAATGTGATATCTTGTAACAATTGTTAGTCGCCCTGGATAAGGGCGTCAGCTAAGAAATAAATAATAATAATAATAAAACACAGGATTAACGGGGGCAAAAAAATCAACTTTTTTTTTTTTTTTTTTTTTAACTTCATGGCAGGGCGCTGGACCAAACTCAGACGAACAAACCATATACCTGACTGCCTTCACTGCTATTGGAATTCAAAGGGCTATGAAAGCATGCCCCCTGCAGGTAAGGGAGGGAACTGCTAGCGCGCCGGTGTTCCACGATGACAACAGTGTTAATTTGGGCAGGGTTTGTAGAAAAGGATTTGTTAGAGTATCACTGAGGGGGTGGGGTGGGGTGTTTCGTTCAAGTCATTATATTTGGTAGCTGCCTCTTGATGCGCTTCACAACGGTGCAGTTCACTGTGTTCCACCAGGGGGTGCCACAGTGCATCCCATCAGTTTGCAATAACTAGCATCAACGCTGTGTAAAAGTCAGCTCTTAAATTCACTCATAGTTCAGGAGTGAACTCACAGTGAAGAAAGATGTTAAACCGGGATCCCATTACATTAAAAGATCGTCAAGCTCAGTGTAGTTACTATTGTAACACAGTCTTGGCTACCTCTTCACTGTGAGCCACGGAGGGCCTGCTTCACCGCACTGGCAGGGCTGGAGGCCTGACTGGCTTGTCTCGCTCGTTATCAGGAGTTTCGTGATGCCGTCTATAAGGCTACAGACTATCTGCACAGCAACGTGAAGAAGGTGAAGACTGTTTACACGCGGGCCATCACTGCGTACGCACTGGTCCTGCGGGAAAAAGGGGACAGGACTGCCTACTCCGTCTTCGAACAGCTGAAGAAAGATGCCCAAGTCAAAGGTAAGGAGGGAGTGAGGCTGAGCGGTGAGCCAACACTGCTTCCACTCCCACTGCATCTCCAGCAGCTCCGCCACAAGGACCGCGGGTTACCCGGCCCGGGGGGTAGCAAGGATTATAGAAAAAGGGTTTGCTTGGGTGCAGTTTTCTTTAAGCAGCGACGACGATGTAAAACACAAAGGCAGTTATACCATCAGGCTTTTGCAAGGGTGGGGCGTCGCTGCTTTTAACCGTTAACGGGGAACGACGCAAGGGCTAAGTTGAGCAGTAGGGATGGTCCGAGGGGTTCGACTGGGTTTGCATGAATCGGACCAGCCTGTGCTGTGTTGCCCAGGCGAACCCCCTGTGCTGCGGATGTGGAAGGAGAAAGATGACTCGCTGGACTCCTTCCTGCCCAACAAGGCCACGGCTCGCATGGTGGAGACCACGTCCTACGCCCTGCTGACTAGCCTGCAGTACGGGAGTGTGTCCTACTGCAACCCCATCGTGTCCTGGCTGTCCGACGAGCAGAAATACGGGGGCGGCTTCTACTCCACGCAGGTATGCCTGGGCCCTGGCGGCGTTTCACTGCACTTCTTGTCTCTTTTCAGCAGCAGTAGATTAGGAACTGTGCGCTTTTCTTTTCAGAGGCCGCTTTGACTTATTTGATTGTGAAACGATTGGAGACGGCTCGCCGTGAAAGGCGCTATATAAAAAATGATTTGAAATGACCGATTGATTGTCCACCAAGCTGCTCTCCGCTGAACCCACTGCAAGTCTAACCGCTGAGCTACTCAAACCCAACAGCCTTCCGCACTGGAGGTCAGCAGTCTTCACACTAACTGACAGCACCCCAATCTCTGTACTCTCTGCTCTTCTACCTTCTGGGTCTCCCCAGGACACAGTCATCGCTCTGGAGGCCCTGACAGAGTACACCTTGCTGGCTAAGTGCTCCAGTCTAGACATGGTCATCAACGCTGCCTACAGGAAACAGGGGGACCTGCAACGATTCGAGCTCACTCAAGCAAAGCCACTGGCAAAACCAGTTGAGGTGTGTAAATGGAGTGTATGCTGCGTTAGCCCACAAGTGCTGCCTGTAGCAAGTCACCTGAGACCCGGCTTCTTGTCTTTCCAGGTCACCAAGGCAGACGATGTCATTGTGAGCACTGGCAGCAGCCAAGGGGTGTCTGTAGTCAATGTAAGTGCAGTCAGCTCCTCTCTGTCTTGTGCAAAATGACAGTCCGCTTTGGGGTTCCTACGTGCATTAACTGCGAGTCGCATGTAAAGCTGAACATTATGATCTGTACTTCAAATGGGATTTTGGCATAGCAGACATCACCACCTGGTGGCCAGGTACTGCGCCATGCTGTCGAAATTATTATTTGATTTATTATTTTTGAGCTCATAAAGGCTTTTAAAATTACATTTCAATTTAGTAACATTTTGATGCATTATGTATATCTCATTTCTCAAATAAAAATTTGATTTCAAAACAGCGCTCGCAACACTGTAACTGGTCCCCTTAGCGATGGATCTTTTTGTTTGCTGTCACAACGCTGCGGGTCAAGCAGACCCTTCAAAGCGATCCTATTAAAAGCAATCGAGATCCTTCTTGCTTCTCATACCACCCTTTCCCTCCTGTAGCTCAGGACGGTCTATTACAAAACCAGCGACCCCGACGACTCCTGTGTGTTCGATCTCAAGATTCAGGTTTTACAGGATGACCGTGCCCTGAGATCGGGGCCCACACGTCGGATCGAAGCGTGTGCAAAGTGAGTTCTCTGTCTGTCACAAAGCAGCGCGATCACACGTCTCTGCATGCTTTCATCTACAGTACATGCATGGTCGTTTTAGAAGGACGGGAGCACAGAGTTAGATGCATGTAGTTTCCTTTTCTAAACTTAGTCATACAGTCATGGATTGCTGGATAAGGAGGACCACTTATCACTTATCATGCAGTTACACGAATTGATGGAGCACACTGTACAGCACATGCTCCTAGAATATAATATAATGAGATATAGGCATCCGTGCACAAGCACACACAATGCATTTGTAAAGTCCAAGAAAGACAATTGCATGAGAAGGATAAGTTTATTGTGCAACAAAAAACTCACATGGGCTTACAGAGGAACCAGCCGTGCTGGGGTCGCTGTCTTTTAAAGCATTGTGTCCGTCCCAGATACGTGCCTGGCGAGAATGAGGCCCTCTCTGAATCCGACCTCAGCGTCATGGAAATCTACCTCCTGACTGGTATGGAGCCGGTGCAGGAAGACCTAGCCACAGTAAGGAAAAAACAATGATGACAATTAAGACATTGGATTCGTGCATGCAGGCCGTTCTTTGAAAAAGATACACCGACGCTGGACGAGATCTGCTTTCAGCGCTGCCTGTTGCAGTGGCTCCTTTTGACACAGAGTGTAATACACATGACTGTAGTACTGGGGATCTCAGGGAGCTCTCTTTGTTTTGCAGCTGGCGAGCGGCGTGGATCAGCTGATTGCCGACTACGCCATTGAAGACGGGCGCGTTGTCATTCAGTTGGAATACGTGAGTATGTGTTTTCTGCTGGTCTGATTTCGAGAGGCTGGCAGGCATGGCAAGCTGGTTAAAGAAGGTACCGAGTCTGATTTGCTGCAGTGTCGCTCGGTCGTGTTCCTGAGAGGATTCCTGGGTGCAGGTTTGCTGTATTCTTCCGTGCAGTACAAACAACCTACTTAGCCCTACTGAGAATTAGATAAGGATCAATGACTCAGCTCAGCAATGTTCGAGCAACGGTTTCCTGCGGATACGCGGTGGAAAACAGTGAAACTGAAAATGAATTGCATGGACAGGATTTGAGTTTAATACAGTTTTTACAGGGTCTTGAATAATAATTAAAGCGATTTTGAGTCATTAATGTAAAAAAAAAAAACTGGCGTCTCTGGATCTTTGAACACAGATCCTTTTTTCACTTTGCTAAAGAGCTCTTCCAGCCTCCGCCACTAGGTGTCACTGTTTCTCCCGTTTCCTCCAGATCCCAGCCGATCAATACCTGTGCGTGGGGTTCCGGGTTCAGGAACTCTTCAAGACTGGCATGGCAAGCCCCGCCCTTTTCAAGGTCTTTGAGTTCCATGCACCAGGTAAGCCTTCACTCCCTTCCTAATCGGCATGTAGTTGAAGTTGCTTAGGAACTCTTTAAGGCAGAGCTTCTCCGCTGGTTTTAGGGTCACCACGTTTTATTGTCCAACCTCTTTATAATGGAAAAGAAACAGAATAGAGAACGCTTTACTTTTGAGAGCGACATTAATTCCGTTTTGCACACAGCTACATGGTATCTGTACAATACAATAATATTGAGATCGGCATGCCTCAGCCCAGATCAGCTGTTCCCTGTGCAGTAAACCCTGCTGTCTCTGTTCTCTTGGGCTGCCAGATCGCCAGTGCTCCAAGCTGTACACGATAGAAGAGGAGAAGCTGGTGAAGCTGTGCCAGGGGAAGGAGTGCCAGTGCATGGAGGGTGAGTGAGGCAGTGAGTGCTGCTGCTGGTGCGGAGTGCCAGTGCATGGAGGGTGAGTGAGACAGTGAGTGCTGCTGCTGGTGCGGAGTGCCAGTGCATGGAGGGTGAGTGAGACAGTGAGTGCTGCTGCTGGTGCGGAGTGCCAGTGCATGGAGGGTGAGTGAGGCAGTGAGTGCCGCTGCTGGTGCGGAGTGCCAGTGCATGGAGGGTGAGTGAGGCAGTGAGTGCCGCTGCTGGTGCGGAGTGCCAGTGCATGGAGGGTGAGTGAGGCAGTGAGTGCTGCTGCTGGTGCGGAACAGGCAGTGCCAGTGTGATTGCATCGCATTACCTCATCTCACCTGCAGGGGTCAGCGCTCTCCATAACCGCAGCGCTATCGGTAAACACGTTTTTACTCACATTAATTTAAGCTCTACTCTTCATTGTCGATTGTATTCATTTACATGGCTGCTCTTAGATAAGCTGTTTGTTAAGGATACGAAGTTTCCATTGCAAGTCGAAGTTTGAAGGGGGCGCCACCACCCCAATGCATCTTCATTACACAGGGCAGTCCCGTTCGCGGGGTGCTCTGCTGACGCCGCTGTACCCACGTGTGGCAAACCTCCCCATGCTGCTGCGAGTACTTGTAATAACACGCCTTGCTGCCCTCAGTGTGTCGCTCTGTCTGGTTGCCCCCCCCCCTCTCTCCCCCCCTGTTCCCAGTGCAATGCGGTCACACGCAGCCTCACCTGAGCCTGACCTCCACAGCGAACAACAGACGAGAAGTGGCCTGCAAAGCCGACATCGAGTACGGTACGGTCAGCCCTCTGCCGGAGCTGTGAAATCACACTCTTTCATCGCATTTGAATTATTGTTATTAATATCAAGAGTACTAATCCTGGATAAGTTGTCTGCAAGGGATGGAAGAAATCCATTAGCTATGTGTTTTGGGCATTTAACATCCTGTTAGTATTATTCCTGATGGCGTATTTTGTGTACATTGTCTGCCTCGGTCTGGTATTACTGCTGAAGCCTTGCTGTTTCCTATGCTTTAATATTCAGTATCTAGAACAGTTTTTTTTTTTTTTTTACCCGTTAATATTTCAATGAAAGGAGCCTGCCGTGATGTTTAATTGTATTTTTGTTCTTGTCTTTGTTTCAGCGTACAAGGTGAAGATTCTGTCCTCCAGTGAAGAAGGACATTTTATTAGTTACAAAGCCGAAATGGAAGACATATTTAAAAAGGGTACGAGAGATTCGAAGGCCGTTTGAATAAAGGTTAAAACGAGTCTGAACCGAGAACTGACACCCTTCTCCTTTTCCAAACAGGCTTGGACAGGGTACGAAAAGAAACGGTCGTCACCTTCATTAAAAAGGCAACGTGCAGCGACGTGAACTTACAAGAGGGCAAGTACTACCTGATCATGGGAAAAGAAGGAATGCTCTCTGTGGAAAATATGCGATTCAAGTAAGAGATCTATTGGATCTGTTTCCGTTACATACCAGTTCTAATGAGGATGAACTGAAGTAAAAAAAAAAAAAACTAATCAAGTTAACCAACCAGCCCTGTACAATAGTATTATTCAATAGAGCTAGTCGAACCGAGTTAAAATAAAGAAATAGGCAAGTAGTATATACTTAAATAAAATGCCTGCAGTCCATGTGATCTCATTCCAGTCCAGAGAGGTTTAAAAAAGTGCTGGATTTGAGAAGCACTGGTGTAGACAAGACAGTGGAAGAGGAACTGAGACAGTGAAAGTGTGACGGGCGTTCCTCTGTCCTCTCACAGGTACACCTACCCCTTGGACCCCCTGTCCTGGATCGAGTTTTGGCCGTCCGAGGAAGACTGCGACAGCCAGGCCTGCAGCAACTTCCTGAAGATTATGCAGACGTTCTCTGAAGACTTTCTGATCTTCGGCTGCACGGACATCTAGCCGGGGGGAGAGGGAGGGGGAGGAGGGCAGGATAATTTTGGCGAGCGAGACAGTGTGAAAACCTTGTGCAAATGCTACCGTGTCTGTTACTGGAGGAATCGGATATTTAAAGCATGAAAAAACAGTGTGCTCACAATATAGAATGTAATGTGTATTAAAGATAAGAGAGAACGTTTTCATGGCTGGAGTTTGGCGCACTCTCATTTGAAAGGTGTCCCAATTGCAATTGTTAAACAGTGTGTAGGAAGCTGTTCTGCGGTATGATGTATTCAGTCTGATAATGATAAAGAAAAATAAAAGTAATCAAATCCCAATCCACTTTCGATTACAGCACCTAGAGCAGGGCTCTCCCAGCCGGGTCCTGCCGAGGCTGCTGGGGCTGCTGGTTTTCATTTCAACCAATCTCTCAGTTACTTCATTGAACCAATTATTGGCTCAGTCAGTCAAGATTAAACAGGAGTTCCAGATCTTTAGCCACTGAGGAAGTAAAGACACCTATAAACCCTGCTGGAGAGGGCCTCTCCAGGTCCAGGGGTGGAGAGAGGGGCGCGCCAGGACCCTGACCTAGAGTATACCTTTACAGGCGGTGTGGGAATTGTTCTATTATAGAACATACCGTGAATTATATTGTAATGAAATTAAAAGATGGATGAGATTTGCTGGAGCAGTTGCAAAACAGACAGCTAATCAATCATGTCTTCGGTAAGGAGTGTATCATTTTTAAAGTTGTGTTCATATGTACCTGTCCGAACATCTCTCTTCTTATAAACAGTACCTAATAAAAAATGCAAGGCAGACAACAGCCTTCCCCAGGTCATGCATGGACTAGACTGGCAATGCAGACTAATCACCTGAGCTGGGATGAAAAGAACTGGCTTTATTGGCAAATGATGGCTCCATTCACTCTTCCAGGAACCCAGGATACCGACAGACGGGCCTGCATTGTAATCGCACAGTAATTGCTCCGCCGTCACGGCGGCTTTGCCGTCACTTGGCTGAACGCTTCTGGCATTTTGAAGTGCTTTATTCTCATCATTCGTTACTCTCGTCGTTTGTTTAAAAGGGATCGCAGGGACTGGAATGCCCATTATAGCCAAGCAGTCCGTCTGACACACGCAGAGCCCTCGATCATCACGGGCGTTTAGTCACCGCTTTGATTAACCTCGGCTTATATAAACTTCACGCTGCAGAGACCCTGCACCATGAAACAAACAGTACGGACAACTCTGCAAAAGAGCTGCCCCAGCCGATCATTCTCCAACACCCAAGAACTTGCGCAACGTAAGTATCAATTATACTAACCACTGGGACGTTTCTATCAGCAGCAGCTTTTTAAAATGTTATTTAAATGCTGCAGGCATGCACGAGTTTAATCGATTAGGTTTTCTGAACGTGTTGGGTGGTATTTGAGTGTACTGTTTTTTTTTTATAAAAGAAAAAGTGTTTTTAATAACTGCATTGACAAAGAGAAATATAATACATAAACTAAATTTAAGCATTTCTTTTTGAAATTTGAACATTTTTACAATATTAAACAAGCGGTAGTGTAGATATTTTCCAGTAACACGTGTGTTGTGGTTTAAATGAGGCTTTTCCGTCCCTTTTTACTTAAGATTTGGTTGGAAGCAACAGTTCCTGCGGTATGTAGTTCTAAATAAGTTCCTACACAAGAAACAGCAAAACGGTTTAAAACGACGCCATTCGAACTCAGACATGCAAAACTCATTTGCACTCAATTCTATTTGCTAAATTGGATCGCTGAAACTAGAAAAGGTATGGAATGGTTACAAACACGAAGTTAAGTGCGTGTTAAATATACGGTCGTGGTTCGTGCGTGACACTTTTGTTCCCCTATCGCTTTATAGGGGGTGTAAATCGTATCCTCATATGAGGCTGGCATGCATTTGCGTCTTCCATAGGGTCACCATAGGAGGTCGCCGTGCATGGGTTAATTATCGCATTGAAAAAAAAAGTTTAAACAAACCTTGTGTGAACTTGTAAGACCCGTTTCTTGACCACGTAATCGTTTGTCAAATTGCAATAAACGCAGATGTGTTCCTTTCATTGAAGAGTCTGAAAATGTACAATTTTACTTTTAGCCACTGGGTGGCACAATATGCTTTGCAACCCTATTCACATTTTTCTTGCATCTCAAGGTTGGCTTAATTTTTTATTTCAAATGGCTAAAACAAATGCAGCTGTAGCCATGACTGGCTCATTTTGATGTGTTCTCTGTGCAGATGAAGGGTGCTTGCCCCCTGCCCATCCTGAGTGGCTCATTTTGATGTGTTCTCTGTGCAGATGAAGGGTGCTTGCCCCCTGCCCATCCTGCTGCTCCTCCTCGAGCTGGGCAGCTGTTTAGTTGCGCGCACGAGTCTCAAGGATGGAGCGGCTTTGGAAGACCCGCAGCGCCTGAACGCACAGCTCAAGGGCTTCCCCCGCTTCTGGCTGAAAGCAGAAGTGGTCCGGGAGAAGAAATCGGATGATCTGAATTCGCTGGTGAGCGTCGCGAAGGAGCTCCAGGGCTACGGCAAGGAGCGAGCCGGATTTCGCTTTCGATTCGGGAGGGGAGAGGAGCTACCGGGAAGTGTCAGAGTGCAGGAGGCACCCGAGCTGCTCCGGTTGATTCTGAACCCTGTCCAAAAACGAGCCGGCGACCTGGAGTCCATCCGATGAACTGAGCGGGTATCGCTTTCGATTCTGGAAGAAATGATCCAGACTGCTTCTCATACCGCAACAGCAAATAACACTAGGAGCTAAAAAGTAAAAAAATAAATAAAAAAGCAGTGTTTTTTGTTTTAATGTGGTTTGTTTGAAACTCGTATTGACCAAGATTTTGTCAAAAAAAGCTTGCATTGTGTTTTTATTTCTGTATTATTATTTTTTTTGCATAATGCGAGTTAGATTGTACGGTAAACACAGCAGGTCATTTGACTAGTCGATGGATCTACTATCCTTGGAACAGCGTGTGGGCGGTTGGTACATGAAACTTGGCAGGTAGCCACTGTAGAACACGGGCTGTAGTTGCTCGTTAAAGTTTTCTGGCCATGTTCTGCTAAAGCTACGATACCAGATAAACATTTCATTAGCGTTTCAGTGAGAAGCTGCCCTGTTAAATTTCTGGCTTGCATAGTACTATTGCAACACGAATGACACATTAAACAGCAGTTTGTTTTGCTCGATTCTGCGGGTAGTTATGTGTCGGCATTGTGACTACATTGACTAACATATAGAACTCGAGTTCCCCTTTTACTTAATAAAATACGTCCTGGTTGCCGGCAGTGTGGTATACCGACCACAACGGTTCTTGTTCATTAACTTTCCAACTACCGATAAAAGCGTTACCAAATAATTCCATAAATCATAGGGAAACCCGCCCTTCCATTCAGTGTGTAGGTAATCCCATGTGCAGTATTGAAAGGAACACATGCATTTCCATTGTAAAACACAGCTACACGAGATCAAAGAAACGTCTGTTTGCAACCAACCTAAGGATCGTTAAGCAACCACGGTGCAGTTTTACAGTATAGTGTGTTACACTTCCATTGACTTTCATGTTGCTAGTAAATGACCTTCTATTTAGAGACGCTCCTGTTTTCTGCCGCTCAGCTATTTCGCAACACGTTCTATTGGCAAATCTGTGTGCAGCTTCAGGATTGCAACATTCCCATCGTTATACAGGGAGGAACTGTTTCCAGTGTGTTTATACATCACTCATGTTTCAGCACTTTAATAAAAGCGATAGAAAATGAAGCTGGGTTTCTTTTCTCTCTTTCTAACACGAGTATGGCAAATTTTTATGTATGTATGTATGTATGTATGTAATTGAGAAAACACTCAAACTACAAATCCGAATACAGTGTACAAACACAGGAGGTATCGAAAAGAGAATTCCAGAGCAAAAAAAAAAAAAAAACCGCCAGGGATGCATAACCAACAACCAAACAAAGTAACAAACTTAAATGAATTTCAAGTAACATAAACGCTTTGTATTTTATCGAACAACAAAAAAGCACCAAAGGTATTACAGAAACAAGAGAGACAGCACAGATATTTACAAAGGAAAAAAAAAAAAAAAAAGAAAAGTCTACTGTAATGGCGTGATACAAAACGAAACAGGTAGTGGCACATTATGTTTCCTTGAAAGAAAATAAATCAAAAACTAAAAAAACACAGTACCATGATTTAAAAAAAAAAAAAAAAAGGCAGCTTGCGGTAGCTTGTGTTCCGAAGTTACGGCCGTCAGTGAGGGCAGAGGTGATGCAAAGATTATGAATACTGAAAAATAATTACAAAGTTAAAAAAAGGGACAGTCCTGGGAAGAGAACCTCTGAATGCAAAAGTCTGACATTGGTTTAGTAAATATACAGTTCCTCTCAACAGTCACCCCCAGTGCACAGTGACTCCAGCATTGATCCGACAGACCAGGCCAGTGTAGTGTTCACAAAAATACATCAGTCCTCAGTTCTTCTCCAATGTGCAGGGGACAGTAGTGTGTTCTCATTATGGTAGATGATAGCTTTAAGGTCACTCAGTATAGTGGATGGCTATGTCCATCATTTGCGGTTCTGTTGGAGGCGTTTTAAGGCACTGGGGAGGAATGTGCACAGAAACTAAAGACCATCGTCTGGTTACTTTTCCCCCACCCTCCCAGAAGCAGCACTGTTCAACCTCCCTCTCTTCAATCGCTGTCCAAGAAAAAGGGTATTGTTTCCACCCCACAGCGCAGAAGGAAAGCTACCAGAGACAGACACGAGGCAAAAGAAAGGCAACAATAGCAAAATCACAGAGAAACGGATTCTTGTAGGGCTTCTGTTTTTCTGGTTTGAAGGCAGACCGCTTGCAAACCAGCAGCAAATCTCGCATTCTGCAACTCTCCTTGCAAATGGAATAAAAAAAAAAAAATGCGACACACAGAGCTGTGGGGCAGTTCTCAGGACATTTCAAGTGATGCTCAGCCGGGCCCAAGCTATTCACTGAAATGGCTGAGCAAGTAATAGTACACCTTCTGTAATAAAATTAACAAGACAAACAAACAAATGAAGAAGCAGGCGCCTGTTTCTGTGCACAGAACCTCCCCTTGTTTTCCATCTCCAGAGCTCAGTCGGTCCAAATCGCGAGCCTCATTCCTGCACCAGATACCGCATTCTGATGCGTTTTTCTTTTCTTTTTGTTGTTATTACTACTACTACTATTATAACATTTTTTAAAGATGTTTTATTTTTTTAAACAAAATCGTTCCTTCGCTACCTCTGGACGATGTCGCTGATTTCCTTGACGGATGAGAGCAGTTTGGAGAAGTCCTGTGCCGAGGAAGGGCCCCCCGAGCTGGCAGGGCAGATCTGCAGCTCCCTCAGGCTGACCTCCAGCTTGTTGATGGCCTCCCGGAAGGAAAACTTGTTCCTCATCTGCTGGATGGAGTCCACGTAGCCGACGCAGTAGCCAAAAAGGTTCTTGCCGGCCTCCAGCACCGCCCCGTGGCTGCCGGTCTGCTCCGAGTTGCGGCCGATGGCGGCCCGCAGCTGCTCCGTCCCCTCCAGGACTGTGTCCCGGGTGATGGCCGAGCTGGAGAGCTTCTCGGGGGGCTGCCGGGTTTTCCGCAGGGAGACGCGGGTGCAGATGAGTGGGATGAAGGCTGTAGGGGACGGCTGTTCACTGCCGGAGCCTGGTGATGGCTGCTGCTGCTGGTTGGAAACGGACCCCACTGCGGTCGAAGACTTGCCTTGCTTGGGAGCGATGGGGAGCATCAGCTTCTTGCCACTCTCGGGGGGCTGCAGGGCTTTCCCGGATTCTGGGTTAGAATCCGTGGCCTGAGACAGAGCTTTGCCTTTGGCCTCCGCTGGAGGAAGAATGGGCGCGTCCTGGGGCGGGCTCCGGGACAGCTTTCCTGACTTGGAGGAGGAGGAGGAAGGCGGAGGGGGAGGGGGTGCCGGTTTTGGTTTCTGCAGCTTCCCCTTGTCCTTCGGGGCCAGGTGATCGGGGGGCTGTTTGACCCTCCTCATCCTGGAGTCCTCAGACAAGCCGAGACCCGAAAAAGCGTTGGGTTTGAGCATCAGCTCCGCCTGCAAGGCGCTGGTCTTGGTTCCCTCGGCGTGCCTGCGGATGAGTTTGGGCGTCAGGTTAGGGGGGCTGGAGCCGGGACTGGATTCCGTGTCCTTTAAAACCTCGTCCCCCGGCTCCTCTGTCTTTTTAGGCAGCCGCGGGGGCGGGGTGAGGGTGCCTCCGCAGGGGACGGGCTCCGCTTTATACTCTGTGGCTCTCTTGCGGGGCAGGGCGGGCTTGTTGTTCCTGCCTCCGAGCGTGCCGGAGTCGAAGTGCCGAGCCGAGGACTGCAGGTCCCGGGGGAGGGTGACGGACCTCCACTCGCTTTTGTCGGAGCTGGGAGGCATGGCGGAGGCGGAGCAGGAGCGCAGAAATCGCTTGGAGTTTGAAACGGGGTCCTCCTCGCTCGGGGTGGGGGCGGCTCTGCCCCCCGCGCTGGAACCCAAGGTGCTGGATTTCTTCCGAGTGCGGGGAGTGAAGAAGAGCCCTGCGGGTCCCGGCACGGCCGCCACGCCGTTCGGGATGCTGGCGCCGTTGTTGTTGGCGGCGGCGACGCTGTGGAACTTTCCGGGGTCGACGCCTGCCAGGGTGTCGTTGAAAAAGGTCCCATTGTTGAATTCGTCCCTGGCCTCCAGCCCCCCTCGCCTCTCCGTGTGCCCGTCCATCTCGCGGAAGGAGCTGCTGCGCTTGGGAGGCGCCGGGGCCGTCTTCTTTTTCTTCTTGATCAGGGCGCTGAACAGGCTGGTCTTCTTGTCCCTGGGCAGCAGCCGGTCATCCTCGTTCAGATTGCTGTCCAGGAAAGGCCTCTCCTTCCTGGGGAGCATTGGAGACACCGCCACCTCGGGCTCCGCAGCATCTGAAAAGGAACAGATACTTACTTTATCAACGGAAACAGTTCAACTGTCCTTGTAACCAATATAATCCTGGCACCACTCTGCTCCTTGCAATCAGGGTTGGGGTCAATTCCCTTTTTTTCAATTCCCAATTTCAAAGGAGGAAATGGAATTGGAAATTATTAAAAAGGGAATGGGAAATGGAATTGGGTATTGATTTTAATGACAGAATTAGAATTGAAAAGGGAATTGACCCAACCCTGATTGCAATTGGGTTGAACGCATAAAATTATTTCATGAAGGAACCTACAAATCCTTTCTATATTTAAAGGGTTTGCTATGCTGCATGCAATTAAGCTGTAAAAATGAGGCCCTGTAAGCTCTTGGAGGTATGAGAGGAGCAGGAAGGTTTAGAGCCGTAAATTCGTATATTGTGCATACCTGGGCTGTCGCCATCCTTGTCCATGTTCCTGCGCATCGTCCTGGTTTTGGTGGGTAGAACGGGGGCTTGCAGCAGGGAACTGACATGCACTTTTGTACCCTTCTTTCCCAGCTCCTTCTCCACCTCTGCAGGGCAGAAACCAGAACTTGTTACACATTCGGTCCATCAATCTATCAGCACACACCAGCTGCCCTCATCCTTTATTAGTAACTGTCTAGTGGGAATGTGTTTACAGCGATTTATTGTCCACACCATCAAAGCATTCGAAGCCGGCCAGTACATCTGTGTTTGAGAGGATAACGTTTTAAAACCTTCTGTGTAAAATCACTCTGTAGTGAAGGCAGGTTACAAAGCCTATTTTCCCCAGTACAGAATAATAAAGACCTCACTCACCGTCGGAAATGCTGGATTCCTGAAACATCGTTTCAAAGTCCTGGTGGATTTCGGCGAAAGACGGACGCTCTGCAGGGTTCCACCGCCAACCTTAAAAGGACGCAACATTTTTCCCCACGTCAATTAAAATCTTGCACAAAACTGAGAAAAAGTAGTGAAGATATCCAGGCGCTTCAGTAAGTGAATACTCACATCCCCGCATGAGCTCGTAGACCTTCTCTGGGCAGCCCTCCGGCCGGTCCATGCGGTAATCCTTCTCCAGGAGCTCGTAGACCTGAGACAGGTCGATGCCTGGGTAGGGGGACATGCCATAGGTGGCGATCTCCCAAAGCAGGACTCCAAAAGCTGCATAACAAAAAAAAAAAAAAGGTAGGTTATGATCAGGGGTTGTAAACAGAATGGTACCTGGGTCTTGTAATTAAGGAAGAGGGACAGCATTTTTGATTCTAGACCTAATGTACTTATTTGTATATGCTTCATGTTTTCATCTGCTTGTTGGTGTCGGTATTATTATTATTATTATTATTAAGTCATTTAGCAGACACTTTTATCCAAAGCGACTTACAGAGTATGGGGTGAACTATGCATCAGCTGCAGAGTCACTTGCAATAGGACCTCGGTTTTACGTCTCATCCGAAGGATGTATTTTTCTTCAGGTCTTTTTTTTTTTTTTTTTACCTGTAACCCCTTTGGCTGACTGTGTGTATAACTGCAGCTGTTAAGTTTACCAACTGCACAATACCTTTACAATGCTGGATATGTTTATTCAAAGTCTTGGCAGGGGCAACAGTTTAAAAAAAAAAAAAAAAAAAACGCTGTCCGAACGCTATAAAGTCTGATTGCTCACCCCACACGTCTGATTTAATGGAGAACTTGTTGTAGGCCAGGCTCTCTGGAGCGGTCCACTTGATGGGAAACTTGGCTCCTGCGTGCGCTGTGTAGGTGTCCCCCGTCATAAGCCGGCTCAGCCCGAAGTCTGCAACCTTCACCAGGTGGTTTTCCCCTACGAGGCAGTTCCTGGCAGCAAGGTCCCTGAAAGGAGACCAGAAAGAATCGAGGTCAGCTGTGCAGGACGCCAACAACAACATCTGGGGGTGGCGCAGCCGGAGAAGGGACTGGATTTGTATTTATATAACCTTTATTTAACCAGGAGATTAAAAACCCTTTTATAGGGGCGAACTGGCCAATGCAGGAAGAGTTCTGCATAAAAAAAATAATTAAAAACCATACGATGCAGCTGTTACAACACAACCAGTCAGTCATCCATTACGTTAGCAGTTTATTATTTAAAGAGGCATTAAAAATGAAACTGTTTGAGAAAATAAAAAGCAACTAATTACACACACATTATATATATATATATATATATATATCATATATATTTAATTAGCCTTTGCACAATCTTCTCATGCTTTGTTGGAGATAACATGTCATAATATTGTTTTTCATTTAGATGACTACAGATTTATCCCCTCTCCTTCCCCATCTGTGAGATGAAGTTAAAGCTCCTAGGAATATAACCACGAATGCAGATGAGCTTGGCTCTTTTGCACAGTGATTAGGACGCCCACTTGGTCACAATCAAGTCCTGGATGTAGACAGTTTAATTTTCCTTTAGCATTAAATCACCCAACATGCTGGAACTGGACAAGACGAGGTGTCCAGTATGAGGTACAGCCCGGACGGACGGACAGTCTCTGTCAGCGCACCTGTGAATGAAGTTCTTCTTCTCCAGGTCCTCCATGGCGGAGGAGATCTGCGTGGCCATGTGGAGCAGCACCACCGCGTTGACCTCCTCGCGGTTACACTCCCGCAGGTAATCCAGCAGGTTCCCGTGGGTCATGAACTCTGTGATAATGTAGAAGGGAGGCTCCCGTGTACAAACGCCTGCAGGACGAGACAGCAACAGCTTGAAAGAAATTCAAAAACTGCAAGAAACTAACTGCACGTTGAAGCGGGCACCTGCAGTACAAGAGAGAAAATGCCTGGCTATGTACAGCTTGTCCTATTCAATACAGTTCTTAATTGCTAGAAGGCTACAGACAGCGCGGTCTATTGAATTGATTTAAAGGGTAGCAGATCTTAAACACAGCAATGATAGAAATCATTAAAAACCTTTACAACAGAGAGAGAGAGAGAGAGAGAGAGAGAGAGAGAGAGAGAGAGAGAGAGAGAGAGAGAGAGTGTGAGAGAGAGAAAGTGTGAGAGAGAGAGAGCAAGAGAGAAGACAAGCCATTAAGGTGCAAATAATGGCTTGTCTGGAGACTAACACGATCAACATGCAAAAAAAAAAAATCTGCAAGCACACATATCCTTGAACACTCAAAACACACTAATCTGGGATTGGTTTCCTCCCTTACAAATCTCCTAGACCCACTTCATGTTTTCAAATTCCGCCGCTATCACTCACCCAGCAGCTGCACCAGATTGGGGTGCTTTATCTCCTTCATGACAGCAGCTTCTTTCAAGAACTCCTCCACTTCCATTGTGTCCTCCTGCAGAGAGACACACAAACAACTCATTCTGCTTCACCCAGAAAATCCTGCACCGCCTGCAGAGTGCCATGTCTAACTAGAGCCCACGTGACGTGAACAAACAGGGGTCCTTCTCCCCAACATGCCCTATCTCCGAGAGCGAGCAGATCCAATGCATGACACTAGGGGGCGATCCAACACTTCAACTGTTTCTTTGAAAAACACCCCCTTTTACTGAAGGTTAATAATAAAACGGGTCTCACTATGGACTTCATATTAAACAACCAATTAAGGCTAAAGGGGATCCCTAAAGCCCCCACAAGCAATGCTCCCAGTCTAGGCTGGTGCTCTGCTGCTTGAACGGAAAGTACCTTGAGGGTCTTGACAGCCACTGTGAGGTTGTACTTCTTCCAGACGCCCTCGTACACCTCCCCGTACTGCCCGCCCCCCAGCTTGTGCTTCATGGTGATGTCCGTGCGCTCCATCTCCCACTTGTCGTAGTTGGGGGAGACCCCGTAGACGGTGGGCTTGTTGCGCTTGGGCGCCGGGTAGTGCAGGGTGGTGATCAGCCCGTCGGCCACTGTGGAGTGGTGGTGCACCAGCTCTGCCAGCGCGTTGAAGCGGCTCTCTGAAGACACGTACAGCTGCAGGGGAGAGGAGGGGCCATTACTCACAGTCTGCGCACTGGGTACGGCAGTCCAGCCTGGTGCTCAAATTAACTGAGAACGTCGGCTCAATTAAACAATTAGACCTGGCAGCAACAAGGCTCTGGAAGGCTCGATTCAAGAATTAAGGACATGGTTGGAAAAAGACCACAGACTAGAGCCGCACTGGAGGAACTCTGCTCTAGTGCAAGGGAGGTTTGCAAATCTACCAGTAGGGGAAGGAAAGCTGCATCGAACAGCGGGGGATCTCTGGCACAGCTAGCATACGGTAAAGGCAGTCCTGCAGCAGGGTGAAGTCTCTGGAACGCACTGAAATTATTTGAAGACACAACCTGTTATTTGAAAGGTATGCAGCCCTGGCGAAGCATGAAGCTCTGTAAACACTGGTAGAACGACGATAGCCCCCCTACACTTTATTACCCCAGCATAATCTGTGCAGGAATTTCATTACTGTCCCAGAGGAGATAGAGAATAAAATAAATTACTCTCAGCGCTTCCAGACAACTAGCAGGGGGTGAATCTGGAGTCTCTGTGGGTAGAACTAAAGATCTAATTCCACCCCCTGAAAGTTAAGAGTACTAACAGAACCCAGATCAGGGCAATCTCAGCCACAAGATGATGAAAAACTAAATCACTCTGAAAACTACTTTACAGGGCAACGCTAGAATGTAATCTAACAGGGCACACTGCCTCTTACTCCCTGTGCAACGTCTGAACCACACATCCTAAAGATCCTTCTCTTTTGACACTACCGTGGTGCCTAGTCTTTGCATTAGCTGCTATCCTTAAATCCCTATCCCTCTTCTATTTCTCATCCCTCTAACCAGCTGGCGGCGTTTCAGCTTCCAGACATTCCTTAGAAAACAAATCAACTATTTAAAAAAAATATATATAAATAAAACAGCAACACAGCACTTCAGTACAACAGCAGTTTAATAAGAAAAGAATGCGGACCGTTTTGATAAAAAAAAAAAAAAAAAAACCCTAATAAAAGTCATCAGTGATGACCTCCTCTGCGGCAGTAACAGCAGCAGACATTAAACTTGAAGGGAGGTAGGTGTGCTATGAGAGGAATGCCTTTGCCGGCAGGCTACAGCTGCTTTGCGCATTTTTCCAATGCCTCGCTCTCCTGGTGCTCGTCTCACTGTCCGTTGGGATGGGATGCTAAATTGCAGAGATGAGTAATGGCGGAGTGGCTAGCCAGTCCGGTGGGGTGCAGGGGAGCAGCGGTCTGCAATGTGCGTTGAACTGATTTGCACTTACATTCAAACTGCACCTGGGATTAGTATTGCAGCTGGTCTCCACTGCTGCTGCACAATCACCCTGCATCTTAAAAGGCTGTGACCTGTAAGCACAACATTCTCAGCTCTTCAATCTAGTCACCATGCCCCTCACTGATGACAAAGAGAGGCTCTTCATTCTCAGTTCTCCAGTGAAGAATCCACAAGTTCAAATTCTCAGCTTTCTAGTGCCGTTGTGCTGCAACATTAGTGGGCCGTGCAGTCAAATCAAATTAGCTCGAAGCTTCTGGGCTATTTACCGCCTTCCTGCTATACTCCATACAGATCCATTTCCTGGCTCCCCAGTACTGCCCTGCGCCACAAAACACTAAAAATGAAACCCTGAAACCCAATGAAGACCATCTCGCTATGACAAGTTACATCATAAGCATGTTCATTTTCACCTGATGAGGGGGGACATGCAGTATGCACCCAGTCCTGGATTTCAGAACTACCCTGTTTTAGGAATATAATGAAAACGAGCAGGTGCCAGCAAAATCAGCCTCCAGCGAAATCTACTAAGTCAGCAGGAGAACGAGCAAGTCTATTCGGTTACCACTGGGAGTAGTAATTCGTGCAGCTCATCAGGAACTGACTTAACAGACCTCTGATTGCACAAACTCCTGCCTCCCGATCGTCCCAACAACACCGTGGAAGGAGAAGTGCTCTCACCTTGCTGTCGGAGGCGGTGTTGATGCGGTAGTGGTAAACCCGGCCCTCGTAGCGCAGCGAGATGGACCTCTGCCCCGGGCTGCTCTCGCTCTCCCGCACCAGGAAGCTGCCATTGATGCCACTGCTGAGCAGGTACTCGGCCGCGTTGCGGGAGACGGGCCCGTGGTACCAGGAGTGTTTCTCCAGGCTGTTGACGGGAGTGATGTAGTTGCTGGGAACCCAGCCCTGCCCGTTCTTTGTCTGTGCCTCGCACCACTCCCCATTGTGGTTGTAACCCAGAACACGAAGCTTTTCACCTGCACAAAACCAGAAGGGTGGTTACGTCCCTGGGACAAGGCAATCCAGCCAGTGGGGAGCTCAGTATAGTACATTTGAATAGATCTGCTGGACAGATCCACGGAGATCTCATTTACAGAGATAAAAAGCACCCTTGCTCTTCCAAAGTGTACCATTATGTTTAATAAGAGAGTTGGCAAATATAGATAAGGAAATACAGCTTCAGGCCAGTTCTTTGGAGGGGTCTCATCTCGTTACATGTTCTTACCTTTGGTTATGCTGAGAGTGTTATCCCCACTAGCTACGAAGTCATACAGTGCAACAAAGAGGTTGGGGTCATTTTCACTGGGACCCGCTAGCAGATTTTCTTTGGAGTTCCAACGAGCCGCTTCGGTCAAACCCTGGGGCTCGAAATCTGGTCGCTGGAGAGCTTCTGTGAAAGAAGAATATAGCTTTTAATAAAAACGTTTTATTCCAGGTCATCAAGTACTTATGCCGAATCATCACAGAGCCCCGAGATAGAAGTACAGGGTATGTAAAAGCAATTACACAGCTCAGGTCGCTGAAATAGCTGACTTCAATTTCGTGGGAGTTTCACTCCATCGCAGAAGGTCAAACTATTAAAAATTAGCCTTCGTTGAAACGCCTGTGGAGCACATTAATTCATAATGCTTCCTTTTGACATGAAGAGACATTTTTCATGCATTCTTCTCCAATGCCCAATTACTAACTATGCCTGAGCATTGATGGGGATGCCAGAGCCTTTACAAGGCTTGCGATGCCCAGGATGGAGTAGGAGAAATCAATGCCTCAACTCAGTTAAATTATTCTGGGGATCCTGTCTGTGTAGTTGTGTGTTTGTTAAGGCCGCACAAAATGCAATTGCATTACAGTAAATATGCCAAGATTTAACACAGAACAAATGCGGCCAAATCCTAGATGTGGTTCAGTTTACTATCCTTTAACAGCGCTGTAAGTTTTTAATTGCAGCACCAGTGGGACGTCTGACATATCAAACCCATTCCTTAGACCACAGACTCAGTGGAGCGTATTTGCCAAGCTTTTGCTTGGACCATGTAATGTGTTGAATTAGGCGATTCAAAACATACCCAAGTGGTTTCTTACTAGTTTCGTGCCAGACACATCCCGTTACTGGACAGGTAAAAACAAAAGCAACGATTACAGAATAGGGGAACGTGCATCTCAAAGCACAACACACAGCACATAGCACATGAAGACTGAGATTAGGAGTCAGCCACAGTAACGTGCCCCACGCTGCTTCACAAATTTGTCAGTAGAGATTTAGTTCTGAGTGACTTATTCTTCTCTTTTGAGCTGGGGCTGAGATAACCAGATCTCAATTCACGTAGAACCACGAATGGCTGGATGTGAACCTGGTTCAAGAGAATGTGTATGAATGCAGAGTAGTGCTGCGATGCGCTGTTCATAACCAGCACTCAGAACAGTGTAACAAGGTCATGGCAGACCAGGTTCGTTGCCCAAGGTCTCATAATAAATTAGTGGCTAAACAGGGATTTGAAACCCGGTTTCTATACTTTCAGTATTACAAGAACCCTAACAACTAGAGTCCTAGTTTACACAAAAAATCCCAGATCCTGTTACTCCCGCTCATTTCTGTTATTACACAGCATGTATTAGCACACGTCTGTCTGGTGTCTTTCTGTTTCAATGCCTGCAAGCTTGGTTTGTGTCATCAGTGACTTGCAACCACAAGCGGATGACCTGGCGATTCAGTCATCGAGGAGTTCCATAGTCCCCGCTCCTCCATTCCATTTCTGGATTTGTGATCTGAATCACTGAATTCAGGGGCTGGTGAAGGTGAAGGATTAACACACCAACACAGGACTAAAGCAGAGCTGTTCGGATGTATTGTTAAAAAGCCAGGTACACAGAAACCGCAATTTCGTTTCTGCTGTGCTCCCCCGCAGCGATGCAGGACGTGCACAAACGTTTACATTAGCAGAGCAGGGGGGTGCAAAGCTGCAAATGGTTAACAGCTTAAAACTGACAGACTGTAAAACAGGGAGTTCCAAGTTCTTTACTACCGTTAAGATCCCTTTCTTGCAAAGATAAATGGTTCATCAAAATCACATACTCCCCGGATACATATTAACAAAAGTAAACCGCTACCTTTCTCTCTTTAAACGGTTCGCAGAAGACAAAGATTTGAGTTGGTACTATATTATTTTAGTACTACAGCACGGTATGTGTTATAGTTGAGTGTTTACATTTACGGGGGCTCCACCACTGCAGTGGAAACATTCCACAGTACAGTAAATATGTCAACTCTGTGTATCCGGATTGCTAATCAGATAACAGTCTTATAAAAAGGAAAACGACAAGTCAATCTTTCAGTTTGCTTTAAAGTCGCTTTCAATTATTTATTTATTCCCCTCCCCCCCCCAAAGGAAAAAGAGGAAGTCTCCACTAGTTGAGTAATAGAAGAGAAGCACACAGACTGGAGCCGACTCTGGAAGCAAACTGCTATTCAACAAAAACACTCCACACTCAAACATTCATTACATATTACTCCAGTCTTATTAAAATGTGTTCTTTCTAAAAGATATATTATTTTTATTGACTGCAAACAGTCAGGAAAACCTCAGTAACTGTTTAAAATAATGCACCCCCAGTACTGTGATATCAATTACTGCTATATAAGGACCACCTGTCTGTATTGACCAGACCCCCTTTCTCCTGTCTCTGGCAGTACACAGAGGCCACCTGTCTGGGTGCGTGTGTGTTTAACTCCAGTTGTCCCTAGATGGTATGAACAGGGATCCTTAAACTGTGTTTCCTGCCACAGAAACCCTACCAGCCCCCGTGAGCGAAACGTTAGACTGTACAAGCAAAACTAGCTCATTCCAAATACCACACATTAAAAAACACACAATACCCTTCCACACTTGATACAAGCATCAGTCACTGCTAAAAGAGCAACACAAAAAACGAGGTGGTTCTCAAACGAAAGCGTAGGGCAAACCCCCTGAATGACGAGACTTGAAAGGAACGACGGTAATTAAAGAAAGGCTCATTCCTTCCATTTGGTGATCCCTCCTTTTGTTTAATGGCTAAGTCTACCTCAGACGTTAGCAACCCCTGAGCCACCGCTGATCACAAGGGGCGTGAAACCAAGGGCTGACCACGATCAGTGAGGAATGAGCACATATCCTGCGCTGCTGCAAGAGGGAAGGTTTTAGGAATATCGTAATGGTATAACAGGATAAGAAAGGAATGTCCTGCACTTTGCACATTTTTTTTTTCCTAGGAAAAACAGGAAGAGGTATACAACTGCAAAATAACAAAACAAGAGGAAGAAAAAGATTGAAGAAAAATGACTCGGGATTCACTCCCGGTCTGTAGCTCTAACTGCTAAGCCACACTATCTCCCAGTCCTGTAAAGATGAATACGTATTTCAATCCGCGCAACTTCAACCACAAGGATAGGGGTGCAAAAACAGCAGTGCGGTGTGTGTGTGTGTGTCGAAATACACACGTTACAGCCCAGATGGGCTAACCTTGTGAGATGTGACATCAGATGCTGCAATTCTGAGGCTAAGACACACCTGAGCTCGTTACCGTTAGGTTGTATGGCTAATCAAGCTCGGAGTAAAACCTGGAATGGGTGAAACTGCTCTGCAATAGGATAATAGGACCACCCCGCAATCTCCGACAAGTGGGCCACACTGCTTCCCAGCTCTATTAACTACGCCATATTGCCGAGCAGTCCTTGGCAGTAGTTTTAGTAACCCGCTCTGTTACCCAGTCCTCACGTTTCACCACCAGATCACACCTCAAGCTCCTTATCTGTAACCGCTAGACCACCTCAAACATAAAGTACAGCAGATAACAGGTGAAGCACCTCTAAACAGAGATAACAAGAGAGTCCGGAAACACTGAACTGCTGTGTACTCAGCTCTATTTTTACACAAAACATACTGACATCTTATTTTCTTTTGTTTTAAATTTACACATCTCTGTTACTGAACACTGTTGCAAGCACACTAATCCACTGTCTTTGAAAAATTACAGGGATCTAAGAAAAAAAAGGACAAAGTTAAAGTGAAAGCAATATTTATTGAACTCAATGCACACCATGATCAAATGTCAAAGCCTTTTACAAAAACATCAAACGGGTATATAATTGCGCACAGACTGTGCTGCTCTCCTTGAACAAACTGACTAAGTGCTTGTGTTAAGAAAAGAAAAAAGTTTCCGTGTGGCTCACTGGTGTTCAGAGTCCCCCCCCCACCCCTCCCAGAGCCTGTGCGTCTGGCTCCTCTCCCCCCTTCTCTCTTTCTTTCTTTCTCTCTCTCTCTCTCTCAACTCAAGCATGTGTGATGCAGCTGAGGCCTCGTCAGAGGGACTAGCAAGAAGTAAAAACTTGAGGAATTTGTCTGCCCAGGCCTCCAAGAAGCAGGCCGAGCGTCTTTCATTCTGCCTGCCTGCCCCCGTCCCCTCCCCCTCTCTTACCTTCAAAATAACAGCTGGAGGACGACGAGAGGCCCTTTTTAGATTTACACCCCACCAATTTCAGACAAATCTCCAGCATTTTCATTTGTTTATTTTCACTTCCACTTTTAAAAATGACTTGTTTTACTTGTTCGGTATATATATATATGTATATATATATATATTTAAAAAAAAAAAAATTATAATAATAATTATAATAATAATATTTCAGTTATTAAAAGCTTGAGTTCAGGTTGTGTTCAGCCCTAGCCTGGCACTGCCCCGGTGCCTCGGAGGTAATCCGACTGCTGCTGCCGCAAAGTCTACAAATCTCCTAGTCGAAGCGTCTCCATCGTCTCTGCTGTTCCTCAGGAGCTTTTCTTTCTTTCTTTCGTACCCTCATGAACTCTCTTCCTCTGCGCCCACCCCCTCACACCTCGGTTCTTCTCCGATCGGTTGGTTTGTTCAGCCGCACGCCGCTGGAGATCCTGCCATTCCTCTCTCTCCCGCTGTGTCCGTTTGCTGGAGATGCACAGGGACTTGCTTGCGTTCCACTCTGCCAACAAAGGGCCCCTTTCAAGCTCTGGCTGCCTTGCTGAATGACATCAGCTGGCTGGATCCACCCACACAAGGCAAGGAAGGCAAGTTAACCCTGCACTTCCAACGGACGCACTGCACCGCCTCCTTTCTCTCTCTTTCTCTCTCACTCTCTCTCTCCCCCCCAGCACAACACAACGAAACAAGGCAAGTTTTTCTCATTGTCTTGGTTGGTCTGCAGGATAACAAAGCTGGTGTAACACTGTGTCGTGGGTGGGGGGTTGTACATTTAACATGTATGGTAAAGGAGGAATGTTTAGGGAGGGTTAATGCTAGAAGCACAAAGTCTTGTGTTTATACTGCTGCACCAGCCACTTTTACAGCTTAGGAACAGATGCATAAAAAAACAAACAAAAAACAAAAAACAAAAAAACAGTGTTTCTAGATAAGGAGCATGTTTACCAAAATGATGGGTACAGTATATTTGAATTTTGTACCGACTTAAAATTTGACAAATACAGCGTACAATAAGCTACTTTAAGAAATGAACAGCCTTTAACAAATTGAAAAGATGAATTTTAGTGTATGGTGACTGGTGAATGACTAATTTCTCCTAACAGCGAGTACAACGGAAAGGCAAAATATGCTTACCACTAGTCAGACCAGTAAACTCACAGCTGACTGCGCAACACAATTCTACGTACTTTACAGCTGCTGTTCAGGAGCCAAAATGAATTGGTTTATCACACAGATATACCACAACATTGCTTTCTACTGTTTTACTTCCCTGACTTTACAACGCAGCCTAGACACTGCATTTCATAACCCACTGAGGAACAGGGAGCACAGCTTTGACCAGACTGTCTGATTCATTCTGGACCCGGTATATCACCACACCACATGCCTGCTGTACATGTACCTGGGGTTGAAGCGTGGTATACGACACGAGCAAAACCAACAGACCAAAACATTTCAATTGAACCCAGAAGCAAAACGGCATGAGAAACCTGCCTGGAATTCACTGCTTTGACACATTCAGGACGCAGAAACAACTCGCACTCCTAAAGACTCTCTCAAGACGCAGATTTTGCTTGGCAGTAATTTGTGTTCCTATCTGCCACTCTGTTTTCATACCAGTAGTGGCTGGCACACAAACACCACGCTATGCATTAAGCTCAAGTATCGCTGCATTGCTTCACAGCAAACACTGTACTACACAGCCTACTGCTGCCACTTACTGCCCACAGCAAAACCATTACCCAGATTTTAGAAATTCGCTTGTGTACAGCTGTGGACAAAGGATTAGCATCACCTACAATTTCAGGATTGAGACTATTAAAAAACAAAACTATATGAACGCAACGATAATTTAGATATTTTATTCAACATCATGTAAATCAAACAAACTAGAAAATGGTATCGCAAAAGTCTACCGGAAGCCGTAACAGCAGTACAGTAGTATTGTGTGTCACATTTTTCAATTTTCCGTTAAGTATATGGAAAACTACAAAGCGGTGCGTAATTCAATATGTTAAGGTAACATTATTTCAGCCGGTTTAATTCGACTTGAGTTAATTCTAAATCGGGGGGATGCAAAACGTTTGGCCGTAGCTGTAGATAAAGAGGCTGCAGATGGAGAAACATGAATCGCATAATTCTGAGGTGAGCTCATCAGAGCATCGCTCCATTGTGACTAAATAATCCCAGTGCTGTTTAGTTCAGTGGACGCCTTCGACCAAGGGCAGGCAAGCTGGGTCCCTCCACTCCAGTTCTTTGTTCCAGCACGGCCCTTAGTTCTTAAACTGAACCAATTAAACCGCTGGCCAGGTCCTAAACCACTTTGTAATTTAATTATACCTATTAAACCTGGAAAGGAATTACCCCCCAGGACCGGAGCTGAAAAAGTCTGGATGAACCACAACGAGAAAGCTTCAAGTTTATTCAATTCAGTGTTTAAACAGGAAATGACCGTTTACGCAAAAAGGGTTTAGGCGATCACACACATTAATAAAATACTATTTGAATATATATATATTTTTTTACTTAAGTTCCTTTTCAGTGGCCCATGGTATCAAATTACAGTGGTATAGATTGTCTGAAGATATTATAAATGATGAAAAAAACAAAGGAAGATTCTCATAAAAACAACATATTTTTGGATCGACATTTAATAAAATATACTACACCGTTTAGGGTTGTTTTTTTCGGTTTACTATATAAACATTTACAGCCTTAAGAATAACCAACAAAGCTTGCACATACAAAACCTTACGGAGGAAAAAACAGGACCCAGAGAGTTACTTTATGTCCGAGACCCCTGGGGATTAGACAGGCCAGCGGGCTGGTAAAACACACTTGTGAGATCATATTACAGGGCGAACAAAACAAGCCTTTCTTGATACAACACAGCAGGGGGGGGGGGTGCACAGCCCCTCCCCACTGCAGATTGTATACGTTATCAAACCATTAAAAAGGGATTAGGACCAGGAAACTGGTCGAGCAAACATCTGAACTACTGCAGAATGGGCCTCCCCATCAACCCTGCTTTACACAACACAGACCAGTACTTGCTGTTCAACCGGGCTTCGCTGAAAAGCAGAAGTCGTGAATACTACCAAGGTGTCCATTCAAGCACCCTAAATAATGCAAGTGTGGAGACAAGCTACTGTACTGTACAATTACCCTGCTGAAAACACAGGCGTCAAATCAACTCAGCTCACTTCAGTGCTCATTACCCCATGACCACCTTGCACACTGCTTTAACCTAACTTCTGCTACACTACACCCAGACTTGCCGAACCCTACCCCTGAACGTACCCTGCTGCTCTTTTCCTGGGGATGGGGGCTCTTGAGGCCACTACGGGATCACATGACACCCTTCCCCGTCACACATCCGCTAATCCCCTCCCCCGAGACGAAACCCAACACTGTCTAACAATGTCAGAAACGTCAGCCAGCTGAGCGCTGGCACTCCGCCTGCTCATTTTACTTTGGGAATGAGAAGGATTGGAGAAGTTTCACCGAAACATTCGAATAGGATTAAAGGAGACAGAACCCGCAGCTGGACTTAATATCAAGTCTCAGAAGGCAGCTGGGTGGAGGACAAAAGGGACCCGAGGAGGTTTCAACTGCGGGACAGTGCCAATCATTTCAGCTATGTGACAAGGAATTCAGGAGCCACTTGGGCATAGCCAAGGCAACATGGTCAGTCTGTACACTTGCTCCAGCAGCAGCAGCACAGCCTGTATCACATTCCCCAGCCCAGCACAGGGACATACTGTTATGTAAAGCAAGCATGTTTTAAAGCTCTACAGTACCATACAATCTTCTCTTTCCCAAAAGATTACAGACGCCGTACTGCTTCAGAAAACAAGCACGGGACGCTTATTCAAAGCAAACAGATCTCCAACAACATTCTGATTTCTTCACTACTCGTTGTGCTTGGGAATGTACAAAATACAAAAAGTCTGATCGCTTTACTCTTATGAGGCACTGTAAAAACAACAATACACTGTGCAAACCGGACTGTTTACCACTGAATCTGGCTCGCTCATCTGTTTTCTGTAATCAACTGGTACGAGAACCACATTTAATGTCCCTGTTTTTATATGATTCTGACTCAGTGGAGAACTATTGCTCTGAAAACTCCCCCAGCAACTAACCGTTTCAAATCTGCAGCTTTTAATAAACTCGTCCAAGTAATCACACACGCTCAAAGCGAACGGGCAGATTGGTTTTTTTTTTTTTTTTTTTTTTTTTTTAAAGGAGTGACACCTTCACCATTTTATTTGTTTTCCAGGCAAGTTGGAACAAAACAAAATAACATTTCTGGAAACTGTTATACAACTCCCCTGTGGTGTTTATTTGTGTCCGTTGTCTGTTCCACGTCCACCTTGAGTCTAAAGAATTAGTGGATTTTTAACTATTCAAAAACAGAACGTCACGGCCAACCCACTATTAAGCAAAACGTGCCTCTAGGGAAAAGGGTTCCTATCTAAGCGATTAAAAGGACGAAATATTCACACGTGTGGTAATTATTACCCCAGCTAAAGGAAATCTAAGAGAAATGAACAGTGATGCCGAATACTCATTTAGCCCGTTATTTCTCTGCGTTTAAGTGAAAGCAGATGCCGCACTGCCCAGTTATATCACAGCGTCGTGGGGATAGGAGCGCCTTCACCATCTGACTGCAAAACTCATCTCGTCTAAGCAAGGCCTGGGAAACATCTCGTTCAGCTGCAATGCAGAGCTGCCTTTCAAATCTGATTAGATACTGCCCTGGGACAAACTGGTGTCCCCGATGCAGCAATGGTGGAGCCTTGATGGGCCAAAGTCTTGTCGTCTTGCTCCTAACATCTCAATGTGCTGAATGCCTCGACGATTTCCGTCTGTACCCCTGTATCCCTTGTTAAGATGTTAGCTCTGGTGGTTTTTGATTGCTGGTTTTAACCAAGAAACAGAGAATAAATGACACTGATAGTTATTTTGAAGAAATCAGGCCTCCAGTAAATGTGTTCTGAACTAAATCACACAGCAGGAGTAAGTCAGGTTTACAAATAGGACTGGTTCATGCACCTGAAAGGGAGGAACACTGTTTAACATGAAGCTCGCAGCTGTTGATCAATTTAAAAAAGAATCTTGTATTGAAGGCAGTTCTGAAACCCAGGACTGGGGTGCAGCGCTAATGTGAGTTTCAAGCCCTGGTACTTTGTACACCAATAGCTAAACCTCTCTCAAAACATCAGAGACTTTGCAATGAGTGGAAACGCTCTTCAGGTTTCTCCAGCCCTCCCTGTCCTAGCAGAGTTCAGTATGGAAGGGACAATAAAAGCCTGTTTCTCCACGGGAGTAAAGCGCTTGTCTCAGGATACAGGAAAAGGCATCTTGCAGCTTTAACAACCCCCCCCCCCCCCCCCGACGTTCACTACATTTTTTTGTTTTTCCAGCTCTCCAGAGTGCAGACCGACTCGCTCCATTTTCACAATGATGTAAGCATGCTGTACTGCACAGGCTTAAAACAAACCCAGAGCCAAGAAGGAACAAACCAGAAATGGCACCACAGGTCCGCACAGACATGCCGTCTCCCCTCTCTGCTGTCCCATCGATAACTTCTCAAAAGCGCTACGTGGGGTTTCGGAAGTTTTTAGAAAACCCTAAACGCAAGCCAAAATCCCTGAAGAAATGCACATTTCTTTTGGGAGTTGTAATATTATATATTTGTAAACGAGCTTGGTGCTTTTGAGCCATTCCAGGTTTCACTAGAAGCACAGCTAGCCACACTTCACAGACAGCTAACTATTTTAGAACACAAAAAACAATTTAATAAGCAGCACACTTTTATGCCAGGCAAGCCATATTTCTATCCCTGAAAATGATCGCCAGTTTCATCACAGTAAAAGCAAATGAAATTGTTTTGTTTGTTGAAAACTTGTGCTTCATCAAAGACTTCCTGATTACAGAAGAAAAAATCTAGTCATTGTTTTAAGTTAGTCAGAATAAGCCTTTTGGAGGAGAGAGAATACACAAGGCTGCCTAATAGGGAAAGAATGATCGGGTTCTGTAGTTAACAGCCCTTCCGTTCACGAATCACAGGCGAAGTGATTAAAATTAAGCAGCTTGAAGAGAAGCCAGACTTTTCCCTTTACTTGTATATCGCGGTCGCCATGGCTACATCTTAAATCATTCAAATAAATTACACACACATGTTACTGCAAAAAAAAAAAAAAAAAAAAATTATATATATATATATATATATATATATATATATATATATATATATTATATATATATATATCCATTCTGAGAGCCTGGATTGATTTTCATTCACCTGGCACAGGTTTGTGCCAAAAGACGTCATAGTAATCTTAACAAAGACAAACAGAACAGAGGTTTGGGAGGGAGGGGAGAAGCAGAGCAGAACGAACCTCGTTGAGAGATAACAGGATCCACATGCAGGACCAGACAGGGCTCCTGTTTTATCACAGCACATTTCCAGGCACATTCCCAGTGCCTTTACTAAACTGCATCGCTGTTACTACTTTCATACCCACAGCACTTTTAACCACTTGCACAACACAAACCATATTTTTAAACCAATGTTCGTAAGCTGCTACTACAGAACACAAGTACACATATATTACACACACAGATAAAACTTTGAACTGAAGTTTTATTCCAGACTGCCTAGGACTCTGGACTTTAGACAGCCAATGATAAGACATTTTAGTTTTGACTGCACTAAAACCTTTTAAAACAAAAGAAAGTCTGTTAGCCTTTTGCTGATTATGCAACAGCTGTGATCCCAAAAGGCTTTCGTTTGGCTTCAGAAGGTCCCGGGTTTTAAAAGGGTTAAGGTGGCCATTTTTTGACCCCTGTGGTGAATTGTCCAGTCGGTCTGACAATGCCACTCCTCCCCACGGCCTCGCTGTGCTCCGGTCAGGTTGCCTAGACAACAAAGCTCTGCAAAACACATGCTAGGGAGATATGCAAGTTATTCCAGAGTGCGGAATGCACAAGAGGTCACATTCCTGACTCGGTGCTGCGGCGTGCCTCGCGTTCCAGTTTTTCTGCTTCAAAATAAAATAAATAACATGAATACAAACAGGAATGTCGTGTCCAAAGGGCGGGAGAGAGAGAGAGAGAGAGGCTGGCGGCGATATTGAGAGAGAAAAAAATAATTCTAAAAAAGCGCCTGGGAAACACAGAGTAGGCGACACAGAGATCCCACTTCGACTTTTTGACCCTTTTTTTTCAAAACAGGGCTCGCTGTATGGAATCCGTTGATTTGCAAACACTGCCGAGCTGTTAGTTAGTCGCGTGCAGGAATGTTGTGCCCCAGATCAATCATTTCTCCTGTCTTGTGGTTACTTGCGCTGCAAGGTCAGTGCTCTGGTAGCAAAAGCAGGTGCCACAAAAACAAACCAAAAAACGTATTTACTTTTACCAAATGCGACCGATTGACCTTTCCTACATATTTCACTGAAATCTGACCCAACCGGGAAACAGAACAGAAGAGACGATTCTAACAACTGATAAATCACCCAATCCAATTATCTGATCAAATCTCCTCTCTCTATACGTTCTGCTTTCGGTATGGCTGATAAGACACAGCTGCCCCCCCCCTCCTCCTCCTCCTCCTCCTCCTCGGTTCAGAAAGCAAATCATTTGAAGAGACAAGAGAAATACAGGCATGGGTCCAAAAAAAGCCATCATGGAACTATTTTTTCCCCCCCAATGCATTACTGAGTTTCAACAAACTGCATTATTAAAATATTAATAGAATATTCAGAATACTGGATCTCCAGAGCAAATCTTCCACTGTGACCAAACTAAGTAAGAGGAGCGACGCAGGCACAGTTTTCCACGGCATTATTACAAACTTTAATGTCCCTTGAACTGCAGTACAAGCAGCCCTAACCATGCCAGTAGGTGTTGCTATTGAACAGAAGACTTCCACATGTCTCCGTGCTGAGGGGCGGGGTAGAGTGATGTGTTAGAACTAAACACTTCAAATCAGATTCACAATGCCGGCCTTCTGTCCCAAAGAACAGCGTGCCGTACTTTTGTAACGAGATCCCATACTGAAACCGACTGCTGGCTGACACCAAGGAGTGCGAGAGCAAACGAGGAAAGCCATCTGAAATCCATTAGCAAGCTGCTCCTGCTCCCTCTGTGGCAGGCAGAGGTCACAACACGATGCCGTTCATTCATTCAGTGTGCACCCGCCACCTGACAGCTGAACGCATGAAACCGTCTGATTACAGCAGGGTCCCCCCTCTGAGCAACAGTGAAATGAGCCGGGGGAGCTGGAGCAACACTGGGGAAACCCACGAGCATGACTAGCAGCATTTTAGAAAGACAACTGGAGAAGTGGAAAAGGGGAGGGTTATAGAGCTGGTTTAAAACTTCATAAAACAGGACCTCCACTGGAAACGAGAGCCTGCTTAAATATCGTCGTTGATTTATAATTTCTCCAACCCTTCTTTGTGCCAAGAAAACCAACGCAGGGGTTCTGGGGAACTTAAACCTTGGGGGGGGGCAGGGGGGAATAAAAAAAAGAGTACCGCCCCCCACCCCCAGGTTTCAGGAGAAACACAAACTTCTCCTCTGCAGGAAAGCTGGCAGGTGTTGTCGAAAGCAACCTGCCAAACCACGATGGATCCCAGTCAGGAATCATTGGGTAATCACCAACTGGTCTGCACCTGCTTGCACATGCCCAAAGGTATCAGGGTTCGGATAAGGGTGAGGGTTAGAGGTGCTTCCACTACCTGGCTCTCAGTTTCCATTGAAATCCAGATGAACTCTTTGAAAGGGTGTTAAACTAGTACAAGACACAGTCTGTATGAAACGCAACTCTAAACTTGTGACAGAACCGCAATACTGAGCTCAACTATTTGCCGTACTGCTTGGTAGAGTTTGTTCTGCCGTCTAACAAACTTTTATTAAACACTAGCTGGGTCTGCCGAGCTGCAACTGGAAACAATGCTTTATCGCTTTGCTAGTTTTCATGGGGTTACTCAGGAGGTTTCAATAAAGATATACAGAGGTAACCTTTTGCCACATTAACATTCTTTAGTCCCTCTTTACCGTACACATAACAATTGCTATAAAAAACGTTTACTGTGTTGCTGTCGTATTCAATTACTGTTTAAGTGTACAAAGTGTGTGCCCGTGGAAAGGGTAGATCCTTTCCAGAGCCAGCTCACAAGAGATAGCGGCGAGTAAGAAAGTAAATGAAAGGGACTTCTACTCGCGTGACGAATATCTGATGGGAAAGTCGTCAAGTCAACATACTTCAAAAACAGCAAGAAAAATCTGAATCGGCACAGATGATGCTGATCACAGCGGGGATCCTGTGAAGTCCTTTAGGCATTCAGAGCCTATTAAAATGTGTTGTTTTTCTTTTTAAATAACATGAAGCTGCATTCTCATAACTTTGGGGAACTTGCCACTGAAAACGTAGTCATGCAACTATTAATTTCTATTTTCTTTTATTTATGGTTTGTAATCTTTCATGACAGAAGGGGCTCTTGTAACAAGAGAAATCCCCCAGGGAAGCCAGTAACGAGCCATGACAGTTCCAGGACGTTCACATTGCAACCTTTGGGGTCACCTTTACCCCAACGGCCCTGCTTTCCCTTGGTTTGTGCTCCAAAGGGGAAATCCAATACTAGCCAGTGGTATATGAGGGTAGGGTTACTCTGAATACAACCAGTCAGGAAAAGCTATTTAAAAAAACACCTTCTCCACTGTGCGCCATGCAAAAAATAAAAGCAGCAAAAATGTACAGTATAACGTGAACTGGGATTCAAATCAAGGATTGCCTTTTTGAGTAGCTTCCCACATACCTTAGAAATCAAAAATTTAGCCGGGACTTCCAAAGAAAAGAAGTTTCGACATTTGATTATAACACGGTCGTGTTGTTTCCCCAGCTGGCTGGCGACAAACTTTCCACATTACTTTTGAAGATAAGCTGTAAAAGAGTGGGACACAGTCCAGGAAAAAAAAAAAGAGTGTGTGGAGGAAGTGTCATTGTTGTTTTGGAGAGTGGGAGTACTTGGAGGGCAATGATCTGGAGGGAAAGGGTTGCAGTGGATGTCTGTCGCTATCCTTCAAAACAGAGGGCATCAAAACAACAAGGAGCCACATCCTCTGGACATATCCCCTCTCCTGCTGTGCTGAAGAGGAGGCAACAGAATTTCATCACTTTTTTTTAGCCTTCTCCAGAAAGCAGAGGACAGGAGACCAGAGAGAGAGAGAGGGAGGGAGGGAGGGAGGGAGAGAGAGAGAGAGAGAGAGAGAGAGAGGAGGAGGGCTGATTGATCTTCTCAACAATAACAGCAGCAGCAGCAGCATGCAGAAAATATTCTACGTCAAAAACAGATCGAGCTGACCAGGGTTGAGGTCAGTTCCTGGTTTTCAATTGCACTTCCATTTTAAAATCAATTTCTGCGATGGAACTGGAATGGATATTTTAGAGACATCATAAATCGCTGCGATTGTTCAACTGCTTTCATCTGAAGCCAATTTAACCGACTAACAAAACAGGGACTTGTGAGAAGCTCGTTTTAACACAATGCTGCGGATTGCAATTTTGATCAGTGGTGTGCTGGAATTGATTAAGTGGGAAATGCTTCGTGAATGTTTGGCCCTGAAATGTTTTAAAAGCACACACAATACTGTACACACACGGTATACAGAAACACATATTCATATACAAGTCTTTGCAAGCCCTGCAATTCGTTGCACCAAATCCTGTCCCTTCTGGGACTTGTAAACCTGTTTGGCGAGGATGATGTTTTCCATTAGCGAGCTGTTAGCTTGTAGCCTCTTCACAGATGAATCAGGGAGAGCTCACCAGCGATACATCACTCCTTGCTGGGTGATTCACATCCCCTTACAGCTCCCACAGCTTCGTCTTTACCTCATTACCAGCACTGCTTCAAGTTCTCAGATTAGTACGACACCCCCACTCAGGTCGTGATTAGAAGGCGCTGTGTAGCCTCAGGGAGATCATGCTTTGCTTGGGTGTTCATGCTCTGAAAAGTTCAGCGACATCACTGTGCTTGTTCATCACAAAGAGATGCGGGTATCTGTGTGAGGTGTATGCGATTTCATCATTGTGCAGACATAGCAATGGACTGAAATAAGGCAAATAATTAGCTGTGCATGCCAACTTCATACTGGTCTAGCTTACCGAGTTAATTCAATATAGTTCACAAAACAAGTTGTTTTGACTACCTAATGTCTAACTTTATAAGGGATTTCAACTTGATACAGAGTGCCCCTGCAATTGCAGTTTCCTGGCACGTCTGCATAGCACGCAGTGCCTCCCTTTGGAAGTGTTATGTAACTGCAGTGCTGATCTCAAAAGGAAAAAAAGCTAAATGTAAATTCTTGGTGGCACACCTTGCTATTTGCCTCACTAAGGTGTAAAGAACATTGCAAGACAGCAAAACACTCACAATAAGGACTGACAACGAGAAACTCTGGCAGTTCTACAAAGCAGCTCAGAAACAACACTTCTGTTGGCTGAGCGACACGCGAGGGAAATGACTGCAGGCATAAACGTGCCTGGGCTAGCTGGTTTTAGCGTGCGTTGCTCAAAAGAGGAGGGGGCGTTTTGCCATTGTGCTTCGAAATCAAATATATTCATTTCTCACGATCCTGCAGCTGAACCGAAATCCACCAAGCACTCCTACTTACTGCGGTATGCCACATTACAGACGTTTTGGATTGCTCCTCTATCCTTGTGTTCTTACTCCCTCTTTAGGAGAAGACAATGAAATTATATTACACACACAGTAAGGCACCATCTCTAAAAGGTAGGCCGATCTATTAATAAGCAAGCTGCCACCAACCAAATGCAAAGCAACAAGGAAGCTGAACAGTAGAGACCTCTTCTCCAGGAGGAATGCAGCACGGTCTTCAGGGCTTGTTAGGAGGCAGGGAGCGTGCAAGGCAGCTAGCTTTCTGCATTCTGCAGGGCATGTTGCAACACATTGTCAAACCCTAGTGTGGAGACAGGCTATGAGGACATACAGCTGCTCTGCCTCACATTTCCAGCAAGCTACACTAGTGCCCAGCTCTGCAGAGTGGAACGCTTTTACAGAAATACCTCAATAGTTTTCTTGCACTGCCCTTCTGGATTTGATGCAGCCCTTATTGAGGGCTAATCTTAGAAATGAGTCATATGGGGAGGGATGAACTTTTTTTTTTTTGAGGGTTAACAAAATTGGAGCAAGCAATCATAACAATATAAGGTAGTTAAAGAATAAAAAACGAAAATAAACCAGGTAGACGTGCTAGTGAAAAATTACAAAAGTATTCTGTCCTCAAATGAGGCCAATGGCACTTAACGGGTTAAGAAGTGGATCCCCTCCAGGTGTGTAAATGAAGGCCGATGCTTGAAGCACATGTTCTGGCTTACACACAGTACACCAGGGGAGCCGGATTAAGCCACATTATTCGTACAGCACAGAAAGCAGGCTTACCGTGCTCCACAAAGACGTTGCAGTGCTGGGCTCCATGCCTGGACGACTCCCTCTTCACCCCCTTGATAAAGGGCAGAGCCGGCAGGCTTGGTCTCCTCTGGTCCCCGAGTACTTTCCCTGGCTGCTGACCCATAAAGGAAAGATGCCAAGCCAACGCTAAGAGCCACAATCACCTCCAGCAATTCGGGGCCCGCCAGGGAAAGAATGCAGCGAGCGTGTCTGAGAAGAAAGCTTCAAAAGAACACCTCAAGACAGCAACTGCATACCTGGTTTCTGATTTCCATGTGCAGTAGTCCATATATAAAAAAAAACAAACTCTGAGAGGCTGAAATCTTCCAAGACCACAGACAAGTCGTTTACTTTTCAGTTCTCTCCTTATTAAACGTTCACTGGTGACACTACTGAACTTGCACGACTTGTCTTCAGTTGTCTACAGTGTTAAGGCCTCTGCAGTGTGCTAAAAGGGGAACTGACATTGCCATGAAACATCCAGTTTGACAGGTTTCTCAAAATTTTTTAAAAAAAAACCTTTAAGGCACACAATGAAGATAAACAAGATGATGCAATGCGTTTAATGTGCTAGCGCTGCATGTCTTAATATAAAACAGTGGAGCACGTGTGCCTCCTTATTGCTGGTGGGCTGCTGTGCTCCAAAGGGCTGATATGCTGTAGTGAAGGTAATGTGGCTGTGTGTGTGTGTGTGTGTGTGTGTGTGTGTGTGTGTGTGTGTCTAATCAACTGGCAGCTTATGCTGCAGAATGCGCAAACTCAGTTCCATTTGTTTCAAATTGAAGAGACCAGGTATTAAAATCAAACCAGCAACTAGAAAAATAAACCTGACCTGCACTCAAATGTGGCAGAGCTGTGTGGACAGGTAAACCCCCTCCCTCTGATCCGATCTGACATTAAATACAAGTCTGTTTTGAGGACAACATAAAATACTGACAAACTTCCTCCTCCACTGCCTAGCGAACTGAGAATAACTATTTGATTTGGGCTAAAAGGGAAGCATGAAATATTACTTTATTTTTTTAATTGACTACTGTACCACAGAGTCACTTAAACGTTTCCCACTGTCCTAAAAATGAAACAACCAAAAATTTAAACATCTGCAATACAAAGACAGAAACGCGCCACACATTCGCCTTCCCAGGTTACCAGTGCATGGGGTTAAGCTTTTTCAAACAGCTTTGGCTATTAACCCTTGATTGCTACCTTAAGCTCCGGTCCTAGCCTAGCATTTTAAAAAGCCTGCCAGCCTTTCACATTATAAGGATCTGAGGTCCGAATCCACTCTCGAAGCTCTTACAAAAATGACTGTGTACCTTAGCCAAGACTTCAATCTATAGAGGTCTCATAATTCTCAGTGTCCAAGTATGGTTTCACATTCCCAACGACAACAAAGTGCTCAAATTGCAATAATATTCTTAAATTGTCAGGGCTCTCTGCATCACACGTCTCTTTGCATTTTAACGCTAAAATTAATTTAAAAGCCCCGAGTTGTTTTTTTATAAAAAATGTCCCCCCTGATTAAACGCACGTTCACAACTGGCTCACACCGCCTCTGTGCTTCTCGTCATATCTTTACACCATCGATCCCAGTTGTCCACGTACAGTCAAGGCCCCCGATATAGCTTGCCTTGTCTTGTATTAATGCAACACCCCGACTGTGTTTTAACATATACATATAACATAGAGTGATGGGGGTCTCTGTGATATAGCAGCAGCGATCTACACTGTCAGAGGGCGAATCTGCGCAGCGACGCGCGTTTAATACTCCCTGCCCCCGGAGTAAGTCTGTTCACGTCCCGGGTCCTTATTGCACGGTGCCACGCTAAAATATGTTTTTGAGGTCTCTCTCTCTTGCCTTCCTTCGGGCTAGCACGTAGAAGACCCTCAATGCATGACTAAACGCAAGTTATCCCCTGACCTCCCCTGTGCAGTTAGAGTTCCCGCGGGCACAAACAGAACCACCCAGCCGACAGGTCCAGGATAATACAGTCCAGGGGCTCGGTCTCCCACCCCCGACTCCCCAGCCCTGTCTCCTCCGTCCTTCAAAGCCACTCTCCCGGCCTCTGCTTACTCCCGGACCCGGGGAACCCTCTCCCAAGACTCGGGCAGCGAGTCTCTCTGACGCCTCCCTCTGCCGTGTTGTTAGCGACGGCTCCAGCAGCTCGGTAATTGGAGGGGAGTCTGACGCACCAGCTCGGGCAAACAAGACTCGGGTCCCGTGTTTATTTTTCGTCAGTTTATTGTATATTTTCCAGTCCCTCTTCTTGGGAGAAATAATGTTTAAATCCGCGCAGCCGCCATCATTCAATACGCAAGGGGGAGGCGGGGGTTCACGGTGTGCGTCGAGGGGACGCACGCAACCCGAGGCGAGCGCGCAAGAAAAAAAAAAAAAAAAGTAGGCGGGCACGTACGCGCGTTTGGAAAATACCGGCTGCGCGAGCACGTGCAGTATCGAGAGCGCGCCCTGCACAGAGATGCCAGGAGAGGGTCACATGAGTGGATTGGAAAAAGTGAGCCGCGTGCAGTTACTGCCCGTGTTTATTATTTTAAACACAGAAGGCTGCGATGATGCACTTTCCAATGCACAACACAGTCCACACAGTAACAGCAACACACACTGACGCCAAAACATGTCAATATAAGAAACAAAGCACAACAACAAATTACGTTTAAGTTTGCACATTGAAATGCAAGGTACTGTTCACTGCCTCCCAGTCCCTCAGCCACACTGCCTCCCTCCCAGTCCCTCGGCTCTTACCACTAAGCCACACTGCCACCCTCCCAGTCTCCAGGCTCTAACCACTAGGCCACTCTGCCTCCCTCTCAGTCACTCAGCTCTAATCACTTGTCCCTGCTGCCTCCCAGTCCCTGAGCTCTAACCACTAGGCCACACTGCATCCCAGTCCCCACTTTCTCCTCCTCTGTTCTAACCACTAGGCTCCTCTTTCTCTCGATGTCACCAGCATTCCTTGCTTTGTTTAAATCCTCCTTTAACAAGAACTCTCATGTGTTCTAGTCAGCCAACAGCAGTCACAGCCTGAGACCGTGTGCTTGTTCTGTAGTGTGAGGCTCTTGTGGGGAGCTGTGCACATGACTAGATAAAGCAGCATTCAACACCACAGTGCAGCATCACTCCACCAGTCATTCTCCACTGATCGTAAACGAACAACACTTTGGGTAGCGCTGCAAGACTGGACAATTATCTATTCAGGGATACCAAGACCTTTAATGAACAAGGGCTCTGAGAAGTGTGGCTCATGGGACAATAAATATCCCACCCCAGGTACTCCAAACCCGCAGGGGGAAGCCCAACATTTTCTCCAGGACTAGAATGCAACTGCTTCCCTTTGTGGCCAAAGTGCAGTAAGCACACAACTGCCCGAGATCCACAGATCATTCTGCAGCATCTTCGTGATGTCAATTGTTAATCAGCACAATGAGAAGTCACTGCACCTGATCTAAAACAGAGTGTGTCATTTTTCAATCTAGTGAATTTTATCCGAAGATAAGTGATAAGTTTCTTTTGATGCTCAGTGTATTTAAATAGAATGCTTTATTCATGCAATCATGCAAGAAAACCAAAAAAAACAACAAAATCACAAAAACACTTTAATGAGAAAAATACATGAACATGTATTGCGAAATACAAACCAGCTGCGAAATGAATAATCTTCCATTGGGGGTGACTCATACAGCTCATTAGCTTTCTTGGGCAGGGGGGGACTATTGTCCTTTAAAAATCACACTGGTTCCATTAACGTGACTGGTCTCGACCCTCTCGCAAGTGAAAGAGCACTAGAACTACCAACCGCAGAACTGTGTTTTATACACCACTAAATACACACAAACAAAACTTCTGCAAGACTAGTAAGTCTTTATCCTCCAGGCCAATGCAGAAGTTCAACCCGTGCCTGGATAGAAACGTGCAATACATTGCACAAGAACTTCTTCCATTCAATATAAAACACACGCTTTGGTCACATCTACAGTACTGGTGCCATGCTGAAGGCAGTGTACCAGCACAGTGCACTGGGGCTCTTGTGTACATAAGACAGTGTTTGATGGCTCCCCCACTCCGGGACCCCCCGAGGGCCCACGGTTAACAAAATCAAAACTTCCAACAGCGAGCGCTCATCTCTTCAGTTTGCTTCAGTCTATAAAAGTTTGAATGATATTTTAAGGGTCTAAACAGCAGTGGTGTTAAGATCCGCCAGCGTCCGCCCCTCATCCTTCTTGTTCGACAAGTCTCTGCCGGGTCTCCATGACGATCTCCTCCATGACCTCTGGCTTCAGGGTGTCCTTTATCTGAAAATCAGAGAGACGCATGTGCTGGTCTCAAGCCATCAGAGATACCGGTGTCACAGAATATGTGTCCTCCCCCCAATTATCCGATCCCCCTAGGAACCAATATTCGAGAATATCTCTACCCCCTTATTTTTTGGTTTCTTTGTATGCAAGTCTATATCCATGCAACTAAAACCTTAGCTTGAAGACCTCTGTCCCTTCAAGTTAACCCTAAACCTGTACCATCCGGTTCGCTGGTGGGAACCAACATTCAGGGGGCACCAATAGAGAAGGAGCTGCCGTTACCTGGTGAGCGAGCGAGGACTCGAAGCAGTACAGCACGCTGGTGTCATACAGCAGCACCTTGTGAGCGGACAGGGCGAGGATGCAGTTCTGAAGCCTCGAGATAACCTCCCGGTCACAGAGGGGCACCGGCTGGAGGGGGAGGGAGGTAACATTTTACTCAACAGGATTTGGAGGAAGAGCAATTTTAATGATTCTTCATACGTTTTATTTTACATTGGATATCTGATGTATTACAATTCACACCCAAACTGCACTAAATTATATTTCACACCTTAATCCTCAAGTCCAGCTATGTACAGCCTCCCACTGCAACGCATTTTAAACCATTCTTTACAAGCTACACCTGCACACCAGGATGTGTCTAATTGGGCTCAGGACTAATTCAGCTCATAGCAAAGCCTGGAATAGCATGGACTGCTATGTAACAGGAGTTTAATCTGTGTATCCACTGGGAAAAGGACATCCATGTTACATCCAGTCTTCCCAGAGACGTCACAGTTTTGTTGCAGGTGACTCTGCCTCTCACTAGCCCTGCACCCAGTCCTGGGTTTGATAACTTCTCTTGCTTAGCTGTATCCCTGAAATGACCAGGTGTGCCATCAGTGATAATCTGAACTGATGGCACCTCCTCCCAGCATGATGAAGTCTGGTAGATAGCAGGAGTTGTTCATCCTGCTATAAGGGAGCCGGGAGTGGGTTTAAAGGCCGTACCTCGGTGCTGGTGAAGAAGCCCCCGGCCTCCTCGTCCTGCTGGGCGGGGGTGGGGTAGATCCACACGTAGCCGTTGTTCCCCAGGATGATGGAGGCGCCGCACAGCAGGTTGTGGAAGTGAGTCTTGCGGCGCTTCACCAGGGAGGGGGAGACCTGCACCAGCACGCCCTGCCCCAGCTGCAGGGGGCGCCGAAGAGACCAGGGAGCAGAGAGAGAAGCAAGGTTTAGCAGAACAGGAACACCATTTATTAAACCCGATGTTTCAGCTAAACGTAGAATAACGCCCAAGAAGAATTGTATAAGGATTGAAAACAAATCCACTTTATAAATAATGACATTAAACTACAGCTGCCTTCGCTTCTATGGGTTTATTATCCTGCTCAAAGAATGAATGATACACAGCGTGAATCCACAGGAATGGCTTTGCCAAGCCGACTCACACCCACAGGGAGCTGCTCTCTGAAACGCAGACGTTTCCACTCAATCAGTGGATTTCAATGAACTGCTCACCTTGCCGTACTTCAGACTGCGTGTGTGGAGAGAGAGAGCCCCGTCTGCAAACACAGACTGCACCTCAGCCTGGGCCAGGGGGTTAAGGAAGAGACACACAGAGGAGCACCCCCCCCCCACTCACAATGCAATCCTCCCCACCTGCACCGAGACCTACTGGAACCCGAGTGCATGGGGAGGTCAGTCCATGGAACAGCATGGCGCTTGTCCTGAACTCAGTTTAGTTGTGCATCTGGTGACAGGAAGGCTCTCCCGGATTCTTTAGCAGTGGACGGCAGTTTTAAAATCACCAGCCGAAAGGATACACTGATGAGATCCCCCTCCTGCAGGTAATCCCTCATGGCCAGCTCGTCTTCAGATGATCTCCTCCTCTGCAAAATAAACACACTCCAGCCTTGACTGTTGGCCCCTGTCTTTAACCCCCTCGAGCTCACTGTATATACAGAAGTGGCACAGAGAACGGAGCTACCATGGTTTGCACACACACAATTGGTGCATTGGTTGCAATGATATTTCTTGGCATCCAAGGTTTTGACAGCAGATCGGGTCGGTGTCGTACTGCTACAGCCTGGGCAAGTGACTTGACCGTTTGTAAAAATGCTGGACAGCCTTTCATGCAGATCACTTGCAGGGCCTGGCTTCGCAGTGGCCCAGGGTACCGCCCGCCCCCCCTTCCCTCCCTCCCCCCCCCCAGGCCATGTGCTCAGGGCACACTCACCAGCTCCCCTCCTGGCAGGTTGACCGATGAAAGCAGGAGGACCGAGTCCAGACGGGAATTAGTCTCCACCTTCCATCGCTTCTGTTGAACCTGGAGAAGAGGAAACAGCAACTCATGAGAAAGCCCCTCGGCGGCTGTGTTCAATTAAACAACGTACGACTGGATGATGCTGTAGATCCATCCTTTATCGTATGGGTCGTTCCAGCTCGAGTGGAGCAAATCCTGGGAAAGTGCTGTTACCTTCGCTTGTGGTTCAGGATACATCACATCACATCGCATTACATCACATCACATTACATCGCATCGCATCACATCGCATGACATTACATGACATCACATCGCATGACATCACATCACATTGTTGACAGAGGAAAAGAGTTCTAGGCAGGTTTGGGGTCAATTTCCAATTCCCATTCCCTTTTAATCAATTCCGACACATCATTGATCAGAATTGCAATTATCAGTATTGTGTTAAAATATTGAGCTGCTCACAGTGGCAACAAATGACTTCAATTGAAGCCCCTGTTGGTCAATTAAACTGATTAAACTGGCTTCAAATGAAAGCCGTTGAACGCAACAATTATTACGGCTCTAAAATATAAAATTCCAATTCCCAGGAAGTAAGGAGCTTGAATCGGGAATTGATTTTAAAAAGGGATTCGAATTGAAAAACAGGACTTGATCCCCGACCCGGTCAGTGACCAGCCAGGCTTGAATCAATCCCGGGTCACGACTAACACAGCGATCAAAGAGGTTTCAGTTTGAACACATACCTCAGTGATCCGGCCAACCACCACGTCACCAACCTCTCCATTGAACCTGCTCACAAAAACATTGAAAGCATTGGAGAGTGTCAGCGCGTAGAGACACAGCAGACCGAAGGGCTTTCAATCATCCAGCACACATTTCAGTAGTCACAGTACTTAAGAGATATTAACACATTAAGAATGCAGCTAATTGCAGAGTGAGGATGCTACACTTGTATGTGTGGAGAAGTCTGTCTGTATGGGGGAAGGGGGGTGAGATGCTACTGTTCTGTATGTTGCATGCTATTATATACAGTAATGTATACATTTAAATGACTTCCACACCCCCCCCCATGCTTCTGAGCTCCATCAAAATCAGGAGTAGTTTGTAAGTGTGCTTGGTTTCTTTATTCAGTATGAAGTCCCTGTTTAAGCACCTGGTCTTCAGCGGTCTGACACAGATCAGTTTGTTCACTCGTTCCACTTCACCAGCGACAGAAGCCATGAGCTTCTCATCCTCCGTGTAGGTACCATGGCCCCTGCAATTAAAAACAACACGCATGTCAGAGAGCGGGTTCTTTATACACACTGGCGACACCTGCTGGATGCGGTCGGGACAACATTTCCACAAGTACTGCGTTAGCAGAAATCTTCCCTATCGTTTACAAAAAATGGATCTTCCTACAGTATAAAATGAGCACGGCTAAATTAATTGCATTTCGTTTACAAGGCTAACAGTACGTATTAGCGCACCACAAAATGAAAGAGAGGTTCAGAGATGCGAGCACCGTATTTAAAATGTAGTGACATTAACACAAGTTAAACAGTATAGCATGAAACGGATTGTTTCACTGCCTTGCGATTGAAACTTAAAATAATAATAATAATAATAATAATAATAATAATAATAATAATAATAATCAGATGCAAACAAAACCAGAAGAAAAAAGTTAGTGGAGTACCCGGGTATACCCCAAAGAACGCATAAAGACAGCAATGCAAGACTGTGGACAGCAGTCACAGCTATGAGACGGGCTCTCGTTTCTAAGCTAATCAGGGCAAACACAACTATTTTAGGAACAAACGGTTAACTTCTGCACATTTTATTTCATTAGAAACAAGCATTTTCATTGTAGCTTTGAAAACACGCCTCGGTGCCCGCGTGTAAACCGCAAAGCCCTATGCAACGTGCACCGGTTTACTCGCTCCGCTTGGTTCTTTTCGCTCGATGCCCTACCGCATGAAGCCGGTGTCGGTTGTAATGACATCTCCCGGTGCCACCAGGTGTTTGCTTTCGTCCTGTGACACCAGGGAACCGGGAGCGCGTTTCCGTGCAGCCGCTAGTCTCATGTCCGCCGCCATCTTAACTACGGGCACGCCTGTAGCCTCGCCGCTGTTTGATGACGCAATTCGCTCTGTCCGAAGGGTAAGCACCACCCTGTTTCTTTTGGGCAAATTTTACTGGTACATCACAAGTGGAGTGGAATTTGCAAACCTAAAAAATAAGAACGACGCTAATCTGATTTAAAACCATCTCGTTTAACATGTTCGGACACATTCATAGCTCGCTCTTCATTCATCTTTTGCTTTAAAAAATAAAAAGGTTTATATGTAGCCTAGACAGGTGACATCGGAATATCGTAATGGGCACAGTGACTTAACTAGTTAACAATACTTGTATTGTAACACTTGAAATGTATTTGCTTACGATTGTAAGTCGCCCTGGATAAGGGCGTCTGCTAAGAAATACATAATAATAATAAAATAATAATAATATAGCAATACACGCCGGACTACACATGCTTGGCGTGCTACGCCCTCTTGTGGACGTCAAAGGAAATTGCATCTAATTCCGAAAGCTAGATTTATTGTATTGGTAGTTGGTTTATTTGACGACACGTGGGAGAGCCTGTAGTCAATTATTTAATTTGTATCAGGTTCGATCCAGATTTCATAATGGTATCCCTGAATACGTAATAGCCTCCTCTTTAAAAAAATATGCGAAATATTTGAAGTTGCATGACATCTCCACGAGTAGAATGGCACCCCAAAATGTTCTCCTTATTCTAGGAAAGCAGCACAGCTGGGGATGGGGAGTTTGTTGCTGGATAACTTCACTCACTATACTTATAGTATACCTGAATAGAAAACCGTCACTTCTTTAAAAAAAATTACATGCGATTTCAATGAACAGCCTCTCCGACAAGTGCTGTGTGGCACCCCAAATCTGATCTGGTCTAAATTCTATCAGACAAAGGGACGTTATTATCGTCTTGCCTGTTTTAAAGAAGCACACGCCGCTGTTTGTGAATTCTCCGAACATATCAGTATCTAGCATATCAGTGAAAAAAACAGAGAAATATTGTAAAATGAATCATCCATAGTCAAGTGACACAGTGGGGTGCTTTTGTCTTTAGGGAACTATTCAAAACTACTGAAATTATTCATAAGGGTTATCGTATCTATGGCTAAGTCGGTGTTGTGCTGTATTTAACTGGAAGGCCTCAAACTAACTAGGGGATTGTTTCTCGTTTTAAAACCTTGATAAACATATCAGCTGACGAAATTCAATTCTCAGAGTTGAAAAAAAGCAGCGTCTAACTTCAGTTAAAACAATGGCTTAAACAGAACATGTACAGAATCAAAACATGATCACACGGTTTTTTTTTTTGTTTATTTTTTATATACGTAACAGTTTATTTCGAATACAAGGTGATGATTAGGACAAAGTTATTTACATACATACATACACTATTCATAATATATTTTACCCAAGTCTTGTAAATAATATTTTACATACATATGTACAAAGATAAAGTGACAGTTCAGTATTTGTGGAAGTAGAGCACAGTTTTAAAATTACATTTACATTTTGTATATATATTTACATACACATTTTTTTCTGTGTGTTTTTTTCACACAAATATTGTCATCCTCCACACACGAAGGTTTGGTAACGTACGTTTAAGAACACTAGGGGCGCACTAATCCATAAAATAAGCAGCGGACTATACTTCCCAACAGCCGCCAGAGGTCGCTGTATACAACATGAGCCGTTTGCACACACTTTTTTTTACTCGATTTCTATAAACTTCAGTACATGGCTTGCTGAATAATGTACAAGGGGTGTTACTTCAGTATTTCAGCATTCTGTAACTAACTTAGAATTTCTACATTTTCCTGAGGAACTGAGTGACCAATTCTACTAAGGGGATATTGTTCAAGGGACAGAATTCCTGGTGTACTTTTAAGAGAGCGGCTGCAGCGTGCCCCGGTCTAAAGAACAATCAAAGTTTTTTTTTTTCTAGTCCAACTCTTATTTTTCCGTTGCTGCCTCCTTCTTGTATCCAACGAGCCTGTGTCAAGCGAAACCGTTCTCCAAAGTCTATTAGAAATGACAGCCGCAGAGCTGCCATCTGCAGTGCCTGTACTTTGGCTTGGTAGCATGCTTGACACATCTGTGGAAAGTTCTGCTATTTTCGGAATATGGAAGTATCACTTTTTCCCCGTGTGTCTTCCAAACAGTGATGACTGCTGTTTCTACTGCTAAAGGCATAAAGCATGCCAGTCCTGTGCATTGACACTTAAATTTACCGCTATCCGATCCCTTAGCAAAACAGCACCTTCACTAAGGGAGGCGGGCAGGCGGGCGGTGGCACACGCTGACCTGGCAGGAGAGCTAGGAGCTACAGGAAAGCGTCACGTGTTTGTGTTGTGCCTCACCTCCTCACAGCACCATGGTGGGGATGTGGTGTGCCAGGGCGACAGGGTGCGGGACGGGCATCTGCGAGGGGGTGGAGAGGCCCTGCAGGGAGCCGACGGCCCCGGAGCCGGAGGGCCGGTGTCGGGCGCTCTTCTGGTGAGCCCGCAGCCCTGCCAGCTGGGAGTAGGCGCTCTGGCACACCAGGCACTTGTAGGGGCGCTCGCCCGTGTGCAGGCGCACGTGGTTGCGCAGCGTGGAGGACTGGCTGAAGCGGCGATTGCAGAAGCGACACACGAAGGGCTTGTCCAGCGTGTGGATGCGCATGTGGGAACGGAGGTTGCTGCGGGAGTTGAAGCCGCGGTGACAGATGACGCAACGCATGCGGCAGCCCGAGGAGGAGGAGGAGGAGGAAGAGGAGGAGGAGGAGGAGGACGGGGGGGTGGAGCCGTCGCACATGTGGAAGTCGTCTAGAGGGAGAGAGAAGGGGGGTGGGGGAGAGAAACGCTGTTAGTGTATCGAGCACAGAGCTGTCTAAACCCTGCTTTTTCCCTGCAGGGAATTCAAACGGTTAGACCTGCTGCACAACGTGCAGTTTCACGTCAGACCGCAGCGTGCTCCCCTTTATTGATCTGGGGGAGGGATAGGATCTTCTTGTTATCATTACCAAGACGCACATCTGCTTTGTGCTCCGTTGTAAAATTTGCAGCCCTTTTCCCCCCCAAAATGGAATATAGGCCTGTTACTTTAACACAGCTCGAATGAAATGCCTGCACTCTGAATGTTCGAAGAGCATCTTCTTGCATGGAGGATTCCACAGGAAGTTTCAGGTGAACTGGTTTCCAGTGCTAATGAACCCTTTCCCGCTTGGCTCGCTCCCTGACAGTGCTCAGTCTTCCCTGTCCTCCCCCCACCCCCACCCCCCTGCACACAGGACGGTACCTACCACACTTTTGTTTGATCTTTTGATGATCTTCCTCCATTCCCGGAACGCCAGGGATTCCCAGGAAAGTGTTGTGGGAGTTTCCGTACCAAACCAAGAGCTCCTGATCGGGCGGGATGACCTACAAAAAAAACAGACAGGCATTGAATATACACATAGTACACATTGAACACTAAGAATTGTGGGAGGAGGCTGTGTGGTCCAGTGGTTAAAGAAACGGGCTTGTAACCAGGAGGTCCCCGGTTCAAATCCCACCTCAGCCACTGACTCATTGTGTGACCCTGAGCAAGTCACCTCTAGGAGGCGCTGCCCCCCCTTTGAGCCCCGGGCAGGGGAAGCCGCTCACCTCGCAGGTTTTGTAGAAGATGCTGTTGCCAATCTGCACCACCTCCAGGTTCTGCTCCTGCTCGTTCCGCGCGCACTTGATGTACGTCATCCAGCTGCGGTGGTCCTCCTGGCTGGCGTCGATAAAGTAGCGCACGGTGCCGTCTTCATTAAACACCTGGGAGCGAAGGTGAAACGCGAAACGGCGTATTAATATCAAACATGGTCTGAGGCACGCAGCGGGACAGTAATATCTTGAGGGGGTTATTTTTAATGGGTCTGGCGGTTGCACCTGTGTGGTCATTATAACAAGGGGAACTATGGTCAGTTTGTATTGCATATACTTAGGATTACTAAACATTCACTGAATTATTGTGCACATTTCTCCGGGGGATTCATTTGAGAGGCACCGTTGCTATTGTGGTTGCTGCAATGTCAGGTAAACAAAACCGAAGGGCCATTGCATGCATGGTACCCTACAGAACGCGCTACACTGACGCAGCCGCGTCATTGCGTCTCGAACTCTTACCTCCCACATGAGATTGTTGTTTTTGAAGAGGTCCACGTGTTCGGGGGACATGACCCTCCCGGTAAAGGGTCCCATCTCGGTACCGGCTTTGATCCAGGTTTTGGAGAAGATACCGAGACCCTCTCCCGGGATGGAGCTCTGGGCGATGATGACTTCACTGGGTAACACCAAACTCGACAGCTTTTGGACTTCTAAAAAAAAAATAAAGGAGCGAGGAAACAAAAAAAGCGAGTTTAGTTTAGCGGAATAATTAATTACTAAGCGCTGCACGTGCATTGGCACCGTCCCCCCCCCCCCCCCCCCCCCCCCCCCCCCCCCCCTCAAATCCACGCTGTGTGGATGAATGGCTAGCCTCTAAGTGGAATGAATGACTCTGAGCATAGACGACTTCTACTTAAAAATAAATAAATAAATAAAAAAAGAAACGTTTTGTTATCATACTGCTTAAATTCAACAGAAGCACATGCTGGAACACTCTGTTTGGTCTTTGGTGTATTCGTGTTTCAAAATACCGTAGAGCATAGAACACATAGACTGATATACATTATTATATCATTATAAATAACATTACATTGATATTTGGTATTTGGTTTGGTGTATCGTTGCTGGAAAAACCGACATTCCTAATATAATTGTATTATTATAGTGTCGAGATATATATATATATATATATATATATATATATATATATATATATATATATATATATATATATATAAGCGAATCTGTTGGTTAGAATGCTTTAAAAGTCTTGTAACAATTTTGTAACGTTTATTAATTAGCAGTACGTTTAACAGGATTATTTAAAGAAATCGGGATGTCAACGTTTTGTAGTTAGATAGATGAAGAATGAAACTGTCTATCTGAAACGCATTTCTTCATATAGCCTTTTTGAAACTAAAAAATGTTTTTTTTTATAATGATTTGATATAGATGCGTAAAACGGATAAGTAAAGAACGAACTTAAAATAAATGATTATAATTTAAGTATTCTTTTTACCTGACTATCCGATTAAGGATAGCACGCAATATGCATAACCACCGGCAACATTTTGCAATTTTTTTTTTCGTTCTTAATAAAATAAAAAAATGTCTTTAATGTTACAAATCAAAGGAATTTTATATGAGGAAAAAAGACGAAGAAGAAGGAGCCAGGGCGGCCCAAAACAGAGGTTAAACGGGCATCTATTACAAGACATCCAACAATTTGTCATGCCTCTAAACTGATCTACATTCATTAAACTCAACCAGAAAGAAACGGCTAATTCCAAATTCATTATCCATTCAAGAACTTTGTAGCAATAAATGTGGGCTGAATGAAATGAGAACTTTAAGAGGCCCGGGAATTTCTGTGACAAAAAAAAATGGAAAGGAGATTAGCTGGATGACATAGTGTGAAAGGCAATTGAATTAGCCTTCATGGCAAATTAGCGGAGGAACAGCGATCTATAGGCTGGGAAGAGAGGAAAGTAAGTCTCCTTACAAGCCAAGACAGCGAAAAAGAGACGGTCCAGAGACTGATGAATGAGGAAATAAAAAAAACGGGACATCTTAAAGAAAAGAGTCTTTTTTGCCCCCCTCGCTCTTTCTATAGCCCTTGGTTTAAGTGTGAATTCTCTCAGGTCAAGGACAAAGTTAACCAAATGAATTTAATACCGTTATTGTTAAAGTCGACACCAGTTACACGCCTAATGACTTTCTAAATGCGGGGTCTCGACGCGCTAAACGCTTTAACCACGCTAAATGGGAGAAAATAAAAGAGGGAACGCGGGAAAACAGGGGAAGGTAGGAATGGGAAGGACAAGCAGACCTTGGGAAGAAAACTCGAACACAGAGTCGGGTTTCTTTCTCTCTGTTTTTAGTTCTCTCCGCGCCTGACAGCGAGCGCTGATGGTCAGACCACACGGGAGTAAGAACCTGCGAATTCGACTCCCATTATTTCAAATGAAATCCTCCCTTTTGAGGTTAAAATAAAACAAAATGAAGAGAGTGCGGTTTAATCACAGACGAGCGAATATTAACCCGAAACGTTTTAATATAAAATTTCCAATTACTAAACACTTCTCATTGTTTTTTTTTTTTTAAGGATTTGGAAGGTTTGTCGTTTTAGATATCTGGGTATGACACTACATAGAAAACGACTTGGCGAAAATACTGCTTCTAAAAACCAAACAGAAAAAAAATCAATTTGTTCAACATTTTTTTGAGGCCCGTTTTTTCTAAAAGTACACATTTACAATCCACGTGCGCCTCATGCGCAATTCTTTATTTTTCACCCACAGGTATATTGTTTTCAATAATATAAGCTTGCGAGCCCTGGCGAGTGCTGGTCACCTGTTTGTCGATTTTAGTTTGGATATTCGTATCTATGTTATGAACTCTGTGTGACAAAACACGACCACAACAGGTACAGCCTACAAATCTGCATACACCCCGGCAACGCCGTCTGTTCACTTACCTCCCGAGAAAGACTGTGCCAGGACCTCGGCGGTGAACGCCGTTTTGGGGTTGGGGTTGGTGTTCTTTTCCTCAAAGAGATGCTCCCCTAGCACGTTTCTCCATCTCCCGTAGAGAAAACTGTGCAGTATATCTGAGGTGATAATATCAGACAGGGACAAGCCCTGCTGTTTGAGTCCAGACTTCAGTACCATTGCTTCGGCGGGCAGCACGGAACCCATCACGCCGGCAATCTTATATATCAAATTAAATCTATAGATATAGATATAGAGATATATATTGCACCTTTAATTTTAGAAAGTTTTATCTTTCTCTCAGAAAAAAAAAATCTGCAAGAATACAGCAGGCTCGAGTGAGGTTAAAAAATAATAATAAACGAAGCGGATCTGTTGCCAAAAAAACGTGTTCCTCCTTGAGAGACAGTGAGGCCGAAAATGTTCCTTCTTGTCAAAGTCTCGGCTGCCTTTATACGTGACGGGTCTGACCCCCTTTCTAATTAGTTATTAATGACCCTCCCCTTATGTTCTATAGACTTGTTCTACCAGAAAAAAATAGCCAACCCTTTATTGAGTGCCCGGTCCCCCCCCCCCCCCCCGTCCCCCCTGGGGATAGAGAGGGGGGGAGGGGGGGGGAACAACAGAGAGCGAGAGCGAGATAGACACAACAAGCACCTTTACACAACACGAAAGACGACGCATCCATCACTAGAGCCCACCAATAGAGAATGTGCACCTGCTGTTTCTTGGGCTAAGGACCATGCATGACATATCTTTTGAAATATAACGATACCAATACTACTATTATTATTATTAATAATAAATCAAGGACTCAAACACAACACGAAACAGCTGAATACAGACCAGGTACTAGAACCCTTTATAAAAATATTGCATGCACAATATATCCAAACTACTGTACTGGTTAGAGAACAGTGTTATATTTATGAAAATACGATGCACTTTTTGCATTTGAAAAGGCTTCGGGTTTATCTTTAATGCGGGCACTGTATATGTTATGACTCTGTCAGAAACAGGTCAAGGGCGCTATCTGGTAATTCTAAAACTCGCTTTTTTTTTTTTTTGATCTGAGAAAATGACGCGTGGGTTGTATGCATTTTTATTTAAAGCAATTTTGTTTTGCAGATATCTCGCAAAGGAGTATATATGTCTCAGGTTAAACATAATGAAGCAGGTCTGCGATTGTCTCGCTTTTATACATTCAGAAAGCAATATACCAGTTATGCAAGCATCTTCATACAATGGAAAGCACGATCCTTTATTTCTGTGTAGTCGAAATTACATCTTACAGGTGGCAATCGAACAGCCTAGTATTCTCTCTCTCTACACACATTTTTTTTTTTTTTAAATAATCCCAATTATATAGGCTCCACACGTACCTACCTTTTGAAATTAAATGCGGAGGCCACGTTTTAAAGTGTAATTTGCTCACATCGAAATAATTCTGCACGGTAAGAAAAACAACGAATTGGATTAACAACCACCAACCATAAACCATCCGCCTTAACATCTAAAAATACTTTACACTTCTACTCCGGTCAACTTTCTGCCTGCATATTTTTTATTAACCAAATTCTTTGCTGTGCGGATAGACTCCCATCACTTGGAACGTCCAGCCGATTTGATTTCCATTGAGATTCGCCGTTATATGATCTAACTTTTTTTTTTTGCGACAGGAGAATCACAGTTCACTTCATTTAGATTTATGAAAGAAAAGAAAAATGCCCTTCGAAAACAGAACGGTTTTGATGATGCAATTAAATTAACACACAGCAGAACAAAGCCGTCAAACACCCAATTTTATACAGAACTTGATTTTATTAATAAGCCAAGAGTTTTGTGCAGTCAAAGTATATTATTGCGATAATGTTTGATCGAATTAAAGTCCTTCAGCTTTGTGTTTAATTCACGGGAATCCCTTTGTTTTGGTTGCGGCTAAACCTTTGCAAGACTTTTCTTTCAGTATATAATGCTACGCGTTTTACGCGTTTTAAAGAAAGGTTGTAACGATTTCTGCTAGAGAGCAACCCAAAAACGCACCGACAGAACCGAAATTGTGTGTCGCTATAGATAACGCTTTTATTTCCTGATCGTTTCTATCCGACAGGTGAAAACACGAAACGTGTTTTAAAATCCACGCCTTTTTAATACTGTGTAACATTTAGATCCATTTACATTAAAAGGCATTCGTACTACAGTAAAGTAAAACACACGTGTGTTAATCTCCGATTAGGAAAAGCGTTACTATAGTGACCGAAAAACAAACAAACAAATTGCCGTTTTGTGTATATTTACATAAAAAGAGAATCCACTACTGACTAAAAAAAAGTTTCACCCTTCTTTAAATAGCGTGGTTATAAAGCGAATCGCTTGTGTGCTTCTTTTTGATAATATGTTTTATTGATTGGTAAACGTAGGCTGAATACAATGACGTGGTTACGATTTTAACGTGTTTTTAATGTATTTTAATGTATTTTAATGTATTTTCCAAAAGCAGAAAGATCCGTAAGACCCCAGACAATGGCTATCTGTTTTTATTTCCCCTCTTTCTGCATTGTGTGTTGCTAACCCGTTTAATATTCATGGCTGTTAATAAAAACGCTTTCAGTATATCGTGCTATTGTTAGGAGATGTATATATAAGATTCGTCTTTCAATAGCTACAGCTCTTTCTATTTCTTCCTCTCCATTTTTCTGGCTTGATGGACTGGGAGTAAATGGATCTCTCTCTCTTTTCTCTCGCTATTCCAGCCGAGAGAACATCTTTATCCCAACCCCAGACTTTCTGGTTTCCCATTCAAGGGACACAGAAATAATGTCAAGTGCTGCAAATCAATCTTTCACGGTGTTTTTGAGGGCAATTTGACACCCGTGCACTCCTCCTTTCTTTGAGAAGCTAAGAGGGGATGGTCAGGGAGTCTGGACAGGGTTGCGGTGTGACGAGGGGAGACGAGAAATCAAATGCAAGCTGAAGAAAGGCGAGCGGAGTGGAACGGGGTTGCTGGAATGGGGTGACAGAGAGAAAATAAAGGTGACTGGCAGAGATTAGTGCTTAACAGCTGCTTTCGGGGTCTCTTTGTAAACCCGCCTCCTTCACTTCTTTTATATTCAGAGGGTTTTTTTTTTTGCCCACCCTGAATAGGATTTGCACACATTGAGATTGATTTATATTTATTGTAGTAAAACATTTATTGCCCTCAAAGACGTTTCAACTTTGAAAAAAAAAAAAAAAAACGAGGCAAGAAAAGGGAAAGAATGGATTCTTTCTTTATTAAAGAGGTATTAAATGAAGCCCATGGAGATAATATTGAGTGACCAGGCTGAATCTGATTTGCTTTCCCCCCTCAATTAACCTCTTGTGAAATAGAGGTTCTTTAGAATTAAAAAAGAACTTTTCTTTTTTCGAAGTGAACAAAGTGACTGATTGTGATATAGCTGTCCTACCAGATTTAGGTTCCATCATTGAAATTAACATGTTTTTTTATTATTTTTGTCTTTCATGTCCCGATTTACAGTAGTTACTTAAATAATTGGATCATTATCTATCTATCTATCTATCTATCTATCTATCTATCTATCTATCTATCTATCTATAACACAGACACATAACCCCCCCTCTCTCTCTATACAGATAGATAGACAGATAGACAAACAGATAGATAGATATGTACGCATGTGTGTATGTGGTTGTGTGTGTGTGTGTGTGTGTGTGTGCGTGTGTGTATGTGGTTGTGTGTGTGTGTGTGTGTGTGTGTGTATGTGGTTGTGTGTGTGTGTGTGTGTGTGTGTGTGTAACAGAAAGCACAAAGTCTAATCTATTCTGAAACACACACGAAGAACCATAAAAAGTAAAAAGTAGACCACCACCCTTCTAATCTGACAATCAATATTCATAGTTTAATCTTTTCCCTTCTGGAGAGAATGGGAGCCATTGTTTAACGGGGAAGACGGAGAAATCCACATTTATGGGAGTTTTTTTTAAAGACCTTCTGCTTCTTTTGAAGTTAGAAGAAGAAAGTGCACTCCACCCACCCCATGGAAGTTAAGATTTTCCCCTTTAAAACATCTGCTGGGGTAAAATCGCTCGGCTCTAGGGCAGATAGGGGAGTCTTTAAACTCAGCTCATTGAAATGATATTAGCTCAAACCCGTAATAGGAGAGATTAGCAAATTGAAAAGTGTGCAGGGATTTTATATGAGAAACAAATAGCAACAGCACAAGAACACATCTGAAAGCGTAAGTGGTGGGGACAAAACAATATTTTATCATTTAAGCAAGAAAGTGTTTATATATAATAACTAATGTCCAGTAAAATAAAATCATTTTTTTTAAAAAAAAATTGTTTTATTTTGTTTGTTTTCGATCATTTTAAAGTACACCCTATAGAACTGCATATTTGTATCTAATTTATTCATCTGGAGGTAAAACGGTGATAAAAAATAATATATCCTTTTATATTTAAACGCATGTCTTTGTGCCCCTGCCTATGCTTCTGTACAACCTTGCGTCTTATGTGAGTATCCATTTCAATTAGCGACAGAGGACTGGACAAAACTGAAACTGAAGTGGAACTTGTAAAGTGTAAAAAAAGAGAAAGAAAAGAATGAAAAGAAAGAAAAAGTTAGCCTGCAATGCGCTATTTATTAAACATTGATAGCTCCTTTCTTTGCAATTTGGTTTAGTTGCACAATGAGGCAAGCTGCCGTTTCGGGGGCTTTTCTAACGGGAGAAAGGAGACTACAAGACCCCTCGAACAATAGAGATCTGCAAATGTTTTTCAATAGACTTAACTCAATGAACAGTAGATTTTTCAGGACAAGAAAACAGAAGTGTTGGCTGCAAAGCTGCGGCTGAATTTAATGGCTGGAGAGAGATGGGCTTTTTTTACTTTATTTGGTGGGATAAATTTTAATTAGCTTAGTCCAGCCCTTGAGAGACAAAAGACGCTCAATATGTATCCCATCTGAGGCTCATATGGGGAAACAGACTACTGAAAGTCAAAAGAAACAGAGAGAAAGGCAAGCTTTTTAAAATAAAGAGCGAGCGAATGAGGTTTTTTTGTGCGGGGGGAGGCGACAGGTGACTGGCACGCGTAAAAACAAGAGGGACACTTTTGGCACAACGATGATTATTTCAAAAAGGAGAAAAAAGAGAGACAAAATAGAGGTTTCTCCAGGTTTTACCCACTTAGACCAGCTGAAGAAGACAGGGTGAAAGGAATGAAAGGACCAGAAGAGGGTTCTAAAGCAAACAGAGGCTATTAAAAAGCGCTTTGGGAAGGAAGCAGGACCGAGAGGAATTGGTTATGGGAATGTACCCAAATGTTGTGCTAGCAAGAGACGAAGAAGAATAGTCTCCGCTCCTTTCTTTCGTTTATGCATGCATGTATAGGCCTATAGAATATAACCTGGATTTAGAGGGCTAATGGAATTACATATATCATTGGACGGAGCAGTGACGCACGACGTACAAAATTCAACACAAATAATACTAAATGGAAAACATTTTTGTCCGTCTTTGTTAATCTTGAAATCCCCTGGCCTGTATGTTGTTTTTTTGTGTCCAACATTTGAACAAAATGTATAACTGCTATCAAATACAAATAAACAACCATCATATGGTGTTTCTGTTGTGAGATTGTTTGAAACGCGTACGCAGTGACGTGTATTGTATGGGTTCAAGACAGTGGAACCGAAACTTAAGGAAAACTATACCCTGTCACGTAAGCAGACACGTTTAAACATTCTGCTGAAGGATAATTTAACACCGCCACTGTTTTAACCAGTTGTAACTTGAAATTCAACAAAGGACTGCCATGCCTTCACAATAAACACATACAATGCAAATACAACTGCTCAAAACACACCAGCATTACTGCAATAAACCGCAGTATCTAAGTATGTTGGACTTTGTAATGGCAGGGTAGTACTGCTAATAATTACAAAGTGCATTTGGCAGCACCCTGATTTTGAAAATTTCCTGCGTCAAAAACGCAGCATTAGCGCTGCGGCAGGCTTAGTGTTTGGTTCCGAGGTAGACTGATAAACTGATCTAGAAACCACATCTAAATCGTTCTGCAATTGAACAAGAGAAACTGTTTTTTATCTCCATATTGTATAAATTGTTGCATACCGTACAACCTGAAATGGCACGGTGCTGAAAATGCTATTACCTTGACGACGTGTGATACTGCACTTCAGTTCAAGTAAATTGTAAAGTCGGTTCATGTCTCACGCGAAGGGTTACGTCTAGGAATGCATTTTTAAACGTCTTCTGCTGACATCATGATTTGTGCACAAACACATTACAAACACTCGTCCTTCTGGCTAGATAGGCCACCGCTGCAGGTGTAGCCTGCTGCAAAAGCCAGGAACTTTATGAAGTTAAAAAACTAAAGCTGGTGAACAGGGAAAACTCCCAACACACGTCACTTACCTACCTGGCTAGCCTGAGACACGAGTTCAATGTTTGCCTCCTTGCGCCTCCCCCATGTCCACCCTTTTTGAGCGACCCCTTGGCCTTAGTTTTTGTGTCAGTTCGCCTCCTCCACTTGGCCAAGCGCCTGTAAAATAACAATAGAACTGTATTAATACAAAAACAACAAAATGAAATTAGGAGGAGGGTCATGAACACTTGAATTAGTGGCAAATGCGAGCTCTAATCTTATGGTACCAACCAAACCGCGCAGGAGCGAAAGGCCTTCCCTTTGCGCATTGATAAGATGACACACGTGCACTAAGTAGCTTCTTCGCGTGCAGAACTTTGAGCGGTACAAAAACGAATACCTGTGTGTTGTTTTAGTACTGGGATGCGAACGGCAAATACAGTTCACCTGTGATCTATTTAATACGCTACCCCGCCTGTAGTCAATCCGTGATACAGAGACTCGACCGAGATCACAACATTCAGACGGAGACAGATCTGTACTCAATAGCCAAATGCAATAAATGAAAGTGAATGAAATCAATTGAAGTGATCTATCAAGGTATTCAGGTGCACATGGGGTTCCAGAACACTACAGAGCAGGCTGTTTTGTAACGGCATCATGTTGACAGGTTGGTCAATTGAAAGGACCTGTTAGTAAGTGAACCTTGCAGAAGAAAAAAATAAGGCTTAGTTCTTCTCCTGGCCGATAGGTGGCAGGGTGGAGCAGATAATTTCTCAAACGCAGTAACGCGAGGGCTGTTCTCTTACTGCGTGTACCTGTTCTGCGTGTCACGCACAATCACACCTGGTTTTCAATCCGCTGTTTCAGCTGGAGGGACATGTTCAGGGCAGTGCAATGCTGTAAATGGAGCCATGCATGAATTCTCTCCAGAAACACATTGCATGTCAAGCAGGGCTGTCCAATCACAGTGATGGAGAGACATTTCACTCCAGGTTTAACAGGTAAAACGATATCGTTTACTATTTCAGGGACCGGGTGGAGGGCTCATTGGGTCAATTAAGGGTTGGAACAAAGACCAGGAGTGGAAGGGCCAGCTTTGAACACCCCTGCTTTAAACAGATCCATCTTTTGTTTTGCAAGTTGTGTTTGTATTCCAGTCTTGCTTGGTAGTGATGTGGTGTCATTCTTGTATTGTGGACCGACCTCAGCTAATTGAACCACTTCCACAGTGCGCTGATCAGTGCTCGACCCAATCCAGTGAATCTGGGTAAGATCACTTGGGGTGCTTAGAGATCGGCAGTTTGTATTAGTCTGTGGTATGGTAGGTCTCACATCATCACTGCTCAGCCTACAAACCAAGCTGCAGTTAGCACAGGCGACGGCTCCACGGTGCAGCCCGCAGATAGGTTTTCTGCAGAGGTTTGCTTCAGTGCAGGAGCTCCAGTGTAGAGTGCAGATCATTGAAAGCCTATTCACACAACAGTAGAGAGCAGTGAAGTGATCCACATGCTGTAGAAAACAGGGTTACACAAGCGGCTACTGTGAGCAGCTTTTTTCAAATCCAAATCAATAATCATTGACAAATAATTGTCACCGATGATTGATTTAGTCTTCTCATAACTTTGGATTTTGGAGAAGGTGCAGTGTAACAAAAAATATTATTATTATTAATAATAATAATAATAATAATAATAATAATAATAATAATAATAATAATAATAATAATAATAATAATAATAATGCAATTAAAAAAACAAATCTAGTGGCTGGTTTCACAGATCCCACTTAGCACCAGTCTTAATAATACTCTGTTAACTTAGGTAGGGAGTTCAAGACTGTGTGAAACCAGCTTTAGGACAGAGAATGCAGTTTCAAACACTTTATATATTATGAAAACAAATTAACAAACATGTTCTAAATGCTTGTCTGCATGTTGATTTTCACAGCGATCCTGAAGGATTCTGCGTGTAGTTACAGTGTTATGTAGTGTGTGTTTTTGTTAAAGGCGTTATAACCGCTACACTGTGTCCAAATTAAATACTAACAATAACAGATGGAATCGTCTTTACATGCACAGTACCAGCCATATCAATTACATCTACAAGTACACCTGTAAAGCCCCATTATGACACTAAATACAGTATTTAAAAATGACCCCAGGAGGTATTAAGGAATTACACCGGGGGGGGGGGGGGGGGGGGGCGTATCTCAGTTCATTAAGCCAGAAGGAGCACCTGGTAGTGAGTTTCCAAAAGGAAAAGCCACAAAAAAAAACACTTTATTTTCCAGCCAACCTTAAATAAACCCAGACTTACCAGCTTGGATAAATTCAGAAAGATGTTTTGCTGCACAGCCTAGGCAGCTCTCAGTGCGCGGGACTAAGCCAGGAGATCCCAGATTCAATCTACAGACGCACACCGGCGCTGTTTGACCTCACTTTTGGGGGTGACCCTCTGAAGTGCACTGTGGGTTATTAAAAAGAGATTACTGCGCAGCTAATTTACCAGGGCTCATCAGGGCTCCCCTTCCCAGAGGGTGACTCAGGGGAGCCCGGGCAATCTGCTGGCTTGATATCCCTGCTCTACAGGGATGCCCAATCGTAATGACAGGCCAGCAGACTGGTAAGAGAGCAGGAAGGAAGGGGCTTCGCGGGATACTTCAGGTCCTCCGCATTTCTCTCTGATTGAATGCCTCACCTGTTTACTGTCTTGTTCTGCGGGATTATCTGTTGCTGCCAGGCTGCTGACTAGCTATCTCTCCAGCCAATGTGGATTTTGATTTACATACATACATACATAGTAACAGACACACAAACAGGTTATACAATAAAAAAGAGAATACCTTCTATTTGTAGCACACACTAATTAATCAGTTCCTCACATAAGCAGGCAGTATCCATGTACTCTGCAATATATATATATATATATATATATATATATATATATATATATATATATATATATATATATAGATAGATAGATAGATAGATAGATAGATAGATAGATAGATAGATAGATAGATAGATAGATTCAGGTTGAATTAATCAGAGGCATTAATCACCTAGGACTGGTCACCTACCCAGAGCAATGTAACCCCTTTGTAGACTTGTCCTGCTGAATCAGTTCTGTCCTGGCTGTCCACCCTTATCGACAGTGCTGTGTCAGGTGTGTTTCACTTCCTTTTATTAATCCAATCCCCTGTCCTGCACAGGTAGAGCTTCTGTACCGCGAGGATAGGAAAAGATACCGGAGCCCAATTATGCTCTTAAAGGTGTCAGAGCTAATAACATGCAGTGCGCACTCAGTCAGTACGCGAGCCTAATTAAAATCCTATTTACTAACCGTATCAATTAGTGAAACCTCATTAAACCCTCATGATGCGTTTTAATTAGGCTGAGTAGGAACTGGAGGGATGAGCTGATAAAGATGGTGTCAAAGACTGAGCTGTCAAGGGCCAGGAATCTGTCAAGCTTATACAAAAGAGAGACACGAGTTTTGGGACACTAAACTGAAAAAAAACCCCCATACAACTTAATGAATGATTCTTTGGTTTGGTGAAAATACATGATTTATTTTTTGTAAAACGCATGTACACGGGATAAACCTTAAACCTTAAAAGAATTCAAAGAATGATAATCTCTTCAGCATAGAAAAAAAAGAAAGGAACGAGGGGACTCGATTGAAGGCAATCAGAAATGGTCGAGAGTTAACCCAAGATATTACACATTGAATAGAACAAGCTGCATACATGGAAGCCGAACCGAAGCACCTTTTTACACACCGTTATAAATACATTGACTAGACTATCGGGTGACGTATTAGGATCTGAAACACTGGGAACATTTAAAAAAAAACGACTAGAGTCTGCGCTTTTAAATGAGATCTCCCCAGTAGGGGAGAATGGTGTGCGAACAAGCGACGAGCCTCGATGGGCTAAAAACCTTTTCCCAAAATGTTTTCAAATAAATAAATAAATAAATAGAAAACACTGGGGGAAATAAACTCTGGAAACTATAAATGCAATTTTACAAAAGTACTGAAAAAAAAACCCTTCGGAGAAATAACTAGACAATCTTGAATATTAAAACGATGTCTTGACATCTAAATGATATTTCTTATTTCGGTCCCACTACAACAGCGTCCAATTACTCGCTCCGTCGCAGTACTCTGTGCGTGCGTTTATTACATTATTCGAACTGCGTTTGAAATAAAGTCTAATGGTATTGTATTTCTCACAATTCTCCCCCCCCCCCCCCCCCCCCCCCACTATAGGCATAATCACAAAAAAGAAAAAAAAAGCGTAACAAATTTGAAAGCAGCTGCCTCAGTTGTCAATGGGAAGCAAAGCCACTTCCTTGGAGACTGAAACAATGGCATGTGTTTGCCACCTCGCTGTCGAGGTTTAGCCTGTGTAAATATTTTTAAATGACAAAGCTCACCATAGCCCCGCAGTCTCCCGGGACAAAGTGACACGGGGAGGCGCCACTAGAGAAACGTGCGTGCCGCGTGGGGTTATTTAAATCAAACCAACATGTTTGTAAATGTATTGATCTGCTCGAGCTGCGGTACATTTAATACAATTCCAAACTGAATAATAATAATTTAAAAAAGGTATTCTGAAGCAAGTGCAAATCAGTCAGAGAGCAATGAAATAATAGCACCGGTACAGCACAGGTGTAAGAGGGGAAAACTACCTCGAACTGCCCCGGTCTGTGTGTTTAAGTTGATTCTTGTTAGTTTTAAAATGCAAATCATTCATAATGAAAAAAAAACAAACTTCAGCACTGGGTGTCCTATCTATGCATCTATTTTATAATATTTATGTTTTTTTTAAGAGTTGTGGTAGTGGTCAAAAACTCTAATCTTGTCACCCGCCACTCATTAACATCTCTGAAATGTCCAGGATGCCAGACTATAATCAGTCAACGTCGACACATTCCGGATAATATCACTTTGGCGGTTAATATCCGCCACAGTTGTAAATCGTACCACAGGCTTCCATCCCACTTAATATCAGTTTAGGGAACAAACGAACACATCCGAGTGTAAGGTTTGAGTACAGAATTACTGCAGCGCGGCTGAGCATCGCAATGGGACTGGAGTTTGTGTCCACGGTATTATTAAAATGTGCCGTGCGCTCAAGTATGTAAAAAAGACTGCACCGAATTAATAAAAAATGCCAGTTTAAATTCGTTTATCACTCAAGTTTTTTTAAGATGGGGAAGGGGATGAAATCCACACAGTAGAAAAAAAAAATCAGTCTTACAAATTCATATATTTTACTGAACACGACTCCCTGCATCGGTAACCGTTTATATCTTCATAACTTTATGATAAAAAAAGCCCCCCCCCCAAAAAAAAAAAAAAAAAGCAGAGGGAGATAAGCCATTTAGGTGTGTGGTAGAAACAAACGGTTTCTCTCTCAGGAATGAACAGAGCTTCACAATGAAGATAGGGACGCGTGTCGCTTGCATAGCCAGTCTGGGTCCGGGTGATTCACATATACTATTACCACGTCTTAAATATATCAAATGACTTGTTTGTTGAAACGGTGATGGCAAAAACAAACTCTTTTTTTTTTAAGAGTACGGATAAGGCTAGCTGCCCGAACCCCAGCCTCGCCCAGGCAAAAGGAGCGCAAGAGCCGAACAGGCGGAGGTTGTAAAGACCCCGCAGAGACGCACTTTCATTTATTTCCCTCGGTGAATAGACTATACAAGGCTCCCCGCGGTCACAGCCGATTCAGAGAGGGGCAGCTCTGACAAGCGACTGACGGCCCGGACAATAGGATGGGTCTCGATAATCTCTCCTGGACTTGTGGCACCTGCACCTTCCACTGCGCGGACAGGATTACACAGACAGAGAGACTGTGAGCAAGACACAATCAAAATCAGATCAGACACCAGATCCGACTCTCTCTCTCTCTGTCTGTCTCTTCTAAATGGGTTTAAAAAACACGTAGCATTGCCTCCATGACAGGAGACGGCAAAGTGATAATCTGCTGTCCACCACCCTCCACGGGATCACAGCTACTGACATGGAAAATGCCGCTGAATTTCTGGAGCCGGGGTCGGTCAGTCTCCAATACCAAACACACACTGGAACAGGTGTTCCTAAAGCATTAGAATACCGGTAGGCGAAATCCAATGCAGGTACTTACCAGCGTGCTAATGTTTCATGCATGCAGAGTTTGTGCAATGCAATAACAGAACAGCCCCTGTCGTGCTGCTGTCAATAGGGTGCGAGGTGCTGAAAATGTTCCAGAGCGATGCGCGAAGTCCTGGAGCGCCGGCCAGCAGCCCTCTGTCAAAGGCAGTCAGAGCTGCGGTCCTGCATGTCGCCAATGCTGCAAGGAGATGCAGCCTTTTAAAAATCTATTGCTTCATATCAGGGGTGTTATTTGCACAAATAGCTACATAGTGGGTTATGGCACAGACAGGATAGAGAGAGAGAGGGGCACTGGAGGTGTCTGAAGGTGAAATGACAGATGTCCTCATGAGGTGAGGATGCAGAGTTTGGTCTGTTTATATCAGAAGACTCTTCTGTGCAACACATCAAACATCAGCTCAAAGGAAGATGCCACTCAGTCAAGATGGGAGATAGAGTCCTTCCTTATTACTTCAAAAAGACAAACTGAAAAGGGTGTATCCAGCACATCTGTACTAGTTTCACAGCGCAAAGCCACTTTGCAATTGACAGTTTAAAATCACACCAGCACAATCAAAAGGGCAGCATTACTTCCAATTCATGAACGTTGCACCCAGGCGGACATCAGACCTCCCTCTGTATTTATTACATTATTTTCAGCAGGATTCAAAAGGTTTCACTGAATGTATTTTATTTGGGCACAGTTTTAACACAGAGCAGGAGAACATCAGGTAAAAAATCAGGTTCAGTTTCACCAGCTATCCTATGTAATGATAGTTTCACAAACTGGGGGAAGAAAACAGACCATATTGGGTCAAATGCAAAAAACAGAACCTTTGCTGTACTGGTCATACTGGAATCTGATCAAGTGCCCAGAATAACTACCTGAAAGTTAAAGAGTCGCTTAGAAGAGCTGAAAGTGATGTTTTATTAATTCAGTAATAAAAGAATACGAGGCACACTGTTTCACTGTCAGATTCTGGAACTTTGCAGGTAAAAAAAAAAAAATAAAGAAACATAAGCAACATAAATAGAAAAAAATATGTTCCATGAAATATTGGTACATCCCACGAACAGCATACACCAAGAGGAGCTTTTAAGCAACACAAAGGGAACTAAAGCTGGGATGTAGGGAAGTACATGATGTACATACAATATAAAAACAAATTTAAATATATATATTATATATATATATAATGCTTTGGTTTCAACGTTATTACATGAGGAAATATCTTGCATTAGTGGAACAGAAATAAAATATAAAAACATATAAAGAAAGCCCTAGTCCTTTAAATCATTTATTTGCGGTTAAGCGCTTCAAGGCCAAAACAAAATAAAAGCTGCCTCATCTGTATTTACAATTCCACTTAAGAGGATGCTTCCTCTGCTAATATTGTGGCTTTTATGACTTTTGGCACCGCTTGCCTACACTCAGTATTCAATTAGGGGACACCTTTGAGTTCATTAAGGAATAATTACCCTGTGCTATTGATGCCAAATGTTGTTTTGGCACGAGTCTCTGCAGATGTATTAGAGACGCAGCAGCAATATCAGCGCTCTTCCCCTCCTATCGCTCGCTAACTTTTTAAAGCAGCCATTTAGGACTCCCATTTTTCAACATTAATTTTCCACAAATGTCAACTGAACTTTAATTGCCGGAACCTTTTTAAAAGCTTTTTTTTCCCTTCTCCTCCTTCCAGCTCTCCGAGGAATAAGACATACGATGCTCTGTGATTTCCCCTCCACAGTTCAAGGGATAAACGCGTCTGAAATAAACCACACATTTAAAGCAAGGCGGCCTTCGCTTAAGCATTAGCTAACATAACCATGCTAGTATTTCTCTGCAGTGCCGCTCAAGGAGCATCCTTTTAGGCCTCTGTTCAGCATAGCGAATTTTTTAAGTGCAGACCTGCTGGGAAAGCAAGATACCTTTCATTACCATCACCAAAAAAAAGTTCCTATGGCAACCTTTTCCTCCTGTCATTCAGAAGTCTTTCCAGGTAGGGTTTTTATGTTGGGTACCCCAAAAACATTCTGTAGGATTCTTACATTCTAGAGATTTTGTTTGCATCAACTGCCTGCCTGTCTGAAATTGGGGTCAACCCCTAAATCAAGGGGACAAACATTTTGGCTACTGCTCATAGATTAGGGCATGAATGCAAGGTACTGCCTTAATTAAACACCTACAAGTACTCCATTTAGCAGCATGCATTTCTATGGGTCTGGGAGTGTTTTAACGGTGCACTGTGTCAATCTATGCCTGTGTGGGCACTATCCAACACACCACACACTATTTAAAAGAAAAAAACAAACTGCTCCACTGATTAGAAAGACATCTTAGGACACCAACCAATCACATAGCAGCGCCAACAAATTGATTCTCTATTTAAAAATAAAAAACAGCACAACTTGATAGAAATTGTCTATGGACTGCTGCCATAAAAACATTTTTTTTTTCTAAAACGCGTTTGTCCAAGCGTCACTGTGTCCTAGCAGGGTAACACAATGTGGAATCCCAGTCAAAGCGAACAGGGGATTAAATGCTCTCTCGTCTTATATAGATGAACTGTATATAGCGTTCAACTCCTGCGTTGGCAGAATCCCTCAAAACGGAAGCTAAAATCTCATTATCTGGATCTGGATAACCATCCGACACCCAGGGACTGGAGTAGGTAGGAATATTAATGTTGGATTGAGGTAGTGGGAGAAATATGTATTAGAAAAACTTCAATTTCTTAACGGTATAAAAATAAATAATGAAGACTGCTATACTTTCTCCACAAGAAAACCTTGCGGTTATTTTATTATATAGAGTGTAAAATGGCAACAAAAAAAAAAAAAGTAAAATATATATATTTTTTTTCAACATGTTGCCATGTTATTCCAAATCACAGGGTCCTGAAGTTAAGCATATCAAGCATAATTAGAAAAAAAGACATTTCAGTACATTTCAAATAGGAATGTGCTAAAAAAAAACCCACAAAAATAATAAATCAGGTGAACAAACACAAAAAAAAGTCCACTTTGGGGTTTTTAATACATGGTTAACTGTACACACACAAGAGAAAATAACCCACTAAAAATGAAACATTCTGAAATCATAACATCCCTTTTCATTAAGCAACTTAATCTTAGCACAATGCAGTTAATACCTAAATTCATTTAAACTAATTAAATCAGACATATATTAGAATCAAAACACAGCTGTAAGAAAACAACAAGAATAGTATAATGAATTAAAAAGTTATTAGCATTAGGACTGTACATACGTCCACAGTGTGTACTGAAGGAGGAGGGGAGGGGTTAGGATAAACCAAGAACAGACTCTCAATACTTAATATAAAAACTACTATTAATTATTACACAGGTAGGTTCCAAATGAGGCTTAGCAGTCTTGAATATTAAATGTACAGAACAAACAAAATGACAACCTGACTTGTTTTTTTTGTCCCTTCAAAAAAGATGCAACATCAAATTTCAAAATTGTTAACATTATCTCACACACGACAGAACAGGTGTTTGGGGACCACAACCCCACAGAGAACTGAAAACAAATAGGTGAGGAGGCTGGGAGGGAGAGAGAGAGTAAACCAGATTTTGAAAGCATCCTCTCTGCATTTTAAAAAAAACAGAATGTATTCAACCATTTGTATACAAGTATAGGTTTAAGAAGATCTCAGAAAGCCAGCACTTAATACAAGAAATTCAATGTTTTATTTTAATTTAACTTCACTTGATCTCACTATAATAAAAATCCATAAATCTTGCTTATTTAACTTCAAAAAAAAAAAAAATCACCTAAAAATAATTGAGCTACCAGTGTCCAAAAGAAAAAAAGGGGGAAAATTCTTCCTTCCGTTTCAAACTGAAATTAGATATTGCACCTTTTTTTCTTAACCAGGAATACAAAAATTACATTGAAAAATATATAGCATGACAGGAATTAAATTTAGGAAATCGACAGCCGATCACCAATCATGGTATCCTGTAACAAATCAACACCTCTTCATGAACAAAACATCACAGCTTCATCTCAAAAGAACAAACAATTAAAATGTTAAGTAAAAAAAAGCAACCTACACAAGAAATGTACACATGTTTAAAACATTTGTCAAATAAAAAATATTCAGCAAATTTTACTCAAGACTGCTAAGCCTAAATACGTTTTTATTGCAACAGAACTAGAAAAAATAGATTATATTGCGTTTTGCTGAAATGTTACATCTCCGGGTGTACATTTTGGAGTTTCTCTTTAAAAAAAACAAAAACACAAAACAAAATAGTTTTCTAAGCCCAAAACAGATCCCGGAATTTGTCCATTCAAATATAACTGTGTCCACAAGTTTTAGTAACAATTAAATGTTCCTGATTTAGAAATTCTGCAATTTTTTTTTTTTTTTTTTTTTTTTTTTTAAATCATATAAGTCGTTCTACAGCTAGTGTTTCTCACTAAGAAAAAGAAAAGTAAAAGTCTTCAAATCAAGGCGTTGCAAATCTAGAAACCTCTGTTAGAAAAGGTTTTTTTTTTTTCTTCCTCTCTGCAATGATTCCAAAATCTTCAACAAAAGGGACTTGCGTCTAATGTTCCTGCAAGAAAAAAAAAGAAAAAAAGAAAGCGAGCAATCAGCGACAGTCCTTAAACACACACACTGCAGGTATGCACTACCACAGAACGGGTCTCTGATCTACATTTCACTGCAGCAGACTTTTAGAACAAAGAGAGAGAGGGGCCTTTACTACAGTGAAGAATCAGCTATAAACACATGATGGTACAGGGATCCGCAAACGACAATGGGAAGAACTAAACTAACTTTACAAAAAGGATGTTCAGGTTGTCAAATTACAGAAAACCAAATGTATAAATCTGTGTTATATCCCTTCCAACTGGCTTACTAGCATTTTTTTTTAATAAAAATACTACAGATACGTTACTAATACGACCAGGAGCCAGCAAGAATGCCCTGGCCAGATCTGAATTGAACAGAATTGCAGCAGTTATCCGATCACCAAGGATCAGCAAGTATGTCATAAACTGGTGACTATGAAGAGGGGACGAGGGCACCTTCACTAGATCAGGTGCTAAGTCTGAACATTTTATTAAGACATTTAAACAAGGTTGTGCTATAAGGACTGGTGACAGAGCACTGCTTGAGGAATTTACAGAATGGAAGGAAGCTGAATTGACTCTCCTACCTGGAGGCCCGGGGCCTGTGTTGGCTGAGTGCCTTGCCCATAGTAGGTCCCTTGCTGTCTATAATACTCTGCCCAGGCTGCACTATAATCAGGTGGAGAACTCTGCTGGGAGGCAGGACCCACGGCCTGACCTAAAAACATGAAATAAAAATAAACTTGAGCAAATCTACCCGGAGGAACGTTAGGTAAGCCTCGATACTTGTTTATATAAAAAAAATATATGCAATTTCTGCAGAAGCTGAAAAGCCAGCAGTTAACTTGTTTGGGTGGGTGAGGGTTAGAAGGTTCTTATGGTTCAGTGTAGTTCATTCAACAACGACGACGAATCTGTCCTTAAATCTACACTTGCTTGACCAGTTTGATTATTTTTTATTTACTATTAAAATGGAGAGTGCTGTCTTAATCTAGTTTCAAATGACAAGCTTCCTGCATGTTAGTTTGTCAGTAAGCGCACGGTTTCGCTCCGTGCCCACGCTCACAGAGCTGTGATAGAGGACTGCCCTATGAATCCCGCCCAAGCCCCTGAACCTACTCTGCTTCTTGTAGTAATCTTCCCATGCCTTGCTGTAGTCTGGGCCTGTGCTTTGAGCCTGGCTTTGCTGACCTGCACAAAAACACAGGGAGAGAGAAATTAAAACGGGATCCTCTTTCAGCACAGGCCTATATAAAAATTAAAAAGACGGTGACCTAAGGGACAATACTCCCAAAATCAATCAGCATGGACTATCTATTGCAGCGGTTCCCAAAATGTGGTACACGTACCCCTAGGGGTACGCGAGAAGTTTCCCAGGGGTACGCGGGACAAATTGTGTAATAGCGAACACTAGGGTTTTTTTTTCACATTTTTATAAGACCTGCCACTCAGACAAAAGCTTCAAAACACATTGGGAATTCCTTTTAATTTCAGGCGTGAAATGATACTTGATACTAGTTGGTTTCAAAAACAAAAAGAGGCGCTGTGGGGTGCAAGCCAGTCACGCAGCTGCGGGATACTTGGGTTCAGCACGCTGGTGCACACCTTTATTGCAAACCTGCAAGAGGTACCAATGAGAACAAAAGATACACAGACAAGGACGTACAGAGCCCTCGCCACCAATCACTGTACAGTGCAAATTATATGCATTATATTTAGGACTTCTGTTTTAATTTTCGCTTTCATTTTTCAGTGTTTGTTTTTTTAGCTATTTCTACTTTTATAGAAATCTTTCAGGGCTTTTGCTTTATAGACCTGTATGAAATTGTTTTCGGTAACTTTCCAAAATGCTTGGGCGTTTGTAATATGTATAGTAACTGGACAGTACTTGCACACTTAAGTTGGACCTTCTATCCTTTGCTGTCTTCCACAACTAAATCCTTATGGTCACGGGCACATTCTTCTGGGAAAGTGGTGAAGTGAAATGTGTAAGCATTTCCAGTGTTTACTGGCTAGACAACGATTTCATTTTTTTTTTGTATCAGGGGTGTTATTTAAAACTCAAATCAGAAGCTCGAATTATATTAGTCATTTATATTGTATGTATTATATTATTTGTGTATTACATGTGTACTATGAAAGCATATATTAAAGAACATTAATATAAGGGTACGCAGACAGTGGACAGGGCTGGAGGGGGTACCTTACAATCAAACGTTTGGGACTCGCTGCTCTATCGCATTAAAGAGCTGTACGTACAAAAACTATTCTGTTTTGTTGCCGGATATAAATTCTGGACTTCTCAATTCTCTCACTTCAGAAGCAAAACAATTTTGGAAAAAATTCCTTATGTGAGCCACACAGGCACCACATCTATGAACCTGCAGTTTAGCGGAATTACTTTGACTTAACAGAAGCCCACAGCAGGGAGAGACTCTTCCATGCACTCAGGCTTAATCCACTCCTCCTGCGTTAAGCCTGCCCTTCTCTTCTGTGCCGTGGCTTTTGTCCAGCTCTGCAGAGCAACAATGACCTTTCGGCTGGAGGTGGCTTGACTGGACAGTGATCGTGAAGACACACAGAAGGACAGCCTGTTGGAAAGCCGGGGGGGGTGCGTGGAAGGGGGGGGCAGATGCATGATTTCAGAGTTGAAGAGTGCCGAACTGACTTACAAGTCAAGACCTTTGTGAAAGGGGGGTGGGGGTGGGGTCACTACTGGAGGCAGCTTGCACACCCCACCTGCCAGTGCAGAGAGAGCTCTCGTGCTGACCAAGACAACACCGACGTGTGCGCTTGCTGCGCTGGCTTTTTAAAAGCTCTTCAGCGCTCAGGGGTCTGAATGCTTTCCTCCACCCGTGAGATGGGTTGGACTGACCCGGAACCCTGCTCTCCTGGGGCACACTTGCCTAGCTTTTTGTAATACTCCTCCCAGGCGTTGGAATAGTCCACCTGGCCAGTCTGGGGTCCATTGTGACCTGTAACCAAATACAGATAACACCGCTTGAAAACGGGGAGTCTGCATGAGGGACTGTTTTCATGTGTGTGTGTGTGCGTGGGGGGGGGGGGTAATTGCTATAACACCATCAAGAACTTATTTAATACAAAAGTGACTTTCCTAGTAAATGGTCGATTTGTCAGACAGGAATGCCACGGCATCTTTGTAAAGCAAAAACCATTTTTGTGTTTTTTTTTTTAAAAAAGATGTTAAGTTAGAGAAGAAGCCCTCTCCACTACCCAAAGGGAAATAAAAGGGACTCACTAGGATCCTGCTGGCCCTGCTGCTGCCACGTCGGATACGTGGTTCCCCATCCTCCCGCCATGAACGTCTGAGGTCCACTAGAACAGAGAATGGCAAGAGTCACATAAAACAAGCTTGTGAGAATGCATTATCCACAAACGTGGTCATGCCACAAAAAACAAACAAAAAAAAATTTACTTGCAAGGAACAAGGGCACGTTTCGCTAGCTCGTGGTCTGAGTAACAGTGAATATATGTGCGCTTTCAATAACTGCTTTCTAGAGACTTACTTTTGGTGGGTAGCAGCAGGTCCTTGGGTGAAAGGGTTTAAACCAAAACTGCTGCCTCCGAGACCCGAACCCTAGGGGAGGGAATGCAGAAAGGGTTAAATCACGAAGCTGGTGCACAGGTCACAGCCAGGGCTGAGGACTGAGAAGCCACACTGACAGGGGTCTGATGGAGAGCCGCAAGAAGCTTAGAGAGTCTCGCTCCGGACATTGAAGGAGCTCAGCACCAGCTCGCCAATTCAAAACCCCCGAAGGACAGATCATTCTATCTGACGAATCAAACAGCCCCCGCCCCCACTGAGGCCGCTAAACTACACTGTAGCGCCAGTCACCTTGGGTGATGGCAAGCGAAAGGGAAATAATTACCATTTCACATGATTTGCTTGTTCATCTGCAGCTGGGAGCACATTTCAGCAGATTGTTTCTAAGATCGTGGTTTATTAATAAACTACAAACTGAACAATTTACCCCCCTACGTGGTTCATCTATCCAGAAAACCCTGTCGTGTTATATTACATTTTTTTTCCCTTTTTTTAAATGGCTCAAACACACATTAGACGCTGTGCTTAACGGCAGGTTTATTTTATTTATTTTTAAATGTAAATATATTATTGAAATATAAATTTCAGAGAGACAGAGAGAGATCAATGTATTAAAACAAACAGGAAGGACTGCTGTACCCCGATTTTCTCGTCTATCAGCTGCCGGGCGAGCTCGATCTGTTGCGGGGTGCCCCTGATGGAGAAGATCCGGACGTTGGGGTCTGTGTTGGGAGGCGGGTTTCTCTGGAGCTCGACGTGGGCACCTGCCTGCTGGTTAATGTTCTTGATCGTCTCCCCACCTGAGGGTCACGCAAACAGAGAGAGCAGGGTTAAAAGAAAGCATACGGGAACATGGTGCCGAAGCGATCAGGAACAGATCAAACCGCTAAGCAATCAGTCTTATTTCCATCCCTGCACCACTGCATACACAGTTGTGATGTACATCACTGTAGAATACACCAGGAAAAGGTTGGAAAAAAATAAAACCACACTCCTTTAAACTGTGATACCAAAATGCTACTTTATCATCAATGCCTGCAATAGATATATGACGGGAGATTTGCTGCAATCAAAATTCAATATTCAGACACTATAAGGATACACTGGAGACGCTTTGTAGACTGCACAGCCCACAGCTTTAATTACAGCTCTACTGAACCCATTACCTCACTATCCATAAAAGCGGAGTCTGGCATCTTCAGGAGACACTGCATTTCAATACAGCAAACTAGCAATTCAGCATTAAGCACCGCGTTTCTCAAACCCATAGTACTCTAACCACAACGCCAATTCCACCTTTTAAATATTCTACATCTCAATTATACCTGGCAAATTTCACCATTTGTCCTGAGAGCACAGACAGACAGTCTAACATGATGTGTTGATAAACGTCAATTCAAAACGACTCCCATTAAAAAACACAAACGCATGTTTTTAAAAGTCTGTGAAATTGGGGACAAAAAAAACCCCCAAAAAACACACTTCCCACATCCATTTGAAAAAGACAGTGGAAGCACACTGGTAGTACAAACACCAGTCAGTTACAAACATGTGCAAAAGGATGCAATTAAGCAACATTCAGGGGGAAAGAAATAAAGCAATACAAGAATGGATTAAAGCGTAACCCTCCGGACATGTAGAGCCCTTCTCTTTGGTTCCTAATTCAAGTCACCCCCCTGTACCCCCCCCTGCAGTTCAAAAAGCAGAGCAGAGATTTGAAAGCTCTGTGGATGTCCGAACATCAATTACATGTTTGTTCACTTCTGGGTGACACTTTCACGACCTCCTCTGACCTGCCCCTGAAAAAGCTCCTTAGAGTGCCCCCCCCCCCCCGCCTCCTGTTCTCCCTTCACTGGATCCAATAGACTGCCCATGGGCCATTAACCCATTGTAAACCAAATTAACTTTCGCATTAATGATGCCATTATGAGGTCTGCTGGTAAGAAGCAGCTCCACTGTTCAGGTGGCTAGAGTGGGTTTAGAAGGTTAAAAGTTAACACTGAAAATAAATGACGCTGGCAAATTTTTAGCTCTGTGTACCAAACTGCAATAGTTAACCCTTTGACGTTCTGAAACCCACCAGGTCACACTAACGAGCTCATGTTAAAATGAAAAACAGCTTGACAATGGAGTATTACTGCTGTGCTTGTCAGTGTTTCATTACAAGGACAGTACTGTAAATAAAAAAAAAGCATTGTTACAGATTGATACATATATTTAAAAATGTTTTTAAAAAGGATTAAATACGGTGTAGATCATACTCTGACTATAGGATCAAAACAGACGGAACAGCAGAGTAGCCAGAGACTCCAGCAGCTCTTTCTACGTAAACCCAGTGAATCCAGACAACTATACATGGATATAAAACACTAAGACCAACTGATGTAACAACTACTAGCCCACCTTTAGCTACAGCGCTGCACCCTTTCACAGGACACTGAATGATGGGACCCTTAAGCTTTGAAAATTGGTAAAAAAAACACACAATGGCTCCAAAGAGCACATTCCAATGCCAGATTCCCACACTATCGGAGAGAGGAAAGGGGTAGCTGCCATGAAATCAGCTTCCGACAGCCCAATTCTATAACCTCAGGCGTGGATAGACACACACAGGGGCACGTGTGTTTACTGCAAAACAAGCAAAACCAGCAACACTTGAAAACGGAAATCGTGACCAAGGCTGTTAAAACAGTAAACATATTTGTTCAGATTGCAATACAACAAGGATTGTGTATTTGTACCAATTCTACAAAACACTCAATACAATGATCAAAAGGGTTTGCTTAACTCCAAAGAACACTTGGAAAATTCACTTTGGGTGCTTTGGTCAAAGGGAAATATTACAAGACCAGCACACACGTCACATCTTTTAAAAGACAGAAAAACTGCTATGACAAACTGACTACACATTTATTACTACAAAATCTGCCATGCGAGTGTTTTACAGTTATATGAAATACTTACAGCACCTAATATTGTACACCACTGCAATAGGCATGTATCTATTGTTTTTTTAATTTACAGCGTTATGAGTTTTGTTTGAGATGCGCATTTGCAAACAGTTTGCCCAAGTTATACAAAGCAAACAGCAGATACGCTTAGCATTGCAAGGGCAACTACCCCAGCAGGGAAGAGGTTAATTCTGAATGAAGGAGCACCCCCGCCCAACCCAATATACAAAATATTATGCCAGAGGGTGAACCACAAGGCATGCTGCGGCAAGGAAACAGACAGACGAGCCTTATACCCCTAACAAACCTCCGCGAGGAGGAATCAAGCCCAGTGACAGCAGGGTTAACGGTGGCACCAACTGCACCCAGCATCGTAAAGCGATTCATCAAACCGGCCAAAAGACAGCGCTGACAGGCCCCAGACCCAATGCCTTCTCCATCAAGATTGCCCTGTTTCTTATGCTAATTCAAGGAAGGGGGCTAGAGCAGCAAGGTTTATTTGTTACCCACAGCCTGCACAGAAGGTACTTGACATGTCTATTGCTCTGTTTTTTTTTTTTTTAATTTTACTTTACTATAGGTGGGACACCCTCCCGCCCCCTTTTAGACGGTCAATGACTTTTAAATAGCTGGCAATAGAGTGAACATGAATAGCTAATAACCTAATTCAACTGCTGTCATCCCTGAACTCGACTCCATTGCCTTGAATGCCAGCCTCATTAGAAGCGAGGGGGTGCAGTCTTTCTACATGATTGAGGGCTGCTGTTATAAAGCTTTAACAATTAATGTCACATTACTTTCCACATATTATCCCCCTCATTAAGTGCTTTCGGAAAGAGAAAAGGCACTTTTAGTATTCATAAGAGAGGGATAAAAAAAAAAAAAAAAAAAGGGGTTACTGCTTGACCACCCGTGTGCTGGTGGCCCCCCATTATAAACTTAAAATGAACTTTTTTACACAGCAGCAGGGATTAACTTCCACAGCCGTTCCATTCTTCTGGGTTTGATCTGCCTGGAGTCTCAGGATGGATACTGGGAGTCAGATCCGACTCCTGAGATTTAATGCGTTTCACTTCATTTATTGAGTTTCTCTGCATTCTGGAGACACGGTGGTTGAAAGAAAGCAGGCAGGATGATCACTCATGTCACTGAATACTCCAGCCCTGTTATTTAACTGGGAAAGAATTCACGTCTCGTTTTCAATCACGGAACGCAAGCCAGCAGGAGACCACCAAGTTAAATATCGTACTTTCCTAAATTAAGAGCATTGGTCGAGGACGCAAAAGGTTTCATTTCAATAATCTGAACTGCCAAGACACTTGTAGGTTAAGGATCTGCGCGTGCTATAAAATGTACCCTCCCCACCTCCCCTAAAATTAACTTTGATTGCTCAAACACAAATTAGGACTTAAGCTTTATTACAAAAACAAAACTAATACTGCATGCTGGATGAATTGCCTAAATGCCAAACCCTACCTTTCCCAATGACCAGGCCACACTTATCAGCAGGTATCGTGTATGTTACTTCCTGCAGTCCGCCTGGCGAAGCCAGATTCCACTCGCCACGCCCCCTGCCCCTGCCTCTGGGACCAGCAGGGCCTCCAAAACCATCCCGCTCCTGCAGAGGGAAACAGGAATGCAAAATTAAAGATCTCTGGGGGAGGTCCCGGATACTTCAAGAGCCTGCTCCTGATCAGCAGCGACTCCTACTGGATGGCAGGGCAGCAGAATGTTTAAAACAATTAAGCTAAAAATGTATGTGTTTGACAATTTCTTTATACAACCACGGATACACACATACACACTTCAAGCACTATAATAAACGACTAAAACACTCAATCATAGCAAATATCTTGTAGCAGTAAACTTAGTCCCATTTTTATTTTTTAAACCACTTGGTTTAGTGCTAAAATACAAAAAGAAAACCAAAAACACCACACACACGTTTGCTTTAAGTTTCTTTCAAGTAGTGTTCTGACTGCATAAAGAAACCCAAATATTAAAGCAATTCAGAGAGAGACACACACACAAAGGAAGGCACCACTATTCACAGCGGGTGAAAAACTTCCTCCCCAAAAACATTGTGCTTTATTCCAATTCCGACAGTCACCAACTTGAGTCAGGATTTCCACCCCCCTAGTGAAGCAGCCAGTAAGTGGCGCTATACAATAAAGGTACCTGATTTGGATGGGAAGAAGACGGCTGCAGAGGCAGGGGTGATTAATGAACATTGACTGTGTGGGAGATGGTATCTGCTTTACCTGTCTGTACACCTGTCTGATGACGTTGTCGCCTCTGAGCCAGACGGTCACAGGTTCCAGTCCCGCCTGCGGATAACCTAGATTTAATCCATCTACCAACACCCCCCAGCAAGGTATGTGGGGGTGTCGTGTGCCGCTCAATGTGGAAAATGGGGGAGAGAAGCCTCTGTCTGCTAGGCAGATCATAGCCACAATGGACTTTAACTCCAGTACAGGTTCTAAATACAGCTTAAGGTTTTAATTATCTATTTCTTTAGGGGTGGTGGGGAGAAATCCAATTTATCAGCTTGTTGAAAACCCTATCTTGTGTGAGGCACTGAACTTGGGGGGCTCTGAATCAATTGGCCAATCAGGTTTTAAATTTTCCCAACCTCCAAATGTCCCCCAGTGCTCAGTAGACAAGCATGCACGCTCGCACGCACGTACAAACACAGTCATCACAACACAATCACATTTATAATAGTAATGCGTACCTGTGCAGTGTGGACAAGCTCGTTGATGAGGTGCACAGCATGCTGACACCTATCTGGCTGTCCCATCACCTGAGCAATTCTCTCTGGACTAATCCCATCATCTGAGCACAATGGGAAGGATTTAAAAAAAAAAAAATAAATAAAAAAATAAATAGTTAGCTTGATTAAATCAATAAACTATTTAACTGACAATTTGGCTATTGCAACTTGAATTGGAAGAAAATAGTGCTTTTTATTAAAGGCATTAATCTGCATACAAAAAAAAAAAATTCCTACCTGGTTTGAACTGGATCCTCACTCCAGCGTCATTCTGGATCTTTTTAATCATTTCTCCGTTTCTGCCGATAACGATTCCCACAGCGAACCTCGGCACGGCGACCTGTGTAGCGCCAAGGGAAAGATACATGTTTAGCAAAACAATCAAAAAAAGAAGGTAGGAGAAACAGGAGGGCATTTAATTTAAAAAAAAAAAAAAAAAAACAAAAAAAACCACCAGCTGGGGGTGGAGAGAACACCACCCCTACTTACATCCAAGCTACTTCCGCCCAGCCTTGATCCGAAGTCGCTCCTGCCGCCACGGAAGTCTCCCTGGTCCTTTTCCCGGATCATTTCCATCACCAGCTCTCGGGCTTGCTGCAGGGAAAGAAAAAAAAATAAACACACACACAAAAGTGAAGTCATTGGCAAAAGAAACCCAGCACAGCACACCTGGCACAATCGACCCGGGGAAAACACATACTGTTGCACCTTATATTTTGACTTGAGTTATGGATGGGCAACCACTAATATTTACAAGAGACAACACTCCCCCCTGCAGTCTTAACAATGTTAATCAATATTTCAAGTCCTTGCAGGGGGAGACAGCAAAACGCATGCTGCTTTTAACATCTGCGCAGGTGCAGGGATGGAAATAACACTCCTACTGCATTTTCACCCATTTCAGGTTTTACTACGGGATTGATTAGCCCCGGTGTATAGGTAACAAGCTCAGGTGTATCTTATTAAACTCATAGTAAAACCAGACATGTATCAAACTTGTGCAACGGGAGTCTTATTTCAATCCCCGAGGTGTATCAATTCTTGTTCCTGCTCAGCCTTTAACCTGCCATGTGCCAGATATATACCTGTACTTTGTAGGGATCCCCGGTGATTCGGAGAGGCTTATCAGCGCCTGTTGGCATGGGCCCATCCTGGATCATAATCATTTTCACACCTGTTCTCTCCTGCAACACAAAAGGAGAGCCCGGGAGTCAGACATGCAGACAGTATGAACGAGCGGCAAGAGTTTACAGCACACATGGGTGGCAACGCAGGTGAGCCTGGTGACGGGTGCTCAGGTCTGTAAAGGACCGTATGCGAGTGCATGCATGTGGATGGAGGAAGGAAGGACAGCGGGACCCACCTGCAGCTGTTTTATGGTCTCCCCTCCCTTGCCGATGACCAGCCCCACCTTGCTGGCAGGGATCAGGATCTCCTGGATGGCGCTGTTACCATCCATCTCGCTGTGGAACCCGGGTCCATTCCGACACCGGTCCACGATCTGGCCCAGCAGCCTCTTCGCCTGCCTGTTACAAAGGAAAAAGAAAAAAAGTTAAGTGTTGATGCAAAAATAAATCTGCTAATTTGTATTCACTGATCGATAACCACAACCACCCCCCTTGGGGTAAGGCAACAGACACTTACTCAATGCTTTCCGGAGTACCAGTCAATGTACATGGCCTCTCCATCATGCCACAGCTATCTGCAAAGAGCGGGGGGAAAAACGAAGTTTAATTTTACCTTTAACATAGATTGATAAAAGTTATGTTTCTAACACTGATGTACCAAATTTCATTTCTGTTGGAGGGTAGCTACTAAATAGCTAGGCAAGGCTATGGTAGGAGGCATTATTTGCAAACCATTCATTTTAGCTGATGTCCCTTTTAAAAAAGGGACAGACTAAATGGCTACCCACTTGCACAGTATTGTATATTATGCAATACAAGAATGGTAGCATTTGTACTTCAATGATAAAAATGTGCCATATTGAGGTTAGCACGTTCCTGCAGAAAGATGCCCAGTACGACTCCTCGGGTCTAAATATTATTATTATTATTATTTATTTCTTAGCAGACGCCCTTATCCAGGGCGACTTACAATCGTAAGCAAATACATTTCAAATATAACAAAGATCTCTTGGGTTCAAAGCATCCATGCAATGGAGGCAGTGGATTCCAAGCTCGGTGCCTTTTGAATAGACACACATCACACCCCAGATACAAAGCATGTGTGGGAGTGATTGGGTGGACAGCATATAAATAATATTTTACACTCACAGATCCACTAACCCAACCTTCACCTGCAGATAAACCAGTCTACCTACCTGATGAAATCTGAATCTTGCAGCCGGATTCAAGCTGAATTCTTGTGATCTGCTCGCCTCCTCTGCCGATAACTGCACATAAACAAAAGACAAAAAAAAAACAAAAAAAAAAAAAACAGGTCAATATAGCCCAGGAAGTCATTTCCAAATATTTTTTTTCAGCTGGAGTCCTGACTTTTTTGCATGACAATTTTTCCAGCAATCTAAGTTAACTGCAGGTGCACCTCATGCAAAAAGACAATCCATGAAACTAAATGGACAAACCTGGATGCAAATCCAGCATTTAAAACCAACGTGGAAGAACAGTAGGGAATAGCTCGATGCCAATAAGAGACAGACTTAATAGATGAATACTGTTAATTGCAGTCAGATCATCAATGGCTTTTGAGCAACAGGTGGAAAGCACTAAACAAGCAAGGTAACTAAAAGCCTTTTCATAGTCGGTGCTTTTTATTTCCAGAGCTGTAACAGCAGAAGGCTAATGGGCTGACCCTTCTGCTCTACAGTGCAATAGGTTTGAGACCCGCCAGGACAGTAAACACATGCGAGGAGAGCCACTCCACCCCAGGTCACAAAGGCTGTGGCCTCTGAGGCCGACATCCTTACTAATGGGTTGGAAAAGTTGAACCAGAAAAATCCAACCCAGGTTTAATTTAAACATGATCTGCATTTGCTTCCGCTTGATCCTCTTTATTCATTAAACTGGTCTAACCAGTACAAAAAAAAAAAAAAAAAAAAAAATGACCATTTATAAAATGAAAATGGTGTGGGAAACACTATCTTAACATACAGAGTAAGTTTGTGTTTTGGTTTAAAAACGCATTTGGGTAATGTCGAATCAAACCCTTCAAAGTATACTTACTAAATCCAACCATTTTATCAGGCACTTTGTAGTCTTCTGTCATAATAGCCCTTAAAGGAAAGAAAGAAAAGCCAAGAGTTTAATGGTACATATACTTAAATGTGAAATTTGAATACAAATCCTATTTTACAATGACTTCTGACCCCTGATCTCTGCAATAGTTTTATAGGTTTATTCCAAGTTGTTTAAAACACTGTTTTGTTTTCCAGTGCAAGTAAAACAGAACTTACAAACAGCGACTTTAAACTTTCAACTAGGCAAACTTGACTAAAGGCAGAGATCCATTTTTAATCCACTTCCACTATGCACTACAGCCAAGTGCACACACTGCATTGTATACTGCTACATCTTTGAGCACATAATCAAACAAATCAGTTTCTCAAACATTTGTCCTGGTAGGCTGAAAGTTCCCGGTCTTTTACTGCATGAGAATTACGTTTCAAAATAAATAAAAGCAATTGATCTGAACTAGTGGCATTTTCCTAAAACACGTCTTTGGTAAGCATACTGTTCAGAATCAGCCCAGCTGGGGTAAATGGGACGGACTAAGCTGTTGACTTCAAGACTGCTGGATCAATACCTACTTACAATTTATCAATACAGAGGCTAAATTGAAAAGGCTTACCTTTGATGTACCATTGCTCCGAGCTGGTTACCCACTGTGAGAGAAAAAAAAACGTAGCATTAGCACGGATAATCTAACTTTTCATCTCTTAAAACTTAATCTTAACACAAAACAAATTCAGGCACCCGAGCCAAATTAAATGTGTAATGACCCAACACAGATACAAAGAAAATGAAAGGAGATGGTTCTGTCGATATTCTCTATAACCACCGCACAGCTGGAATTCACAGGAGGCCCAGAGCTGCCGTCTCTCTGCTGGGTGGGGTTGCAAAACTCGTTTCAGTTCTATATAAAAAAAATATATATATATCTAATAACCCTACCAAAAACAGATAAGCGGGCACCCAGAACCGATCCCGTATTGCATGGGGGACTTCCACAAGATAGCACATGCACTAAACACACAGGTCAGAAGATCTGCAATACGGTGCATTTAAAAACGACCTTCTGTTCATCCAAAACGTTACTGAAAATACGAGTTCCATTAATTCATTCACAGCTTTAGTGTGTGTTTAGTAAACGTGCAGGAGCAAGTTTCAATGGGTGTATCAATACAGTAATCCATCGTGTAGCCGCCCGTCACACATCCGCCCTGATCAAGCTCTTCAGCAACGTCGCCCACATGTACAGCACCAATGCAAAATGGTACAGGAAAGCAAACTGTGCTTACAATTGTTTTTTTTCCTGTAACCCTATGCATTACTTTGCTGCTGTGTAAAGGACCAGACACTAATGTAAGTGTATACAGCACTGTGGCAGGGCTGACGCTCCTGGGAGAGCATGTCTGTTGTGTGGGATTGCCAGGTGTGGAATCTAAATCAGCAGGTAGGTGTGTTCCAGCGGGGAGTCAGGTATAAAAAGGTTCTGTTTATTCAGCTCAGGGCTGCTGCAAAACCAAAGCCAACCAGGCTAAAACAGCTGAAATCCACCGATGTGTGCGAGACAGAGAGAGAGAGAGAGAGAGGGACAGAGAGAGAGAGAGAGAGAGAGAGAGAGAGACAGAGAACCAGAACCAGGGCTGGATACCGCAGAGAGAGTAAGCAAGCAAGCTGACACCGCCGTCAGCCGGGAGAGTAGCCGGAGTTTGTTTATTATTGAACAGAGACGATTAGTTCAGAGATTGTAGATCTCAAAGTGTTTGTACACTGTGTCGTGTGTACAACCTGCGGGGCATATCAACTTCAACCTCTGTCTCAATCTCCTGCCTGTCACTCTGCAGCGAATGCACGCACCCACGCAAAACAACTGTTAAATGTAGCAATTGTTACGGCTGTGTCTAATGGCATTTAATACAGGATTGATTTATCCGACTTTTCACATCTCCATCCTTACTCTGGTCCCACCGCAGTTGGATACGCAACGGTCTACTGTACACTGCTTTCCACAGCACGACACGCAAATACAACACTTAGCGTTTTACCTCTTATTTTTTAAACCAGCTGCTGTTTAATCTAGTGTTAAAGTCAGACATATTAAATGCAATCCTCTGTGAAAATGAAACACTCCACTGAGCCACTGATCGTACACAGCCTGACATTCCTTTAACGTTCAAATCGACAAATCTCTTCTCTCGCTAGTGGATAGCTAGAAATGATTGTTCTTGCTACTTTTTTGGTTTCAACCAGCAACACATGTATAGTGCCAGAAAGAAAGAAAGAAAGAAAGAAAGAAAGAAAGCCTTGCTGAAAATTAGTCCGTATGAAATCACCAGACCACAATATATATTAAAAAAAAAAAAAGTAATGTAAGAGGGAGACCAAAAAAAAAAAGTCTTTACAGCAAGTTAATGGAAACACTGGTCTGAAACTTGCTCAACACCTAGTACCATTTACAACCTCAATGCAAATTCCCTGTTCCAGTATACTGCACATCAAATTAAACTGGGACTTTAATTTTGCATGACTGTGAAGATTCAATCCCCAACAAGACACAGCGAGTGCCCCTTCAGCCCTACCGGTGGACACAAACAGCGAAGGCAGTTATGCGACACTGCTGGACTACAGGGTGGAAGGTAATAGGCTCAGCTGTTAAACCCAGGCGCTACTGTGCAGGAGTTCGAGATCTTGGCTAGTTGAAGCCGCTCAGCAGTTCTGAAGCTCAGACCCGCTGCGGGGGAAGTGGTAGTTCTGAATAGCTCCGCAGTCAGGAGCTTCTTGCTGTATTTAGTTATAAAATTAGGGACTAGCTGCGGGATGACTGACACATGCAATTGTGTTGCTAGAGGTTGTGGTTCAGGGTTCTCTATGGTGAGTAATGCAATTTCTTTTTGTTTTTGTTTTGTGTGAGCCCTCTTGGCCAGGTCCCGCTTGTGAAACAGCTTGTTTTACAACGGCTTCACCTGGTTCAATAAAGGATTGGATTGAGATCGTGTCTCCAGCGGAGAAGATAGTTGGTTCAAGCTGCTCGCTGGTAAAAGCTCTGGCATGAAGATCAGAAAACGGGCCTTGAGCACAAACAAGCCCTCGTGGTTATCCTGCGAGCTTTTGGCTATTTCATTCAGGCCAGAGCTGACATGCCAGCATAATGAGGCAGAAAGCGAAAATGTATCTCTCCAATCACCTATGCCGGGTCGCATGGCTATGGGCTTTCCTATTTATATTGTATGCAAGGCCACATTCATTAGTGCCATGCAGCCTCCCTCATCTATTTAAACGCACTCCACCCCTCACACTTCAATTAAGAAACCCAGTTACATCCCACATGTTATTTCTGGTAGTCTCTCCCCATTTTATTATAATGTTTTTATTCTGGTAGTTGCGATTGGTACAAGACACCTGCAAGTGAAGCTCCTGGTAAAACCTGTAAGCGATCAAACCAATCCAGAACGCAAGCCCTGAAGGGTTGAAGAGCAATTGATTACTGCCCCTCAATATAATCAATGTTAAAACCGACAGCCAGATACTGCTAGACAAGCATGTGGAATCAATGACAACCCCTGATCATTTCTTTCCATCTACAGACCAGCTGATGGGCAACATGCAGAACAATTATATATAAAAAAAAATCTTAAATGAACTCCAGAAGACAGAGAGGGTGAGGTGAAAGAGGGGGTGGGAATGGGGCTGCAGGAATGGATCAGCGTTACTTACGATCGCTCGGAGGTGCTAATTTTTTACAATCCGGCTGGTCTGTCAGGTGGAAAAGAAGAGGGAGAAAGTAAGAAAGAAGAAAGAGAAAACCTGTGCTTTAGAACCAAATCACGCAGTTTTGTGTTTAAGCTATGCATGCACTTTTAAAAGATGCAGAAGCTCATTGGAGAAAAAAAAAGTTCCATGTGACAGCCCTAATCTCTTTTAACCCTTTGCGGTCCATTGTCGGACTGGGTCCGACATTGCAATTATTCCTCACAGGTCCTTTGTCGGACTGGGTCCGACATCATTATAGCAACGCAATAAACGGGTGTTTAGTCGTTTTTTCTCCGGAAAAAGCCGAGAAAACCATTCAATTGCCGAGTGGTAAAAAAAAAAAAAAGGCGTATTTCATGAATAGTCATACATGGTATCAGGTATCAGATAATGGGCGTCCATAATAAACAAGCTGGCTAAGTGCGTCAGCGCACTGAGACTATCATGGACATTTGCAGAGCTTTTTTCAGATGTTATAGTAATAAAATAATGACTTGGATCGCATTATTGAGGAGTTTGGTGATAAAACGAGTGATCTGGAGATGATCGATCGGTATGTACGACTATTATTATTATTATTATTTATTTCTTACACAGCTGAACGCTATAGCAAACAAAAGGCTGGGGAGGGGCTGGAGATGCCTAGTGTGTGCTTTGTTGATATGCAGGGCCATTTAAACCCGTTTGACTGTGAAAAAAAATACTTTTAAACAGCGCGTATAAAATTAACTGCGCGTGTGAAAATTAATTATTCCTGGCGTGCCTGACGCGCGATTAATAAATGGACCGCAAAGGGTTAACCTTGAAAATATTCAAGTAGGAAAACATGGAGATGTAACAGAGAGAGAGTCCTATTGAGAGAAAGGGGCTATGTGCAACTTTCTTAATTCAATTACACTGCTGTGTGTTTCAATGCAAGGCACGACTCATTTCTGTGTATCAGAAAGACAGCAAATTGAAAGTGAGAATATTTCAATTTCACACACAATCCAGCTTCAATGAAAAAGTGAGGACGAAGGCAAAACAATTAAGGACTGGAAGAAAAATAAGAGAAACCTTCAGGGCTGAACGGAGTCCCAACATGCCAGCAGACGACAGTGAATGAAACTGTAGCTGCCTCCCAACGACACGGATCGCTAGTTACGCTTACAAAAATAAAATAAGGACACAGAACTAGAAATGCAATGTGTGTTTCCATGGCCAGACATGGTATACCCACAAGAAGAGTACGGGCTCAAAATGGTGAAGATACGCTTGTGATTGGACATCAGGTGAAAAAAAACAACAAAAAACTGAGCAATGATGCAGCCAGCACCGTGCCCGAGAGACCACATTTAATGGAAACTTAGCAAACGTTTACTCTGCTGTTCGGCTGGATTTTTTTTTTTTGTTTGTTGCTGCTAGGAAACAAATTTGGATTATGTACAAAACAAATTCACTGTGCAAGCAAAACATGACAGTATGTCAACTGTGAACACACTGAACACTTACCAATTGAACTCCGGTCTTGATTTGGTTCTGATAAAGAATAAAAGTACCAGTAAATTTGACACCCCACCCCAGCTACAAGACAGTGCATCTAACCTGATATCAAAGAGCTCCTGCTCATCACTCTCTCTGTATCTAGTGTAGCTAGATTAAAAGACAAGTTTTGCAGTGCTATTTATAATTTATGGTTGAACATTGTTTTGCTAATTAGTACTACTTTCTTATTTAGGCCACATTCATAAAAAGCTGCGAAACAATAAATCCTGCTGCATAGCAGTGTCACTACGAGCTTGATTAGCCACAGTACAGGTAACAAACTCAGGTGTGCCTTGTTAAACCAGGAATGGATCAAACTGCTATGCAGTGGGAGTCTTATTTTCATCCCTGTTCATTGCTGAAATAAAGAGGCAGTCGTAACTTAACACATGGCCCAGTGAATGCATCACAAACTAGCAAAGTCCCCTCTGTGTTCTGTTGAGACTGCAGTCAGAACGTTGTGGATGTAATGACCACACCCACACCTTTGAGGATCCCGCCCCCTGCTCTTAATATTCCGTAGAGTTCAACTTAGACACACGCCGCCCGACCCCAACACAATGCGAAATGGAAGTGTCCCAGAAACATTTCTGTGTTCCTGGAGAGCTTATTTTATATCAAATATACACTACATGAATATACCAAATATTCACGTACGTGGTAACCGGACAACAATACAAATTGGAACCTAGCCCCAATAATCAATCCAAAAAAACGCATCTATACCTATACCGTTCGGGTTCACATGCAGTTTCTGGTGGGACCACCTGTGCAGAGCACTCCTTAAAATGCCATTTAAACATCACTTGCTTTGTTTGTTTTAAAATTACCACTCGTACTGTGTTCCATTTGTGTTTCTCTCTCAGATTAACAAAGAAACAATCCACACCCATGCCTTCAGGGTTGGGGACAATGCCTGTTTTTCAATTCCTTTTTAAAATCAAGTCCCAGTTCCTTTGAAGGAATTGGAATTGATATTTTAGAGCAACAACACCACTTGAGTGTTCATCTGTTTTCATTTGCAGCCCATTTAATTGACTACCAGTGACTTCAATTGAAGTCATGTGTTGCCACTGCGAGAAGCTCATTTTAACAGAATACGTCCGATTGCAAATTTTGATCAACGACGTGTTGGAATTGATTACAAGGGAATGCGAATTTGATTTTAAAAAGGAAATTTGAAATGGAATTGAAAAAGAAGAATTGCACCCAACCCTGCCTACCCCCTCCCTCTTTACACCAAGGAAGACAGTGAAAGCCCCTAGTGGGGCATACTGCACCTTCATCTGGTAACGATACGAAAAACCTCCCCATCTCCGGAGAACATCCGAGGGGAGAGACACAGGGCTGGGCGAGCGCAGAAGCCAGCTTACCTCCTTCCTCCAGGGAGCGCTTCTGCCCCCCGTAGCCGTAGATAGAAGGGTCTACAACCAGCGAGGAGTTATTCATGTGGGTCATAGGGTCTCCGCCCATCTTAGCAGCAATCTGAAGATGACAAAGACATACGCTGCGATTTAAAATGGACTTTCTCTTTGAACAGACAGGGAATGCGCTATATTCCAAGGACCAGGCTGGACAGCTTGACAATTCCAGCGGCTCAAATATGTCACTCTGGGTTAATCAGGAACATACACGGGGATGGAAATGAGACGTAGCAGTTTGAGCCATTCCTGGTTTCATGGCGAGTTTACCGAGACACATCTGAGCTGGTTAGCTGTACACTGCGGCTAATCCAGCTCTTAGTAAAACCTGAAACGGGTGAAACTGCTACGCAACAGGGGTCTTCTTTCCATCCCTGTACACATTCTCAAATGGGAAACATACAAGCTCAAGTCCAGGCTCCTGCAAAAGAGTCCTATGCTGCAGGAGAGTTTAGTTAGGTAGTAACTCTAGTGGCATCACCTTCTAATTTAAAAACACAGAGACACACAAAGATGCAAACACCACTGGATCCTGGAGGAGACAGGCACGGCAGCTTGGAGGGATGGCAGGAAAAAAAGTCAGGTACAGCAATTGAACATTTTAAATGTTGCCAGCTGTGCCACACATATGCACCTCAGATATCTTCACTACATATTAGGCTACAGTGTGTGGGTAATTTATGCAGTTTTCCAAATCTATTTAGTTTTTTCTATACACACACACAACCGTTGCACACCTGTGGTCTCACATACTTACCTGCAGCAATGTTAAAAGTGCAAACGCTTTGGAAATGAATCAGGAACCCAACACTGCCAGTGTTTAATATCACCACCAAGCCTGGAACAGTCAATATCTGCGTCACGGCGAAGAGATAACTCAGAACAGCGCCATGTTCCTGAGAAGCACACAACTGTTTACTGCTTGAAGTCATTTTTGTGCAAGGTCGTCATCCTAGTAAAAAGTTTCAAGTTCTACTGGTCAAACTCCCAGAGTGTGCATGGATAAAGAACAAGGGCTGAAAACTGAGGCTAAATATATCTACAAAAATGTGTAACATAGGACGATAACTTCCTTTTAAAAAGAACATATGCTAAATTATAAAAATGTGTTTATGTACACAAAGAAACACAGACGCTTTCGGCATGGCTAGCTCTTACTGTTACTGCATGGGATTTTAAAGCCATTTTGCGTTTAACAAAAAAAAAAAAAGTTTCCAAGGCGGACAGTTACAGCAGTTGCATTTCAGATGCTGAAATGAAAAGGATGATTTTAAAATGCTCACGGATCACTTGTGTACTGGGTCCACATGCAGAGCATAATGAGCGTCCACACAGCAGATTCATTCTGCCCCCGACCAGATAAAGTTTCAACATTTGAGCTGGCGGCTTTGCGGTTCCCATTTTCACTGTAAACTGTGCCTCCGTTCTGAGAACCTGGCTATACACAGATCAATGTTAATGAAGAAACTGCAGAAGTCACACAAGTAAAATAAAGTTATGGGATGGACAGAATGCATCACTGCATGAGCACGCAGTATGCTTTGTAAGCGATCTAAATAGTCATCTATTCTCATATGTAGCTCTTCACCACATGCCATTGCACAGCTGCAAAAGACAGTCCCAACATGTGCTTTAAAAAACACAAGGCTAATCCTCTCAATAGTTATAAAAGGGGCACCGCGGGCATGAGGATTCCCTAAAGCAGCTACTAACTGTTTTACATAAGAATTAAAACGTAAATGCAGTAAGGCAGTATTATATTAGGCTAGGACTACATGGTGGCATTTAAAACATAAAAACCAGGGGGGGGGGGGGGGGAGTGCAAACAAACTTCAAGATAGTGCTTAGGCAGGAACTTGTACAAACTGTGTCTCCAAGTAAAAACTCCCCCCTTGAAATAAATGTGCTTATTTCTTCACTTGTGTCACCACATGCTAATCATAACTGAAAAGGGGGGTCAGGGGCATTTCCTTGGATGCACCACTGGGGCACTACAGTATCTTATCTTCTTGCTAACCTGTCTGGGGCCCCAGGCTGGGAATTATTTCCCTGAATCACTGTGAAGTTGCACAAGGTCTCCCAAGCTTGCAATGACACAAGCAAACATCTTAAAGGTATTTGGACTGCCTGCCACACTGGTATGTGAGGCTAAACGTTCATATACCGAGTCTTGAGCGACTATCACATTTGGAAATTAAGCTTGTCTATTAACCATGTGTCACCATTAACTTATAATAATAAAATAGAACAAACTAAGGCAGTAAAATCTCAATAATAAATACAAATAAAGTTTTTGGTATACAGAACTAAATGTGGTAGTTCTATTAGTCAGTGCAGTCTGACAAACATGCCAGATATAGCAAGGTGTTCACTCCATGTTTTACAGTCCAGGGATGGAAATAAGACTCCTACTGTATAGCAGTTTCACCCATTCCAGGTTTTAATATGTGCTTGATTAGCCTCAGTGAACAAGGTTTGTTGCGTCACATTAAAATGCCTAGTAAAACCAGGATTGAATCTAACTGCTATGCAACGGGAGTCTTATTTCCATCTCTGCAGTAGGAGTCAATTTTTGTTATCACAGCTAACAGCCCTACATGTTCCATCCTTATTCATATTGTACACTTAAACTAAGACGCTACGATGTTGGGCACTTCTGCAAACCACACAGAGCTAATCTTTGATCCAAGCAGGCTAGGTCAACAGTGGAAAATACCAGCTATAATAACCTTTACAATCTTGGAACCTGGACAAGAGAGAGAGTAACGGCGGGAGACAACCCGTGGGCTAAAAACACTGTGGAAGAAAAAAATAAGAGCAATACAATAATGATTATAGGGTTATCGACAGGGTTTGGGTCAATTCCTGTTTTCAATTCCTTTTTATGCACATCACTGATCAAAATTGCGATTGCCAGCAGTATTCTGTTAAAATGAGCTTCTCGCAGTGGCAACAAATTACTTAAATTTAAGTCACCTTTTAGTCAATTAAATTGGCTTCAAATGAAAGCAGTTGCACAACCACAACAATTATGTGTCTTAAATCCACATTTCCAATTCCCTCGAAGAAACGCGAATTGGGAACCGATTTTAAAAGAGAAGTCTTTAACAGTAATTGACCCCAACTCTGGGCCTTGAAGCCTGGGGTTCGTGTTCGGTGTTTGGCCGAAGATTACACTGCCACCAGTGATTTCAAAAAGGACTCCACTCACAGAAAATGTACAATGCATTACACTAGTTAGCTACACGCTTAAGCGCAGCGACGTTGAAAGTTTGTACAT